>NC_141479.1:22322500-22922500 GCF_009769465.1 Tauraco erythrolophus | reverse complement strand
CAGTCCCCACACACGCGCTTGGCACAGCACAGGCACACGCTTGGCGCAGCACGAGCACTCACTTGGCCATTCTCAGCACTGCACAGACACCCAGACGGGCACCGGGCCACCATGTCACAGCACACGTTGCCGTACACGGCACCATGCAGAGCCTGGAGGGGCAAATCCCGACTGTACCCCCGCAGTCACGGCGAAGGGAGCGCCCGGAGAGCGGCAGGTGCTGACCCAGCACCCGAAGGGAAGGAGGTCGTCCAGTCCGAGCAGGTACTCGGCCTGAGGAGATGGGAAACCTCAGGTGGGAAAGGGGGAGAACTCCCTCACTATGGGTAGTGCCCACGCGCCCAGGCATTTGCATCCTCAGTGATGCCACACAGGCAGACGGCACAGGAAAGGCACACGGTCTCCCTTGGAGAGGAATCAAGTGCAGCTCTTGCGAAAGGACTGCACATCTCTGCAGCGAGCAGAGCACGCCTGCCCAGCCCGCGCACCGCGGTGGGCTGATGGACAGAGCTGTCGGCGCGTGGCTCTGCTGGGCAGCCGCCCCTGCAGCTCAGCAGCGGGCGCAGGCTGGGGCCTGCTGGTGGATGTGCAGCACGTGGAGTGTGGAAATGGCATCAAGTTCTTTGCTCAGGGAGATCTGCACAGCCTTCTGTTTCCATTTGAATGGCCTTTGTCCAGTTCAATGTTGGATGATTGTTCATGGTGTCTGGAGAAGCTTTGATTAAATCTTCTAATTTTCAGCTAAGCTTTTTCTTTCCATAGGGCAAACTCTTGACCATAGAGTGTAGAAAAGTGGTCAAAAGGAAAAATAACAAGGCAAAGAGGAGGAGCGGTAAAAGCTGGGAGACACAGAGGAATTCAAAGGTCGAAGGAGCCACTACACATGGGACGAGACTCCTGCAGCAGTCCTGCCAAACGGCTGCCTCCGCAGAGCTCGGACTCACGGCAGGACCTGTGGTTCCCCACTGTGCCTGTCCACGCTGCTGGTGCCGCTCCGCCAGGCAAGAGGACTGGGTTTCCATGATGCCCCTAAATCTGCTCCTTGGCAGAGAGGGGGAGAGCTGGGCAGCAGTGCTTTCTGCTCTGTGCAGGGATACAGAGGCACCGAGGTTTTCCACGGTCGTGTGTTACAAGTGGGGCTGGGAGGCTCTGACTGGCAGCGAGTGCTCAGCAGGGAGATGCAGGATGTCTCATCGTTTCAAACCATGCCAAGAGGACAGGTAGAGCAGAGAGAAGACTGGAGGGAGCAGCAGTCCTTTTCTTTGCAGACAAGCACAGATCTTGGTACTGTGCCAGCCAGGGTTTGGCACGCTCCCTTCTTGTTTTCATGACATCCGCAGGGCTCCACGTGGGGATATCTAACCCGTTCCCCAAGGCTTGAAACTGGACTGGGCACACAACTAGTTAGTCACACAAACACACAGATAAATGCCATCACCTTTGGTGCTGGGGAAATTAAATGCTTTTTGCCCTTTGGCTGCAGAGAAAAGTATTAAAATGTAGGCAAAATATTATTGAAACAATAAATATTATTTTCTGAGTGTAGAGACAGAAAGGGAAATGTTAACTATATGAGGTATGAAATACTTCACTGATCTCAAAAGCCTGGTAATCCTGAAACCTAAAGACAAGAGCTTAAAAATGTCAACTTTGCAATATATTATATTATTTTAAGAAAAAGACTAGTTGGTGTGTTTATTCCACAACTGTAAACGACACCCATTTCCACTCAGATATTAAAAGTCTCAACTGACCTCTATCCTGCTCCCCAAGTCCTTCAGTCCTATCTGAAATCCGTTCATGACGCACAGATGGTCAGCACGAAAATCTCCTGCATAACGAAAGCATATGTTGAGAACAAAAGCAAATAAATAGGGTATAAAATAAACATACCAAGAGGCATCATGCTGACTGCATTATAGATTTTCATATTTAATTAAAAGAAAATCTGCCTTTGGGTATCTGTCATGAGAACAGTCTTGCTGTGGAATCCGTGGCCTATCTGGGATCTGTAACGGAGCCGGTCGCTGCCGTGTCTGCGCTCCCAGATGGGGCTGAATCATCCGGCTGCTCTCGGTGAGGAGTGGTGCCTCAGCCCTGCGCGAGGGCCGCGGTGCCAGCAGCCAATGCACGTCTCGGGGGCTCTGCGGGGCGCCTGAAGCAGGTCGCACGTGGCATGTGCCACAGCAGCAGTGCCCTGGGCACCAGTGGTGAGGTGAAGGACCCAAAGCTCAGGGTGCTGCAGAGCAGAGTCCTGCCAGCCCAGCGGGACGCATACATACTCCACTGTTCTCTCAAATGGGGAAACTGAGGCCCAGAAAGGTTTCAGAGACACACAACGCAACACTGGGACTCGGCATAGCCTCGCACAACGCCTGGCTCCTGTCCCAGAGAGATCTGTGACGCTGCTTTGTCCGGCCGCAAAATCTGCCGTTCCTCCCCCTCGTTACCTCCACCGAGTAATCCTGCTCCGGCAACGTTCTTCTCCTGGGCTGGCTTGGGAGAGTCGGCAGCTTCTGCTGAGCTTCAGAAGGAAAGACCCAACAGCATTGGCACTGCCTGGCACAGCAAACATCCCTCCGTTCCTGGGAGATGTGCAGGGCGCACTGCGTGGAGAGGAGCGGAGAGGTTTGTGGAGGGCAGTATCAGCAGGAACCGGCTTCGGCAAAGCGAACCTGAGACGTGCGTAACAATGCAGGAGGAAGCGAAGTGCAGGAAGAAACGGTGCGTTTCATTTGCTGTTACTTGTAAAGCTCTTTGTAGATCTCTCTCCCACAAATTCATAGTATTAAACGTTGTGTGATTAGATTTTCAAAAGTGTCTGCAGCAGCTTGAATTGAGAGGGAGGGAAAGGCAGAGGAGAACCCCCTATCCCCAGGAACAGTTGTGAGAGCAGTACAGGCGCCTGCATCCACGTGCTGCTTGGCCCGTGGCTCGCCCCTTGGTGTGCTGGCTGGCCCGTGGCTCGCCCCTTGGCATGTCAGCCCGACGATGAGTCAGTCCAGGACAGATTTCCGCAGAAATCTGGCTCGTTATCTGAAACGAGAGGTCACTCTTCACGAGAGATCTTCTGCAGCAGGGCTGCCATGGATCCAGGCGTTTTTACACCTGTCACGAGGAATAATCAGCCAGCCCCGCTTGGTGTGAAGTGCTGGAAAGGGAACTGCTGGGGAGATGCTGGGTGTGTGAAAAGGGTCGTAAGGCAACGTATGAGTACCATCAAGACACGATCCTCTGGCAGATCTCTGAATTCCCTCCTCAATGGAAAATTCGACGTTTTGTGATGAAACACGAAATCCACAAGTAGGCAGCTCAGAATACATAAATCTTCCCTGCCCGACATTCCTGCATCCTGACTCACTATATGAAGGGTGTAGACATGTTCCTCCCACCACTCATCTCCTCTTACTGCATCAGCCCTCATCTCCAACCAGCATATCAGGTGATGACACATGAAATACAGGTTACTGGGCACACTCTGAAGTGACAGGCACAGGGTCTGGTTTTCAGAAGCAACGGATCTCTGCAGCTCCTGTAAGCATCAGCTGGGTTTACGAAACCCTGGATGCAGAGGAAGGGAAAGCAGAAGCTGTGAAACGACTACGTTCCTCACTGACATGTGCGCACTCCCATGTAAGCAAGGGGAAGCCCAGAAAAAGATGAAAGACAGGCTGTGTACAAAGAGGCACACAGCACGTCAGGACAGTAACTGAGGGAGGTACTGCTCCCGGGACTGTGCCGTGGCCTCCAGCAAGGACTTCTGCTGCACTTGACTCACTGTCTCAGAGACCTTCAAGGTTTCATGATGAAAACTCAACTGAACAAGACCCTGAGCAACCTTATCTTTGAGGTTCGTCCTGCTTTGAGCAGGAAGCTGGACTGCAGACCTCCTGAAGTCCTTTCCAACCTCTAATATTCTGTGATTTTCTGATTCTAATTCTTAATTCATGCTAAATAATACAACTGAATTGGCATAACAAAAACTTGTATAATGCCTCATGCGACTGAAATATTAACATACCAGGGGACAGTTCCTCAGAAGAATGCCATTAACTGCATCAGTTCAAGAAAATGCTACAAGTGTAGTGTGAAGTGAACCCAGCTAAACCACGAGCTCCACAGTGACTACAAACACAAACAGGAAACAATCAGACAAAGATGAAAGCAGGAGTAAGCAGAGGGAAAAAACAGAAAGAATCAAAACGAGGTGCAACCAACAAGGGAAATCAAAAGTGGCAAGTGTGCGTTTACTGGAAAGACTAAGAAAAGACCTGCTCCTCCACAGACTGGTACAATTATTGACATACGATGCTAAGACGACCAGTCTTTCATAGCGTCTTCGTTTCAGTCTCGTCTACAAGGTTAACAGCAAAAAGATGGCTCTCATAGTTACCACCGAGGGCACAGAGGCAGGATTTCACACTCAACAGGCATGGCGTGCAGTTATAAGTTAGATATTTTCAACCTCTCTGGGTCTAAGGAATCCCAGTGCAGGGTATGTGAAGAATTGACTGAAGCAGTTTAAGAGCATTTAACAATTCATGAACATTTTTAGTCATGGAAGACTAAAAACCAGCAAACATAGTGTCTGTCTATAATAAGTGGGTAGAGGAAAAAGAAGTCAGAGAACATAGACCAGTCAGATTAGCTCCAATTTCTGGAAAACCAGTAATTAAACAATTAAACAGTTTGTAAGCACCTGAAAGATAACAAGGAGATGGGTAACAACCAACATGGATTTGTCAAGAACAAATCTTCTCTAATCTATCCAAGTTCCTTCCACAAAATGGTAAAAGGTAGATGGAAGAGATATTACAGGTGTCATATATCTTGACTTTATAAAAGTTTCTGATGCTGTTTCACATAGTCTTTTTGTAACCAAGCTGAAGAAACATGATGGACATAAAACTACTATTAGATAAGGTACAAAGGTAACTTAGGCACAAAATTTGTTGAAGACCCCCATTACATGAACAGTTATCAGTACCTAGAGCTTTTGAAGGACTTGCTCTCTTTTATGCTGGGGAACATTCACGGTGCAGGTGATGGAATAGAGAATGTCAGTTACACTTGCAAATGACAAATCTAGGTGGAACTGCAAGATTATTGGAAGGCAGGATTTAAAACCTCATAAACTGGAGAAATGAGCTGGGAAAATAAAGTGCATTTTAACAGAGATGAGTGCAAGGTCTACATAGCCAGGAATCACTGCTGCACATAGACTATCGACAGTTGCGAGGTAGGAGCTTATCGATATGGGGCTGGTACTGCTGTGGACCCATATGGATGCAAGCCAATGATACTGGACTGTTGTGAAAAGGGAAAATGTTATACTGGGTGCATGACCAGGACATAGCCTGCAAAGACATGTGAAGTCATCCGCATGCTTGATCCCCAGCTGAAGCACGGTGTCCAATTTGGAGAGCTGCACTTCAAAGGATTAGTGGAGCAGCTGGATAAATCCCAGAGGTGAACAGTGTGAATGAACTGAGATCTGGAAACATGACCCCTAAGGGAGGAGTGAAGGAGTTCAAATGATTTAGCTTGAAGAAAGAACAACTGAAGGAATCATCTCTTCAAACGAATAAAAGCACGGCTCTTGCAAACAGCAAGCATGTAATCCTTTCCCCATGCCAGTGAGAGAAAGCACAAACAGCCATGGTCTTAAATTGCATTAGGTGAGAGATTAAGAAAAACTTTTTAGCGGAAAGGATAGTTTGAACTGGCATTCATTGTCTCAGGCTGCAGATCTGTGAGGGCTCTATCCTCAGAAGCCTTCAGGACTAAATTGTACACCACCCCGGTCGGGAATACCACACTTGAGGGTATGAGGATGGACAGGTAGCTCCTCAGGTGCTCCTTGTAGCCCTGCTGCTCTGTCACCCTGGCGCCATGCAGGAAGAACTTGCTCTCTACGATGAGGCAATTGCCGAAACGTCTCACGCTGCGGACAGCCAAGTCCCAGTGCAAGAGGGCAGGAGCTCTCTTCTTGCAGGGAGGCAAACAGCTGATACTCCCCTAAACGTGACTTTTGCAAGGACTTGTGTGCCCAAGCGAAATCACACGGCCAAGTGCAGAGCAAAGAGCGTCTCTTCTTACAGCTCAGCGAGTGTGTGAGCCAGAGTAAGGCTGGTTTGTGCTACAGCAGGCGTGAAGATGATGCTACTGGTGCGACAGCACCACAAACTCAGAACTGTCTCCTCTAATTAAAGATGCCATTTTAAGAAGCTCAGGAAAGTTTATTCAGGATTGCTGAGGATTCTTTTTCCGTGAGACCTTTCAGACTGCAAAGAACAGCTACAGGATGAGACACACAGCTGCAGCTCTCGCCAAGCAGGGAGCAATGAGGCAGTAAGATCACAGGTAGTATTTGCAGTATCCTTGTCTGCTTTTTCTGCAAGCTCAAGGAGTGCAGGCAACCTTAACTCTTACTGCAAGCACAAAGCCAGTGCAAGCTGGGAACCGCAGCATGGGCACAAAGAGCTGGGCTTCTCACTGGGACAGCACGTTCCAGTATAGCATCCAGAATATCAGAGAACTCATTGGCTTCTAGCGTTTCCTACTGCATCTCAAAAGGATTCCACGGGCTGTTCCAAGCCTGGATGCCATGATTATAGAAGATATCTCATTCTCAGATTTGCAGAAATTTAGAGGTCTCATTTTTGTAGTTGTTCTTCTGCAGGCTTTTGCAGCTTGATGGGTACAGATGTTTGTCACTCAGGAAGACTGGGGAACGTGTCCAGTAGTACACTCCCAAGTTACAGCAGAAGCTTTAGGTTTTGAACAGAGAAACCTTCTTGACTTTTTTTTCTCCTCCAGCAAAACCTAGAGGGTTTTTTTGCCTTTTAGATAAAAGGTTGGAAAAAGCAGTCAGCAGCAAACTGATGCAAATCAGAAAGGAAAGTATAACTTTTTTGAGATGGTGATCACACATCAATTAGTCTACCTGAGGCGCAGAACTCAGGAAATGAGGGTTTATGAAATCTTTATGTTTTACACTGGAATACTGCCTCATTTCCCCTTCACCATAAGCAAAGACCTTAAAAATATAACTGCTCATGCCAAGCTCCTGGTGGCTACAGCAGGCTTCAAGCCAGAATGATTTCTGCTGGAAGATCATTAACACAAAAATCAACTCAGTTGCTAAGTGTCTCAGTGAAGAACATCAACAAAAAAAGGCCTCCGTATACCAGCTGGTTTTCAGAGCTTCACTGACGCCGTAACACAGTCCTGATGCACACAACTGTACCTACACTGAAGCAGCTGTGAACTCTTGTCTGCTCCACTGACTGACTATGTGGCTGCAGGCAAGTCATTCTGTAACCTCGTGCTGAGAAACTCAGTAACAACAAGGAACTTCACTGGAAAACCTTCAAGAAAATTCTTATCTATCTATCTTGAGATCTCCCGAGGACACAAATTCCCCAGCTCTTCTCCAAGGGAACATTTGAGACGCAAATATGAGGAAAGTGGAAGATTTGATCCACATGGCTATGTCCTCCCTGCAGTCCATGGGATGGCCTGTAAAGTCGGGCTGATGATGTTCACTGGAGACCAGGAACGTGCAGAAAAACCCCACGTGAACACTTACAGCTTTTGGAGTTGGTGCCAATGCATTTGTGATTTGCTCTAGGGACAACTGAGGCGTACCTGTCAACATTGAAGACCCCATGGTATCGTGATGAAGAAATACACAGCATTTCTAAACCTATAAGAGAAACCTGTTTTGTGAACATGCTGCAGACGTGATGCAGAGCCCCACTTCACCCACTTCCATGGCTGTGGCTTTAGCAAGGAAACAGAAGTCAGTTCCAGCCTTCAACGAGTTCCGCCAGACTCAATGAGCTATCTCCCAAAAATCGCCCACCACATCGCAGACGCTCCTGATTCTGCAGCTCAGCAGAAGCTCTCACGAAAACAGCTCTTCTGAGAGGGCAGGGTATCCCGAGCACACGCTGCCACGTACTAAACACTCCTTTGAACCCCTGCTCCTGCGCCCAAGAGAAATTACTCATCTCGAGCGTGACTTGCTGCTGGGATAAGGTGACTGGAGCTAAAGAAAACCGATGGGACCTGCAGACTGTGAGAGCAGACCGCAAGAAAAAAGCTTCAGGGCAGCACAGTGCAGCAAAGACAAGACGTGGGTCTTGCTGAGGCTGAAAATTGCTCTGTGCAAGAGCTGGGCCAGGCAGAGTGCCCGGCGGAGAGAGCCAGCGCAGTGGCCGTGGCAGGTGCCCCTTGCTGCGCCTGGAACGTGCTGGCACAGCCGGAGCGTGCCGGCACCGAGTCCTGAGGAAGCAGCAGCAGCAGCTTGGTCCCGGGCTGGCAGCGCAGCCCCTGCCCCGTGCCCCGGGCTGGCAGTGCAGCCCCTGCCCCGTGCCCCAGGCTGGCAGCGCAGCCCCTGCCCCGTGCCCCGGGCTGGCAGTGCAGCCCCTGCCCCGTGCCCCAGGCTGGCAGCGCAGCCCCTGCCCCGTGCCCCAGGCTGGCAGCGCAGCCCCTGCCCCGCGCCCCGGGCCGGGCTCTCTCCGTGGCCGAGGTCTGCCCGGCGGGCTGCGGTCTGGCCCCAAATGGCGACCGATGGCGGTGAGCTCTGCGGCACAGGCTGCTCCCCAGCACCTCACCAGTCCCCAGCACCTCACCAGTCTTCGCTGGCAGGAGGTTTTGGGGGGAGATGAGAAAATATCACACAGATAAAAGGAGAAGATAGGAGGAAAACCGTAACCTCACTCTGCAAATCATATTAGCTTTGTCAAAATAAAAGTTAGAGCTAAATCCTCCCCCGGCACACCTTCCCACCCTGGCAACTGTTCAGCACAGACATGGGGGAGAGACTGCAGCACAACGTCTGCGCCACAGCACCTCCACGCAAACGCTGCACCAGCAATGGGAAATTTTCGTGATGTAAAGCAGCAAGGTTGCCCGGCGTGGCCAGGCAGCCCTTGGAAAGGCACGGTCTCTCCAGATATTACAGAGCAAGGCTCAGAATTGCTCTTGCTTCATTAGGCTTTGCCTGAGGGGCTTTCTTCCACTATTAACTACCAACGAGGTTCAGGTTCTTGTTACTCAGTTTCGTGCATGCAGTGCAAAAAGGTGAAGGGGAAGGTTTACCCGAGTCATTTGTAAATGTGCTAAGACAATTCAGGTATGTTTTTAAAATCCATCAGGCATCCTATGTAGTAAGTCACCTTAAACAAGAATGTGGAAAAAGCTCTGTCAATACAGCAACATCTTTTTCAGCACAGAAATTTTACATCAACACTGGCAAAGACTCTGTGCATAAATTACACATAGCAGAACACACAGTGCAATTTCCTTCCCTCCAGGCACTGACTCGATGTTCCCCTGCAGCCTGCCTGCTTCTCCCAGCTTTATGACCCCGATGAGATGAGCTCTCACTGTTTTTTTCCTTGTTACATTTTGATATTTCAAAGCATGGCCTGCTTCTCACTCCCATCTCCCTGCTCCACATTATTAATGAATTGGAAAGCAGACATCATTAGTTTTTGGAGACCATTTCTTTTAAAATTTACAGAACCCTTCATCTGAATCCCCAGAGCCAGTCTGCTGTTCTCATCTTAGAATCTTATTAGCATCATATCTCCTGGATCCTGCCATGCAAACTGCATTGCTATGCACTTTCTAGCACTTGACCCTTTTGCGGACGGAATTAATTTCCTCTCTGAAGATATAGCAGCATGCTGTTGTGCTTGTTAAAGAAAGAAAACTCAAGCTAGAAGATAGGAAACAAGCAGAGGATATTCTCAGTTAAATATACGCCACTGTGAGGTTTTCTATAGGCAGGCTGAGAAAGAGAAAGATTGGTCAAAAGAAATAATAGATTGATGACGCTTTATTACCAGAAACATCTTCCAAAAGAGCATGCAAATAAACTGATCGATATACTCCCCGGGAATTTCTGGTTTTATGGCATACCCCTTTTTAGCAGCATTGTCTTTGTCTGCAATCCTCTGTGTTCTCCCCGTTTCGGTATCCAAAATACCAATACCGTCAGACCTTCGGCTGTAGAATTAAAGCAAATAATACAAAGAACCAGAATTTGCTTGCTGCTTGGGGCAATGAAAAGGTGCCCAAGCTGTATTTGAAGAAAAATAGCACCGGTAAAAAGAGGTCTTTATCTAAAAGAATATAATAACTAGCACCCCAAGGACGTTGATGTCATTACTACTGCCCCCTCAAAAGGCACGACATTCCTAACACATGGAGTAAACTAGAAAATTTAGAGTTTGTTGCTCAGTTTGGACTATTTCTAGTTCCACAGGACTACTGGAACTGAAGAACTTTCCTCATCTGCATTGTTCTTACAATTTTGGTTCTGCTGTCTAGTTTTTGCAGCAATCTTTACTATGACTGCTGTAGAGGAAATTCCTTAAGACGAAGGCTTCATCCTTTCCATAAGCTCATTGGGAATATGCTAATAAAGAGCTGCAGAAGTTTATTTTAAAGTAACTTCGTGCAAAAATACAAAGCCGTAGAGCACAGAATAGAGAGCAAGGCTTAAACCTTCTCTGTTGGCAAAGCTACCAGATTGGACTTGGGAATCGGAAAGGGTCCTGGATGGCTCAAACAACTGGAGGTAGGATGGCTCACCAGTTTAAATCAATAGTTGACTTTTCTCAAGGCTGTGCAGTGGTCCAAGTGAAAGGAGCAGAGAAGGATCCAGCTAAGTCTCAACCATACCAGGGGGCCACGACTCCTGGACAGTTACCCTGGAGTCCTATTAATATCATGGAGCCTAAAGAAAGAGGAAAACCTCCAAAGTCAGGTGGGGACTGGAAGCTGGGCAGCTCATTCATCTCTGCACGCATCTGCCCTGTCCACCAAAGCCAGCCCAGAAGTCAACCTCAGAGATGGTCTTTGCTGTGGAGCTTGGTTCTGCCTCGTTTAGCTCACACAACAGCCAAATCTTGATGACTACATCTGGGCATCTCTTTCTAGCACACCAGAGCACACGTCAGAGAAACTAACTAGTTCCTTTTTGAAGAGCCATACTCAGCAACCCAGTCACCTCTCCTTCCCCTTTCTATCTTACCATGGCCAGTAACAGTTTTCCCAGGAAAGCAAAGTTCCCAGGCATAAATTCCTCAGAAAGTGATAGGAAGGTGCCCTGTGGTGTGTAGAAACCCCAGACGTTTTTTACAGGCACAAGTAATACTCACGAGTAATATTGAGTGAGTGAGTATCATGTCCATCCCCTTATCCTTGACCATGTCCTCTGAAACAGCACGAGGGGAACTGCTGGAGAACTGTGACTCTTTTCTTCTCGTTTACCACTCGCCTTCTGAAAACGTGGGGGATGTTCGTGCAGAATTAATCAGGCAAATGGTGTTAGCAGCAGCAGCCCAAGTGCCAGACACAGACTGGCAGAGAGCTTATGAATAGCACGATGAATGATCTATAGCAAAAGCCATGGGCAAGAGCTAGCCATTAGTCTGGGGCTTAGTAATGCACTCTTCAAGTACATTACTCACCAATCCATCAGGCAACCTGCTAAAGAACTGAGAGATTCCAGCACTTTTAAATCTGTAACGCAATGGCTGGTAGCCTGCACTACATGCCCTAGGTTACAAGGGCATGGAGGAAGACAATTCATTTTGTGTCATAGCCAGTATTTCTTCTTCTCCTTTTCTGTGTGTACTTAAGAAATGGACCCTCTATTATCTGCAGATTAATAGCCAGGAGAATGCACTGGTGTCTCTGTTAACATTTACTATTGAGGAAGGCTTTCAAAGAACGCCTAACCCTGGCAGTTTTCATTAGTCGGACTGAGTACGGAAACATGCGCGAGAACAGATGTGATTTCTTAGTTTATAGATAGTGCCCACAGTAGAACTATTCTAGAAAAACACTACAAATACAAGACACTATTAGAACATTGGATATGACAGAATTAAGGTTGCCAGCACAATCTGGGCCCTTCTGTATAAGCATACGATAAGGACTCCAGTACATGATCCTATACGGTCCTTGACTTGCTCACTCAGAAGGTGGATAACGTGCACAGAACAGGTAATCAGTCAGTATTTCCTCTTCTGTCTCACAACTTAGTGCGTGGCTCCAACTTGTATTTCGTGCACACTTCTCAAATCTCATGCAGAACATTGTCATTAATCTCCTTCTGGGAATTTCTATGACATTTGTCATTATCTAAATTCTCCAGGAGCATTACCTCATCTCAGCACCCCTGTGAGGAAGTTTTATTATCCACACTTCTCAAATGCAGAATAGAGGCAGAGAGACATTCAAGCACGAGATGTGTCCTCTAATTTTAGGTGCTTGACTCGAGGTGTCTACTTCTGATTTGTGAAGCACTTACCAGCTTTATAGTGTTTCATATGTTTCAAGCAAAACTGTGAGCGCTCAGCAATTCTACAAAGAAACACCTTCATGTTCCAAGCCGAAAACTTTGAGGGAAAGCATGGCACAGTCAGAGCTGTCTGCGAGGGTCCTGGCTTGTCCGTGGTCTCCAGTAACGTAAGACTCCCACAGCTGTACCTGTCACTAAACGCGATTCCCCGAGACAGGTCTCTGTCACCGAGGCAGTTCCCAAGCCACCATCTGTCATTCAGTCAGCGCTTCCAGGTGTGCACAACAGCTGGGTGAGAAATCCCACAAACAGCAGCTGTCTTTGCCACACCTCGGTCCGTCCACGGAGCAGTAACTGTGCACGCAGCGCGTCCTCGAGGAACAGTGGTGTAGGGCATATGCACAATGAGGCTGAGCCAAAGCTGCACCATCGTGCCAAGTTTTGCTATTTGGGAATGCAGCCCAGGCGTGGGACTAGTGTGCTCACACCGGGCAGAGCATGGGGGAATGGCGTGGAAGGGAGTCCCAGGCACTCCCAGCAGGGCTGGAGGGTGAGAAATGTCAAAATTAAGGCTAATTCTGAAGGCAAGGTGCAGCACATTGCTATTTCTAGCAAGAAGAATTAAATCTTTACATTGAAGCACAGAGGCTTTCGTGGTTTCCAAGGAAACATCTGTAAGGTTCCCCCCCAAATCTCGAACAAGTCATGTATTCTTTTCTGTAAAAATAATTTTTGGCAAAACTGTTTTTTTTCCAGAAATATTAAAGAAAAATCATGTCAAGACAAAAATGAACGTAGAAAATTTCAGGTTTAAAGTGGGTAAAGAAGTGGCAAGCAAGCAAAAAGAGAATCTTTTAGTGGAAAATGTCAGTGCTACCTTTATGTGACAATAAAAGTTAATATTTACATGGAAATTAAACACAGGAACCTCAAACATTAAAATTTAAATAGTAAATTAACTTTGAATACATAGTTCTGGGCGCATTTTTAACCTTACCTTGCTGCAGTCAAAGTCTGTAATAACAAATGTACCAAAGTCCCCCCGTTTCCCCCCCCAAGCCTCTTTTCACCAGCCATAGCCGCATGGGCATCTGTTTTAACTGAGATAGGTGTTTGGGACTGAGCAGGAACAGGAAATGCTACTCATGTCCAACACGGGTGGATTCGTGTTGCAGTAAGCACCTGAAATTTCTCATTTCATGGCTCTTGAACACCCAGATTTGCAATTCAAAAGCACTGACATATTTTAGTTTGTTGTCCTTTTTTGGAGTTAGTCTGTCTGTAGGAGGCGAGGCACGGCCACAGTGACCCGATGGAGCTCTGCCGCGCTCCCGTCCATGCCAGGTGCTCCCTGCCCGGCGCGCCCGGTGCTCACCTCGCAGGTGCCGGTGCTCTCGGTGGCTGTGGGTGCCCAGCGCTCCGCTCCGGTGCCTCACCCGCAGCTGGCACGCGCCTGTCGGGGTGGTGGTGCTGCAGAAGCAGCTCAGCATTAGCTCTTCTGTTTTTCAGTCGCTCCCACTTGGCACCTTCCTCGTCGGGCACTGTTGGGAGACATAGGTAAGCCCATCATTCAACAAGCTCCGTGCGCTCCACAGGGGAGAAAAACAGACTCGACAGACTTCAGAGACGGAGGGCAGGGGAGGGGACCTGCTACCATACATGCTACTGATAGCCAGGAGAGTGGAGACCAGAACAGGAGCAAGTTGCCAGTGACACTGCAGAAAAAAGAGCCCACGGCACTGGAGGGTGAGAACAGAGGGCTGGGAGGCAGAGAACTGGAAGAATGAAGGAGAAATGAAAAAAGAATGTGAGGAAAAGCATATGAGCATGACAGAACTGAAATCAAAGCCTTGCCTAAAGTAAAAACAGTATCACTTAAAAATCGGTTGAAAATATATATGATAAATACGATATAATGCAACTGTTGCACAATCTAGTGCAAACTCTTAATTTGGGTTCAGAGTAGCTTAACTTGGTAATTAATCAATGCATACCTCTTTTAAATGAAGATAAGAATGTTTAGACAGGATTTCACACCAGTTAAATAATTAATTTTTAAAGACAATTTGAGTTTTAAAACGGATGATGCTTCAAAGAACAAACCACAGAGCAAATAGAAAATTCTTAGTTATGCAAATATAAACAGAAAATGTAAGGCTAAACCACTGAGAAATCTGCAGGATTTATTCAAATCTTTTTTGAAGGGGCAGACTCTTGCTCTGCAGAGAGGGAGGTCTGGGCAGCCTCCGTTTCTGCAACCCAGATCCCTGCTCCTATTGATATTGGTTGATATTGGCACTTTCTGGGTGTTTGTGTGCGTGCCTGAGGGGCACGAATGGACATTCACACCTCGTGCTTCGGTGTTTAGTTAGTAGGCTTAGAGCTGTTCTTTGCTTTATTTTAAAAAGTCTTGAAATATTCTAGTGTAGGATAATTCACTAGGTATTCCAACATTTCATGGGAGAACATCCTGAAGCCTGGGTCTGTTTTTTCCAGCTGTGCTTGGCCGGGTCTTTGTGTGCCGGTGGGACTGGCCAGTCAATGCTGGAGCAGTGCCCAGCACCTGCGAGCCGTGCTGGCTCCCGCACTGCCCACGTCTCCGGAATCAACGGTGCTCCTGTCTGGATTCCGTTAGCACCTTTCCTGGGCACTTAACTGCATTCAAAACAGCCATCACTGATGGCTTCCACAACTTCACGGTGAAAGGACATGACTTGAGGGTGCAAATGGCCAATGTAGAATGAATTGATCCAATGTGACAGTCTGTGCAGACCAGCATACCTCAGAAAAGAAAGAATCCAGTCTTGTGGGACAGAAGTTTCTTCTGGTGGCTTGGTCTGGCAGAGATCTGAATCCAGGCTGCGAGTCCTGGTCCAGGGAGATACCTATACCTCCTCCTGAGGCACCAGCATGAGGCCACAGTCCTCAGAAATTAAAAATGAGCACCCTTCAGATTCATACACGGCTGGAGGAAAAAGATGTAACAACGCGTTCCTCCCTGTGCCAGTCTGCCCCGGTGTGAGAGGGCTCCGCAGAGGGCGCAGAGGTCCAGGGCTCAGAGCGGTGCCTGGCAGCCCCATCTCACTCTGTCAGGAGAGAGTTTATGAAACAATACAAGATACCATGGAAGAGCTGGGTGTTTGGCTTCTCCAGGTAAACTCTTCTCTAAATAGGAGGGCAGGATGCTGGTGGTGAGCAAAAACAGAGCACGAAGAAGAGATCTTGGTTCTGGATCTCAGTAAAAGGCCCAGAGAGATGCCTTGGGCTGTCTTGATTGTCTTCAAGATGTTCAGCTGCCTGCGACTTGTGCTGCAGATTCTGAGTGTGGAGAACTGTGAGGGAACCCAACGCATGGGCTGTGTCTTGGAAATAGGAGACACAGCAATAGCCATTTCTCCACGCTGCAATATATTAATGTTTGCAGCACGCAAACCATACTCAGAGATGTAATCTCCACCTTCTGCATTTCTTGTGTTTCTCTGTCCTTGTCCCTTGCTCTAAAAGGGAGTCAAATCCGTAAAGAATGACTCAAGGCATGGATGAAGACAGAATTAACACAAAAAGCAGCCTGTGATGCAAAGTGACCGTGTGGTAACCAGCCACAAGCCTACGTGGGTTTCCACTGCTGGGGCAGAAATGAGGGGGAAGGGGCACACAAAAACGAAACGGGAGCAGTAGGTATCTGTTCACCTTGAAGGCTTCCCCATGCATGAACTCACACACACGCAGAGCAAACACAACTCCGCCGTTCCTACGGGGAGCTCTCACCCTCAGGCAAACCCGAAAGCAACCATTAACCTACTTACTGTGCCCTTGGGCAGTTCGCGGGGTGAGGAAGCCGATATTTGGGTAGCAAGGTGAGCAGATCTCAGCATTTAAGCACAATATCCAACAATCACCTGAGAGCGACAGTAGGAATTTCTCATCATTTTGGCAGAGTTGGGGGAGAAGCAGGGCACCCTCCTGTCCTTGTTTTTCAGCCATCTCCTCATAATAAAACATAACTTTATTAAAACAGAAGTGTCACTGTTTTAGGAGACCAACTGCTATGGCAGCTTTAAAACCTTCAGCCAGCTTCTTCCTTCTACCGCTGAAGATCTAACTGCACGGAGAAGGCCTGGGCTGGATCACCTGCATCAAGTCTGTTGTTCTGCCCATCCCGCAGAATAAGGTAGAGAAGAGGGACATGACCACCTGCCCTGCTCACAAAGCACCCCCAAATTTCAGCTGCTCCTGAAAGAGCAAAACACCACCTGCCAATGCAGGGAAGCCACCAAGAGCTCCCTTCTCATGGGGCCAGGTTTGCTCGGGCTCTGCTGGTCAAGCAGCATTTGTCCCTTCAGAAGATTTATCCCCCATCTCTTGTTTTCCCTCGCCTACCACCAAACTCAGAAAACCTGCCATTGACCTGATGGTCACCCTGAACCTTCAGGAACTGACATCAGTGTTTCCATTCAGACACGACCACAGAAGCTGGAGGTACTGCTGCAAATTTTAGCACCGGTCACCATGGTGCCGCCTTTGAAAGATGCACATGCAGATGCTGGAGCAGAAGGTCCTGGTCCTTGGTCTGGGGACAGCGCCGTGACAAGGGTGAAAGGCAAAGACAGAGAAAAGAGAATCATGGAACTGGCAAAGAAAGCAGGCACCACTGAGATAAGGCACTGGGACAGACAAAATAGAGGAACGACTGACGGACGGTATATTGGTGTACAGCCCTGGGCCAGCAGGAGCCATGGACAGCTGTATGTGCGGGTGAACAGGATGGGCAGATGGGCGAGCAAAAGGGAGAGTGCCAGCTGAGTGCCAGTCACTGAATCACTGCAGGGCCGGGTTACGATGACGGGTCTGGCCGGGCTGAAGTGCTTTCACCCGTGCCAGTGACACCCACATCGAGCAACGTCCACGTACTTCGCACCCGAGAACACGTTTGGGAAAGGAACACGTGGTTCTAAGGAAGAGAAACCCCAAATCACTCCAGCTGAGAGTCTAATCCTACAAAACCCATTCCTTCAGTTACTGGAGCAAAATGCAAGTATCTAGCTGAATTTCACTGCACTAAGATATTTAACCATTTCATTGCCAATCAGAATTATGTCTACAAATACAGATCCGTTCCGGTGACCGCTGTAGAGAGAGTACCAGCGGCCATGAAGAGGCCCTTCCGATGTTCAGGACCTTAACATCAGGCTGAACCTTGAGAAGGATCCTGATTTTAATCTGGGACTTCAGCATCCTGTCTTGTTTTTCTGGAGATTGCACTCACGCAGAACTGCTTCGTTTCCTGAGTCTGCAGCGCGTAGATGATATCTGCCTGTAGCATCTTTGACATTTTTGAATCACGCTATACAGAATCATGCTGTCCAGTCTCATCTCATTGCATCTTTGCCTCCATTGAACCCAGGCCCAGTGGTCTGACTGCCATCCTAGTTTTACCTACACCAGGAACAAAGGAACTGCACATTGCAGCCTATCTGTCCGACTGTTTTTCATTGTGTATATTTTCTCTGCCTTACAAGTGATCAGCTTGCTTCCTTTTAAAGCCTGCAGTCAGCTTTAATCTACTTAGCTCGGATTAATGAGAGATTTGTTAAAGATTTAAAGATTTTACACACTTTGCTTACAACTGTTGTTATCTACAACCATCAGGCAATAAGCCCCACACAGACAAGCCGTTCCTAATGTCCGGCACATCCATCAGGTGTGCCAAGGCTGGTAACGCGATGCTGATGGTTGGTGCCTGTTGCCGGCAGACTGGTGCCTCCACAGGTCTGTTCACAAAGTGGTGCTCAGACCTCTGTCTGCACCTCACCCTTCTTGTGTAAAACTGAGAAAGGGTGGGACAAAGCTGGCAGCTCAGAATGCGTGTTACTGCGTTGGTGTCAATGACTCGCACTGTCACGGAGCTCAACACCAGTGCGAGAGGAAAATCAGGAGCATCCATCCGACCCAGGCTGGCATCGCCTGATGTTGCATGCCTTAACCTAGGAGAGGTGAGGAGGGAACTGGAGGTCCTGGTGGTTACCTGTTACTGTATCCCATTGCTTAAAACAGCATGGAAGGAATGTAAGGTGGCAGAGGTGATGTGATTCTTTAAGACCAGGACTCTATGTTGGATGTGGGAACCCTTCTTGGTGGAAATGGTAACAACAGGTAATGTTAGCAGGCACATGGCTAAACTGTGCTCTTTTGGGGAAGAGAAGCAGAGAAGCCTCAGCTCACAAGTCTGCTGGATTGGTGTTTCAGATGGCTTACCTCCATGGAGGTATAGAAAGCAAAAACTGCAGACAGAGGCCCCAGGAAATCTCAGCAATGGAGCTGCAGGGAATTCTTCCAACGCTGCAGGTGGGGAACCAGAGGCTGAGCACAGGAGGACACTAGAAGAAAGCAACAAGGGTCTGCCAGGTGCACTCTGTCCAGTTGGCAAAAAACACCACCTCAATAGGAACACAGACAACAAACGAGTCATACGGCGTGCAGGACTCCCTGTGCTACCGTCCCCAGGGTTCAGTGCGTGCACTGGATGCGCCTTCACTCTCCCATCCCAAAGAAGCCGTTTCATCCCTAAACGCAAAGCTCAGGACATGCACCAGTCCTCAGCGCAGCGTCGAAAACACAA
The DNA here is from genome assembly GCF_009769465.1 of Tauraco erythrolophus. Classification (NCBI taxonomy): domain Eukaryota; kingdom Metazoa; phylum Chordata; class Aves; order Musophagiformes; family Musophagidae; genus Tauraco; species Tauraco erythrolophus. The sequence goes on along the minus strand of NC_141479.1, from coordinate 22,903,556 downwards.
GAGCACATTCATGAGTCTCGGTGGTTTTATAGAAATGCCAACAAGGGACAGCTCTATAGCAGGCCCTGCCCAGTGGAAGGGAGAGTCCTGCAGCGGGCACCTCTCCCTGGGACACCGGGGCAGAGAAGGGTGGCATGGCAGGGCTCCCGGGAGCCCTGTGCCTTGGAGAGAGACGGGGAGGCACCAGGGAAACCTGAGCTGCGCCCCGAGAAGGAGCAGAGAGCTCTGCCGCTGTTCCTGTCCCCACGTTCGCTGATGTTCTCCCTGCGTCCCGCGGGCAGGACACTGCGGCAGGGAGCGGCAGCAGGACCAGCACCCCACGCACACCAGGGCACAGAGCAGCAAGCTCCGGGCAGAGCCATGCGCTCTCCCCAGAGGGAGACTGCATTCCCCCCGACGCCTGCGAGCTGCTGCGCAGCCAGAGCCTTCCTCCCGCCCCACAGCCACGGCCTCGGCGCTGGGTAGCCCTGAGACTGCCCATCACTGGTTCCGCCTGGGACACCAACTCTAGTCTGGTGCGGGATGCGCTGACGCCACACCAAACACCCCAACGAGTAAACAGGTGTTCTCCTCTCCAGCTCGCGGGAGCTTTTGTGATGAGCAAAGCAGGGTAGTTTGTCTCGAGGTTACAACCAGCTCTGACTGCCGACATCACAAGGCCACCGGTCCCCGAGCTGTGGGATGCTCCCCGGGGCTCCCGTACCACTCCCTGCTGCGGCGGTCCCACCGCTCCCCACTGAGCACCCTGCCTCCTGCTCCCTCGGCGGACACACCAGTTACTCCTGTGGCCCTCATCCTGCACAGGCTCCAGGTCAGACTCAACTCCTCCACTAACTGCACCAGTGAGAACTGGCACGGGGGACAGTCACCCCGCGGTGCAGGAGGGCGGCACCAAACTTGAGCAGTCATAAGCAAAAGATGCTCCGGAGTCTGCATGTGCTGCTGCCTCTCACTTGCTTGTCAAGACAGAAGACGTGCCGGTTTTGCCGTCCGTACACCTAATGCAGAGGGTCCTTTCATATTCCCACACCAGGAATCCTACAGCCACAGGTGAAAGCACAGCTTATTCACTACTTTGTACTGCAGACGTTCAGTATGACAGACACCGTCAGAGTCAAGACCTGTGGCTACTGGATAAACCAGAGAGAGACTCACACTATTTTGAAACTGATAAACTTGTTTCAAACCAGAGACATAAAGACCTACGTTTTTTTACAATTGAAAGGCAGATTCTCGAGAAAAGCAAATCATGCTCTGTTGCCCAAAAGCCCACTCAGGAACCTCCCGGAGCTGCGGAGGGCTGAGGTGGAGCTGCCCCGAGCCCTGGCTCACCCGCCCTGCTGTTCCGTGCTGGACCTGCCCGGAGTGGGCAGGCGGTGGTCCACGCACCAGAGCCACGCCACAGTCAAGCCACACCGCAGCCTTCCACGTGCCAGTGCCCGATATTATTTACCCTCTCCCTGTGCAGACAGCTCAGAGCCGTGGCCCTGTGTGAAACAGCCTACCTGCATTCTCCCGGCGCTCCCGAGGTCTCCAAACATGCACAGAAGAGGGGAAAAAAGGAAAAAAAAGAAAAAGAGTCTTGATACCTGTTCTGCATTTCCAGATATTCCAGAGACCTTTTCAGTGCTGAAGCTGAACACTGCTGGCTCTGGGCAGGAACCTCAAGGTCTCTCTCCACTGGCACTGCCATCCCTGTGCTGACCTCGCGGCTCTCCCGAAGGTCAGGCACGGGTCCGGCTCCGAGAACAGGTTGGACGTGGCGAACAGCAGTAATCCCCCCGTGCCTGCTGGAGGCACGCGCCTCGGTGCAGCTCCCTGATGCACGCCATGCCCACGGAGCTGGCTCCCGGACAGGCAGGGTCTGCACTGCTGGGAGAGCCCCAGGGACGCCGAGAGAGCCCCGGGCTGAGCCAGCCCATGCGGGACTGCCCGCCACCGCGGCCTCCGCTCCCTGCTCCAGCCACACGCCTCCCGGAGAAGTTCGAAGGGAGCAGGTGGGGGCTTGGCAGAGGGAAAACGGAAAATAAACCGAGGGGGACAGGGTGGAAGGGGGGGCTTGTTTCTCATTAACGAGCGTTTGAGCTGCTGATCTCAGGGAAGACTTTGAAAAGAAAGCGCGGAGCCCTCCTGGCAGGGCGGCCAGCCCAGCTGCCCTCCCCGCGCCTCACTTTTTATAAATTCTGGGAAACACTTTTAGACAGACACTGGCACTCATAAATTATACAACTCATTTGCATATTCCAGTCATGAGACATTATGCAAATGTGACCTGATTTGCATAATGGATTCCTCTCGTCGCTTCACTTGCTTCATGCTTTTAAAAAACAAAATGAAATAAAATGAAAGCAGGAGAAGGTGAAAGCCGCAAGTTCCCAGCAGCGCCGCGTCTCCTCCCCGCCGCACCGTCACTCGCGGCAGAGATTGGGGTGAGGGAGAGCAAAAGCAAAAAAACAAAGCCCTCACATGGCTTATTCCTCCCGTAATTACAACGAACTAACTTTCCCCTGGTTGAGATGCTTCACCCCAAGCGACGTTATCCGAGCTGCCTAAGGACAGGAAAAAGAGCCCTGGGAGTCAGGAGGAGCCGTCACGGACAGCGGTCCGACGCCCCACGGCAGCCGTCGTGGCAGGGTGCTCGGGTGGGAGCCCTGCGGTGCGCCGTGCCGCGATACGCCGCGGGGGGACGGCTCCCTGCTCCAACTTGGACAGAGCTCCCCGAAGGGAAAGGGAGGGTGGCGGGAGAGGCGAGGGGAGGGGTGGCTGCGGCTGTTTATAGCGAAACACGGCGGTGACACGTCGGGAGGACGAGGCAGGAGCGCGTCAGCCGCCCCCAGCCGCACTCCAACAGGCGGACGACCGTCCGTCCGTCCCTCCGCAGTCGCTGGTTTTGCTGCGGGCTCTTCCCTGCCCCCCTGCACCCGCGCGAGCGGCAGAACCGTGCCAGGCGGCTGGCGTCCGCACCCTGTGGGAAAAGTTAACTGTAATTCTTCAGCTTTTAAAATCAATTAACCCGTGTGTTAATTAACGTCAAGTCGACGGGAGGAGGAGGAGGAGGGGAGAGCGGGAGGAGGAGGGAGGAAAAGAGCTGCAAGGGCGGATGGCAGCGGAGTTGGCACAGTGCCATCCATTCAGTGGCAACGCCACAGCTCCCTGCGATCGCGGCAGCGGGTATATGTTACGGGGGCCCTGTGCGCGGGCCAGACAGTGCGGTGAAGCCAAGGGAGATTATCCAGACCCCCAGGAGCAAACGGCAGGAGCGACCAGAGGCGCGAGTGCCAGGATTACAGACCAGGCTCCTCCGCCGCGAGCCCTTCCTCGGACACACGCCGCCGTGGGGACGGGGGCTCCCCCGCCAGCGCCGCGCAACTCGGACTTTCAGCACTTTTCCCCCCTTTAAACGTCACTCTGCCGCAGTGGAGCCAGCACAACGGATGCTTTCACACCCTGGGAGACAAAGGCCGTCGTCTCCGCCATGACACCGCTCCGTTCCAAGCCGAGGCCGGCGTCTTGGAGTCTTTAAAAATAAAGGGAAAAAGGGAAACGCGAACAATAAAAACAGCAACAGAGAAAACCTCAACAACAAACCCCTCGTGCCCGCTCTCCATGCCAGGGGCAACATGGGCATCTGTCGCAGCAGAAGGTGTTTGTGTGGGGCTTTTTTTTTTTTTTTTCTCCTTTTTATTTTTCCGCAAGCTGTTGGCGTGTTTGCCATTCGGGTTCGTTTACAATTAACTCCAAAAAACCACCCCAACCACACCCAGCCCAGTCAACAACCAACAAAAGGGAGTAGCCGACATCGAGAGAGAAATGCCATGAGAAGCTGCAAGAACGCAAGCCACAGCCGGTGCCATTTGCCATTCGGACAACCTCAGGGAAAGGTGCCAATTCTGCAGCTCAGGAGAGACTCCGAGAAGGGAGCGTGAAGGTCTCCGAATAGCACGCCGAAGGAAGGAAGGAAGGAAGGAATACCGCTCTTATAGGGCAGGATCACAGCTGCATACAGCCTCTGCTGGGAGGAGAGGGAATGTTTATGGGAGTAGCGAGGGATGCCTGTGTATGCACATACGCACACAGAACGGTGCGCGTATGGACACACACACACATGTGCACACGGTGCCTCAGATAACTGCAGATCAGGTGTGTGAGTGCGGGGTGTGCGTGACGGAGATGTGTGTGTGCCTCTGTGTACACACACGTACGTCTGCGTGTGGATGTGTGCTTGTGTGCACGCGTGTAAGACACACACACATGCGGGGAGACGTGTGTTTGCGTGCTTGGGCGAGAGAGAAGGACACAGAGTGAGAAGGACACAGACACACACACACTCACTCAACATCAGTATACATCCCACTTTTTGACCTCGGTACACACTGAAGACAAAATAAAAATCATACTCCAGCAGCAAGCAGGCAGTCAGAGATTTATCTACATTCACTGCTATCACCAGGGAGATGAATGGGGCCGATCTGAAGCCCTTTACAAGATCCACTATGGGAGTGAAGGAGGAGGAGGGATGCCACACAGACATGCACAAACTTGAAGACAGAGAGATTTGGAAGGTGCTACTTGTGAAACCCAGGTGGCACTCCGGAGGGTGAGCGAGGGAAAGAGCCGCAGAGGTGCTCCGCAGGGTCCGGAGGGCTTGGGGCTTCTGGACGAGGGCGTCAAGGGACAGCTGGCTACTTACGTTGTCTGCGCTGCTGAGGATCCTGCAAGGTGTTCTGTTGGCACCGGGCGCTGAGCCAGGGAAGGGCACTGGAAACAAAAGGGAGAGACAAAAATAAAGTCATACAACGGGAATATTAATTGCCTCTCTTGCGGATTTTACAAAACACACAAAATGTTTTCTTTTTGCTTGTTTTTTTTTTTTTTTTTGTGGATTGGCGCGCTTCCCTTCTGCATGGAAAATACTAGCATGGGATTTACAGCCCAGCTACAGGGCTCGGGATTAACAGCGCTGGCATCTTTTGGGCATATTTTTTCTTTTAATGAATGAGCTTTCGCTGTTAATGAGGAATAATCGTTTGGCTAATGAGCTTTGAAACATTAAGAGAAAAGAGGTTTTTTTTCTGTTAATCGCCCTGGTGCGACCGCATGGATGGATTACAAAAGACAGCAGTAGGAACGCAGTACAAAGGGGGGAAACGTCTCCTGGAGTGGGATAAATGCAGAGATGGGTGATGCGTCCCTGCATCTCTCCTTCCTTCTCTCTCTTACTCTCTGCCAACTGCTATGGGTTTCCATAACTCCGCAATCAAAGTGGATGCTCGGGAAAGATTATTACAGTCAAACAGTGAAGCGTCGGCTGTTAATGTCTCCAGTGTTTAATCATCATACAGTAGAATGGTTTTATGCATATTTCATTTGCATATCATTAAACCGCGCTAGCGCGGGACATTCAGAGCTGGAGAGGTACAAAGTTGGGGGGAGAGAGAGGGAGAGCGAGAAAGAGACAGAGGCAGGAAGGTCCCTATGATGCCTATCTTCAAAAGCCAGGGACTTGTTCCATGATCTGTCTTCTACTTTTACTAAAATCATGATGACTTGGAACCTTTGAAGTTGGATATAACCTTGGATTCTTCTAATTCCAGCAGAGTGATGTATTAGAAAGAGGGAAATGATGCTGCGCTAGACATTTAAAGGAATATAAGCTCCAGTGGAATGGAAATAGGAGCTCTTTGGGGAACGAACTGGCAGAGCCAGCCACAGCTTCGACAACCACCACACTTCTGGGTTAATGCTAGTAAAGGATATCAGAGTAATACAAAAGAAATGAAGACAACATGTACATTAAGATGGGGATTATATTTCTCTACTCTTTCTCTTTTCTTTTCCTTTTTAAAGGTACAAAGAAGGATGGAACCAGCGGTAATTTACACACTAATCAGCGAACAGTTGCCTCTTTTTGTGTTTGTTTTTCTTCTCTCTTTATTTTGGAGAGGGGTGTTGTCACCGCCGAAGTGATTAATCAATTATTTGGTAGCTCAGATCCTTCTCCACTGGCACTGATCAGCAGGAGAAGGTGGTGGTTGCGGGGGGAGGAACACAGTGGGCTCTTTGTAGATCTTATACATGCACAACATATTAATTGGGGTCTTATAAAGCTTCCTCAATAGACTGTTTCTTTCCTGGAAAAACAGCAGCTGGTTAGCCACCGTTGGCGACTCTTCAAACATCACTTTCGCTGGGGGCAGTTCTGTCGCTGTTTGTTGTTGTGCTTTATTTTCTTTCTCCACGGAGGGGGCTACGGGTGCGATGCTGCTGCTACCCACTGCTTTCGAATGGCAGACAGACAGACAATATTGGTATCGAGACAATCTCTTGAGCTGAATGCAAAACTTTGCTTCAAAATGAAATGCTGTTTTATATTTAAATTCTCCTCCTTTCCCTCCCCCACTTTTCTTCTCCTCCAAGTCTTTGTCTCGGTTATGAATATTCAGATGAGCCGTGATGTGATTACACTGTACAATTACTTGTGTCCATGGCGGTGGCGAAGGCACTGAGGAAAGACAGAGCCAGACGAGCTTGGAGCTCATTTGGGGTTTGTTTTCCATGTTTTCCCCCATCTCTGTAGCGCTGCGGCACATGCAGATGTCGCTGTTGTTCTTTATAAAGCCCTAATGATATGCGAAAGCATAACGACCCCATTTGGGTGCACAGCATCAACGAAATATTACTGGGGGGGGGAGGAATCCTGACTGAAGGAATGTCCACATAAATTATTTTTATTTAAATGAGTTGAAGAGGTGGCGGTGAGGCAGAGGAAGTCACATGAATACATGCATAATGTTAATACGCAGAAAGGTTATCGCCAAGGAGAAGAGGGTATTCGGCGCTGCGCTTGGGACAAACAGGCTCATTAGGGAATCGCACAGCCCACTGCGTGACTCACTTGTTTATCATTACTCATACTTAAGCCAGGGCACCAGGCACGCTCGCCGCCTGCAGACTCTCAGCGCCGGGAGCTGGATGCCTGGACAATTCCAGGTTTCCATTCAGGAATCTGTGGTGGGAGGCAGACAGGAGAAGAGGAGCAGGAGGGAGAATGTGTAAGTGCCACAGCTCGGTGGCAAAGGAGGGTCCAATGACAGCCTTGAGGGTGGAGTGACAACAGGGCATGCCAGGCGTGCTGCACTTCCCAAGGGACAGAGTTCCGACGCGGTGCCCAAGGGACAGAGCTCTGACTTGGTGCCCGGCGTCCCCAGCGCAGGAAGGCAGGACAGGGCGCAGGGCTCCGCTGCGGCCGCGCCTGGGGCAGAGCAGCTCCCGCCGCTGCGGGGCTGCCTGGGGGGACAGAGCCAGGAGGAGCTGGCCGGATCCTCCTTTATCCGTTTTTCTCAGAACAGTGAATGTCATCACTGGGTATCACAAGTACAAAACCCACGCATGTGTGGAAAGAGGATTTTCTGGCTACTCTGTGCTGCTGAGAATGCTCTTCTGGACCAGGGTTTGCCCCTGCGTGCATCGGCAAGGGGTGGGCAATGTAAGACACAGTGGACCAGCAGCAAACACAACACCCTCGCTGCAGTGTGTTTGACATCAGCTTTAGGAAGGTCCGTATCTCGTGTGCCGGCCCTGCCCTGATCCCGAGCGGGTCTGTCCTCGCAGCCTCCTCAGCCTCCGCCACACTCCTCAGCCGCGGTGAGGCTCCGGCTGCAGCCAGCCCTGCTCTGCAGGGAGGGAGCACGGCCGCTCACCGCCGCTCTCCCCTCTGCCCGGCAAGGGGGCAGGCAGGGCAGAGGAGAGGCTATCGCAGATGGGAACCCCCGTGAGAGGAGCTCTCCTCTCCCACGCCGTGGGCACAAACAGACTTTACCTGCGGCTCTAGAAACGCGCTGGAGCAGATGCGCAGCTCAGAGCGGGGTGGCTCCACCGCCTCTCAGGACACACAGCTTGTCAGAGACATGGAGGTGCCACCAGAACCTGCCCAGATGAGGCTGCAGATCTCCAAGGGGACAGCACCCAGGTCTCCTTAGGCAGGCCCTGTCACCAAGGCAGCACTGAGAGCCCCGAACGGGAGGATTATGCTCTAGTCTGTATCTGTCTAAGGACCACTGTGACCCATAGCAAAGAGGGAAACTGCTGCCCAATGCTGCTTAAAGACTCCTGACCACAGGCTGTCATCTGCCCGCAGCTCCTTCCTGCATCTCAGCAGACACATCCCTGTCATGCAAACGCACACACCCTCCTGCAAAGGCACCCGGGAGACTGAGTACAAGGCAACAGACTGCCAGTTCTGATCAAAACCAGGACACCAGTACTGCCTCTGGGCAATAATCCTAAATCCAGGCACTCTCTGCTTGCAGTTTCTAACAGTGTGCAAAAATTCAGGACACAAGGGATAACCCAATCGTCAGCCTAACTCAGAAGGTAGATGTGAATACTCTGTCCATGACCTCACAGCCCTCTCAAAGGCATGGCTAAGACATATTGCCATCCTGATGAAAAGGAACTTGTGTGCTAAAATCAACCTAGACCCCAGCAAGCAGCCCAAATCTGGTCTACTGCAAGGAACTGAGCAGCCATGATAAGCTGGAGTGATCTGAGCAGATCACCTCCACCCTGCTCACCCTGATTGCTTTTTGACTCCAGAACAGTGGCACTGCTGGCCTAGACCTTGTGGAACAGCAATCCAGAAGGTGCCACCTGGCCCTGCCCCATCTTTCTGGTCTCCAGCCTCAAAGCAGCTTACTGCAGAGGCTGTCTGTCAAAGACCAAATGGGGCCTGGGAACACGGAATAACCGAAACAAACACCAAGTGACTCCACAGAAAGGTCATGCACGTGCCATGCCTTGTCATCGTTCCAGGTAATGAATCCTTCCCCCGACCCAGTTCTGCCCTGGCAGCACAGCACGGACCTCAACCCTGAGCAGTGCCTTTGCATGCTGTGAGCCTTACTCATTAGGGAAGGGAAGGGGTTAACAGGGCAGGGGCCTAAACACAAGCCTGCCCTAAGGTGGGGGTGAGCTGAGGACTGAAAGGCGGGCTGGGAGGTGGTGGTGCAGTCTCACAGTCCCTTACCCGACCCTGCACCGATGGGCGATCCCAGCCCAGGCAGCCCGTCCATCCCGGCCGGAGCTTGTTGCCAGAGCCCAGGAGGGTGTTTGAGCCGAGACGTGGAGCAGGCTGCAAAGCAGATCAACAGCTCTAGCACTGGCCTCACCTGGCTGACACTTTTCCTGCAGTCCTCAAGGTTCCTACTCCCATCACATGCAGGAGAGCATCCAGCAATGCTTCAGGAGGAGGCTGAGAACGGCCAGAAGAGTCCATGCAGCCTGCTGCGTGCTCCTGGGTAAGACAAACCCCCAGGGAAAAAGGAGCAGCTCGGGACCAAAAGCTTCGTCAAAGTCACTCTTTTTTACAAGTGCTTCCGAAGAGGAGCAGGAACGAGACTACAGCTGGGGAAAACGAGCATGGAGTGTGCCGCATACGCAACAGGTCCGCGGGTGAGGTGGAGGAGGTGGCGATGCAGCACGCAGCCAGAGGCAACAGTGCTCGCCCTGCGGCACTCGCTCTGCGAGCCCGGGCACCCGCCCTGCACCCACCGACCGCGCTCTCACATGGCTTCTGGCCCCAACAGGCTGCTGTCCCTTTTCCACAAGCACGGGTGGGAAATACCGCCTCCAGCGACCCAAACGTTTTCCGATTACGAGCCTGCGACCACTGGGACGCGAATCTCCCCATGGAGGCTTTAGGAAGGGGCAGGAACATGACAGGAACCATCGCTCTGCTTGTCATTTTACCAAATACCCTGAAGAAATTGCTACTTAGAAAAAGGAAATTCAAGCATTTATAGAACATATTGCTATTCAAAAAACCAAAAGAATTGTTTTGCAAATAGTAGCACTGCTGAAGAGGGGAAAGAAGTACATCAGTCATTTGATATTACATATAAGCAGTTTATTAAAGAATTAAATATTTATAGACTATAAAGCAAGCAGGGCGATGAGTCGCAAACAGCTTGCTGAGAAGTATGTTATAAACAATGAGTCTGTCAGTGACTAATAAAGTATGGAGAACACAAATGTTTTATAAAATCACCAAGCCAGCTATGAATCTCCAAAGCTGAGACGCTGCAGGACCCACCAAGGTTCCTGCTGCAATGTAAGCCCGGAGCCAACACAGCAGGGACAGTATCCGATGAGGTACGTGGAGCGCAGACACATGCCGAGCACTCGTGGGAACGCACATGATTCAATGCCTTAGAGAGATTTAATTTTGCACATTATTTTAAACAGAGATCTATTAATAGGAAGTTCAGGAATTTTCAAAGAGTTCAAGGCACTTGCCCCTTCAGTTTTTCACTGCATCTACTCTTAGATTTCAAACAAAATTATACTTTGATTCAGACTGAAATTCCTCTCTCTGCAAAGCCCTCTCCTTCCCTCTCCGAAAGCAAAGGTGTAGAGAGTGCAGGCACCGGCGTCCCTGTTCTGAACCATCCTCCGGATCCACTCAAGAGCTCCAGCCTGACTCAAGTTTGGAGAAAAGCAGCTCTCTCCATCACAGATGCAGCACGTTTACAAAGGACAACTAAGATTTTCAGAGGCTGTAGAAGAGGAACAAATAGACTGTAGCTCACAAGGACAGGAACACCTTTTTGTTTGCAGGCACTGGGAGAAACTGTGACTGACAATAAACGTGTGCGTTTTTTTCCTACGTCCAAAGGACAGGTCTTATTTTTCATCAGAATACGGACATCAGTCACTGTAATTTTGCGCAGCATTGCTGTTTTATTACTGGGGGAGGTGAAAGTCTCTCCAGATTATTTTGTATTTTTGTGAAGCCAATCCAAGGCCTAGAATTATTTCTGATGTAGGATGAGCTGATACCTTTGGTGATGTCAAAGCTGATCCCTATAGCTGTTTCCACAATTTCCAGTCTGGTGGGATGGCTGAAGCTCCCAAGCGATATAGGCATTCATGACCCTTTAGAATTCACTCTCTTTGCAAGCCAGCAGGACTTAGACCCACCTGAAAAATCCTAGTCATCAAAAATCCCATTCCTCAGCCAGTCCCCGCAGTGACCATCGCCTCCCGAGGCAGCAAGCCAAAGCGGTGTCTGCCGGACCAGGAGGGACCATCTGCACAGAGGCAGGAGGGCGAGCAGAGCTGCTGCCTCCTTCCGCTCCTCAGTTAAGGCCCTATGAAGGGCCATCTGTAATTAACACAGGAATAAGATTACGAGTACTTCTCGTGTACTCTCTTCTCCCCATCACATGTCACAGAGAGATCCGAGGCCCCGCTGGAACCTGCCAAGATTGCAGCACAGTCACCAGCTCCTCGGCCTCAAAGCACCCACCTTACCTTCTTTTTTGGGACAGGGAGAACGTTCCCACTGTGCTCATCCCCTGACTCTACAGGTCTGACGGTAACACTGCACGTGCTGAACCCCCTTCCCCAGTGTTTGAGAAGGTCCTTACAGTGGCACAACGCTGTCTCAATAAACAGAGAGTTACCACCTCGCTAACCGACAGAGGACACGCTGCCCAGCTCCAGCACGCAGGCTGGAAGATTTCTGCTTCTGGAGCAATGCTTGTGCACAGGCAGTCCCACCAAGCAGATCTCCATCAGGAGAAGATTGCATCTTCACAAACACAGAGACAAGCTTTGCTTTCTGCATCTCAGGACAGATTGCATCCCAACTGAAGAGGCTCCTGCGCTGAGAATAAGGCGTGCACAGCTCATCCCTTCAGGACATGACTTTTCAAGACTGCTTCCCATTTGCTGTCATATTTGCAAGACAGAAGCCTCGTAGCACTAAGGGTCTGGCACGTGGATGGCAATAGCTACCCAGACTGTGAGGTGCCACGTACGTTCAGCTGCCTCCCAAAGGCACTAGGAAGAGACAGAGAAGTCAGGGCCGTTGTGTGAACGTTCAGCGAGGAATGCGACAGAATCAGAATTATCTGTACCTTTTATTTGCATATTCCCACTTGCCAGCATTGTGACCTGTGGGAGCCAGGGTGAAGAATTCCTGCTAAGTACGGATTAAACAGCTGTGTGCTCGAGCAAGCAGCAGACGTACAGGCTGAATCATAAAGAGGAGATATTTAAAGGTGTGCTCACTGCTACTCCAGTAAGCATTTTGCAGATCTCCATGTGATGCTTCGCATTAGCAAGGCAGGTAATCTGCATCACTCAGGCCGGGAAACCCCAGGAGTAAGGTAATGACCACAGCATGGTGCTGAGCCCAGCCTGTTCCAGTCAGCACTGGGTGAACATACCATTCCCTCACAGGTACTCAGAAGGGGACATTTGAGTCACTGCACATTTCCCACGTACATCTTTCCTAGCCACAGAGACATGCAAAGCCTGTCTGTCAGCCATGGTCTGGAGCCAGGACTTCAGGAATGCAGAATGAGCTGTGGAGACTCAGTTAAAGACCAGTTGCTCCAAAGGCTGTGGAGGTGGGGGGCAAAACTGCCCTGGGAGAATGGTAAGAGGACAGTCAGCCCCTAAAGTCTAAGACTTTCTCACGTCTTCATGATTAGAATGGCTTTCTGGTCTCGAGCAGTAAAAAGCACACGCTCCAAAGGCTCAACAGACCAGCCGGATCACACCTCCCTGGAAACAAGTACTTTGTTGTCCTGTATCTTACATCCGAGCTCAGAATACGAACATATTCAGGAGACAACAAACTGTCTCAAGGCACAGTCTCCCACTGAGCCGCTCTGAAGGTACCTCATACCAAGTGGATGCTATGCGTTCCCTCAGATTCTGGTTCTAAATACAGCAAATATACACACTGCATATATTTAGTTAGATACATTCCCTATGTACATTAGGATGGGTTTATTTTACTTTAATGGACTCCTTTAAGGAATATTTGTCATCCTGGAAGCCTGCGAGTGAGGCTGCGGCTTACCATGCTCCTTCTGCCTGCCCAGCCAGATAGATGGTCACAGGATGCTCGCAAAGCGCCTGGCACGTGTCCCACGGAACCACTGCCTCCCGACAGAGCACGAGGGAGTGAGCGCTCCGCTTGCTAACGTGATGTATGGCTGTCATGCTGCCTGCTAGCTTTAGCACCACTATCCTTGATCACTGAAAATAGCTCAGAGTCCACCTTGCTGTCCCTCCATCCCAAAGCAGTGAATACTGAACATCCTGCACCCTTCATTGAATGTCACGCTGTGGTTTTACCATGGGTTTAATCTCATATGCCTGGATAACTTCCAAGGAGGAGGAGGAGGATGTCCTGCCATCTCCTACGTGACGACATTACCCCACACCAGTTCTCACCCTGCCTACCTCTCTGGTCTGGCCCAGGGGGCAGCTAACAGAGCACCAGTGCCAGTACAAGGGAGGGGCAAGAACAAATTTCAAGGCTGGGAAGGGAAGATGAGAGGGGTGGAACTCTCTCTTTTAGCACGCTCGGTGTTTAAACAGCTCCAGAAGCTGCACCCTTAGTTTCTTAAGAAGAGGTTTACAGCAGAGACCATGAATATTTAAATGTTTGCATTGCGAGGACTAATCTGAAAAATGCACAACTACAAGGCAGTACTTCCCCACCACCTGAGGAGTCCTTGGATGGCATTGCTGCAGAGGCACCTGTGCTTTGTGATGAGAGACAGGTTTGGGGATTTTTAATGAGAGAATTTGGAAGAACATTTAGCAGTGGACAGGCTGCCTTACGACTGCCTGCACGGGAATTTTTCTGCATCTTGTTAGAAAGATCATGATTAAGTCAGCTCCTGATTTATGCCAAGCCATCCTTTTCCTATATCCCTGAGAGGAATTCCATCTTTGCTGAGGACTCTGAGAAACTCTGAGCAGAGCTTCAGACAATCATGTTTGGAACCAGAGCCCTAGCTGGTGCTGGGCAGTAGAGGAGTCCATGTGCAGTGGGACAGAGCTTTGGATCTCCAGCAAAACAGAGAACCTGTAAGACCCTTTTCTAACAGACAGTAACTCAATAAACATCCCCAAACTTGTCTTCTATAACAAACACAGTGTTATTATATAAAAGCTTCCAAATTGAAAATGATCAATGTGCTTTTAGGAGCTATCAAAGATATATCACTTGTACTCACTGAAGGAAAAGAGAGGATTTTAGAAGCTACTAGTGAAGTTTGCTCTCCCCTCCTCCATTTTAAACCAAAGAAAAGCACATAAAAGAGGAACAGAGAGAAAAAATTAGTTCAGGTAATGCACAGCTCCAGTCTCTTGGCAAAGCCTTACCAAAACCATGCTATGGTCTGGCGTGCCATTGTTTTGCATTGCCACTGCAGTTTTAGAGGATTCTACGTCCAGGCTTATGCCAGATTCACGAAATACAAAGCAAAGGAACACAAGGGGTAAAGCAAACGTAAAGTGAGGGGAAACACCTAAAGCTTCGGCGGCCCTCGCGCACCGACAGCGTCGCTTCCTCTCCTTTGGGCTACAGCAAGATCAGCGGAGAACAGCAACACAACAGGTAACGCAGGGTCCCGTCAAGGACTAAGGACGATGGTGCGATAACTATTCTTCATTCTCCTCCTCACCTAGCTGCCAGAAAATAAATTCCATGTGCCAATTTCTCCCTGCAACATTTACATTTAAAACTCTTCTTTGGAATTGGATTTATATTGATGCCTATTACAGAAATAATCAAACTCCCAAAATGCCCTTTACTACCCCAAATCATTCTTTAAACTTAAAGACACCCAGGTTTCACTAGTGTCTTGAGCCTTGGCTTATTTTACACGTACTCTGACATACAAGGTCAAGCTAGACTTGTGCTACTTTGCCCTTGTCACAGAACAAACAAAGGGGTTAGCAACTAATATGTCTCAGCTTACAGGGACCTAAACAGTCATTAAAAGTTAGTGCAACTTGCATTAGTCTGCGCAAAGTAATGCCATGGGCCACCTAACCCCAGTATCCTTGGGACAAAACATACAAATCATAGAATCACAGAAAGGCTTGGGTTGGAAGGAACCTTCAAAGGTCATCTAGTCCAAACCCCCTGCAATGAGCAGGGGCAAAGGACGCTCAAAGTTGGCCTCTCCCTGCCCCCTTGCAAAAAGACGTGTCTGAGCTTCCAGAAAACAAGTAATACAGAATCACAGAATGACTTAGGGTGGAGGGGACCTCCAGAAGTCATATAGTCCAACCCGCTGTGCAAAGGAGGTCTAATCAGACCAGGTTGCTCAGGAACTTGTCAGTACAGTTTAACCTTGTTCCCGAAGATGACAACCAAATACAAACAGTTACACTTAACTGAAGAATGCACACGTCTGCTAACACAGACAGATGGACCAGAAAACTTTCAAAAGAACCCCAGGGGTCCACGAACTTCAGGTTCAGGGCTGCTGATCTAACCTAGTTGCTATTTAAGCCATTAATTCTTAAACATAGAAAACAGATTATTCCCTTCCCCTTGGCAGCTGCTGCTTCATACTTGAAAGCTGTTGCTATATCAGCCTCCTCTACTGCTATCATAAAACTTTCACTGCAGGGCCAACAGGACAAGACAGAAAACAGTTTGGCACACTGCCCTTTGTACTTTTGCTGATTCATCTTTTTAGAAGTATCACATGAGCAACGGTTCTAGAAGCAATATCGCATTAGCACCACAAGCTTTCCAAAGTTGATTCCTAGCCTCCATTTACTTTCATAAATAAATGCAGACAATCAAGTTATCTTCTTATCAAACACCACGAAAGACTGGACCAAAATAGCACTTCCCATCTAGCAAAGGGCTCCCACGGTTTCATTCAGGCCTGTAGAAATAATCTGTTCTGTTTGTACAAGCATAGTGAAACTACTTGCTCTTGAGAGGTGAGATGGATTCCTAAAGAGTCCGACCCTTTGTGATTCATAGTCAATAGATGCTCTTGAACAAGAAGAGGTCAGATGGTAATCCCCTCTATTTTGTGTGCAGAAAAAAAACCAGCATAAGACACATCAAGAGTTTGCACTGAATTTCTGTGGCAAGTACGTAGCCATCTCCAGCAGGGCAGCAGCTGTGACGCTGAGCACAGGTTTATATCCGAGAATGGAGACATGAGACCGTAGCACAACTATGTCTGGCCTGGTTTTCACAACTTGCAACAAGAGATTTTCCTCCTGTATCACATAACTAAGCAAACAGCGCATTGCCTTTGAAGACAGACAGTCTTGTACTTCTACTAGAGGTCAAAAGGCTTGGATCCTACTTTGAGCTCTGTCATAAGCTTTCTTTATGACCTGGATCTATCACACACAGGTTTAGGGAAGAACAAAGAACTTGAGTAAAATTGGAAGTTTTTCCAGTTTTAATTCCACTTAATGGAAACACTTAGGGGTTCCAACTCTTTAATATGTTTTAAAAATCCAAGGAAAGGTGGAAGAAGTTATAAATAAGCAAAATAACAGAAAATCATCATCTCAGAAGGAAGAACAAATGACTAGCCAGCAGACCTCAAATGTCAGGAGCTCAGCAAGTGCAAGGAATCAGCAGGGATACATCTTCCAACATCCCAAACTTAATGGTTGTGCACATCAGTGGCAATCTGCTGCTGAAAGTGGCTGGGTTCAAGGACTTTCCCCAGATAGCACCTCTCCTGCTGCTGCTGGAGAGAGAATACTGGACTAGATGGACCAGGCATCACATTTCTGTTTTTCTTCTGGTTTTGGAAGTAACTGACACAGCAATGCTGCTCAAAAGGTCACCCTTCCTAAATTCTCATCTAACTTCTTTATTTTTACCGTCAAACCACCATTACTCAGAATTGTGATTTGAAGGTGTAACTCAAACAAGGTAAGCCTCGAATTACAGAAAAGTGGTTCTTCTGTTAGTAGCCTGACAGGGAAAATTCTCATTACTACCCAGTATCTCCTACGTCTACAGTTAGCATCTTCAGTAGGCAAATCATAAACATCTGAAGTTAATCGTTTCGTTTTCAGTTCTTAATTTTATAAAATACGCACCTGTTCTTTGCCACCGTTCTGCTCCTTTTTTTCACAATAGCTTTATTATTAGAGCGAATAGACATAGCTTGAAGAGCAGCAGGGTGGAGAAGGGATTTACATGCAGGTACAACCAATCAGGATTCAGCCAGGGCAGAAGGCTACACTGCTATTTCGACACGTGTAGGTGGGGAAAGAGGCTGCTTTTAAACAAACATGTTTGTTTCACCTTCTAAATGGAAGCAGATTGTACTGAATATCCCAACTGGGTGTGCAGAACTTGTCTACTGAATGTAGCACAAAGCCTCCGTGGGAAGCTGGAACACTGCAAGAGGCCGAGGTGCAACGTAACGTTTAAACCACTGAGGGAATGAAACACAGTTCCAGAAGCATCTTCTGGATAGTCTCTGCTCTCCGTTGCCGCACACTCATGTGCACATTCCCCCTTCTGGTGGCTGCTCGCTTCTAGTTCGGCGTAGAACAGAGAAAGCAAATTCTTTTCTTCGTGTCCACCAATACAAAGAGCCAACCACAGAAACACAAACAAGATTAGTGTTAAAGCAGGACAGATGAACACTCAGGGCTCAGAAATGATGGAGACAGGCTGTTCACATGCAATACTACCCTTTCACAGGCCTTAATTACGTCCTCGACTCCTGGGCCTTATTCCCTGCCTGTGCTGGATGGCTGGGAAGCAGCAAGCCCAGGCTGGGTGCCTGGGTGCAGGTTCTGCCCAGCCGAGCCGGCGGCGAGACAGGGAGGCAGGGCTGGCAAGGACGGGGTGCAGCCCTGCTCCCCAACCTTCACCTCACTGAGAAACTTTAACGGGAGCAAGGCCGGTCTTAGGTGCTGCAGTGGAACAAGTAAGCACGTAATTAGATTCTGACTGAGTGGGAACTTCTCATATTTAGGCATTTCTTTATATTTGGACAGGCAATTGTGCACCCTTAATATCTTTTAGTGTATTTCCTATTACACCACACAATGCAAAGGTGAATCAAAGGTCTATGCACCAGCCTCATTCCTTGTGCATTTCCAACTGCTTTCCCTGAGCTCTGCCCATTACTTCTTCAGCCTCTACTCATTGTAATATGCCCAGGCTTCGGGAACATCAACAACATTTTAAAAAAACACAGCCCAGTAGGGAATAGTTTCCTTCTCCACTCCATTGTGGAGTAAGACATTCCTTCCCCCTCAAAATTAGTTCATGTTCTCAACTCGGTAAAATCCAGTCACAGGCCAAAGGTGGACTTTCTATGAGAGTATCAAAGCTCAACTCCAAAGTGCAGACCGTGCCGGCGGCCGCTGTGCAGCTGGAGGCGGTGGGGGTCTGTGCTCGCTCCACGGGCACGCTCCTCTGCCCGCCACAGCCGGCCGGCGAGGACAGGATGGGGCTGAACGCGGCCGTGCCCGTGTCCATCCCATTCAGTGTCTTCTCCAGCTCCTGTCTCCCAGCCCAGGGCCATCGCACGCCGCGGGCCAGCAGGCACTGCTGTCGTGGTCTCGCCTGGTGCTGGGCTCCGTGCCTGCCCAGCCCACCTGCCCCGTGCACGAGGGCCTGTCTCTGCCTGCCGGGATGTCCCCGAGGACACCGGTCACCTTTCGGAGCCCCACTCCGGCACGTGCGACCTGGACCTCCCACCGCCGGTCTGCCTTGCTGTTCCCTTACCCAAGTATTTTCGGCTTCCCAAGACGGCCGCGTTACGCTTACCTGGGATTCCAAACTGTTCCACGCAAAGCACTGCGCACACCCAGCGTGCCCAGGAAAAGCAGTGGGTGCTATAAACACTCCCTAAATCTGCACGCAGCCTCCAGCCCGTCTGCCGTTGGAAAACTCCCTCTGCACGAAATTCTCCCCATCCCCACCTATCATTGTTTTAATTTAAAGGGTTTTTTAAAGGATGTGATTTTAATGAGCGCAAGGCTCAGACCAGAAATACTGTATTTCTTTCCCCTGAATGATGAAGTAGGCACTTGGACTCCCTGCATTGATTTCTAATCTGCCATTTCATACTCCTGACAGTGAGCCCTGGAAACCAGGTTCTCTCGGCTGCACTGCGAAGGTTCCTGTCCGTAAGAGTAGCCGAGGCTGGTTAGTCCAAAAGGGAGGATCTGAATATCAGTCACAACCTTTACTCAGCCTACAGCGCTTCGGCTCCGCCGAGCGGGGTGACAACAACAACAACAACAACGAGAGAAGATGCGTACGGAGCTTCATAATAAGGAACTTGAAGTGGAGCTCTGCTCCTCAGGGTGCACAGGGGTCCCCCTTCCCAGGGAGAGCAGGATGACCGAGCGGCAGGAAATGAAAATGGCATGGATGTACCGATCAGAAATGCAAATTTCTGTGCACACAAGTAGACTCGTACTCGGACAGACTCCTGAGCATACACGGATTGTGTTTCACTCTCCATGTGCACCAGACCCCTGGCTGTGGAGGAAGCCTGTTCGTGTTTCCGAGGAGCCTGTCGTCCAGAAAACCCTCCAACACAGGCATGCTGCATTCTCCAAACAGTGCAGCAGTTATACTCCTTTCTATCAAACCTTGGTTTAGGTTTCTGATGAGAAACACCTATGAAATGACAGAAATATTCCTTTCCCAGACGCAAAGGAGACCTTTATTATTTGTTGCTATATGGCAAAGTCTGGGTTTTTCATTTTGAGCACTTTTGGTTCAGAGATCAAGAAACATACGCTCTTCTACTTCAATGAGGACACTTCAGAGATTTAATTCCCGTGCATCCTGACGAGCCACATCGCGTGCACACATCAGCACGCACCTACCCGGGTCTGCCTGTCTGCAGAGCCATCAGCGCAGGTGCCTACCCAGCTCTCAACCACCCTCACACCACCCACTACTATCATTTTTGTGGAGCCAGAAATATTCTTTAGATTCATCCACTGCTGTAAAGTCAGAGCTGTAAAGTCAGATCTTTTCCTCCTTTAAATGTGACTAGCTATTTACTCCCTAACAATTCTGCTTCAGAGCTGATTTAGCATTTTTATTGGAATGTAAAAGCTCTTAAAAGAAGAAAAAAATCTAATCAGGCAGAAGAGATAGAAAACTTGCTGAATTTTTTCTCCCCCCTTTGCACCCCTTCAATCCTATCAAAAGCACATCTTCCATTCATTGCTTCCCGATGTCATTATGACAAGCGGCTACAAATCAATAGCAGAAGCACAGGCAGGCCCAGCCCGCGCTCGCCGGGTGATAAAGATTCACTCTCAACCCCGATTTGCTAATAGCACATAATAGCAGCCATTGGCGCCCCGCATTAAATCATACATTTCACTCTGCGTTTATTATGGGATTTTTAAAACTCCTCACCAAATTGGATTTTCTCGACGGTCTCTAATTTCCACATTTATCATTTAAAATTAAACTCCTCTGTGGGGAGGGGGTTGGGAAACGGGGAAGGAAGAGAGAAGCCATGCAATTCTGTATTTTCCTCTTTCTTTTTTATGAAAACCCATAAATAATCCCAGGTATCATTGCCATCAGCCCCGAAGTTTTATATGTATAAAATACCAGAACTCAGGACAGAATAGCTTTGGGACTCAGCTTACCTTCCTGTAGCCCTGCTAAAGAAGAGGAAATTAAAGAGAAAACCATAAGGAAACAGATTTTAAATAAGAAATCCAATAAACAAAATAGTCAACAAAATAAGGTGGTATGAAAAGCAGTATGGAAAATTACTGTGGATTTCCTCAGCTGGAAGAGCTAAGTAGCAAGGAAAAGATGGACCAAAAAAATTAAAAAACCAACAAAACATCCGCAAATAAAACCTTATTATCTCTTTTCAGCTCACCGAAAATTCATTTGACAACTAAAGTGAAAACTTAACAACAAACTCCTCTTTTAAAGCAGATTTTTCTTAGAACTAATTTCCTTGTGATCAGGACCAACAAAGAAAGGCGACAGACCTGAAACCATTGTTCTTTGGAATTTATTATTTCATCCCATTCATTCTACAGGTGCCACCATGTGTAAGGCCACCGCGCAGATAATGATGTCTAACAGCATCTGCAGGAGCACACACAAGTTTTTAAGCCATCTGGCACCTGATGACAAACAGGCAGAGGCGTGGATGGCAAACGCTCTCTGAAAGAGACCTCAGAGGGGGAAAAGATGACAGGTTTTGGTAGTCCGTGGCCACGCAGGCAGCGCAGTCTAAGTGCCTCCGTTATAAGGCTGGTTGCATGGCTCCAAGAGACTATTTGGAAACGGTCTCTTGCCCACTAGCACTGATAAATTTGGATTTTTATAGTTCAGGTCAGTATAATCCTATGGTGTTTCCTAGAGGAGCGCAGCCCCTGGTGATGCCCCATATGCAGATGCAGACTGGGCACTGCTTCGATCATGGTGAGCAGACAGCTATGCCAAGTGTTGTGTTGTGTTTTCTGCAGCTGATGCCCCAACTGAAAGGAATCCCTTGTTCAGAGGACCTTTGCCCAGGCAGCAGAACAAGAGAGCGATTTTGCAGCTGTATGGAAAGACAATGCCACCGGCTGTTTTTCAGACTTGAAGACTTAGAGATCATCAATCAACTGGTGCTTTGGTTCTGAAGTATAAAGCCAGTTTTCAACTGTACAGGCAAGTAAGCCCATGTGCTGAACCCCAGAAAAGGAAAAATACAATTACCTATGTCTGTCGACCGTAGAGGAGACAAAGGAAAACAGTATGGGGGAGATACAGGACCAAAGGAAAACAGTATGGGGGAGATACAGGACCACCCTGCTCCAGATGGAGAACAGAAGGGACGCAGATGTGCCTGCGACCAGAATGGATGCTGCTGCTTCCGACTGCAGTGCGATGGGTGTAAGAAGCACACACAGAGTGACAAACGCCGACGGGCAGACCCTCAGAGAACTTCCTGCTTTATGAGTGGACAGGAGTGACACATCCTACGTTCTAAGTGACCAGAGGGCTGTATCAGGAGAGAAGTGATCAGGGAACGCTCGTCCCCGCTCCACTGCCAGTACAAGACACTTGCTCAGAGCACAGGTGTGACACCTGCTGCTCCGACACCCAGCAGAGCTCTGCTCAGCTCACCAGTATCAAGGTCCAGATTCCTCCATCTGTCTTGGGCTTGAAAGAAGCGTCCAGACCCCCGGCTACTGGAACCACTACTCACCAAGACGTGAGTTTGAGTCTAACGTGAACAAAGGCCAGTGACTTCTGAAACAGAAGGGGATGTGATAAGGGCATGGTGAATTAAGCTTTCACTGCTCGTGATTTCCAACCGTGACATGTGAACGCAATCAGCCCTCTGTCTAACACCCAATTAGTGCAATCACCTCAATTCACAAACTACTGAGCAGTTTAACCAGGACTCTGCTTAAAAGGACTTGACAATTTTTGTTCTGGTAAGTTTTGGTTTCACTAAAGAGCTCTTAGAGATAAAATTCCTCATGAGCTCTTGCCAGTTCAGCTGCTACACATCAGCCGTATGGCAGGCAACACTCCAGCAGCTTCCGGCCTTCTCGCGACTACATCGATGTCGTTCTGAATCCCAGCTCAATGCAGGGGCAGCTTCTGTTTTACTCTAAAATTACCTTTTTTAAAACTACCTTTTCTTAAAACTTAAGACAAAAGTAAAAAAATTCTGGAGCCTTTCCTAAGCATCTGCAGTACGAGCAATGGCTGCAAGTGTAAATGCTCCTGAAAACTAGTCACCTCTCACAAGGCAGAACAACACCCTGGCATGGTCTTTCCTTCCTTGGAAGTGTTGGTAACTTTCCAGAAATACAATGGTTACAGGTATTGAACCTGAGTATTGGCCACCGCTCGATATAATGAGTCACAGATTGGATCTCTGGTGCCTTCACAGGAAGCAACGTCTGTTCCTCCATCTACTGCCAGAACAGGAATGTGGCCAACGCAAAACCAAATCACAACTTTCCTTTATTGAGACATCTATTTAAAGTCAGAACATCAGGAACAGTTAATCCAGGAACAGAGCAGAGGTAGATAATGTAATATTTTAGGTTAAGAGCCTTTTTCACTTCAGTTGTCCCATACAGCAAAAGGCAAAGCCTCAGCAAAGACGGACATCTCACTTCACAGTAAGTCATTTCAAGAATGTGCTGGAACCCCATTTCTCCTTCTTCCCCCACCCACTTTTCTGTGGCCTTGCCAACTCAGTTTGGGGCTTTCTGCTACCGTTTCTTTACGTTTCTACATTCAGGCATAAGAACAGTCCCCAGGTGCCGGTCTCTTTGGGAGACAGCTGTGAATACCAACCCTTCCAATGCCTCCCACGTATAGTCGGGCTGTTTCTTACTGCTCCAGAATCCAAAGCATCCTGTGGTTTATTGATCCGCCTAACCACACTTTGCCACTGATCTTTAGCTTTTGCACTCTTCCTGGCTGGTGCATCAAAACGGGAAGTGTGTGACACATTACTCTCCAACTGACCTGCAAGGTTTTCATACCACATAGTCAAAATTCCCTGACAGCCACTGTCTCTGCTTCAGTTGCACTGATGGAAAAATATCCTGAACTCAGTATCATGAATTATCAGAGTAATACTGCAGCTCCTGAGTAGACCAAGCGTGGCGACGATGAGGGTGGCGAGCCACTGGAACAGGTTGCCCAGAGAAGCTGTGGATGCCCCATCATTGGAAGCATTCTAAGTCAGGTTGGACCGAGCTTTGAGCAACCTGATAGAGTGAAAGCAGCGTGTGCAGCAGGTCGAGGGAGGTGATTCTGCCCCTCTACTCTGCTCTCGTGAGACCCCACCTGGAATACTGTGTTCAGCTCTGGAGTCCCCAACAAAAGAAGGACATGGAGCTACTGCAGTGGGTCCAGAGGCAGCCACGGAGATGATCCGAGGGCTGGAGCACCTTTGCTGTGGAGACAGGCTGAGAGAGTTGGGGCTGTTCAGCCTGGAGAAGAGAAGGCTCCGGGGAGATCTTATAGCAGCCTGCCAGTACTTAAAGGGGGCCTACAGGAAAGCTGGAGAGGGACTTTTTACAAGGGCGTGTAGTGACAGGACAAGGTGCCATGGATTTAAACTGAAAGAGGGGAGATTTAGATTAGACATAAGGAAGAAATTTTTTACATTGAAGGTGGTGAGGCACTGGAACAGGTTGCCCAGAGAAGTTGTAGATGCCCCATCCCTGGAAGTGTTCAAGGTCAGGTTGGATGAGGCTTTGGACAACCTGGTGTAGTGGAGGGTTTCCCTGCCCATGGCAGGGGGGTTGGAACTAGATGATCTTTGAGGTCCCTTCCAACCCAAACCAGTCTGTGATTGTATGCTCTTTAAATGTCCCTTCCAACCCACCATTCTGTGATTCTATGACTACAGAAAACAGTGGCTCCCATCCTACCCCAACTGAGATCTACTTCTTGTAGGGGTAATTGTACAACAAGGAACAGCGAGTTTTCTGCGAATGCCTCGTTTAAGGTGGTCTTTTTGAAATGGACATCAAGGTCTACAGGATACTCTGGAATAAAAATGATTCAGAAAAGATTTCTTAAGAGCAATGCCACAGAAACATGGTTTCAATAGTTCTGATGGTTAGGAAATCCCATCCTGGGTTAGCACTTTAGTGGTACGAGTATGACAATAAGAAGGGGATCTTGTTCCTCTATTACAATCGTCGGGATTTGGATATTCATCTACAGAAAGCAAGTCTATCTCTGCATGTGTAAACAAAAGCATGGATGTGCTCCTCTTTCAGCTTGAAGGGGTTAACCAGGTCTAAACTCTACCTGACCCAGCTTTGCACAGATTTCCGCAGTTCCTGCTGGAGTAAGCTTTGATCACTAAGACCTTTTCTCTGCAGCAATTATTTTCCCCATGAAACTTTCCAAACTACAGTCTGTACAACATGTTGTTTTAAACTCATTTGTTCAGATACTTCACATTTAGAAATGATATGTACTATAGCATTTCATGCATGCTTTGGGGTAATAAACCAAAACGGATCAAGCTTTTAAATGATCTACCTGTGTAAACAAATACAGGGGAAAGAAAAAAGAAAGCCCAAAGGTTATGGCATTAATTGCTACTGCAGAAAATCCTGCATTATCAACCCAGTCACAGCTACCATGGGACAGCAGAAGATCTATGTCCAAGCCCTGTACTGCCATGTTCGCGCATCCCCGATGAGCACCCTGAACATGAGGCTGCACAGAGACGCCCCGCGCTCCTGCCTGTTGGCGCTAAAGCACTTCATAAAAGAAACTGAGCAATCACCGGGCTGATGTTATAACCCACGGGTCAAAGCAGTACCTGGAACATAAAGCAGTCAAGTTCATGCCATTACTCCAATGAGCACTGAATGACTTACAGAAATGACATGGCTGCAGCTGAGCAGGCTGCAAGAGGCTCGTTCCAGGAGAGCCAGTACCGACAGCCGCTCGAGACGTGCAGGACCGTGGCACCAGCCCGGGTGTGAGTCGGGCAGGCACAGCCACTGGCACCCCACAGGGCAGGCAAGCCAAGGCAACACCTCTGCTCTTTTGAATCTTCTTTGCTGTATTTCTGTTTCCACCAGCTCTTTCTCCATCCGCCTCTTCCCAAAAGAAACTCAACCCCTCTGCTCCTCAGGTGTACGTTTGGGCACTCCGTAAGGCCCCTTCAACGCCTGCACAGGCTATGCTTCACAGGTACAACCACCCAGCAGCCCAGGATCAGCAGAGTTTTTGTTCAGACTTGCACCACGATACCCAGCAGCTTCTAATCTCTTTCTGTGGCTGATCTCCAGTACTGAAGTTCAACACAGAAATAATCAGCCCAAAGAGGCGGGATCCTGCACCCTCCTCTGCGGAACCAGGACAGCGAGACACTCAAGCTGACACACCTTGGCTCCAGCTAAGCCGAGAATTAGACACCGGGCATTTTCAGCGTTATGCCCTCCGCGTTATAATTTGTTTCTTTCATTCTGTCAGTGCTCAAACTTGTTGACCTCCCAATCATACTTGCCCTTTCTATCCTCATCGTCGCTTTCAGGGAGGACAGCGGTTTTATTACAGGGCAATTGGGAGTGTTCTTAGTATAGTCATTTGTCCGAGGCAGTGCCTGCATTACTGTTACTGATCAAACAGTAACAGGGAGCCAGGACTCAGGTTAAGTGGCATTCCTACTTTTGGAATGCTGAAGGCCAAACAGAGGCACATTAGCAGAGCTATGAACAAATGTCTGCAAATTGAAGGCAACTGGTGTACCGATTGCCTACGGGTTCTGGCTGGGGCAAGCCTCAAGGTTAAATACATTTATACTAAAATGTAAAGAAGCTAAAGCAATGTTTATGCTTTCTGAGAAAGATGAGAAGGCAAACGATGTAAGGAACAGGGGTAAAATGTATCAGTATCTGCCAAAGCGATAGCTTCTGCAGCACACGAGTTAAAATTGATTCACTGCCATCTTCCAGTACAAAGGAGGGATATTTTAGCCGGACAGTCTGTCAGAGGTGCTGCAGTTTTGGGACTGGAAGGCAGCTGTTCAACGCTTCAAATCAAAGCTGTAAACGCCCTCAAACAGCTTACAGACAGGTCTACTTTAAAAATATTTATTTAAATGAGCCAGACCCACTTTTGACTAGTACAAAACTCAGATTTTAGCTGCAACGGCGCTTTGGGTTTGGGTTTTTTTAATTGTGTGAAAAGGTACCAGGTAACAAAGATCACCTGGATTTCCATATCATACACTGCAGGCAAAAAGGTATCAAAGGTCTCATCCAAAACGGCGTCACCGTGTTAAGGCCATGCCCGAACTCACAAGCCCTGCCGATCAGCGGTGCGTGAGCACAGGTTGTGCACTCCGCTGCCACCATTCTGTGGCTTCCAGTCACCCCGCAGAGCACGCAGCACTTGCTCAGGTCCTCCTGCAATACACCAGGTAGGCAAGAGCACACAGGAGCTGGTCTCACAGTGTAATAACGTGCAGATAGAAATTAAGACCTGTACCTTTAAAGTTCTTAAGCATTAAATCACTGATGCAGAGCTGCAATTATATCAAGTTATTCTGCCAACATGAATCCTGGAGATACATATCCAAACCAGCAAAGCTGATTAGTAGTGTGGGAGCTCCCTGCATGCTCCTTCAAAACACAATTAAAAAGAGTTTTATTCAGAGTAACACAGAGGTTATAGGGTCAGAAGAGTTTCCATTTCAAAAGGCAGCAGGATACAAACTAGCAGGAAGGGGAAAGGAAATTGCCCAGATTTTGTGCTAGAAACATCATGGGTGTTTAAGCAGCTGGGCTTCAATTTACTTATCAAAATTTTATCCCACCATTTCTAAGGAAAATAGAAAAATCAGTGCAAAAACACTGTGATGGTGTGATCTGCGAATGGCGATTAACTCTTGTTCCACTACAGCAAGTACAGATTCTGCCATCTTGCTTCAAACGTTGGGCTTCCCCATTGATTCTTACAAAGAACAGACAATAATCCTTTTGACTTTCTACATTTTAAAACTTACTATGATTAAAACAGGAAAAAAAAAAGATGTAAAAAGCACAGAGGAAGCTCCAGTAAATAGTGTTCTTGTCCAGTATTGGTTCAAGAAGTCAAGAATGCAGTCTCCTAAACCAACAAAAAAAGGAAGTATTTTCCATTGTTTGGCGGTCAGCAATTCATCACCTCGCCCCACCGGTTCTGTTTGTGATCCAGTCTGGTTGTAGTCAGCTACCTTCCTGCAGGCTCCCAGAAGAAGGCTGCTTTTACTAGAGACATATATATATATATTTATTTTAAACGGAAGCGTTGCGCAGAGTATCTACGAAACACGGTTCTGTGCTGACAACGAAAACTTGGAAGATTTACTTGGATATAGCTTAGAGGAGAAGAGCTGCTGCATCCAACAGAAGCCAGTTAATACCAAAGAAAAAAAAAATTTCTAAGCATCAGTCAAAGCAGCATGGAAGTTGACTTCATCTAAATCTGAATGACGGATAGATCTTGCTTTGTCAACCTTATTTGAGATTTCCAGAAGCTACTTGGCTTTCCTCAGACCACTGCAACTTTGTCTCCAGCTATCTGAAGACATCAGAAGGGTAAGATCTTTCCTCAAACACTGTCAAAACAACAGGCTTCTCCTTCATTTCCTATCTGTAGTGCTAAAGGTAGAAGCAGAGAAGGATTTTTCTCCATAATTTCTCCTTATTTATTGATAGAACTAAAACAATCCTTTTCTCAACAGACCCATTTCCAAAAGCCTAAAGTCTGTCTAAATACATTTGTCATATTACGGAGCCCAAAGCAGCATTATTACTACTAGAAAATAATTCCAAAATGAAGCAGATCCTAGGTTTTTAGGAAAAAAGACAAATGAGGCTGGCATCTTGCATCCAAGCTTTTGTGTTCACCCCCTCTCCCCCACACACCATGTGAAAACTTTATGAGTACAACCTGAAGGACGGGGAGCAGGGAGGAAACGAATTTCTCTCAACTATTCACTCTTCATATTTTGGAAGAAAATAAGTTTTGTGGTAGTTTTGAAGCCAAAACGTAAAAATCATTTCCTACCATACACTGAAGTTTCTCTTCATATACTTACTTCCTCCCCCTGTCAAGACAACTAAACATGTTACAATCTCATGGAGCACACAATTTTCCACAGTCTTCCACACACATTTCCACATAAATACCTTTTCTTTACTATTTTAAAGAGCTCCTACTTATGATTCGTTAAGCTACCTGCGCTCATGTACTTTTACATTAAACAAAAATGGTTTTATAAATAATCAAGCCTTTTCTGCTTTATGAAAAGCCTTTTTTTCCCTTTTATAACTCATAAGAAAAATATAGACTAGTTAAATATTTATTTTAGTAATCAGACTTGTCTGTTAGAAAAAAAGGAGGAAAATTATTAAAATCACTATAGAAAATCCTGTATACCGCCATATTAGAAACAATGAGATAGTTTAGCATTATGCATTTCTGACATTAACTTTTTGAGCAAGATGAAACCTTTACCAGTTGTTAAGTCATCACTAATTCCTTGGTTAGTAGCAGGAAGATGAAACCTAAGATATGTTCCCTCACAATCAAGAGGTTTGTTTTTTTTCTTTTTATTACAAACTTAAACGTATTGTCTTTGTTCCTAAACTACTTAATCTACACATGCATTTTTGAACTACGAATGGTTAATTATATATACAGACATCTATAATAATATTCTATATTTTATATATACTTAATGTACATTATTCTATTGCATAATTTTATAGTTGAGCCATTTTTATATCATACCATCATCTGACACAACGTTGTCTAGCATTAACTCTGCAAATATTTTAAAAATAAAACTGAAGTTATGTTAGTGTCAGTAAAACGTCCTTACACTTGGTTTATAAACATTTACATTTAACACATCAAAGTAATATTAATTGCTCACCTTACTCTTTGATTCAAAATCATCTGCCTTTTCACCTTAAGCTAGACTGCTATATACTTACTTGACTCTGATGTCTAAGGTCTAAATGCTCTCTTGTTTTTTAAAGAAAACAACAGAATTTTAATTTGGCCTCAGAACTCCGATTGTTTTTTGTTTGTGTGCCTGATCAGACACTAGTGATCATGAGACTCCAAGCACATTATTATTAATGCTTCCGTAGGACTGAAAACATGGAGACAAAGAAAACATGAACTGAAGTTACGGGACTCGCGCCCAGCTCTCTAAGAACACTTGTCCCCTGTGCCGCATGCAACCCTTCCCGTGCCTGATCGGCTTCAGCTCCAACTGGTTTGTTACTATTGCTCTTTGCAGAACCACCACACGCTTCAGCCAGCTTGCAGCAATTTCTGCAATATGCCTCAGACCAGTTTTTACTGCTCTGTGAAATCCTAGTTCAAGGAACATCCCACATTCAGAGTAACTTGGTGGAGACTAAGAGAAAACCAGTAAGAATTGGCAGAGAGTAATCCCGTAGTGAAAATGCTACTTGGCTTTTATATATACTAATTATTTAATGGGATGCAGAATATGTAAACCTATGTACTCGCTTTTAAGGAAGGAGCTTTCTAAAGAAAGATTTCGCTTCGGTAAATTGATAAGCCTGAATTCAAACCACAAAAAGCAGGGCATTCTCAGGTAAGGCTGCAAAACCTCATCCCTGTGTCTTTCTCTGCAGCCCTGCCATGTCAGAGTACCAAAACCACACACTGGGATGCTCTGCTGCTTCCTGGTGCTGCATGAGACCAGGCCAAGCTGCAACACAACGCAACAGCTGAGCTTAAGTGACAGCCTTTGTTCTTAATTCCTTGGAATTTGTCAGCCGCAGTGAGACAAACCGGGTTTGGTACTTAATTTCACAGAACCTCTTCCTCGCCGCCTCCTGTGCTGTAGCCTACAACTACTGCTTTTCCCACGCTTGCTTCCCGAGCTCAGGCCCTTGGGAAAGAGAACAAGAGGCAAAATGTTTACAAGACACAGACTTGTCACAAACTGCGCCCTGCCAAGGGCTTGGTAGCGACGTTCCTGCTCTCCCTCTAACCAACACCGAAGATCTTGAGAAGTTTTCATTTTTAATCACACCGAATCAGCTTATTTTTCAGATCAGCTAATCGAGACACCCTCACCCAGCGGATGTCAGCAGGGCAACGCATTGTTTTTCACCCAGGGAGCAGAGCCCATTATAAATAACACTAAAACCTTTGTGAGGACGACTGTCCTCTCCACAGCGTACAGCCTAGAGGCTTCATTACTGCATGGACCATAATTCAATTCATCCCTTCCTAAAAGGTCTATTTCTGCAACCAACCCCCACCCTTGAAGATACGTTCAACTAATAATTTCCGATTAATGCAGTCAATTACTAAGTCTCCCCCAGCCCCTTACTATCACCTGATTGGGCCGGAATGGAAAGGAAGCAGCAACTAACCAGGGAGGAATAGAAGTAGGGGTAAAATAGCAATAAAAAGTAATTACATAAAAATGCTAAACATATTACATCTGTTAGTTTGCTTAGCCCAGTGGGCTTGACAATTCCAGGTTTTTGCCATTGTCCACGCTCAGACAGACAAGAATAAGAGAAACAGGGAAAGGATCTTTCAGTAAGATTATTAAATCAGTGCATGAAAAATAAGTCGTCATTACATTGCAAAAGGGAGAGAGAAACTCGCTGAAATTTCTTTCTGCAGATTTGCCTTTGTGATCTGCAAGGTGCTGTTCTCCTGCTTACACTCTGTTGCCCTGGCAACGTACTCCTGTAAAATAAAGATTATTAAAGCGCATATGATTATTTGGCCGCACAGTGAATGAGGCAGCCGCTTCTGAAATTCCTTATCAGAGAAATTCAATTTTAGGCCAAATTGTGTTTTCACTGCCTCTCAGCTTTTCCCTCCCCCCTGCAATACCAATAAAACCATCATCTCCCCAGCTGTACATGATATTTTGTCACTAACTCTTTCATGCCTTTCCTTTCCCATTCCAGGTTTTATTTTTATTCTGTCAAAGCAGAATGCTTTTCCCAATTTGTAGGTGGTTTTCTTCCTTACAGGTTTTTTCTGGCAGCTTCAGCCTTTTCTTCCCTGCACATGCACCTAGCATCAGCCAGCAGCCTCCCCGCACGTTGTAGCGGCAACAGCGAGAAAGAATATTCCCTCTCCAGTCCGCACTGGGTGTGCCAGTGCCGGATCCCTGGCCGGGGAGCCTGGAAGACGAGGCTCGAGCGCGGAGGGGCTGCTCGAAATGTCGCCAATACGCGACTGCCCGTCACAGCACGCGATTCCTCGTGGAGCCCGAGCTGCTCCAGAGGCCTTGGTGGCCTCTGCTTGCAGCTCATCTCAGAGGCATCTTCGGGGAGCTGGTGGCCAGCCCGCGGAGATGCCCGACTGACGCGCCTTACGCATCAGCGGCTGGCGACCAGCGCTGTGCCACGGCCGCCCCGTGCCCAGGCTGGGGGACCCTCCCGGCTCGCCGAGCGGCAGCAGCCGGCAGCCGCTGCCAGGCGCGTGCTCGCGTGGCGGAGGCGGCAGGCGCGCCTGGACCCGCCGATGCCGCCGACACCTGAGAACGGGCGACAAAGCGCCTTGCCCGGGCGCCGTGCAGCCCCCGCGGCGCACGGGGAGGGCAGGGGGGCTCCCGCCCCTTCCCCACCTACTCTCGCTGGCCGGCCCCTCCCCGCAGCCTCCGCCGCCCGAGGAAGCCGCGGGGCGAGCCGCGCAGCCCGGGCGCGGAGCAGCGGCCCGCGGGGCCGGGGCCGCTCGGGTGCGGGGCCCGTCCGGGGCCGCCGCGGCGCAGCAGGGGGCGCTGCCGCCCCGCCGCCGGCGCGGCCGCAGGGCGGGACGCGGAGCCGCCCGGCGGGACGCGGAGCCGCCCGGGGGCGGCGGGACGGGGGCGGCCGCGGAGCGGCGGGCGCGCAGGGGCGCCCCGCGGGGAGGGAGCGGCGGCCCGAGCCCAGCCGTCGCGTCCCGGGCCGCCAGCGCGGTGAGGGGCGAAGTCTTTCGCGGGGACGCGGCACGAATTCACTGCACGTTTCCGCCGCAGCCGGGAGGCAGCGGGCGCTGGAAGGCGCGGGGCCGGCGGCGGCTCCGCCGTGCGCATCTCGCCGCACCGTCACCGGCAGCGACCCCCGCGCGCAGCCTCGCAGCTTCCGGTGCCCTCCCGTGCCCCTGCGGCTCGGCCAGAGAAACAGCGAGGCGTTGGGGCGGGCGAGGGAAAAATAACAGCAGCGCCTTACCGGGGCAGGGCCGGACCGCGTCCGCCCCGCCGCCCCCTCGCCGGGGCCGGGTAAACGCGCCCGATTCACCACGCACAAGGGATTCTGCTTCTTCGGGTAGTATTAAAAAATTACAGGGGCTCCAGAAAGGAAATGAAATCGCTTCTTTTAATATTAAACTTGTAATTGTGCCTATTTTCCCTCAATGTTTTGTAACAGCCTTTGTGCCACTGTTGGTGGGCAGTGCAGCCAGGATGGCAGAATTTCTGAAGGCAGTACAGCAAAGATGAAAGTGATTCTTAGAACTAACGTATGTGCTTTATTTTTTAAAGATGGAACACAGAGGAGGCACAATTACCCCAGATTTAGAAGATCTGAGTTCAAGCCCTGACCTACTGAAGCTTCCCATCCCTCAGCTTCTCCTCCCCCTGTCTTAAAATGAGGGGAATAGCTGATGCCTACCTTACAGATAATTGCAAGGATAAGTACCTCAGAGGCCAAGAGTGGGTTGATATAACGGAAAAAAAAGCTTAATATTGTCAACACAATGTACCCCAAATCAGACCTCCAGTTTCTCATACTCAGCAGAAGATAACTATGATTAATAACAAGAATGGGATAGGAAAGGAGACCAAACGGGGACAAGTGGGTTTCAACAGAAATAGTATGGCTCACCAAGGCAACACCTGTAAAGGTTTCCTTTTTTGGGGGGCAGGTGGGTGTCAGAGTGTCATCCAGCATCTCCTTAATAAACACAAACACATTGCAGGAAAACGCCAAAACAACAGTTGAGTCTTACAAGCAGTACTAGACAGCTTTAGAAAATCCTCAGAGACAGCATCATTCCCTGTACAAAACGATGCAGCTTTCTGGGTTCATTAAAGAAGAGTAAGCAGTTCCTGACCTGCGTCCTCCAGTTTGGCCACCATCCACCTATATTACCTCTTAAGACCACTGCCTCAGCTAAAATACTATTTTGTCACTTAGATCACTTACGGAGGGATGCAGAAGCCTCCGTTTCCTCTACAAAAATGACAGGCTCAATTAAAAAAAAAATCTATAGCAATTTCTGAAGGCCCCAAACAACCCAAGTTCTTCTCATTTTAGAATGTAAAATACAAATATCTTAGTTCCAAAAAGCTAATCATTTAAAGTAGTTAACACAAGAGGGAAAAAAAAAAAAAGTTACACAGATCAGAAAAAACGTCCATCCAGTCCAGTGTCTGGGGTCTGAGAGTGGCCAGAAGCAGCAGCCTAGCAAAGAGTACAAGTGACAGGACAGCAGATACGATACTTCTCACAGGTGCTTTTAGGGGTTCCCTCTGTTGCTCAGAATTTCCCCAACCGAGCATGGTATCTCTACACTCAAATTAAAATATGGGGAAGAAAAAAAATAATGGTAAATATTAGAAAAGGTGGAGCAATTATATATCCTCTGTATTTAAAAAAAAAAATGTGAGTGAAAACAAATGTTTTTATCTAATATCCACGCAAGAAGCTGACAGGCCCTCAAAATAAGGATTCAGTGGATGTAGTGCACAGGCACCACAGCCAAGGGCTGCAGAGAGCCCGTCCGGCAGCGAGCAGCGCTGGCACTGCCGGGCATCACAAGGAGAAGGCAGTCTGCCAGGCTGAAAGCTCTGGACGTGCAGGGTTGCTGAGTTACACTTCTTCTGGCTTCTTCGAGCTGCTCTCCTCTCTCGGTGACACCTAACACTATTTCCTTGGCTAGCGTTGTTTCAAAGAGCCAGTAAAAATACCACTTCTCTGTCACAGGCCTTCTCCAAAAGACTGGAGTTCCAGAGTAAGTGATGGAATTGATCAGCTTGTGATCAAGTCAGAAAGACACTTGAAACAGGATATTCAGGAAATGAACTTTATCCCTTGCCTTTCTCAGAGGAAAC
Source organism: Tauraco erythrolophus (assembly GCF_009769465.1). Taxonomy (NCBI): domain Eukaryota; kingdom Metazoa; phylum Chordata; class Aves; order Musophagiformes; family Musophagidae; genus Tauraco; species Tauraco erythrolophus. The sequence continues at coordinate 22,869,159 of NC_141479.1, read as the reverse complement.
AAATTCAATTTACAATTAAAGCTACAATGGGACAAAAATGCTGATAAAGATTACATTTTTTTAGTGCTGGATTACCTTGTCTTGGAGCACTTCAGGCTCACCTGGAGCAAATGATGTTAGTGGTTGTAGTTTCTAGGAGCTAGGAGTAAAATGTCTTCTACAGACTGGGGAAACCATATCATAGAAATAAGAGAATCTAACGGATTTAGGGAAAATGGACAAACAGTTGACTGTAAATTCCCTGAGTGCCTTTGTTTCTGGTGTCTGTGTTTTTAAAGGACACAGGAAAATTGAAGATGGTGCAGAGTCATAAAAATTATTTGAGAACTGGAATAACTGCCTCAGAATGAGAGACTTAAGGAGCTCAATCTGTTTAGTTTATTAAAAAGATCAAGAGATGGCTTGATTACGATGTATAAGTACCTTCAAAGGGAGAAAATACCAGGTCCTAAAGGGCTCTTTAATCTAGCCGAGAAAGGCATAACAAGAACCAATTGCTGGAAGCTGAAGCCAGACCAGTTTAAATTAGAAATAAGGCACAGTTTTATAGTGAGAATGATTAGATATTAAAAACCCCTACCCTATCAAAGCAAGGAGGATTCTTCATCTTTTAATATCTTCAAATCAAGACAGGATGCCTTTCAGTAAAGTAAGCCTGAGTTTAAAAAGAAAGGCTCAGTACGAGGGTAACTGAGCGGTATTTAGTGACTTTTCATAGGTAAGGAAAGCTCTAACATCTTCATTTGGGATGAAGGCTTGAAATCTGGCAGCACACAGCTCTGGCAACAGGTACAGGCCATTTGCACTGTGCAAGAAGAACTGCCTCCATCTGGCTGTGTTACCAGCCTCAGAGAAATACCAGGTGGCGGATGCCAGTCAGAGACCTGGTACTTTAAAAACTGACACCACTTTTCCTTACTTAGTACATTCCATCTCCTGAGAAGGCCTCATGCTGACCAGAGCCATGGCAATGTCACGATAAACAAGTCTGCTGAAGCCCAGGGCCACGAGTATGAAGCCACGCTTTTATATACTGGTAAATTAATGTTCAGAATGATCCCACAGACTCTGGCTGTAGCTGCCAGCTACAGCTGAAGACACACCACCAGCCCTGGGATGGAACCTGCTGCATTTTATCCCCTTTGCTGGCAATGGATGTTCCAGGACTCGTGGTTGCCCGACCACTCAAACTAGGTCTAGATACTTCATGCGAAACCAGATAAATACAGGCAAGTAGGCTGCCAGCAAGGAGAGCAGGACCAGCAGAGAGACACAGGAAACCAGGAAGACAAGGCAGGATTTACTGCAATATTTGACTATACAGCAGTTGTGGATTTCGATAAGGCTAAAATACACCCTAGTGTATGTGAGGAAAAGTTCTTGGACTTACATGGTGACACAGGGAGTACAGAACTTCCCAACAGCATTGCTGAGGGTTTTTTCCATTACTTTATATCTTTACACCATATTCCCTCTTAAAAGGTTAATATCAGTCTTTAGGGTTCTCTTTGTGGAAGAACTTCTTTGTGCCATCATCTTTACCTTTCTCTGAACGTCTAGATCAGCGGTCTCCAAGTTTCTTTGATCACGCACTCCATCAGTAAAAAAAGTTTGAGCATGCACCCCAATATATGTATAATTGTTTTTAAATTATATACAGTACTACTGTATTATATACTTATAAAACATACACAAAATTAAAAAACGTGTAACGATGAAATAAACAATGTTTTAAATTTTTAAAATGTATTTATTAACTGTACAAAAAATATTTCCTTTCTGTATCCCAATGGATTGTCTTGCACACCCCACCTTAGAGACCACTGATCTAGATCCGCAGGGGACCCTTCCAGAACAACTGTTCTTCTAAATTCTTTAAAAAAAGTTGTGCGCGGTTGTCTCAGGTTCCCTGAAGGGAAAGCAGCAAACCACTCAAGGCTGAGCATACAGCCTTGGTAATGTGATAAAGTGAACTGACAACGTTGCTTCATAACGAGCTAAAACGGGGCAAAACCTGACCAACCGCCACCAAGCAGAAGGTTTCCATGAGCTGGACAGCGCAACCACGTTCCCAAGTAAGAATCTCAGTAAACCTGTTGTTACGACAATAGTACTGACCCGGGAGCCTGTGATGAAGGCAATTGTGGAGAGAGGCTCAATAAATGCTCAGAAGTTCTTTTGTGCTGAGCATGATATAAGATATGGAGCAGTGCCAAAGAAACACTTGGTGCTAGATGCCAAACCATCAGTCTGCTTCAGCTCTGGCAGCAACTGACGCCTGAAAGCAAGTTGCTGAAGGTGAAAAAGAATGGGACCACTTCCAAGTCTACCACTTAGGCTTATCACCAGAGAACCAGAGCCAGAGTTTCCTGAAGCAGTGCCAGGCAACCAGACTCAATGCTCTTGAGCTCCTGAAGTAAGCCTTAGAGTCTGGGAAGCCTCCATGCAAGTACCTGGGAGCTGGAAAGTAGAGCGAGACCAAGATCTTCTGTCCCCAGTTTCTCTACAGATTGGTTCTAGGGACACTCAACTGGCTGAAGGAGCATATGACCATAGTATGATTTATGAAGACTCATTGCTACAAGATTCAGATGGAACTTCAGTTGAGAGAGAGGCCTGTGCTCAGCATGACCAAGGCACGCTCACTCAGTGACTGTACACCTGAATTCTTACACCAAGACAGAATCTACGCATCAATGAAGTTGAGGGAAAACTTTGAAATACATCTTAGTTGTGCCATGGTTTTACTATAGTCTGAAATGTTTGTTAGGCATATGACAATTTCCTTTTCAGGGCTGAACTGTTCTACATCTTCTAATCCAATTACAGTTGACTCAGTCAATGGACTTTCCATCATTTCCTTCGTACTCCTATCATGATGGGTCTCATAAATCTTTCTAACGGAGGATATTACCTGATATCTGAGATACATTTTCCTTCTTGTATTATGATCACAATACATTTAATTTGCATTCCTTAGGCCTGGTCCAAAGCAATTCTTCTCTATGGTTTCTGAATATGCTCTTCATATGCTTGTGGACACGTATAAAACTCTTCATTTATTTTTCCAGGTTAAACATATCTAATTATTTTCATATTTCTTCATAAATCATTACTTCCAGCCCTTAGATGCAGCTTTACTCAGAAAAATTGTTTTAGAAATGGTGTTGCCCGGGATCCACATTTACTAATCTCACAGCAACTGTTCCATCATTTTTCTAATTGCCAGTGCTTTGCACTAATTCCACAATTTGTTCTTTTTTTGTCTGTGTACTCTACATAGTAGCATGAGGAAGTCTTGGGTTTGTAGTGTCAACCTTACACATTTTTGTTCTTCACATCATTCAGCTCCTTCTGAACTTACTTTTGCTGGCTTGCATGCAAAAATTAATACCAAAAATCATTGAGAAATTTACACACAATTTATCAGAATTCTGTGACACTGTCACTATTTCTCTCTTCTCTGATCTGTGCATGTCAAGCAATATGATCCTTGATTAGAAGCTATTGGTAAGACCCTTTGATTTATTTTTGGTGTGACACCTACTATATATTAGGTGTTTAAAAAAATTCTTCCCGTAGCACAAAACTCATGTTCTTCCATGCAATGCAAGTAACCTGATCGTTCCAGCGACTTTTACAGTATTGTGACTGAGTAGGCTTTGGTTCTGTTGAAGACGCACTAACAGAATGAATCCAACCCGGTTGATCCAAACTTACAGGAACAACACACCGTAAACAAGAAGTTATTTTACTTCAAGTACCTACAGTCACCAGCCTTTACTAAAGAGAAGCAGCGTGCGGGCAGTTCCATCGCAGCAGAGGAACTCCATCTCTGCTTTGAGGAGCCCGTCACTTTGTGGTGCTCCCAGCTAATTTGTGGAACAAGATTCCCTGTGAGGCATCCTCCAGGAGACAGCACAGAATTCACTGCCTCAAGGCACAAAGTGGCTTGGTGCTGTCTGTCCGTCTGTCTGTCTCCGAGATGGTTTCTGAGTCCCCTGCCACTGTCAGTGACGCACCTGATGCCAACCTGGGGATGGCGGGTGCCAAAGGACAGTGCCCGGCTGGGCGCCCAGTGGTCCTCTCAGTCCTCCTGCCTCCGGCGCTGGCGGAAAAGAGACTCGGCCGTGGTGGCAGAGCCTATCTGTGCCCATCTCCTCACTTCTCAAGCACTAAAAATATCTTAGAAGATTTAGAGGTTTGAGTTTGCGGTTCGTTCTAGTGAATATGCCTCACAGAACGAGACAAAAGAATTCCCTGACAGTATTTTACTACGTACTGAGTGATGTTAACTCGAATCTCTTTTCGGGGGGGAGGAAACAGAGAGAGTAGTGTCTTGTATGGGTTCTGCAATCCCTTCCTATCAGCAGTGTATTATCCTCCAAATTAATTCTCAATGTTTTGCAAAAAAATGTAATTAATTTCTTTAACATAAAGGACACATATTATACGTAGAACTGGTTTTCTATTTATAGTCATCTTTTCCAAGTATTCTATTACCATCCCACATTTTGAAATGTCTTCATTACTTATGAATAGGCTATCTGCTGCTGTGTTTTTCCCCCCCTTTGTAAAGGCCCATTTATGAAATCAGTTCAGTAGCTCATCCATTTTAGATTACTGGGTGAGTCTCCTTTCAGTAATGATTTCTTTACTCCTTCCCCCCACCCCCCCAATATACACTGTGAGCCATTTCTTATTTCTTCTTAGTTCTCTGCCGAATTTACTCAGCCTTTTTTATTACTGTCCCTCTCTCTACATCGTAAATAATCCTGAATATTCTGATTTTTGCCCTATTTCCTTTCATCATTTCAAGTAAAGGCGCCTTTGTATCATCAAATCTTTGAGCTACATCAATCACTTCTTATGCCTTGTATCTTCCTTTATCAGATGAATTAGCTGTGATGTGCTTATGATATATTTAAATCCTTGCCTGTTTTTCTCTGTTTGTTTTCTTTTTAAATATTTCTTGCACCTATTTCTATTTCACTAGTTGCTTAGTTCCTTGAAATTTATCCAAATTTTTAATAGTCTGATATTTCCTGTTATGTGCATCTTCCCCACGTACACTCAGTACAGTGAATTCAAGAATTTATTGTGTTCAAAGCTGCTTTTCCTCTGGTCAGACTCTCTATGACTCAGACACAGAGCTACAGATCAGACATCAAGTTTTCTCTTTTCGCTCCCCCTTTGCAAATTTCCCAGCAAAGGAGATTAGTGCTAATGTTTTACTTCCATTGTATTATTCTGAGCAATTGCTTGAAAGATCCTACTGATGGAGATTTGGAAGTGCAGGAAAAACAAGACTTTAATTACCAAGGACAAAATGAATGCCAACACTTTACCTTAAACTTAAGATAAAAGTTATTGTACCATGTTCCACCTCAAATTCCTCATCAGACATTTAAGTTTTCAGTAAATTCTGAGGAAATCAGGGCTGAGAACACGCTTAAGATCGTCTTAAACGTGGTTTGTGTGTTCCCATGCAGTGTGCTGTGAGGGATTCTGCATGAATGTGCTATCGTGTTTTATCAACACTAAGTACTTATCAAGTTCTGATGCAAAAAGCCCAAAGGAACATCTGTAAACTGACTTCGGAGAAATCACGAGGAAGACCTGAGGGAGTTTAACATAGGCACCAGAAGTAAAATTTGTTTATTAGAAACACTCTTCCAATGCTGAGTGTATCCCACTGACTAACGAAAGCCCCACATGCCCTTGGAAGGGAACAGAAGAACAGGAAAGAAATGCCATACAGACTGTGAAGGCTCTGTCAGAAGATTCAGCAAGTCATATAACGAAGCATCGGGTGAACTGGATATCTTCCTTTCAGTTTTGTCAGAAATACTGGTACCTCAGTATGTCAGGATGATAAGAGCAGGAGAGAGAAGAGAATTTCTAAGACAAACCTATCTGGCTGAAGTGCCACACTCCCTCATACTCATGAGCTTGTGGCGGCATTTTCATGAACTGGTGAATTGGATATTTTCAGTTACAGGCAGACCTACAGTGTTTATTAACTGATTAAAAAGCAAAACAAACAAAAAAATCTTTTGCAAGTTTAAATAAATTATGAAACTTAAAAGAAAAAAAAGAGGTTGAAGTCATTTAAGATGCAAAGTGACCAGCTACATCTACTCGCTGCTGAGTTTGTAGGCTTCAACAGGCTTCTAACTGGTAATGCTGAAGTATATGAAGACACAAAAATCTAGTTAAGGGTTCCTGAGGAATACAGTTTGACTAAGTTTTTCTAAAACTGAAAAAAAAAAAAAAAGGGAAGAAAAAAGGAAAATATACCAGCTGAAGCTGAGATGATAATGTATGTAAAAAAAGAGAAGAGGATCCTCCAAGAAGTGGGCTATATTATTGCCCACAGTAAAATTTGTGCATTGAAAGCAATGCTATAATGAAAAAGCATCAAAGTTGCAGTTTATTATGCCTCAGTGATCTCCAGAGTAAATCTGCTTAGTCTGCAAACCAAAGGAGGATTTTCCCACCTTCTAGCTATGAAAATCTGAAACTAATTCTGTGTTCTCTGGCCACTCATAATACAGGCTCTACAATCAAAACATAATTAACAACATTGCTGCTGCTGCTAATGAATAAGCTAGAAAAGAATCTACCTCACTCTTATCTAACATTAATTTTCCAAGGAGAAAGAGAGAGAGAAAGGCAAGAATAACGAAGTAATATTTTGAGGTCAAAGCAAGCAATTGCAATACCATTAATAAGGTACTCACTTTCTAAGTATTATTAGCAATGCTTAGAAAAAGAATCTCACCAAGGAAAAAAATAAAAGTCCATCCACCTTTCAGATTTCCTGGTTTGGAACTTTAAAGTAGATATCCATTCTCGCTGCTTTTTATCTCAATCTTGCTCCTTAAGCCAAACGTTATGCTTGTGGCAACGAGTTCAGCTTCCAGAGCAGTAGTGGCACAGAATATATTTCAAAACCAGTGTCAAGGCAAAGGGAATTGATGATGCTGTTACCAACACTTGCAAGCTGGCTACAGACCCTTTCACAGCTGGATCTATGAACAAAGCGACACAGGCAGACCAACAAGTAGAAATGGCTTAGGAAATATTTCCTGTACGTGCTCAGACTTTTTTTTTTTTTAAGTAATAGAGGTTACAGGAAACTATAGAACCTTTCCCTGTTTTTTTTCCCATGACTTCTTCCTCAGTTTTGTCTATGAATTCAATCTCTTCTGTCCCCCTAAAATCCAAAAAATAAAGCACAAAGAACTAAAAGCAAAATATATTCCCCTCCTCCTCTCCTTCATAGCATAAGCTATTCTCAACATCAGGTCAATAACAACAAAACTAGGAGAAAGCTTTTCAATATTAATTTTTTAAGTTAGTCCAATTAAAGATAACACCTTCAATCTCCCTTATGCTGCATTTTCCAAACATTTTAAAACATTGGATACAAAATGCTGATCATGAATAAGCTGAAAGCTAGCTGCTAACCTCTGCCAGGAGTAAAAACTTTGTCCCCAGGGAACTGGCTAGCAATTGGCCACGTGATCCAGTAAGTTACACCAACCTTTGTCCTATTCCAAGGGCTTCCTTTAATCCAATTGTTTAGATACAGCTTGACATTATCATCCCAGATCTCATTACCACATTGCAGAAGAACAGACCGTAAGTCCTGAATCGAGACTAAAGAACGGGCCGGAAAATATAGTCAATTCTAATATTGGCTAAACTAAAAAAATCTCTGCTAAAAAATGTGTCTTTTCTTGGAGTGAAAGGTGGAAAAGAGTGATGGAAAAAGTAATGCTGATATATGATCAAGAAACTATCAAGAAAGTCCAAAGCTCCTCTCCTCCTCTAAACTTTTTAGGTGTAGTTTGCACTTTGATGTGAAAGACAGGGCCGGTGTCAAAACCGACCTTCCTACTTCTACTGCAGCCACGGACACCATCGTCTCATGAAACAACTAATAGGTCCTCCCCTTTCAATGGTCTCTCTTAAGCAACTATTTGTTGTCCCCAGCTTATTAAATTTACATTTCTAACTGTTAAAGCATTGTCTAGAGCTATCTTCCATCACTTCAGTTTGAGGGGCAAGCTCAGTGTTTTCTCTTCCTGAATAATTTTGAGTTGTAATCAAATTTAGCAGGACAGCAGAAGATGTGATAAAAATCTCAGTGCATTAGTAACTGTGAATACTGTTCCTTAGAATTACTGTTTCATACAATGATTTCTCATCACCTGACTCACAGGCCACAGAAAGCATTGCACAAAAATGCATTGATGTTTTTGGCCTTTACAATGAACTCCAGAAATTTTACTAGGTGTTGTTAAAAAGTATTTCCTTTTCTTTTTGTAAGCCAATTGTTGTCTGTTAGTTCGTGCATTAGAATGAACAGGAACAGCTGTTGCCTGTTCACCGTCATGATACGCCACAGCCGGCTCTCGCTGTGCCACCAAAGCGCGCACGTGCACAGGCACTCGTCCCCATGGTCAGCGAGAGATTTTGTTGGATGGAGTGTATGAAACAACTTTCAGTCCCACTCAGCCAAAGAAACTCTGGTAAGAAACTTGGAACTCTAAAGAGGAGGAGAAAAGAAGAGAAATGTACAGGTGCACGGTATCACCTGAAAGCAGCCTTCCCCTCGCAGCTTCTGAGCGCACGTACGCTTACTTGGAGATGACTCCAAACAGTGTCTTTCTACACGCTGAACGGGAGGCAGGTCATGAAACCTTTAAGACAGGCAGTGACAAGAGGCTCGCTCTGCAAAGCCCAAACACTTCTGCACCGCACGGCGCTGAGCAAGCGCGAGAGCAGCAGAGGTGCCCGGAGCAGAGGCACCCTTCCAGGAGGCTGCTGAATTGGGCTGGGTATGGCCAAGCCCTCCCTTTCCCTTGGTGAAAGGTCCACCTGGCCAGCCTCTTGAATGTGGCTCACAGCCTGTTACCTACTTTGCATGGTTCTAGGTGAAGCCTTCAATCATTTGGCTATCAAAATAAACAGTGGGTGCAATTATTTGCAAGGCTGCTACTACTTCTAACTAGCTTGATTTTGAGGGCTAATATTATGATAAACCTTGGTTACAGTCCTCTGGAAGCCGACAATAGACTTTCATGACATCCACCATGGAAACTGATGTCTCAGCCCCAAAGAAGTATTGATAAACAAGCACATACTGATATGTTAATCTTCTGGCCTAGATGAAATTCAAATAAAATCCTAAACAAATAAAACAAAAAACCGCCAAACAAACAAAAAAGCAAAGGCTTAAGTTGTACCCCAAGACTGCAAAGCCTGGTAGAATGTGGAATGAAGGGAATGAAGAAGTTCAAAAAAGCACTATATCTAGTAATTCAGACTAGACTTGGCATATGAAAGGACATCCTTCATGGATATCTAACAGCAAAACAAAAATCATGCTTTTACTAAAAATCTGATCAGTGAATATGTTTCATGATAACAATCTATAACTTTTTGCAAAAGACACTTAAACATTCGCTGTAAATAGTAAGAAAGCTATTAAAGCTAGAAAAAAAACTATACCAAAGGCACATGGCAGAAATCAGTTCAGTGGAGCTCTTGGAGAGAACTGTCTCGGGTGTCGCATTTGCACCTCAGAGACACAGTGGATGTAAGAAGGTCTGAAGTTACCCCAGTGTAGCAGATACCCCGTTACCACAATTCCCTTTCCTTTGCATGGAAGTGCCAGCACTAGCTCCAGAGGAGATACGGCGCAGGCAACGCCGTTCCGAACCCAGACCGAGCACGGGCTCCGAGTGCTCCCACGAGCCAGCAGCCCGGAGGGACTCCTAGGTCCTCAAGCTGGCAAAGGAACAGCTAAAGCAGAACCGTTTAGGTGAAGTCTAGGACAGATCTCTCCCTGCAACTTTGTTCTCAGTTTTGTAAAAGAAAAATAAAACCATAATCCTTTACTTTGCTAGAATAAACTTGTGGTTTTCCATTTTAAAAAGCATCAAGTGTTTAAAGCAATCCCAGAGAACGACATGTCTAAAAGTGCTCTCTCTCCACTCTTGATAATGAGCCGAAGTAAAGCTGCGCTGCAGATGCGCTCTCTGCGTGTCTGCAACCCCAGAGAAGTTTAGAAATCTCAGGAACTGGAATGAACTTATCACTACTTATCACTGAGCTTCACACAGCAGTTTGGAAGCTGTTATTATCAACTGTCAGGGCAAATCTCTCCTGGCAGTCATTAGCCAGCAGCTGTCTACACGTAGGAAGCAGAAAGGCAACCTAGAACATCAGGTAACCCAGTGTCATCCCAGTGAGAGACATTGTACCAAGGAGGAATACTTTCTTCAAGCCATTGGCCAACAAAGCTTAAGACACAGGGAAAATGACAGCTGTCAAAAGAGACACTTGAAGGAGATGCTCAATTGAGTAGGAGACCAAAATCTCAACCAACCGTTCCCTAAAGGCTGCAAGACAGGAAGCAAGTGTTCAGGGCCAGGTTGGATGAGGCTTTGGGCAACCTGGTCTAGGGGAAGGTGTCCCTGCCCATGGCAGGGGGGTTGGAACGAGATGATCTTTAAGGTCCCTTCCAACCCAAACCATTCTATGATTCTGTTCTTTTGAATACCTTTCCAGACTCCAGTTCATGCATCCTGAATCAGGGGGATTTTCTTCTTATTTATGAGTCTTCAATGAATTATTTCTCTATCATTTTCAGATACTGTTGAACCCATGTAAAGTTACAGTGCCCACAACTGCAAGAGTTCTGCAGCTTAATTGTACAGCATGAAATACCACCTCCTTACGTTTGTCTCGAACCTGACACCTTTTATTTGATGTTCCCCAGGTCTTGTGTGTGTTCAGTGTGTGATCATTTCCTACTTCTCCTCCCCACACAATTAATGGATTTATTTATACCTTGCTAACACAACCTTTTCTACACCCACAGTCACTCATAAAACGTTCTAGGTCCTAAAATGACAAGCCCTCAAATTCAAGGGACCAAATCACACACAACAGCTCTGAAGCTATGAGTTTGGGGCATAGTTGCTGCTGAAGCCGTTGATCTCATTGGCAGTGGCATTGGTATCAGACAGCAGGTAGTGCAGGGTTAAGCACATTCTGCTAATGAATATGTATGATCTAACCCAGAACCAGCTCCGAGGCTGCTAGCAAGAGACTGATGAGTCTTAGATTGTTTGCCAGCTGAGATTGGAACAATGACAAAAAAATATGCCTGCTTATCTAATATATCCAAAACAGTTAAGTTTGGAGTTTTTTTGTTGTTTCCCTCCCCAGAAGATGTTCTGGAGTTGTTTCCCTTCCCTCAGGATTGTGGCAAAATTTAAGAATTTTAAGAATTAAAAAAAAACAACAACCTCAAACCACTTTAAAAAAATGCCCTTGCTGGTGAGATTACAAACAGTAAACGTTTACCAGATTGGGTAGGATAGCTCCATAATCACGATGTTGATGGAAATGTGCCTTTGGCTGATGAAGGGTAAAAAGAATTATGAAGCCTTACGAAAGAAATTCTGTGAGTATGTAGGGAACTACACAATTTTTCCCAGTTGTTCCAAGAAAGACTCAGGTTACCAAACAGCCAGGAGCAACTCCAGGAGGAAAAAGCTTTGCTCCTTGTGAATGTTCTCAGAGTGCAAATGATGTGTTTGAGAAGTGACCTGGGAGACATTCCAGTATGACAGTTTCAGGGCTGAGGTCATCTACAGGGCCTGGAAGTCAAGGAGCAGTGTCCATGCAGTCAGAGATCCTGATCCTCTTAAAGGCTGTGAGCTGACAGCCAGAATAAGCAGGGCAATATGTGGAGTAACAGCGTGGCTTTTTGTGGATGATAAGCAGCAGGTTCATTCCATAATTCTAGTTGCTGCACCTGAGAAGTAATCTAGCTCAATAAATAACATTTCTGAAATGAAGAAACAATTTAAGTTCCAGCAAAACCCGAAAGCAGACCAAAAGCTATGGGGAGGCGGGGTGGGGAAGTCAGAGCATGTGAAAGAAACTGCTTTCCTGCCTGAGATACAGGAGAATAATTTGTGGCGGGTCCACAAATCTGTTAGTGTTGAAATCTGAAGAAATAAGCACAGTTTTGGATAAGTTCTAAGAAATTTACTGCTTCTTTCACCATCCAATAAATTAGGAAACAAACCTCAAGGCACACTGCCAAATAAGTTTGTGGGCAGCTACGTCAGCAGTTGAAACAGGAGATCTGAGAAACCTTCGCATATTCAAGACAGCGGGCATTGCCCATGGAGCAGGAATACGTACTTCTCCCTGGAGCTGCCAGCCAAACCTCTACTATAAAACGTTCCATTATGCAAATAAGTTAAAAAATAAACAAAAACTAAATAAACCCACCACAGACCCAACGTCCTATCACATGCTTAGTGCAATTAATGTGACACGGGTGTAGTCTTTAAGCCGATCAGGTCTCAACTGGTACGCGTTTCCTGTAACACATCATCCAACGGCAGCACGTAAGCAGGGGAAGTGCTGCACTAAGTTAGAGCTACTGCAAGTAGTACTCTGCAATTCCATGTGTATTTCTTCAGTCACTTCATATCAATGTACCACTGAGTTTTAAGTCAAATTATGGAACACCACTCCTTTTCCATTAGCATTTTGTTGAAGAATTTTGGAACACTCAGCTGCGCTATTTAGCTCCATCTGTTGATGTTTCTTTCCTTACCACTTCGTCTGACCAAGCTCGCTGGCATTCCTCCCTTGCCAGCACACATTGGGAAGTCCGTCAGTAAACCTCGCTGCCGTCCCATGTCTGTCCACACTGAAGAAAAGAGGTGTTGTTTATCCAGGCAGCAGGGACACGTGGAAGCAGCCTTTAAATATTTAGAAGGTTGTGACAAAGAGTGAAAGCCTTTCTCCATGTTCATAAAACACAAAAAGAAGTGGAAGTAGGTATGAATTGTAGTAAGAGAGATTTAGATTAAATAAAGAAAAAACCCTCTCAAATAGTAAAGATAATTAAGCACTGGAATACGTTTCCCATAAAGGTATCAATGGTCTCCACTGATGGAGGAACCTTTTGTGGTCTTTTCCAGCCCTATATCCAACGATAAATCCTTGACATCCCTTTCAGCCTTTTATCTCCTTACACAGTTTCACAGACAGTTCTTCACTGTTATCTCACAAGATAACCAAGTTTGATTTTTTCATTTAACAAATGGTGTAGGGTTACTAAATCTTTTGGTATAAGAAATTGCTTGTGTAAAAGACACCAGCGATCCATAAAGTCTGACAGCCTGTCTGTAAGAGCTGCCAGCCTCAGTTTTGGGAGGAGAAATTTTACTTAAGGGACTTGAAGAATAATCTGTGTCTTTGCGTCCTCCTGATCTCCAGCCACTAGAGTCGGTAGAAATTGCGTTCTTCACAAAACTGTTTCAAAAGTAAATAATCAGAACTTAAGATTTTCTTGCTGTAGTTCTGAATTTTACCATCTTCTTTGTCTGCCTAAAATAATCCTAAGGGTTATTTTTAAATTAGGTGGGAAAAATATTTCAGTTTATTAGTTTTGATCTTGAGTTTTGAATTGTATCAAGTGCTTTTCTACTTCTGGATATAACAAAGACCAAAGAGGAGTCTCTTTCATATATTGTATTTTTATGCACTAACAATCTTTCAAGAAAGCTCCAATCGTTTTGGCAGATTATACACACTATTTATCTACACAGAGTATTCTCCCATTAAACGGGACATATATAGGTTCTACTGTAAATTCCTTTAGAGGAATTGCAGAATAAGCATTCGTGCCGTACTCACAATGGGAGATAAGTATCTGATCTGAAATTTCAGCACTGTGGTGGTTAAAACAGTGAGAGAAAAACAACATTGTTTTGCACTTAGAAACCTGTTTCTAATCAGCTGAGTTACTCCTATGGGGTCAAATAAAAATGATTAGCTTATTAAAAGCATAGCTTTGCTATTTAATAAGCAAAAATGATTGAAAATTCTGTTCCAGATCCTGATAATTTTAGTGTTTCTAGTTAAGCCTGCAAAATTGCATTCATTATTAGTGTCTAGATTCATTAACAATTCAATTTATAGATATTAATGCTTATAATGCATGCTTCGCTTGCCAAAACTTGAAGAGAAATTGTTTCAATTAGCTTTCATGGATCATGAATCCTACCGGCTGGGTATTTTTAGACAAAAGATACAAACACATCCCCAAGCAATGCTAATGCACAGCTGGGATTCGTATGTAAGGTCAGCTAACAGTTTAAAAGGAAAAAACAGCAAATGAGTTTTACATAGAACAGTTAGACAGGAACAGAACCAATCAAATATTTGCAAGTCACACTACTCCTCTTAAAAAAAAAAAAAGCCAGGATTCCCTGGGTTTTGAGCTATATTTTTGAAAAGCCAAAGCGGGAAGATATAAACCAGTGACTAGATTAAAGAATATTTTCAGCATGTGACTAAGCATACTAGGTATACACACAGGCCCAAGGCAAATTGTTCTGTTCTCATTTTCATTCAAACTATGCAATTAAAAATCAGTAAAGATGCACAGCTGTAACAAAGGACATGATTTTGCTCAACATTTTATCTTCCTTCCTTAGGTCAGCTACAGTCAGGGAGAAGGAACCAAAATCTACACAAATGTGCAAAAGAAACAAATCACAAGACCATAGAATAAAATGCTCCGTTGAGTTGGCCAGGTGGCCAGTTGGGGTGCACTCCAAGTGGTCCCCACCTCGGGAAGAGGCGGCCTGGGAGCAGCGAGCCGACCCGCGGCAGAGGGCTGAACTCTGCCCGGCTCCGAGCCCGTACGCGGTCGCGTGCGCCGCGCAGGAACCCGGGAAAGCGTGCAGCCTCCGGACAGGGATCAGTGATTTCATCTGAGCACTCAAAGGAAAAGCAACCAGAATTGCGTAGGTACCCAGGCTGGACTTCATTAATATAAAAAAGTTACTGGCTTTTTTTATTGCCAGGAACCCATTACCCTTCCTTCTCCTCTTCTGAGCACTGCAAACACCCGTTGGAAAACGGTGAGGTTTCAGCGCAGCTGCTACACGGAAGGTATCACAAGGTGCAGCAGATGCCTCCAAAGCCAGTGCAAGTCCCCACAAGGAGCTGAGCTGCCATTCCTGCTTCCTGAACAGAGAGTTACGTGGCCCGCGGACCTCAGCGGAGCCGGAGCCCACAGTCTGCAACGCTACGCAGCGCCCAGCGTCTCTGCTCTGGCACATCTGCCTCAGAGCAGACTGTCTTCCAGTCCCTGCAGGTGTTAACCCCTCCGTGGTTCCACGGAACTTAGAACCTAAATACAATGAACAGATGCTGGCTTTGCTTTGATTTTCCTTTTTGGTGGTTCACTGGCATTTCTGTGGGCAACTTCACTTTAAAAACAGGGTGAGGACTTCCAGTTCAGCCTTTTAACAGTGGAGTGAGGAGTTAAAAGAAAAAAAGGAAAAAACATCTTCAACACATGAACAGCACAGCTAAGGAACAGTCTGCTTTCAACTCATACCCATGTTACGTGTCTAGCAGGTAGTTACAGTAATCTCTGAAACAGACCTAAGGAAGGTGTTTTCAGGGACAGGAAAGATTCAAAGGAAATTAGTGTTTCTGCAAAGAGATAACTTCAGTTTGTGCCTCTCCTCTTGCGCTCGGCAAGGTAAACTAAATTCCAGGAATTGCGAAAAAGCCGAGTATTTTATACAAGCAGCCTAACCAACCATTCCTCTGTAAAGCTGGTCTTTGTTTCAAAAGAGTGTAGACTATACAGATCAATCAAGTTATTTCTTTTGACTTGGCTTATTTTTGGAGAGCAGCACTCTGGAGAATACCACCAGGATGGCTGGCCACGGTGGCCACAGTGAGCTCTCTGCGAGACTCGAGCACGTCTATCTCCTGTTTATTTGTAGGGCAGAGAGTCAGCCCCACACTAAATTCTTCACCAGTGACATGAGCGCGTGTGCTCAGCTGGAATTTCTCTGCAGAGAAAGGCAATTAAGAAAAAGATTTAGAAGACTGCCATCAGCACTGAAGTTAGCTGGAACCAGTGTCAGCCGCTTGCCTTAACACCCTGGTGTGGATTTCATCCGGGTCCATAGATAGACGTGGGCTGAGCCCTTGCAGGAGGTCACAGACCAGCCCTTCCTCCACTAGTGGTGGGTCAACATAAGTACTTCTCTCCTGTGCTCATCCTAAGGTTGGCAAACTCCTCTTAAATATTGTCAGGTTGATAAAGAGGATGATACAGTTCGATGGATTTGCAGGCTACGTTGCTTGTAAATACTTAGGTCATGTTCCTCTATGGCACAGAGTGGGAGCAAAGCACAGTCTGCCCCATCTCAGAACATTCTACAGGGTATTAGCCTCATCTAGAGCTATCCTCTCCAGACAGAGTCAGCATGCCTAGTTGACAGCGAGACATGAGCCACTGTTGGAAAACAAAAGCCACTGTCTGAAAGCAGAAGCGTGCAAGAAAATGGTACTCAGGTCTGAATTGGTCCTAGATCAAAAGATGAAGTACCTGTCTCCTGTAGAGTATTAAGCTACAGTGAATAAAGAAATTAGTCTCTTGAGGTCAGTTAGCCAGCCTTCAGCAAGCATCCACATCTTTAGCTACATTAAGAATTTTTTAGAGCTGGCCTTTGGACCTTCATGTTTTGCATACACTGCGTGAGCCACTCTGATACCGTTATCTAGGAACATCTAGCCAAAGCAGAACATCAAGAGCTACCCAGTTATGCCACAGCTGCAGCCTCTCCTGTCCATTCTTCTACAGCATTCAGGACATGAAAACAGCTCTGTAATTGTCCATGGTTGCAGACACCCTACAGTGCCAAGAAGTTTTAAGAAATCCTCAGGTTACATGTAAATAAGTACACAAAAATAACAAAGTATTAGTGTTTCAGTGTCAGATTATCAACCTGCGATCTTTGGATGATTACTAAAAGACAGCAGAAAAGTCAGAAAAGCAAGAGTATTAGCAGACATAACTTGAATAAATAGGGGTTTGCAAATCTGTTTTGTTCCAAAATTTGTAAGGATGCACAGCCAGAAAAAAGAGAGGGTGAAGAAACACTGTTCTCCATTTTTAATTAAACATAAATGCAGATTTTTACCTGATTTTAGTACTGTATACATTGTAACAAAGTTTTTAGATAGTTTGTTGTTTTCTTTTTTTTTTTAAAACAAGTTTATTTCATAGTTGAAAAAGCATTTATCCTAAAAAAATTTTTGAAAGCTAAATCAAAGCTTTTACACTCTTCAAATGCAATTTGTTGAAAGGACACCCTGCACTGCTCAAACATCATTAAATGCTGGGTTAACATCTTTACTCCAGTCATCCCAAAACCCCATCATTTAGTCACTACATCACAGGCTTATGCAGACCCCGAGAACCCCAGCAAAAGTTGTAGCTCTTCTGCTGTTTGAAAAACCCAGAAATCACCACAGTAGATTGTATTGGAAGTGTTTAGAGATTTGTTTAGTTTTTCAGCTCATATTTGCTTTTCTTCTCCACTTACAAGAAAGTTTAATACACGAATGTACACGGCATGCTGCACCTGCAGCTGGAAGTTATTGAACTCGTTTCAGACCACTGCCACTGTCCTCCGTGTCCGCCCCTCGACAGACTGTGGGACAGATGGACATCGTGGCCCGATTTCCACAGCCCTAAACTTGGGGTGATATAACATACCTAGAACACGCTGAACCCATCTGTGCTGCAGACTTGCTAGTGCTAACCACGCTCCTGCTCCTCACCTCCGCAGAGGCACTAGGGGCAACAGTGCTGCCTAACGTGAGTCTGGATTTTCCTAAATGCAATCATTGCTGCAATTTGATTGCAAACAAAATGCATCCTTTTCCTATTCTTTGTTAGTACATTAAGAGCATCTCAAACTGTATTCTCAAAGATTAGTAACAAAGATGGGAGAACATAGTACATCGTAACAGACACTTTGGAATAATATATGATGGCAAGTAGCTCTTTTCTTCAGAGAAGGTTTATGCAGGAAACATGCAAAGAAGAACAACAAACAGCTTTTCATTGTCAAAGACTGGATCTATCAATGATGGAAAGTTTTCCAACTGGTAGTTTGGTTAGTGGGAAAATCCTGTATTATCAGCAAAGTGTTTTTATTTTTAATTTGGAAAGTAATTCAGGGAAAGCATTTGTCTTTTTGTTGGAGTTTGTTATTGGTTTTGTCTTTAATTACATCCCTGACACATGGTTTGTTTCCTTTTGTAGGAAATGTAATAACAGAGTCAGTTTCCAAACAAAGGAAGCAAACGGGCCAAGTTCTCCAGTACTCCTCCCCTCACTCTTGTACCAGTTTAGCCATAATTAAGCATCTAAAGTAGCCCCAGAGTAACATTTTCAATGCATGACTAAATCTCACTATTTTTCCACCCTTACAAAAAGGGAATTAGTAGCTGTATTCCCTATACCTACCCCTTAGCACACCCACATCTGAATTATAATGATGGGCAGATAAAGACTGAAACCTGCTATCTTATGACATCTCCCATATTTCGGGTTTTGCACATCAGTGGCACCATGCTGCAGCCCACCTGGCAACTAAGGAAATGGGTAAGTACACTCAGAAAGGAAACGGACTCTGTCCTGTCGGATTACGTTTGGATTCAGCATTTTAAGAGTTTTCTAGGTTTTGCAACCGTACAGTCAGATCGATGCTGAAAACACAGAAAGAGCAGCCTAGACAAGGGAGCCAGCTTTTTTTTTTTATTTAAAAAAAATTAAAAGTCAACCCTTTCCCTGAATAAGCCTAGACAAGACTGCTAAAGACAAAGATGTGTACAAATGCTCCCACAAACACTAAAGTGTACCGAGTATTCCCTAGAGTCCCGCGTGAAGAAAACCAGGCTGTGTCAACTTCAGCTCTTAAGTAATTGGGCCGTCATGTCCTGACTTCGTCTCGGTTTCCAGATGGCCTCAAGATGTGGGTCAATCTACAGCTCATTTCAATTGTCTAGTCCTGAAGTAACTAAACTGAGGTCTACATATGAAAGAAACTATACAGTTCCATTTGTCTCATTTTGAGCAGATGGGAAACCAGCACACATGCCATAGCTGTTAAGTACCCAGAAGCAGAATAAAAAAGTAACAAAAACCAAATTAAGCGCTTATGTTACAAGCAGCTTGTCCTGCTCCCTTTGAGATCCTGGTTTAAGCTTCTTCTAATCCACCAGCATTATCCCAGGCTTGTCTAGTTCTCATACAGTCTCACACTGCCACCAGTAACACTTTCATTTCACCATCCAGCTCACAACAACGGGGCAAAGCTGAATGCTATCACCACGTAAAACACACTAAGAGATGCAGTCATGAAAAGGAGCAATACTGCGTCAGAGAGAGGACCCAGACCAATGACTAAGCACCCCAAACTCTGCTGCTGAATAGGTATGTCACAGAGGGACACTCCATCTGCTGCAAGTACTGTAGGTGCAACAAAACCATCCATCAGTCTGCAGAAGACCTGTGAAATGGCACATGCACCCTTTGATTTATCTTCCCCCGTCCCCAGGAGGTGACCAGCTAGAGCTAACGGTGCGTCCGTGCTACAGTTCTGAGATTGCCAGCTTCTTCCTATGGAAACAAACACCAGCCATCCCCACGGACTAGAGGATATAGAACTAGCTTGCAAGCTGCAGCCTGGAAGTCTTCCAGTACCTGCAAAATACCAAGCTAAAGTGTTGTGACACTTGGAGGGAGTGACCAGAGGTGGAAGGTGTTCCTGTGATGCCTACCCCATACAGAAAGGGTGCCAATTTGTGTTCTTCAACCTTACACATAGTAATATCAGATTTTGGACTGATTTCTGCAGCTTGACATGAGACACTTTGCAAGCCACAAGTCCCCTTTATCTCAGAATGTGAGTTTCTCCTTGGGGTATCTACAGATTTATTTGTATTTATTATCTCCAGAAAAGATACAAGTATCCCAAGTTTGTCACTGCTATCTGCACTCATCTCCAACACAAGATAGCTTAATGGTTAAAAATAAAATACAGATTTACACAAAGTCAGGAAGGTCAGATTTCCAATTACAGACCTAGAAACAAGATTAAAAGTAATTAAGAATTGCATAGATTGTGTTTAAAACAAAAAGATTCTCTCTTCAGCATGCCTCGTCTAGAACGCCTCTGCGTTTTGCTAGCCACAACAGTTGTGGATGAGTTCGCAGATTCACCCTGTTTTCCGTGTGACCATTTCAGACGAGTGTCTAAAGCTGGGCCAGGAAGAGTGACAAACTCTGCCCTGTCCATCCCAGACTGCTCCAGACATCCCATCTTCCTCCAGCAAATTCTATGTTCTCATTTTAAACTTACTTTCCCCATTGCCTTCTTAAACGCAACTTCCATGATTTACCTCTCCTTACACCAAATTATTATATTACTTTTTATTTGCAACTAAAATGAATAGTACAAGTGTTACATTGAAGACACAGGTAGTGACTTAACTTCAGTATTCAGAACGTTCCTTGGTATTGACTTTCTCCTCCCAGCTCACTTTAAGGCAGACAGTCTCTTGTATCGCAGCTTGCATCATCTCTTCCTTCCATGGACAGCATGGTTTAAAAACACTACTTAGACTTGCAATGTTTCACATCAATTTAGTATTTTTCTTATTCTCCTTTCTTATGGAAAGCAGGCACAGGTTTTAGACATACCAATTGCAGAGATAAGAGAGTTGGTACCAAGAAATTCATGCTTGTAACATTTCCATTATCAACACCACCTTTGTCAATTATGGGACATCGGCTGGACTGGCAGAAGGAAATGTTAATAGGCGTAAGCAGAGACAAACAGCACCCCTTATTTTCACTGCCACCAGAGAATTTTGCCCGTTTCTTCCCCAGATGCTTTTAGCTTTCCCTTGTGCTACCCTTCTTCCTCAAACTGATCCTTAGACTACGTCACTTTCCCTTTTCAAGGATCTTCAAGGCTCACTGCTACAACGATGATGACAGGAATCAGCTGAAGGGCAACTAGGAAAAATTGCTGTTCGGTACATTTTCACAAAAGAACAACAGCAACGCACACAGAAGTTAGGGAATGCATTAATTTGAGATGTCAGATACTTGGCAAAATGCTCAGCCCTGGTTTACAGAAAAGGCACTGGGACTGCAAGTGCCCAGGATCACACAGGAGTCCCAGACTAACGGTCTAAGCCACGCTGCCATGCCGTGCCCAGGAGATCCTCTTTTGGCACCCCAGCCCAGGCACAAGCCGATAAGCTGGATCAGCCTCACCGCGGAGGTGAGCTGCACATGGTCCAAGCATCTCACTCCTCAGGCCACCAGGAGATGGCAAATCACCTTCCTCTGGTTATTGAGAAAGGTGCAGCTGCCTCTCCCTCTACCTCCCAACCAAAAAACCCATAATGTTCTCAGCAGTCGTTAGCAGTGTGAACAGTCCCTGAAGAAAGCAAGTTCATCCCTGCTTGGGCTAATGGAAAACAAGGCTCCAGAACATGAGACGAAACATAGGTGATGAAAATAAATGGGAAAAGGAGGAGGAAGATTCTGAAAAAGGTCAAGAGAGTGTCAGATAAGCTGTCACGAGAAGGAAGAGTTATTGTACTCATGAGCTACTCATAACATCATATCTGAGCTTCAGGCTTTTTCGTTCCCTCAAGAGACAATTCCTGCAGTTAGCTCAGCAGCTCCCAACCCCAGACAGTTATTTTGTGCGTTTTGGAAAAGCAGAGCTGGGTGCTCCAAATATCCCCACAGGAAAGGGTCAATTTCAGAATTCCTGAGCAGCCAAGTATTAAGTCTATTCTTCAATATTTTGATTTAAAAAAAAATAAAGAAAAAAATTTGGTTTGAAAGATTTCCATCTCAGAAAAGCTTTGATTCTGACATGATCAGAAATCCCAAGTTTTACCTTGTTGCAAAGACTGGAAATTTACATCTTGCAGGTTTTTTTTTTAAAAAAAGTTATTTGTGTGCAGGAATGAGTGCCTAGTTTAAAAAAAACACAACCAAAAAAATACTCTCTGCCCTCCTCCGCTCACACAGCCACGTTTGAGAGGCTCCTTGCTGGTATTTGAACTCAGCAAAGGGAAGCCACTTCCTCATTAAGACATACCCAACTATGGTAATAACACAGAGAGCCAAAAGTAGTAACAGATTTATTATTACCACTGTGTGGAAATAATTTTTTTTTCCCCTCTGTTACTCAATCCAGTTAATTATCCATGCAAAGTAAAGTTATTCCTGGCAGCCACAGAGGCAAAACTAACTTCAGTAATGCTGGGGGTGGAATGGTTGTTATGCAGGAGAAGAAACTAAATAGTTGAGTAAATTAGCCCAAATAGATACCCACTGGGATTGGCCTCTAGAGATTCAAAATACCGAATTCAATGCTTTTAGGCTTATCATACTTTTTATTTAATAGAGAAACGTCTGATCTGGGACTATGTCATATCCCAAAGACTCTACAAAGAGGTAATTTTTTCAGAGAGTGCCCTGAGGGTAACAGGAAAAATTACAGAAAGCTTCAAACCATTCAGCTCCCACAAGTATCCCTGCATTCTGGACTTTCACTTAAGCAACAAAGCACAACCAGCAAGGAATTTGTGGCGGTTACTGAGTACTTGGATGGGTATTACAAAGCACAGCACTAAATGCTTCAATAGCCCAACATTTTCCTGGAAAAGCGTAGACTGATTTCAGTGAGGGGAGCACCAGGCTGCGATTACAGCATCTTCTCGACGTTACTGGCCTCAGCACAGCTCAGCCTCGAACACCTTGTACCCTCAGCTCCTGGCGCATTCCGAAGGCACCGTGTGCTTGCTCTGAAGCTTATGTCTCCCACAAAACATCCCCAGAGTCAGGTTTTACCTTGAGGCAGAGAACCCCACAAAAAACCTCCCACATACCTATGACAATTGGAGGATGGAGAAATCAAGCCACAAAGGGAAAAACCCCAAATCTACAAAAAGCACTCACAAAGCAAGGGCTGAAAGTGAAGAAAACCACAGAATTTATTCAAAGTATTTATTTCAACCATCCACATGCACAGTGATTGTATAAACAACGAATGACGGGAGCACAAACGAACACTATGGGAAAAGAAACCCCTCGCATTTTTTTGCTGCAGTAAAGTACAGACCACCAAGAACAGTTTGACTCACATACCCAGCATCAGTTCCCACACGAGAGCTGTTATTGTTGGCTTCAACACCCAAGTCCAACAAGAACAGCAAGAACATGCATTCTGCTAATGTTTGAATAACCCTTGCCAACAAATTGATCCCACAGCAGCAAGGCTGTAGGAGATGGCTTCAAATAAGTAAGTGGGGGAGACAGAAAGAGAGAAAGTAAATAAAGGGAAAAGACATGCAGCACTCCTCTTTTAGCATATGTGTTCAGTGGGAGCTCTTTTTATTTCCCTGATTTAATTGTTTCTTACCCCCTGTCCCTCCCAGAAAAAAAAAAAACAACCCAAAAGGGCATTGGTGAGCATCTGTAGTTTACATGCAAGGGAGACACAACTGCCAAAGAAATACAGATTCCACAGATGTTAACCCAGAGGACAGCCCAAATTAAGCAGATCTCTAAATATGGTCTGGGAGGCACTTTCTGAAGAAAAGCAGCATTTTTCCAAAGTCAGCAATTACAGCTGCCAGCTTAGCCCCAGCCCAGCAGACAACCTTCTACATTTACCTGGTCACCCTACAACAAATCCCTCACTTCCATCACAGTTAAGAAGGATGAACAGCTCGACAAAGGGAACAATCCCAGTGTCTTCTGTATTTGACTTCTGTTCTCTTCATCAGAGATAGTATTTTAAAATATCAAAACAGGCTCAACTAGTAAACCTGAAAACCAAGCCCCTGTTAATCCACAGAACAGATTCACTGTGGCAGTGAGCGATCCAGGCTCCTGGCACACGGGCTAAGAGCCCTCTCCAGAGCCAGGCTAACTGAGCTGTGCCGTTCCACGGGCTTGAGCTCGTTCTTCTGCGCAGCATCACACTGTGCAACTGCTAGCCCAGAGCCAGCTGAGCATCTCCTGCACAGTGCAGTTACAATCTATACCTCCAAACCAGTTTCATCATCGCTTCTCAAACTGCCAAGGGAGTAAGTCTGCAGAAGACATGAATGGAATTGTAATTTTACTCTTATGTGAACATTTCTTAACAAAGAAATAAAGCTTCCACCTCCAGAAAGAGGTCATACAGCATTGAGGACAACATTGACTTTTGACCACTCTCTTCCTGCTCGAACACATTCACCTGTTTGGTACATGAGCTCATCAGAGATGCATGCGTGTATACCATGCCACAAATGCAAAGAAAAGAGAACAGAGCAAATAATTAAAAATACAGTAAATTTATAATTGTTTTAAACTGCCATGCCCCAGTATAGCCTATTTCCTGAAGAGATTTCGTCTTTCAATCTCGTCAGTCCTTTACAGACTCTTACTGTTAAATAGGACCCTGTATCTTTAATTGTGATTTTCCATCTTGCACAAGTAAACCTTTTCCATGGCACAGGCTCTTTTAAAGTTATAAATAAAACACCCAACTATTTTCTTTTTCCCACAGATGAGAACATTAAAACATTGACATTTTAATCTGTTCTATACAAGAGTAAGTTGTGTCAGCACACTGCTTCTAGCTACAACAACAGAAAAACCCAAGTTTAATTAAAGACAGAGTGGAGAAGCCGCATTGTGGCATCTGAACCACGAAGCCGCACGGCACAGTCTCTTGTTTGCTCACCGTTTGGGGCTCAGCTCCCTCTTTGGGTAACTGCTCGGCAGACAAAAGATGGCTGAAGAGAAGGGAGGATGAGAAGCAAATGTATTTTCTCAGAAAGGAAATGCAAAAGGTGAGACCATATACCTCAGACTTACATGCATCCAATATTTTACCCAGAAAACAGTGAAAGCGTAGCACAAACTGCCCTGTCACACACACAGCAGAAGCCACTCACACCTACATCAGCCCTGCTACTTCAGTGCTAGAGCTTGCACTGATCCAGGCTTTAATGCTGTGAATTAATACCCATTCCCACTGACAAATTCTTTCCCCCGGCAAGTTCCAGTGATGTTCTATTTTAAACAACGAAACCACAAAATTCTGGGTTTCCACTTCCAGGGGAGCAAGCAGCCCACTATTTGCCAGGTAGCACCTAATGCTAGAAGGAATCTTCCAGCAGTGCGTCAGCCCAGGGCCCTTCAAGGAACAGGACCGCTGCACCAGTGGCACGGTGGGTGCCCCATCCTGCGACAGAGAACGTCTGAAGGGAGCAGAGGCCACTCTACTGCATCAGCAGTTCCCTTCCTGCACTCCCACCCGTAAGCTAAACGACGGAGCGTTGCGGATCTCGGGTCATTCCTACCAGCACAGGCTGCAAGGCTTCCACTGCCCTCCTGCTGCCTGCGCTCGCGCTGCCAAGGCCGTGGGGACGCAGGGGCTGAGAGGATGGGCTGGTTCAGCTTGAAGGAGATGAGGCTAAGGGGCATCTAATTGCTGTCTGCAGCTACCTAATGGGAAGTTAGAGAAGTGCCAGACTGACTCTTAAGAGCTGCTCAGAGAAAGGACAAGAGGAAAGAGAAGAACGTCATAGCCAAGGAAATTTCAGCTATGGACAAGGAAAAACTCTTCAGTGATTCCCTAGGGAGGTTGTACAATCTTCAGCTGTGGAATTAATTCACAACCAAGGAGAAGGTCCTGAGCTGCCTAACATCACATCAGCAGCACTGCTTTGAGCAGAGAGTTGCACCAGGTGTCCTCTGAAGGGACCCTTCCACCAGAATTATTCTATGATCATATGACAGATTTGCTTCTCACATCCGTCTACGACATGGAAAGTAGGAGCAGATAGACAACAAAAAAGAAATCTCCAAAAACAAGTTATGTATGACACTACAGACTAAAAAAACACACCTTTAAGACTCGCATACCTAGGTGTGTTTAGACTGCACATGCTGATAGTTCCCAAATAAACAGTTGTGGCAGCATCAGAATTCTTCATGGGAATGACTGCTCACAGATGATAGCCTTAAGCAGCCCTTGGGCACTTCTATTTCCAAATCAGGAACCTAACCTTCATATTTAGGTCTTAGAAGTAGTATAAAATATCATGCAGACTTGTTCTGCACCTAGGACTGTCCAGTGCAGGACTAGCCATCAGCCAGATGAGAATTTCTCCCTCCAAATGGCAAATGCAGTCACCCTGCAGTTTTTCCTTGCTCAACAGGAAAGCCACAAACACTGAGCCATTTACTATGGTTTCACTACGTTACCCAAACAGAGGTGCTGTGCCATATTATTTAATACTGTCAAAAACACTGAACAGGAACATCAAGGGAGTAAGATTAAGTGTTTTCTGCACTATAGGTGAGACTCATCATTTCTAATGAGTTCATTTTGTTAGCATTTCACATCCAAATTTCCTCTCCAAATACCTAGGAGTCTTAGTAATATGCTTTTTTTAAAAGAAACCCAAACATGTCAGTTCGTAATATTGTCGCTCACTGGCTAGAGAAGAATATTGCTAGTGTTTGACCCACCTCTCTTACAACTTCAGTTCCAAAGTTAAAGGACAACAACTTAGGCTAGCTGATATCCCTAAAGAGATAAGTCAAAGTGAGTAAGAATAGTATAAATAGCAAGAAAATGGAAAGTGGATACAAAACTGAAAAGAGAAAAAGTATAGTAAAGAACAGCATTACTGCAAGGATCAGCATCTACTCGTGTTTGAAAAACTCCACACCGGTCCAGTTCCAGTTAAACAAAGCTGTGATTATCTAGTCCCAAAATAAAGCTAGAGTGTAATATGTGTAACTCAAACTGTAATACAAGTCACAGACAAGTTACAATCTATCTTCCAAAGTTTGGAATAAAAGCTTTGCAGCTGGCAGGCAACAAATGATGATATAGATGAGGATGCAAAGCGGGAAAAACGTATCTATTCGCCTCAAACCTTTGTGGGTAGGTATGTGACATTGTTTTCTGCCCCATCTTTCCCACAGAATAGGAAAGGTATTTATTTATATGAAGGAAAATATATTCACATTCTTGACCACTTTCTCAAAAACAAACAACCCAAAAAACAGAACCACAAAACAAACCACTTGGCAACCAAAACATCTCCCCCAAAAAAACAACTCAGATGTCATTAAGACACTTAGGGAATAGCCCAATTTTCAGACTAACTCAGCACACTGGACGCACGCCGGTTGTCGAGCCGCTTTGGAAGTCTGGCCCCGTTACGGATGCCGAGCCTTTACGGACGCAGCCGCGTGCGCTGCGCTCCTGTTGGGCAGTTCCAGCTCTTCTGTTTGTACATGTACCAGCTGCCAAGAGACACCTGCAGTACCGTACCTGACGAAAAGGGAGTGTTAAATATCTGTTCACGGGGGATCTTTGTTGAGAGCATGGGAGCTGATCTGTACATCTGCTTTCCTCAGCAGATGGGCATGTTTCACCGTCATTTCCCTTTTCAAGCACGTCTCTGAAGTGTGTCATCTTTGCAGTTTTTCCTTTGCAAAGCACCATGTTCTAAAATTGACATTTGTGAATGTAAATTATGAAGGAATTTCCAAGAGTGCTTGGAAATCTACTTCTCAAAGAGATAAAAATCCTAAGGAAGTCAGTGAATCCAAGTAGAGACTTCAGAAGTCCTTTCAGATGATCAAAAGCAGGATTTTCCAACCAGGCAGCTGTAGCTCATTAGATCCGCCATGGACCGTGAAAGCCACTTGCCAATAGTGCCGAAGGACTATTCCTCATTTCAATCTGTGAAGAGGACAGCTCTGAGATGGCGTTAGCGAAAAACAGTTCGGGGCTCTGATCAGAAGAGCTGAGCGTGCAGCCGGACGCCAACACCGCGCGCAAAGCTGTCGCGAGGGCAGATTGATGCCCCAGCGTTTCGCCTTCAGAGACCAGAGCTCCCATCCAGATTTTAAAGGGAAAAAACATTTTGGAAATAAAAATAAGCTGGCCATGTGGATGATAACAATACCACACAACCTGGCAGAAGCCTATTTCTGAATAGCAAGTTTTCTGCAATCCTTTGAGTCTTGCTAATCTGCAACTGACAGCAAAAAAAAAAATTCTGGGACTGGTCAGATCAGCTAAGAATCTCTCACAGTCCAGCAGTCAAGTTAATCAGAAATGCTAAGATGGTTCCTCAAAATAAATAAAAGATTAAGGCAAACATAAGGAAGGAGTCTAGAAAATACTGATTTTGTTCCTTTCAGAAGTTACATTCCTGCATAAATAACACCAAAAATAAGGTCTTTTAACCATAATACTTAACTGGATGGGCTTGGGCCACAGAAGCATTTGGCTGGCAGATGTTCCAGTTGTGGGTGTCAACTCAAACACAATGACTCCCCTTTTAGCTGGCTGCAATAACCTAACCTAATTCTAGTAATTGTTGTCTTCTGCATTAACCTTCCTCTTCGCTTCTAATACCTACAGCAGCACTTTGGACATTTTAATAACAGACTCCTCAGTTCCAGGCAGCATCGTGCTGCGGTCAGACATCACACAGCAGGTTACGCATCGCTCACAGAAGATAAATATGCCTCATGTCCAGGCCTTTACTTGTGTATACCATAACCTATAAATATTCCACTTGCCATCCCCAAGTACATCAGCTCTGGCATCCTGTATGCAATAGTGGCTAGGAAGAGTTGTCAGAAATCCAGTAGATGAACTAGAGATAAGATGATTTCTCCATTAGTGTCTGTTAATCAAACACATACACCACCACCCCCCAAGCCTCCAGATATTAGTGTAAAATCTAAAGCAATGAAAAAGACTTAACAGAAGGCATTCTCTCTTCATCCCTGAGAATCGATAATCCACTTTGTACAGTTCACTTGGATTCTATTTTTAACACTATGTTTTTACAGATTACCAGAGAGAGACCAAATAGTTTTCATTCCTAACATTACACCTCAGGAAAGCATGTTTGCAGAAAGTTGTATAAAAGCATGATGAATATACAGTAAATAACACAAACTAATCATATCATATACTTCAGTATTTTCTTAGTATTCCAGAAAAGCAGCAGATTATATTTTACAGTGGAGATGTACCGCAACATAAGCAATGTTGTGCTCACAATAGAGCTGGCTTTCCTGTAATGTTTTGCTCTAATTGAAATATGTTCTGTGAAAAGGACTGGCAGCACAGCCACAGTCGGGATTTTCACAGCCTAGATAAGCATCAATGTCCTTCTTGCATGGGAAAGTATTTTAGGAAAAATCTTTAAGAGTCTGATGTCAGGTAAGCTACATTAAATGACCCTTTATAGACTTTATTAAAAAGCCAGACTCTACAGTACAGAAACAAGTAGCAAACAGAATGATTGCTCTTATTGTACCACTGCATACCAAAGAGAATCCTTTCCAAGAGGGTACCAGAAAAAAAGACATTTGATAGCGAATTTTATGAGAGAAGGATAAAAAAAACAGGTAGTTCAACAGATTCCTGAAATCCCAGTAGTGGTCAATAAATCGACTTCTGCTTCACATTATATGAAGAGGCTGTACTTAGCAAATCACTGTGTAAGCTGCCTCAATAACAGCATTCCTGCTATCAAGTTTACTTGCAATGATTCCAACAAAGAAATTAATTTCTTAGATGACAAGAAAAGGTTATCTAGAATGGGGAAAACACAGGAGACAAAAATTTCCACTAATAAAACAAATACCAGACTCTGAAATGAATTTGAAGCTATCTTTTCTCCTCTGGAAGATTTGAAATCCCTGTAGCCCAAACACTAGAGCTACAAAGAAAACATCCTACAAACTGCATTTCTAAAAATACACGGAAAGCATAACGAACTAGACCTTTTTCCAGTATGTGATTCACTGAAGCATCCCCATACATACTATTCCTCAGGCCAGGCCCATAACAAGAAAACATACTTATACTGCAATCAAAATTCTAGAGTTAAAAGCAAACCTTACTTTGAGCTACTGGTTGATTTACTTCTCAAAAACTTTTCTACAATATAAAAAATGCAACAAGAGCTTTCCAGATTTCAGAATATACACTGTTCACGAGTATAAAGGTGTTTCTTACGGCTTCAGCAAGTAGTTTTATTCTCCTCATACTTCTCTTACTCATACAAAGTGAGCAAAATTACATGTTTTAAAACATGCCAACAGGAAGTCAGCCATAAACAGAAGACAAGACAGAAATTTGATTTTAAAAGTCATGATACAAAAATGTGGATTACCTTCCACCACTGCCCAAAGACCTACTCCCACCAGTTCTCTTAAAGCAATTCAATCAATCTGACACGTAAGAACTATATGATCTAGATATTGGCATCAAACAATTACCCTCTCTGCTAGGTGGACTGATTACAACACTTTACTTGCGTCATCAATTTCTACAGATGTAGTTTTAGCTGTAAAAGTTTGTTGAATTTCTGTATTTTACAGCTGCAAAGATTAACATCAAAATATTAATCAATTATAAACCAAAGCAAAGTAGTTCACCTAAAATAATAACCCAACGAGATTTAGGCCTTCAGCCTTTATCCCACCTTCATCTAGCCACAGATGCCAAAAACAGTGACAAGGCCTTCAAGGTCAAAATCAACCATTTAATGCTGTCGATCTGGCCTATTAAGCACAGGACCTCTAGGAAACATCATACTGATAAAGGATTAATGCGAGCTGAAGTCCCACAGGAAGTCATATGACTCTGCTAGGACATTTATAAATTAAGTGAGTGGCTTGAACGAGGTCAAACGGGAAAGAGTTAAGATCTAGGTTTCAATTTCCATGGTGATTAGAAGAAAAGAGCTTGCCTGAAGAGCTGTTTGGACCATTAATGCTCATTTTTAGCATCCTTTAGAAAACATGGGATATTTGAGAGACTGAGAAAAAACAATA
The DNA here is from genome assembly GCF_009769465.1 of Tauraco erythrolophus. Classification (NCBI taxonomy): domain Eukaryota; kingdom Metazoa; phylum Chordata; class Aves; order Musophagiformes; family Musophagidae; genus Tauraco; species Tauraco erythrolophus. The sequence continues at coordinate 22,838,318 of NC_141479.1, read as the reverse complement.
ACAGTTTTGTGTTTTGTTGGGTTTGTTTGGTTGGTTTTCTTGTTTTGTTTATTTTTTTAAACCTGATGACTTCAGTAACTATAATCTTGTCTGCCTGAGACTGATCTCAAAGTAACAAATTGGTCAATAGAGGACTCTGGCTGGAAAGAAATAGAGAGGGTAATATAATATTAATGACATGAATTTTCAGAAAATATATTCTTGGACTAGCTTGATTTTTAATTATAAGTTTATTGCTAATTAATAACAGATATAGCAGATTTTTGGTAAGGCAGCTGACTTGATGCAAAATGACATTTGATTAAGAAACTCAAAATTGACATGACACATCAAGCGGGCTCGAGACTGATAGGCCTCAAAACATAATTGCAGGCAAGGCCAAACACTAAATAAATGTTTCCAGCTTGTATCAATTAAACATCAACACAAAAGAGGATGGTTTCTTTTATCCGACCTTCAAGAGCTTGACCCTATGTTATTCAACAGTTTTGTCTGTGCCCTGATAAAAAGCACAAGATGATTACTGAACAAATTTACAGATTAGAGTGATAAAAACCAAGGATCAGTGATAGAAAACCATTTAGTTTGCTTGATTCTTCTTCACCAGGCAAAGATCATTGTTTTTAATGCCGCTAAATGTAAGAAAACATGTCTAAGCCACACTTGTGGTCGGAAACCTATCGTGAGAGCAGGTATTCTAAAAGGTCATCGCAGAAAAACATTTGTAGGGAGCTTCAGTGAGATACTGCGAGTAAATAGGACTATGGAGATAATTTTACTTTCAAATTTCCTCCAAAGCTAACATTACGCAAGTGAGGCTTAGTCAGAAAGCAGCAGCTGGTGGCAGAACGGGCTACGTGCCATACGGCGGCGAGGGAGGGCCCGGGAGGCTGGGCAGGCACCCATCGAGAGCGGGCATCTGATGGGCTCTCTGCCCTTCCTCCCTCTGAAGGCAAGTACCGGGGCAATGCTTGCTCTGCGAGGTTCCAATTTCTTCTACTTTTCCCCATAGCCTCTGGGTGCAAATTGAAGCCTCAGGAGAAAAATCAAAACAAAACACAGCACAGGAAACACATAGTTAAAGAATATACTATTTTGTGTGGGTGGGGGACTGACCTAAACCGTAAGGGGAAAGAATACGGAATGACCGAGCTAAAGGCAGGAACGCACAGCTTCTCCTGACGAAGGTGGCGGGACTCCAGAAATCAGCAAATAATCACGGAAGAGGCCACTGCCAGAAGCACATGCAGCACGTTTTCCTTTTTAAACACAAAGGCTACAAAAGTGCCAATTTCTTCAGTCTTGGCCCAAGATAGGAAAATAATCTGGAACCACTGGTGGTAAACTGTATGTTGTGGGATACAACAAACGAAAGAAAAACCCCTTGTGTCCTTTCATATATTTCAAGTTACCGTCAGCACCTTTCTCGAGTTACTGGGCACCTACTGTGTTCAAATTCTCTGCCACGTGCCAGCCTTTGCTCTTGATGGTATTAACCTTATTCCCACAACATTATAACAAAACTCAGAGTGCAGAAGACTACTTTGAAATTGCTTGACATCAACTTTAGCAAATTACAGTTGAACTTCAATATAAACTCAGACATTAAAAAAAATAAACAAAAACCTCCTCTAGAAAGCTACCAGAAGTTTAATTGAAACTGAAGTAAGGAAGTATTTGGGCTTCTCATATCTTCCTGAAAGGATAAATTGGACAAAAACCTCAAGCATCTGAAAGGCAATGAGGAAGCAGTTATGATGGTACACACCTCAACTCTAATCATAGTTCTCCAAGTAAGATCCTCATATGCTAATAACATATATTCAAGCTCTCCTGCTTCTTCCTTTTGTAACTTGCCTTTGCAGATAATGCAGAGTATTAATATTCCCTTTTCCTGAAAGGAACCTCCTGTCTCAAAAAGCTGTATTTAAGAGGAGCTACCTACATATGGTACAACTAAATATTTTGCTTTCTTCAGCAATGGAATTCCACTACTAAGTTTCACAGCTTTTTTTACCTCATGTATAGAAATACCACTTAATGCTATGATCTTACCTGTTAAAAACCTACTTAGCAAAGCACTCTTACATCCCACCCAGCTGCTGACAATCCCATGACAGGACATGAAGCATACCAAGTGCATCCAGAACATCCACTTCTTTGTTTTGATCATAAATATATAAAAAGGAGATAAAGAAAAAAAAACTTAAAAAAACATCCCACTGTGCTGTTTCAGCTAATCCCTCCATCTTTCTATAGAGTTGTATTCAGTGCATCACACACAGCTAAACAACTGAAGACCTGAAACTCCAAAACTCAAGGAACATAGGGAATGCACGAGGACACGTAAGGAGCGTGACAGAGCTGAGGAATTGCACCCCTACCTCCCGATTCCCAAGCCAGGGCTTTAGCACTTGCGTCTAAACCAGTGAGACCTAAGGCAGGCTGTTACGGATTCCGAGCAGGGGACAGACCCTCCATCGGCAGCCACCCCCACCGAGGGGACTCCTCAGGCTCCCATCTGGCAGCAGCAGTCACAGCTGAACCGTGTTGAGCCATTCAGCTGTAACTCTAGCCAAGATCAAGGCAGGAACACCATTACTTCTGCAGTTGTGATTAAACAATAGCTCTGATACAAGACCTTTTAATAACAGTAAGGGGAGGTCTCTGCTCCAAGAAGTACTACCACAACAGGACCACCTAGACACCTCCAAAACAACCTCCTCTCACCACAGCTGCCTGTGAGCCAGGACCCAGCTGCAACGAAGACATTCGTGGTTTTCCTGCCTGCCACCTGCCTCCCTCCAACATCAAAATGCAGCTTCAAAGTCCAAAGGGACACTCAAACAAAGCTGGAGGGACAGAGAGGAATCAATGGCAAAACAAAAACAAATAGCTTCAAATGATTTCCGACTCTTTAAAAGAGAGTTCTTATTTTTAGACTGCATACAAGTAGCTCAAGGTGCTTTTTCTTTCGTCCCCATGACAGTAGTTAAGTGAATACACCTGCCTCGCCTCGCTCCCTTCTGATGGTAAACAGGTCTTGCATTTCAGTTACAACATGGAATACTTCAGAGCAGCCCTGCGCCAAAATAGCACATTTCTGAGGGATGCAAAGGTATTCAATAAAAAGCTTTTAAAGGCGTATTTTTAAACTTGCAGCAGGAAAGCTTTTCTGTGTCAAGACAGTAATTCTTTTAACAGCATTGATCAAAATGTCATTCTTTTATGAGTGTACAATACCTTTTAATGGCATACAACAAGCCATTAGGGTTATACACCTCCGTGCAGCAGACAGCTTACTGGAAAATCAGGAACACTGGCCAAGATACAGTCACTGGTTTTATGCTTCTAATAAGGCAGAGTTTCTTCCAGTTTCCCCAGCTCTACTTCGCCCCAATACCCACAAGTGAAGTGATCCAAAAATTAAGTCGAACTTCTCATCATTTCCACCAGAGTTATTTTCACTGTAACCCACATTTTTTCCCCCCAAGAAATGCCTCTCAAATACTCTGAATATTCTGGCTTTCTAAAGTGGGATTCTATCACCAAGGTCAGATCTACTTCTTAGTTTTCCTCACCAGTGATCATACTTATCGCCAAATCAGCATTGACTGAGAAATCAAAAGGTGGTTGAAATGCACGTAACGGTTTTGATTTTCAGAAGTGGGAAAAAACCCACCTGCCCTTTCCTAACACTCTGAGGCCTGGGACAGAATCCGTCCACAAATCACGCAATTCTTTTCAAGTGCTCCAACCCTTCAAAAAGGGCAAGAGCACTGGTGATTGCATTTCCTCTGCTTGAATGGAAGGCAAGCATGGACTCTGGATGCATTCAGCAGCACTTTATAGCCTTATTTTAGCTACAGATATCAACAGGATAGGGAATGATTTCTGTCAACTCACCTTCAGGGGTTTTCACATGATGGGTAAGAAAATATTTATGGGATTTAATCATCAGTGTTAACCGAGCAGTGGTAGCAGTAAAAGAACTTTATTTCACTCTCTGAAATACTTGGAGATGATACCAAGATCTTCTCGGCTACTTTGAAAGTGTATCTAAGCCATTGGTACAAGCGAATGAAAGCAATTCCTGATTAAAACATAAGGCAAAAATGTAAATCAAAAAAGGGAAAACTGACTAGAAAGAGGCAACAGAAAAAATTTGAGGCTCTAAAAATCAAAAGCTAGAGTGAAATTAATTACAATTAGGAAAGTTTTAAGAAGCTGCTTGTTTCTTACCTATTCGGATCTGCGATGCAAAAGCAGTTGTTGTCCCTGACTTCCAGTTATGAGAGAGCTGCTCTAAGTCTTCTCTGTCACAGCAGTCACATCTAGAATTTAAAAATCAAAATTAATATCTTTTTTCTTTTACACAATCTTTAAACACCAATAACTCAATCAAAACAATTTATACTACAGAAGATGCCATTGTCTCAGACAGAATGCCACAAAGCCAACTGTGCTTATATCTGCCCTGCATTCATTATTAAACACACAGCCAGGCACAAACAGGTCTCCCCAGAGAATCACCAGGTCACCCACAAAGAGCACGACTTTGCTAGATGGTTCAACCGATACTTCAGACCAGAATGAGACACAACCCACACGCAGTGGCCAGGCACCTGGGCGTGCTGTGTTCAAACAACAAACACGTCACACGCTGGTGAACGTTATTTTAAGAGCCCAGCTGCAAAAATCTCAGGCAGCATCTGAAGCTGAGGACTGCCCAGGACTGCAGACCTGTGGCACAGGGGCTCTGACGCTCGAGCCACGGCTGGGTGAGAGGGGCAGCAGCACCCAGTGCTTGTAAGAGCTCCTGCCCACTGCGCGGGCTGGGGCTCCTCGCAGTGTAGTTACCAAGCCTGCCTGATCTTTCACTTTGGGATTTCTTACCTAGTTTTAAGCCTCATAACTTATAACAGTAACATAAACACTGAAATATTTTCTGGAAGGCAATATAACAGGAATACAAACGCTCTCTGAAGCAAGCTACACAAATTTCATAGTTCATAGGGATTGATTTCTCACTATCATGTACCAGAGAGTTCAGAATTGCTCTTCCATGGTTGTTATAGCCAAGAGAGTAAATACATATTCAAGTGCATGTTTGGAGTTTTTTTAAACAAACAGATGATTTACTAGGTTACCTGGTATATATCAGCAAAAACACATGCATTTTGCAATAGCAACTCATTTCATAGATTTCATGAAATTTCTTGTTGACCAAACTAAATTCTGTGCAATAAACATTGTGGCAGGTCAGGAGAACTGCTGTTCCTGTCCCCAGGGTGCAAAGAATCAGACTGTGAAGTCGCTTCCCCTGTGTCTGGGACCAGGAGCTGCCTTCTGACCTGGCACGCAGAGTTTCAGGATGGAACAAACTTTTCATTCTTGAGCATGAGCATTTCTAAAACACAACTGCATCGTAGTTTCTATTTAGAAACAAAACCAGTTTATGTTCAACAGCATCCTGATCTACCCAATGCTAAAGATATAAATCTTTCTTCTCATTTCAATTCAGTTAAGCACAGCCAGTGGGTGAGGAGCACTTTCTGGGCATGAGAAATATGGCTAAAAGTTAGTGAATTGTGCATTTAGCTTCCTGAGTAATAGCATCATTTTCTCTAGAGCTTGATCCAGTAAAAGCAACTCCCTACTTCTCTATTGCTTCAGTGACATAAAAATAAACTAAGGTCTTGAATTAAGGAGGTCAGCCAGGGCCAACGCAACCAGGAATCCATCTCATCCAGCACTTCAGCTTTTAACAGCCTGGTGTGTCAGTTTAAATCCACCCCCGAAAGCTTTCGACGGCAAGTTGGGCACACGCTTCTTCGAAACAACGTAGACACGTGCGAGCCCACTTTTCCGCACGGAGACAGGCCCGGCCGTGGCTCCCGACACCCCGCAGCGCCTCGCTGGTCAGGCCGGTCACCGCGGCCGGGAACCGCGGCGGCCGACGAGCTCTGCCCGCCGGCCTCTGCCGGGGCCCCGGCGGCCGGGCTCGCCCTTCCTAGAACGGCTCGGGAAATTCCCGGCCGGCCGGAGCCCTCCCGAGCACGGGCTGGGGCGCAGCCCGGCAAGTGGCGGACACCCGCAGGCTCGCGGCAACGCGGCGCCCCTCCCTCGGCCGCGCACCGCGCCGCGGCCTGGCCGCCATCGCCCTTCCCGGAGCGGCGGCAGAGAGCCCGAAGGGCAGCGGGGGCTGCCCGGGCCCGGGCGGGGAGCGCTGCCGCTCTGCCCCGGCCGCGGGGGGGACAGGAGGGCAGCGCCAGACACAGCGGCGAGCGCGCCCCAGCCCCAGCCCCAGCCCCAGCCCCAGCCCCAGCCCCAGCCCCAGCCCCAGCCCCAGCCCTTACCCGCACCGCGAGCCGCGCGGCCCCGGCGCCGCCGTTCGAACGAGCGCGCCAAGCGCTGCCCCCGCCCCGCTCCCCCGCGGCGGCGCGCCCCTTCCGCCCGCGCGCTCGCCGGCGATTGGGCAGCACAGAAAGGGGCGGCGCTTCCCGCCGAGCGCGCGTCAGGTTGCCATGGGGACGGGCGGGCGGCCCGCGGCGCTCTGGCCGCGGCGCCCCGCGGGGAACGGGCCGCTCCGGGCCGCCCTCCCCGGGCCCCAGGCCCCGGCCGCGGCACCGGCCCCCCGAGCGTTCGGCACCTCCAGATCTGCCGAGCAAGGCGCTCCGCCGGCGGCTCCCGCTGAAGGCGGGCAGGGCTGCTGCGAGCCCCTGCGCGCCGTCCGGTGCGGCGGGTGCAGCCAGCCAGATCGCTGCCCTGCTTCGCGAATGGCCTTATGTTCTGATAATCCTCCTAAAAAATGTCCTCTTGTTTTGGGGAAAGAGATAAAAGTTGCCTGCGGCCCTGTGACGTGGCTGAAGAAAGAAACTCTTCAAGCTCCCGCTCCCACCTTGGAGCCCCAAAGAAGAGACGGTGCCAGAACTGTCCCAGGCTCTGCACCAGTGCGACCAAGAACAGGCGCAGTTCTCCCTAAAGAGAGCCACAGGCCCCACCAGCCTGTTACAGCCTGCTGCTCCACCTGCCTCCGGTCTTGTCCTGATTAAGAAAAAGCAGGATTCCCACCCCGCCCAACCCTGGGAGCTTACCTTGGCCAGACACCCAAGCAAGAAGACTGAAGATCTGGGTAGCATGTAAGGGAAACACACAGCTGAATATCTACAACCCAAGAGCTGTCTGTAGAACAGCAAGGCTTGTGTCCTCCTCTGTCACACAGAGAAGCCACGTAAAGGCAATGCTCTTGGAATCTCAGGTCAGAGAAGTAACTGCCCTCCCTGTCCCACAGCCACGGCTTCCCTCAGCGCAGCTGCTGGAAAGCGGCCCTCCTAGGTCCCGTGTCAGATCGCCTCCCAAGCGTTTGTGTCACAAGCTGTAAAAGAAGTCAGAGCTATCATGGAGGCACCTGATTTATGTCTATTACAAGCGGTTGAAGCAGTCACTGCTGCCTCTAAGCCATACACAGATCTAATTCTAGATAGGGGAAAGCATCCAAATCCAGGAGATGCTGAAGCTGGCTTGCTCTCCCTCGTAAGAGGAGCAGCCAGTTTCAGAAATGGAAAGGTGGATGAAAAAGATGGCATTGGCACAGGTGGCATATAAGCCAAGCTTTGGAGCTGGAACACCTGCAATATTCAGGCATCTGTTCATGAGACAACACAGAAAATACAATTACAAATGCTAAATCATAGGAAACAAGGAACTACAAGACTGTCTCAATACTCTTGATAGAGAAGCAGGGAATGATCAAGCTTACTGAAATCCTAAAGGCACAAATAATGACAACGGAGCTGCAGGTCCTTCCAGCCATAGCTCCTTGTTAGCAGGGTGAAGTTTTGCTTGTCTGGGGGACTGGTCGCAATGATGGAACTGTGAAACTAAGTGAGACGAGCACTGGGCTGTGATCTTAGTAAAGAAAAATAGCAATGGAGATTCACTTCCTTTCCCTTCTTTGGAACTGATGAGTGGCTGCAAAGCAAGAGAATGCTTGGAACTTTGTCTTCTGTTTGAAGAGGAATGAAGAAAACCAAATATTTTTGTAATAAAAATTTAATATCCTTTTTTTATTTGACTTTGTAATCAAAGCAGCTTTATAAGCTATGCGCGCATGCATAGTAGTCCTTCACTAATCCTGCTAGCCTCAGGCATACACAATGCTTATGAAATAACAGGGCACTTCCTACTACAGAAGAAACTTGTACTTTTCTTTTCTTTTTTTTTTGTCTAGCCCATCATAAGGTCAAGCGAAAGAACCAAGTTCAGTGGGCCATCACTTGAGAAATATAAAGGAGCTCAAATGTAAGATGGTCCTGTACCCAAGTATATTGATCAAATACAAGATGGCATGAATGGGGTAACATTGCAGTACAGTATTGGGAACGAAAGTCCAGTTTGCTATTCTTTTTCCAGAATAGAATATCATTTTAATGTGTGAAATCCAGTGAGACAGCAAGCAAGAAAGAGTACTGTGGGGATCAGAGCACAATTATGGCCACTGCTGGGCACTGGTCATTGCAATCGTATTTCATAATAATTTCCACTACAACTCTTCTCCCCATCACTCATAACTGTCTAACAATTTTCTAATCAGAAACTTTCCTATCTGGAAAAATATATTTATAACTTTTTTCTCATAATATTCCTTCAGCTGAAATGTACAAGGGTCAAAAATTTGAAACTCGGCACAGCAGTGGTCCACACTGAAAAGCAAAACGTGCCTCTACGCCGTTTGGCTTTTCTTCGCCATTCAAGAGCGTATGAAATTCAGACTGTTTTTACTGAGCTGATTAAGAGAGTCAGGGACATCTGCTGCTAGTTGCTGTAGCCGATGCCTCAGTCAGGGAAGATCCTTTTCTTTCTCTTTCAAGGACACATTAATTCAGCCGCGTCTGCAGAAATGCACCATGGGTGTGCCCTGTTCTATTGTGCCTGATGTCAAACTAGCGCCTGATGTCAAACCTTGGGTGTTCAAGCAAGGGTGTAAGGAAGCCCGCCAGAGGCCAACTCCTAGTTTATTTTATTGCCACTAATAGACTAAGACCCATCACAGTCTGGAACCAAGCCAAGGCCTGAAACTAAAATTGCTTCCTAGTAAGTGATTTGCTCCAGTCAATGAATCGAGAGAAGACTTCCATTCTCATCCTCCTAGACCTACAGTCTTGGCAATGTTAATAGGATAGGCCCTGACCAAGGAGAAGTGGCAGGATGCCAGGACAATGCATCAAAACTATCTATCTTTCCTGGAGAGAGTCATCCAACAGGTTGTCAACAGGCACTGCACCTCTACCAGCTCTGTCCTCTGTAAGAGTCCTGCAAGAACCGCAGCAAACTGCCAGGTGGACTTGCGAGCCAGCGATACAAACCCACCTGCCAGCAATGATCAGATGATCTACAATGTTTGCCATTGCCCGAAGTGTATGACTCCACTGCCACAATGTCCCCTCACTGAGGCATAACGAGCTCACAAGTGTCTGACCTCGAGCAGGGCAGAGGTGGTGCCTACAGGCTGCAGAAAGCACAGCAAGCCATGTCCATCACCACTCCGTCTCCTCAGGTTGGAAGCAGACCCTGTGTGGACAGCCCCAGCGCTGCACCCGAAGCGTGCGCTGGGAATGCTTGCTAAGCCTGAGCTCTCCAACAGAGCAGCAAAGCCCCCCTGCTCCTGGTGCCAAAGGAGCTTCTTCCACGATGACAGGACTGAGCCCGGCTGCAAGGCTTAGCGGCCACAGTGGCCAGGACAGCAGGGAGGTGAGGACAGAGAGCTTCCCCTGAGCACTGGAGGTGTTGGAGAGAAAACCCTGGCAGCTGCTAGGCTGCCTGCCAGGCATGTTCCTCCCTTGCACACAGTCCACGTGCATTCTCTCCCCACCAAAGGGTGCCGGATGTGCAAACTCACAGCTGCAAGGAGGTGCCTGGATGTGCTGGTGCTGAGCGCAGTCACAGTCTTAAGAGGTTACTGGTGGGGCCTGTTTGTAGCATGTGTGCTCACAGCTGTGAGCACTTCTTCCTCTGCCCCATCTGTAGTGCTTCAGAATCTTAATGTTTTCTACTTTTACAAAATCCCCTCAAACTCCGTTAGAAAATGCGCCTTTACAAAACCAGCAGGGTTGCACAGTTAAACACCCAGGACGAGAACTGCTACCAAGTCAGGACTGTACACACAGCCCTTAACTCTGCCCCTTGCATGTCCGCATCGTTACAACACGAGCTGTTCCTCAGCTCACACAATAGTTTGCAGTTTTTTCAATCTTTTCTATAACCTTGTTTATATGACACCTTGTAGCGCTCTCTACCACGCAACGTAGCCCAGACAAAGAGTCCATTAAAGTAATTTATGTGAAAAATATGCAGTAAATCACAATTAGACAATATACAACTGGTGAAATAAAAGAACAGAATAATAGTGAGGATAGGCTACCACATTCAGGAGTTTAGAATTAAACTACAACATTAACCACTTCAATGCCAACACTGCCACCAGCCCTTATGTTTCAGTGGTACCACTCTCTGAATATAAAAAAAAAAAAAGGGAAAAACAAAAGGTAAAAAAAACCAAACCCATATTAACACTAAATGCTTTGCTTCTGACAACATACTAGTACTTTATATCAATGCATGGAGATTTTTTTACCAGGTGTGACTGCTACTTGCGTTCTGGTGGCACGTCGGGTCATGGGTCAGATTTCCATGGCTTTGTGCAGGGTGCCAGCACGCAGAGAGGTGGCTGCCCAGGGCAGGGAGCCCTCGTGCTGCGAGCCAGGTGGGACACCAGGTGTGAAACATGGCTAAAGCAAAGGAAACTCATAGGAGTGACAGCCACCTAGGCTGCAAGACCCCACAAAGATGATGTGAATTCAGAGCATGTATTTGTAATGACTTCTAAAAGTCTCAAATGTTTTCTTAAGAATACGACACCAAGCTGTGTGGTGTGGTGGACACGCTGGAGGGAAGAGATGCCATCCAGAGGGACCTTGACAGGCTGGAGAGGTGGGCCTGTGAGAACCTCATGAAGTTCAACAAAGCCAAGTGCAAGGTCCTGCACGTGGATCAGGGCAATCCCAAGCACAAGTACAGGCTGGGCGGAGAATGGATTGAGAGCAGCCCTGAGAAGAAGGACTTGGGAGTGCTGGTGGATGAGAAGCTCAACATGAGCCGGCACTGTGCGCTGGCAGCTCAGAAAGCCAACTGTATCCTGGGCTGCATCAAAAGCAGCGTGGGCAGCAGGTCAGGGAGGGGATTCTGCCCCTCTGCTCTGCTCTCCTGAGACCCTCCCCTGCAGCGCTGCGTTCAGCTCTGGGGTGCCCAACATCAGAAGGACATGGAGCTGTTGGAGTGGGTCCAGAGGAAGCCACCAAGATGATGAGAGGGCTGGAGCACCTCTGCTATGGAGAGAGGCTGAGAGTTGGGGTTGTTCAGCCAGGAGAAGAGAAGGCTCCGGGAGACCTTCCAGCACCTTCCAGTACCTAAAGGGGCTACAAGAAAGCAGGAGAGGGACTTTTGACAAAGGCATTTAGTGACAGGACACGGGGCAATGGCTTTGAACTGAAAGAGGGGAGATTTAGATTAGATCTAAGGAAGAAATTCTTCACTCTGAGGATGAGGAACAGGTTGCCTAGAGCAGTTGTGGCTGCCCCATCCCTGGAAGCGTTCAAGGCCAGGCTGGATGAGGCTTTGAGCAACCTGATCTAGCGGAAGGTATCCCTGCCTGTGACAGGGGGTTGGAACTAGATGATCTTTGAGGTCCCTTCCAACCCAAACCATTCCATGATTCTCTGATTCTGTGATTCTACGATTCTGTGATTTTTATTTTGAAGGACTCCAGACCATTTTCTTCCCACCACTTACCTGTTCTCAGCTGAACTCTCAGCTTCCCTGTGCACCCAAAAAAACCCCTAGAACACTGCAAGCACCTTCATAAAGGGTGGAGAAATACTGCTGCCTTCCCCAGCTGGCTCACACAGCAGCACTACATCTCTTCCACCAAGATCCAGTCTGACAGCCCCAAACCCACCACCCAGAGTCACCTCTGATATCAGGTCTGGCCATGGTCGCATGGGGTGCTTGGGGCCAGCTCTCAACTTGTGTAAATCAGAACAACCCCGTCCCCTCCAGTGCTCCTGCATTTGGGGTGAGATTAAAAGCTGTAACTATTAAAATGATCTTTTCATTTTCCTTCTGCTTCCTGGGGAGCAGTGGCATGTAGAAGAAAGTTGGCCGTGATTCCTATGAGGTGTGAGACAGTAACTAATTACTAGAGAAGAGGAGATAGAGCCGTGTAATTCCCTGGAATATCTGCTAAACCTCAGGACAGTTTGTGTATGTTTGAGCCCCTCTTCTACGAAGAAAAGATAAACACAATGAAAGACAGCAACGAAGCAAGCAGCAGCTCTGAATAGTAACTGGTCTCAGAGTTAATCCAGAACCTGGTAAATAAAGCTGCAGACAGTTAATAAATTAGATGAATAAAGCCTAGAAATAATATTTTACGGTAAGATTAGTTCATCTGGAGGGTACCTGGTGAACTCATAGGAAGTGTGGGGAGAGGGGTAGAGAAGACACTAAATTACCTTCAGCTCTAAATTATTTCTGCAGATCCTATTACAGGAGAGAAAGGAGAAATGGCTGCAGAACAAATCATATGAATTCCTGTATCCAGCGGTCCGACAGTCCCTTTAAAAAGCAGAGAGAGAGAGAGAGAGAACGCCTATGTGCGGTGGAAGCAATAAAAGACACATTTGTCCCCCATTCATCACCGTGTCATTTCTGGATGCATGCAGATATTGCTTAGCAGGGCTGGGAGTGGGTGGGAGCTAACGCAGCCCCTGACTCCGGAGCATTCCCCCCGGTGCGCCCCCGACGGCTCTTTTTCGGGGCCCTCGTCAGCCCTGCTGCTGCACCAGCCTTTGCGGGGTGGGCAGGACGGTGCCTGGCTGGCACAGCACGGAGCGGGACAGGCACCAACCACGGCATGCTCTTGCATGGTGCTTCTGATCCTGAATCCAGGCACCCCACTGCCCTGTTTGGGTACAAAAAATGGCAAATCCCGAGCTACAGCATCCCCGAATCGTCTGGTGCGGACGAGCAGCCAGCGCAGGGGGCGGCTGGGCAGGCACACACTGGCACCAGGAGCGCCCTATGGAAACTAACACAGGTAACAAAGAGGCTTATACTCTGCTCCTCTGACACAGAAGTATGCAATTGCTGCATTTTAATCCTGAAATATCGGACTCGAATACTCAGCCACTGTGGAGTCAAAGCTGCCTGTGGCAGCCTCGGCCCCTCGGGCTGCCCGCAGGACTCTGCTGTCCTGCGGAAAGCTGTGGCCGTGGGCACGGGGGTGCAAAGTGGTTGAGATAACTTTCAGGAAAAGGAACAGCTCTGTTGCACCGTTTCTTCAAGTCCCTGCATTTCCAGTCAAGATTCGTGCATATTTCCAGATGCTGCTAGGGCCTCATGGTAACTTTTTTTATGAGAGTAATTTACAGCACCTGGGAATTTCATTATTCTCAATGTCATGTCCTGCTTCACGGGATGTTGGTGCTCCTGCATCGCTCCTACTGCGATCTCTTAGGTCTTCAGCAGTTCAACTGTATGCCCAGTGCAAGAGACAAAGCGATCCACCTTCACCTGCCTCTCACACACACACTCACAGGCTCATGCAATCGCCTTTGGAAAATAATTACAGCACGGAAGCCGATCCTGTTAGATTAAGACAAATTAAGAATCTAATATATAGGTTTGCTGTCAGGTTCCCAGGGTCAGGGGTCGATACAGTATATTGCAATGAGGCTATAGGTTACCCCTGCCCCAATATTTTATCATAATAAACCAAATGGGAACGAAACACCCAGCAGTAGCCCATAAATCTATTAGCAGTGAACTGTCAATGTCCCCTATACCAGGGTAATTTGTTAATTCAGAGCTGGGTCTCTTTTTTCACTAGACCTTGTAAACTCCTTTCTGAAACATCAATAAACCATCTGCTTTGACTTGTTAATCAAATGACTTTATTCAGTCCAAAGCAATTTTTTCCTAATAAAAACAGAGTATTTATCTCCATGGCTATAAAAGAGGATTGTTTTCAACTGTTCACTTATAGTTAAGAAGCACATTTAGTTTGGATTGATTTCCAATGCTTCGGTCATATCTTGTCACTTCCCATTTCTTACACACAGCATCTCAGTTTAGCTCCGTAGCGGGGAAAGCACAACCTGACCCAGTGCTGGGAGTGGCACTGGGGGAGCGGCAGCCAGCGGCAAAAAAGGTCATGGAAATCAAACTTTAAAGGGCTGAACACATCCCCTCTGGCTCACGGGCTGCTCCCAGCTTTCTCCCAGTCTCTGAGCAGGCATCCCTGCAGCTGCACCCCTCTGCTCTGTCTCCGGGCAGTGCCGTTCCCACCCCCTCCCCCGGCCAGCCCAGGATTTTACTGGGGACTCCCTCCCCAAGGCCGCCCACGTTCCCTTGCCGCAGGTCCCACCGATGTTCTCCCAGCAAAGCCGAGGCATGAGCCCCGCCAGCCACATCCGTGGCAGCAGCTGGTGGGGAGCGGTGCTGCACGAGGGCTGTGGTGAGCTCTTCGCGCCCACCGTCCTGGCAGCAGCTCCGGGCACGTGGGCTGCCCGCACGGACGGAGGCAGCAGCATGGCAGCATGGCGGCACGGCGGCACGGCAGCACAGAGGCACGGCAGCACGGTGACACAGTGGCACGGTGGCACAGCAGCATGGCGGCACGGCGGCACAGTGGCAAGGCGGCATGGCAGTGCGGTGGCGCAGCAGCACGGTGGCACAGCAGCATGGCAGCAGAGTGGCAAGGCAGCACAGCGGCACAGTGGCATGGCGGCACGGCAGCATGGCGCCTGCCTTCCCGCTCTCCGGAGCGCAGGGGCGGGGGTCGGGGAAAGCCATTAGGACACCGTTACTGAGGCATGCAATTCCCTGGTGCAGCGCAGAGGGGGAGATGACGGGCAGAGGACCTGGGGGATGCATTAGGGAAGGAAAGCATGTTTTTAGTCTGGCCGGTTGTTTTCTTTTCTCCAGCGGTATGTCGCATCTGCAGCAGCAGCTGCTGAGTTCGAGCAGCCCTCGGGCACCCCGCAGCACAGCCAGAGCAGCTCATGCAGCAGGAGAGGGGCCAAGGCCAGCCCAGCCCCGAGCCCTTCCCCTGCAGCGGGACAGCGCTGGTTCCCGCGTCCTCCCAGACCCCAGCACGACACGGGCCGGCCTCTGCTGTGCCACAAGGCTCAGGCACCCATTTGCAGCAAACCCGCGGGTCCACCTTGGCTCGAGTGGAAGATGTGTCACAGGCCAGTGGCCATGACACGCAGGCTGTAGCTGGGGTCCTCCTGGGACATCCCCCCGGGGCATCCCTGGGTTCACACTTGGGGGTGGGATAGGCAGGGTGGGCAGCTTGCACCCTGTCGTGCCCGTCGCTTTGCAGGCCATGGACAGCTGGGGGCTGTGCCAGGGACATGGGAATTCTTGACAATGCCCGTCACTTGTGCACGTTGCAAAGGGTTGTCCCCAGACCACGGACGCGTGTCAGGCGGGGACACGGTGCCCACCCATGCAGAGATGCCGTGTTGTCCGTGGAGGGCCATGAGCAGCTGTCGTGGCACTGCTGCTGTGAACCCAGCTCTTCTCTCCAGCAGCTTCGAGGAACCAGTGGGAAACCCGTTCCCCGACCCAGTCTGATCCTAACCAGATCCCGCCCTTGTCAAGTACCTTCCGCTGCAGACTGAGGAGTTGCAGACCTTCTGCCTGCAGCTTCCCTAACAAATGCCTTTTGCTAAACACAAAAGGCAGTTTCTATGAGTGTGAGATCTCCCCAGCTGGGTGCAAACCCGCTGGCTGGCTGGGCGCAGGCTGCTATGGCGTCCCCTCCTCCTGCCGGCGCACTGCGCTGGGCGATGCGGCACCCGGCACCCCCGGCTCGGCAGCCTGCGTGGGCTGCACTGCGCTGCGAAGGTGTCTATGGGACCATCGAGGCACCTTGTCTGGCCTTTCCCAGGCGTCCTCGCGTGGTGCTGGTGCTGCACCGACGCTTGGCCGAGGGAGCTGCACCGAGTTGCTGCAGGTCAGCTGTGGCTCTGACCTGCTAAGGGACACATGGACAGTGTCACCTGCGTGCCACCTTCCGCCCAGCACTGCAGCCCAGGCTGCCACGGGGCTGTTCAGGGACGTGTCACCAAACGCCCGAGGGACATCCCGGTGGTGCCAGGGCCACCGTGGTCTGATGGAGGCTCATCTGCTGTCCCAGCTGTCCCGCAGCCTGCGCGAGCCTGGGGACTGTGGAGGCCACAGTCCTCGCAGAACCGTGTGGCCCTGAGCATGCCCGGGGCCACTGGCCGACACCGGCACCCTGCAACCCACCACCGGCCAGCACCGGTACCCAGGGACCCGCCCGCAGCTCCGCCCCAGCCGCGCGCCCT
Source organism: Tauraco erythrolophus (assembly GCF_009769465.1). NCBI lineage: Eukaryota > Metazoa > Chordata > Aves > Musophagiformes > Musophagidae > Tauraco > Tauraco erythrolophus. The sequence continues at coordinate 22,821,882 of NC_141479.1, read as the reverse complement.
CCCCGGGGTGTGCGATCAGGAGCCCCCGGCCCCGTGCGGAGCGCCCCGCGGGGGACGGGCCGAGGATCAGGGCCATTTCTCTAACGCGTCTCCCCGCTGAGCCCCTCGCCGCTGCCGCCTTTGTTCCGCAGGGGCTGCCCGGCTGTGATGGGCAGGAAGCCGCAGTCTCCCTTTGTTCCACGGCCTTATTCAGCAATTTAGATCCATCATAAAAATCAAATATGCATGTTGCAATCGCCTTGCGTACAACAGCTTCAATTTTCGCCTTTCTTTAATTTGGACTCCATGGGAGAAAGAGGCAGGGCCAGGGAGCAAGGGGCAGCAGGAGAAGCACTTTGTGTTTTTGTTCAGCGGGCTGTGAAAATAGGGAGTAATGAAAATACAGAATTTTTATCTTTGCCTCATTATTAAAAAAAAAAAAAAGAGAAAGAGCAGAAATCTTTAATAAAGACTCTCTAGTAGAAGGGTAGCCTGTGCAAGGAGCAGCCTTCGTGTCCCCCTGTCCTGGGCACGACAGGCTCAGTGGGGCTGGGGGACAAGGGGTGGCCCCAAGGGCTGCAGCACGATGGCAGGGGCTGGTGACAAAGCTGGCAGCTTCCTGCTGCCATGACGCACGCAGCTGAGCTGACGCGCCATGGCTCTCTGCTCACAGACACGTTCCTTCCAGAACGTCGAGGTGCTCTTCTGTTGCTGAAAGCAAACATATATCCTTAAAAATTCTGCCAGCACCTCCCTGCGCTGCTTCCCCGGGGGCTGAAGGGTGCGGAGCTGTGGTGCTGGCAGGCGCAGCCATGTGCCCAGCTGCTCTCACTGCCCGTCCCAGAGAGGTGCAGAGGCACCGCTGCAGCAGATGTGCTGGGGGTGCTTTGCCTCCACTCACCCCACACCCTCCTATGGCCCCACGGGGTGAGGAGATGACTGCAGAGAGCCAGAGCTGCCAACACTGAGCGTACGGATCCAGACTGCACCCGCCCACCCGGAGCGCACTGGCGGGCGGAATGTGGACGTGGGCGATTTCCACCTTGCATCCACCTTTCTGTGAGAGGGGGACGTGCTTTCTTGGGAGCAGAGCACTGAGATCTGTTTTGACTTTCATGGCCTGGGTGGGAAGGCTGCCGACACGATCCAGGGGAACCTGCTGGGTTTGTGCCAGGGATGTTTCTGTGCCACTGTGGCTGTGGGAAACCTCACAGCACAACATGGGGCCAGTCTGCTGTGGAGCGCTGCTCGGTGCCATTGGAAAGCAGGAGGAGCTCAAAGGAGCAGAGTGAGCCGAGGAAGCAGCCAGCACAGCAGAGGGAAGTGCAGGTCCCCAGCAAGGCTGGGCTGTGATGATTGTGCCATCAGCCTTGTGCACAGCCGCACTCCCGCATGGCAAGGCTGTCACGGCTGGTGCTGAACCTGCTGCAGTGGAGCCCTGCCCCGGGAGCCCTGCAGCGGGGCACAGGCAGGCAGGGCTCACCGGCGCAGGGTGAGGGGACGAGCTGCACGCGGCTGTGACCTTCACTGCTAGTGCTAATGGAGCAAATGCTCACCTGTGCCCGGTGCCACCGTGCACAGTGCTGTCAAGGGCAGTGGGTCCACGGTGCATCTCCTGGCTGCTCGGCCGGGAGCCCCAGTTGCTGGGACAAGGTCTCAGCTGCAGCTGGGGCAGGACCAGAAGCCCCTGCAGTGACAGTGATGCCTGCTGCCCCAGCCCCGAGTGTGCCATCCACATGCATGGCTCCCTGCCATAGCACAGACCCCCTGCCCCAGCACAGCAAACTTGCCTCGCCATGGAGGACCTTTGCAGTGTGCCCTCCAGCAGCCGCCTGCACACCCAGAGCCAGATCCCAGCCCCACAGATCCCTGCAAGGACAGGGCACGGCTCCTAACGCATGGTCTCGCTCCTGTGTGGGGCACCACTGACGCCTGGCAGTGCCTGCATCCCCCCGATGCTGCGTGGCCCATGTGGCCATTGCAGTGAGGTTTGAGACTGTGCCGGGAGCCATGTCCCCAGGCCCTCCCTTGCCACGGGCACACAGGAGGAGCCCTTCCAGCTGCTGCTCGTGGCCAAGGGACCCGCGGTGAAGCTGGTCACATCCCGTGTCCTCCCCCACCGCGTGCGCTGATCAAAGGCGCTGCTGGAGCAGGAGGGACACAGCGTCACATAATGGAAACTGAATTTCTGCTTAAAAAAGAAAAGGCGCCGCTTTGCCAAAACACTCAGCATTCCACGCACACATTAACCCGATTACGGGAGGAAGGGGGGGGCTTTTCCTTGTCTCTGCCCTGCTAATAATTTTCTGTCAATTCTGATTTGGCTTTAACCTCCCTCCAACCCCTGGTGTGCCCGGCTCAGCGGTGCTGTGGCATCAGGAGGTGGCTGGGACCTGGCCCGTGCCTCGGCCGCGGCAGGTTTACCCCCCACTGACCCACTTTCAGCCGAGATCCACCTCAAGAAACAGGAGCGTGTTGGACGGTGCTCCCAGAAACCTGTGAGAAAGGGGGAAGTAACTGGGAGCACCCTGCCCAGGAAGCCCACCCATCCCAGGCATGCAGGGCCCTGCAAAATGGGACACAGAGACCAAACACCAGAAGTTCAGAAAACACCAGCAATCTCCAAAGCCACGATTCGAATCCACGCAAGCTCCAGCCCATCCTTCAGTCCCCGCTGGGCTCCCTGCCACGGCAGCGGGCTGGCCGGGCAGCCGGGCTGGCCGGGGAGCAGCTCCTTGTCCCCATGACACGTGGTGGGCAGCTGGGTGTCCGCAGCCCGGCCCCGCGTGTGGTGGGGTCAGGCCCGTGGCCGCGGGGCACACGCCCGGCCAGTCCTGCCCGGCAGCCGCAGGAGCTGCTTCTCACGGTGCGTGCGCCCAGGTGCCGGGCCAGTGGAGGGCAGTGGCAAGGGGCTGGGGCCAGCCTCCACCAGTGCCAGCCCAGCTGCAGCTGGAGGGGACAGGCTGCTCCACCTGGAAGCCCCACTGCCATAAACCCCCGGGCTGGGGCCGGTGACCCCTGGCAGCACGGCATCGCTGGGGTGGGCACTGGTGCCTCAGGGAGGCTGAAGCGCTGGGGCAGCAGGATAAGGATGCTGTGCATGTGTGCACGTGTGTGCCCAGCCAGGCTGGCACAGGTTTGACAGAGAAACCCCTCCTCCATGCTGAGAAAAGGCCCTTTTTCACTGTGACAATTCAATATAATTGAAAGTTTGCTTAGGAAAGAGAGTCTTTTTAACTGAACATGCTCACAGCTGAATCGATATGAATTATACGGCACAGAAGATGCCTGGGGTATTAAAACATTAATTAAGTAACATCATGCTACCATCTCACCAACAGCACAGTGCCATTTATAGGTACCGCTCGCTTGTCTCTGGGGTGCAGTGGGAAGTCTCTCTTCCGTCACCGCGGCAGCCGCGGGAGGCCTGGAGCAGCGCTGCTGCAGCTCCTCTGCAGCTCGGGCTGGCGCCTGGCCCGTGGGGCTCAGCAGGACGGCGGGCACGGATGGGTGCCTCCAGCCCAGTGGTCCCGTGCCTGGCCCCAGCGGGCACGTGGAAGGGTTCACACGGCCGCAGGGCTCTGTCTGTCATTTCTCCAGGGATGCCGACCCGCTGCCACCTGCACCCCATGGATGGGTAGAGGAGTGCCAGCCTGGTCCTGCCAGGGCATGAGCCACCAGAGCCAGTGCCGCGCAGCCCAGCTGAGGAACCACGTCCTTGACCCATGGTTGGTGCCAGTGCCTCTGCGTTGAGCTGCCGCCCACGGAGCCGAGCGGAGGCAGTGCCCACGCGGCAGTAGTTGGATTAGCTCACCACATCAGCCCGGGGAACTAATGCACCGATTCTGCAATATACCAAAATAGAAAGTCATTGGAGTGAAATCAGTGTCTTCACCACATCCCCTCTGGCAGAGCGTTAATTAAAATGACTCTCTAGTGCTTTAGATCATCAGGTGTACGTTGTTAACGAGCTTGGAGGAGAGAACGGGCTCCACATTTGTAGTTTAAGCGCTGATGGAGTTAACCCTTCACCACTGCTGGCACAGCCTGAGCCTGGTGGCAGTTTCTCAGAGCATCCGTCTGCATTAGAGCAGTCAGCTCTCTTAGCAGACTTCAGATGCCATTTAGCAAAGACGTTAGCGTGGGACCCTGCTCGGTTCAGCACAGACCTGGCTGCAGGAGCAACGTGGCTGCAGCCACCACGCTCAGTGGAGGGCTGTCAGGTCTGTGCCAAACTCCCCGTGGGCTGCGGTGGCCACGGGGGCTGCAGCACCAGCCACCCTGTGGGGTGAACGTGCCCTGTGCTGCAGCAGGTCTCCTGCAGCGAACCTGGGCAAGGCAGGGAGGTGTCCCACAGCAAAACTGGTCTCACTGGAAAGTTGGCACCTGGCAAGGTTGTGGGCTTCCTTTTGGCCTTGTTTTAGTCCAGTGATTTGTCACTTCATGCCCCAGACAGCTTTGCAAATGCAGCTCTTCTGTCACTTGGTGGCATTGAAAGTGTGTCCTTGATGCCTCACCTGGACGCCAGGGCCAGTGGCGGGGATCAGCAGCGCTGGCCACGGCAGTGGACTGGAAGCAAGGGAGAGAAGCCGGTACCCACGGCTGCTGGTGTGGGCATGGACCCTCTGTAGCACTGACCTGTGCAGGCTGGGCTGCACGGTGGCATTGCTGTGCCTGTCCCCTGCCCCAGGCTCCCCCTGGAATCAGCTGTGCTGCCTGGACATGGTGCTGCACACAGTGGGGTGTAGGGGAGAAGGGCTCAGCTGCTGGCTGCCAGCCCAGGAGCAGGATGGACAGGACAGGACAGGATAGGACAGGACAGAATATTTCAGTTGGACGGGACCTGCAATGATCATCCAGTCCTCTGCACGGACCAGCCTGCAGCTGCTGTGGTGTCCAGCAGGGCTGTGTACTGGGAGTGGGTGCAGGAGGGAGAGCGTCTGCCGAAGGCGTACTCCGTCCGTAGCCTCCGAGTGCCGCAGGGCTCTGCCTGTTGGGTGGGATGTGGCTTGCACCCGGGCCACCTGCTCGGGCCAGCGGAGCGCTGCCCACAGGGGCCGAAGCGGCCACTGCTGCTGTGCCAACAGCAACATGCAGACCGCGCTCGCGGGCAGAAGCACCCTCCGGCTGGGAACTCTGCTCCGAATCCACCGGCTGTAAGAGTGTACTAGTAAGAGCTAAACTCTTCCTTGTCTTCTAGGTGATGGCAATGAAAGGTTACCAAAAAATCACTCGTGGTCTCCTCTTACCAGAATCACGGCACAGAAAACCCTTTTTATTCTGGTCAGAGGTTTGTGCGATTTCCGCCGACGCGCCGCTCTGGACGGCTCTCGCAGAGGGTTTGTAGCTTGCAGCGCCCAGAAGCCATTTACACCTTTCTGAGCGTGAGCGTGGTGCTTCCCCAAGCGTGGCTGTTTTAAACTGGAATTCAACCCAGAATAAATAGCAACATTACACAACAAACTTACAAAACTGCAGGTCTACGGACAACAGTGAAGTCATTAACGCGGCACAGTGCAAGCACCGGTGGAAGGGCTGCGCCGGTGACCTCATTACTGCTGCGGTCCTGTCTGCCTGTAGGAAACACAGAATGGATTTTTCCCATTAAAAAAAAACCCAACAGCTGAGAGGCAATCCAGATCCCCACCTGTTCAGGATGACGCCAGGAGAGCACCGCGTGGGCCTGGCCTGGCCGGGGCAGCCTGGCCGTGGGGAGCTGTGGGGCACGGAGCCGCAGCGCGCGGTGCCGCCGCTGTCGCCGGTTCAGGATCGCTTCCTCCCGGGGCTGGCGCTGGGGCCGGCGCCTGGCCGGCTGCGTGCGGCTATGCCGCAGTACCAGGACTCAGCAGGCCCTTGGCAATTTTGACCCACTTTATTTCACAATCCATGTATTTTTGGAGCCCAAATCAGTACAAGTGTTGGCTTTTCTCCTTCTCATGAAGGTGCATCAGGAACCCGATTATTGAGCTTACTGGCACCAAGTGCGCGTGCTGACCTGATTAACGAAAGCACGTTCCCGCGCCCTCGCTAGCTGCAGGACTTCCTCCCCGTGAGCTCCGCTCCGGCTGCACGACCCGGCCGAGCTCAGGCCTCGGCTCCCCGGAGGGGGACGCCCACACGGACCAGGCTGCTCATCCCACCTGCAGCGTTGGGTTGGTTTGTTGTTTGTTTGTGGGTTTTTTTTTGTTTTGTTTTTTTACTGTTTATTGTTGCAGTTCTAACTTAGATGAGCGGCAGCCCCCAGAGCCCTCTCCCTTTTGGATGTGATCCCTACTAACGAACTGCAAGCGTTTGCTGCTGCCGGCGCAGGTTTTGGTAAGAGAACTGCGCATCACGTTTTCCTCCCTGCTGAAGCTCTGGAGAACAGGGCACGGCAAGCGAAGGGAAGAGCGGCGAGCCGCCACTTACCTCTCTTACCTTCAGCTCCTTTCGGTTTGACGGGCAGAAGAAAACAGATGGCGATTTCAGTTCACTGCCAGTTTACAGGCGTCAGCATGACCCCAACCCATACAGGCATCATGCCTTCCCTTAACCAGTAACTACAGCAGCGTGCCCAGAATTCTCATACAATCATTTAGTAAAATTAAACGCACTTAAAATGTCTTTTTCACACACAACGCATCCCGAAGCCGTAACACGAACTGGGCTTTGTGGCTCATTGCCTCCATTTTGGCGTTAACTCGCAGTGCGGGGACACGCGCGCTCCGGGCTGCACGAGGCCGCGTGCGTGCGGCCGCGCGGTCCCGCGGCGGGGCCCGCCGGTGCTGCGGGAGGCAGAAGCTCGGGCGGCCGCGCGTCCCGCCGCGCTGCGCGGCACACACCCACCCCGACACGGACCCTGCACTGCACACGCGGGGACATCGGAGACGAGAGCTTTTGCTCATTTTTTTTTTTTAATGTATCACAATGAGCAGGAAACATACGTGATGAAATATTTCCAAAGGAGTATATTCAATTACCATCTACAGTCAACTCAACTATGACAACAAAGTCTTTTGTGACAAATTTTTTAAAGTTTTGAAAGTTCCATGTGGTTTCTGTTTCTGTTAGTCTCCATGTATTTTGGTACAGTTCGAGATCAGCATTGTTACAGTAACAAAAAAAAGCTAACAAGACTACATTATAGAAAAACACCAAGAACATCATTTTTGGTTTCACTTGCTCTATTTTTTGTACATTGCAAAGGCTGTTCATATCCCTCTTCACCTCATTTACGCTTTCTGTTCTACCCAAACTCGCCCCCCAAAATAAAACCAAAAAAATAGTCAAAGCTTTGTGTTTCACAGTGGGCAGTATCTCAGCGCTGACAAACCAACCAACAATCAACCAACCAACCCAATTTCTGCTTCTATTTAAAAGTTTAATTTTTTTTTTTTTTTTAAAGCAAAATATATTTCCACGGACAGCGCGTGTGCTGGCTTGTGTCAGCGCCACCCTCGGCCCCTGCCTGCCCCCGGGCGCGGGCAGCCCCGGCACATGCCTTACGCCTCTCTTTATTCTCAACCGTATGAAACTTTGGCCATCTTCACCACTTAAAAAAGCTTTTTATTAAAAATAAAACAGAAACCTGCTCAATGCTAAGTTTAAAATCTTACCCTCGTGCCCTGCCTGGCCCCGCGCCGACGCTCCTCAGAAAGGCCACGCGTGGGCTCGGGGGGTCCCACGGAGGCTCCCGAGCGCCGACGTCGCTCCCGCAGCGTCCCTGGAGCGACTGGGTGGGCTGCGGGGCGCTGCGGGGCACGAGGCTGGGGCTGGTGGGGCCGGGGGGTCCCGGCAGGGCCGGGGGTCCCAGCCCAGCGCGGCCAGCGGGGACGGGTGTCTGGGGGTGCGGGTCCCAGTGCCGGCCCCGGGGGCAGCTGGGCTGCAAGAGGAGGAGGCAACCTCGCACTGAAAGTCTCTAGAAACGTTTAGAAAAAATAGGAGGAAATGAATTTATAAAACCTTTTAGTGGGCGGGAAGGAGGAGGGGGAAGAAGGAGAGAGAAATTGCACTATGACCAAGCAATATAATTAAGAAACTGAAACGAAACGAGACAAAACGAAAAGGCTTCCAAAAGAGACCTGCGGAATTTGACAGATAAAGCTAGTGTTAAATTGTTAACTTGTATCACATAGAGAATCGAAAACAAAACAAACAAAAAAATTTCTATATGATACAGACAGAGTAACATACAACAGTTAAATGGCAAAAAATATATATATATATATTTCATAGAATTACAAACAAGATAAAATAATGGAAAACAAAAACTGTACAACTTTTAGAATTTAAAAAATGTTCATCTCAACACGGGGAGAAATACAAGAACTCTTGTTAAAAGAAAACAGTTTGTTAAAACAGCAAATGCTTTTGTGTACTTTTTTCCGTTTTCGACACCTTATGCTACAACTGGGTACTGGTAGGAATATTCGATGGTACTCTCTTTAGTATCGTCTACTTAAAAAACAATTAAAAAAGGAATTTGCACTGTGCATTAGCCTAGTTAGAAATATGTACAACAGTTCAGGGTCTAGTCTTTCATCGAACTAAAACCAAAAATCCGTAAAAACAAAAGCGTCCCGCTAGAAAATGAACCCCACGTTCGTCTCTCGAATGCTCCAGTCTCTCGCAGAGTCGACGAGCGGCTTCGCACAGGGAGGAGAAGCCCGGAGGCGGCGGGAGGAACCTGCGTTCACAGTCTTCGAAGTTCCCTTTTGAAGCAGGAGGAGGATGAAGATGATGGGGAGAAGAAGGCTCTCGCACTTTCGGGGCAGAGCAAACGGGAGGGGAAAGGAGATTGTTTCTGTTGACATTTGGCTACGGAAGTGAAACAGCAAAGCGCCTGTTTGTCTCCAAATCTACACTTTAGCAGCACAAAGTTTTCCTTTCAAAGTCCGGGCCGTGAGAGATGCGCGCGTGCGTCTGCGTGCGCCGGCGCGCGCCCCGCCAGCCGCGGGACGGAGCGGGACGGCCCCGGGGCCGGGCAGGCTCCTCGCCCGCCCGCGCGTGGCTCGTGGCTCCGAGCTGCGGCACGCGCCGCTCCGCCTGCCTACCGTGGGAGAGAACTTGGAAAGAGAAACCTGCCTTTTGGTGCGCTGGGTTTTCGCTAAGAGTTGTCTCTCTGCTTGCAGAAGAAGCACAGATAACAACCTGGGTACTTTTTTTATTCTTTATTTAAACTTAGACTTGTTTGTTTAAATCAGAAACAAATTCTCAAGTAAAAAGAATCCTTTTGCTCATTCTGCACCAGTGGTGAAAGGGTATGTCTTTGGATTTTATTTAAAGCATGAATTTTCTTTAGAGAAAAAAAATGTAACAAAACCTTTTTTTAAAAGAAGGAACAGAGTGCAGCCTAATTACACAAACAGAAACAAATGCTTATAGTTTAGGAACAGAGTCTTTGAAGCATTTACAAAATGAGGAAAAGAAGAGGGGAAGGAAAAGAAAAAAAAAAGGAAGGAAAAACGGAGAATAAGAAAAGAGATAAGTGCACAAGGGTAACAGACATAGGTAAATCGTATGTATACGCCTTAAAAAGTTTCAAACCCCCAACAAAAAATATTCTGCAAGGGATCCTACTGACCCCCCAAAACCCTTTGAACTTCTTTCTTTAGTTTTTATAAAATAATTATGCAACCACCCTCTAAGAAATGAAGGTAGCGACCATAAGTGGAAGATTACAGGATGGGGGAATGGGGAGTAAAGGTACAAAGGGGAGAAAAGCTCAGGCGAGTCAATGGATTGCAATCTATCTGGCTAGGAATGAACAAGACAACATCAAATGAGAAGCCGTCAGCTGGACCATACAAAAGCTAAATGTACACAAAAGGGTTTTTTCTTTTAAATCTACCATACTGCTTCAGTTCATTTCCAATGCAACAATCTACTCAACACCAAAAATGGTCATATCTATCATAAATACAGAAAGTCAGTTGTTTTAAAACTTATTTTTTAAGCTCCGAGTCCTCAACACTCTTTGTGTGGTTTTGTTTTTGTTTTTTTTTTTTTTTCTGAAAAGTGGGAGTGCTTAACTTTTCCCCTTGAAATTGGCTTCAGCAGAAAAGCTACCCTTAAAATCCCCGAAAAGCTAAAGCAGTTCACATTGTTTTTCTCTTGAATACTTTCTGCCCATTTTAAATTAAAAAAAGAAAAAAAAAAAAGAAAAAAAATCCTTTTCTGGAACGAAAACGAAACAAAACAAAACAAAAACCCCAAAACAAACGAAAGAAATTATATATATATATATATATATAAAACAATGATTCTGAAAACAGAACAAAGTGTGAGCGATTGACCTGAGAATAAAAAGACATTACATTTCTTTTTCTTTTAGCAAGCCATTGGTATCTGAATGCTAAGATAGCAAGAAATTTAAAACTGTAACGAGGTGGGCTGCTTTCCCATACAGTGCGTGCCGGCCTCTGCTGTGCTATCGACGTGGGGCGTTATCCAAAAGGGGCAAATGTACAAGGGGCTCCAGCTCCGAAGACAGTAAGGAGGCGGCACGGGCTTTCGTCTCCCAGACCAACAGTACCTTCGAAAGGACAAATGTAACAGGTGGTTTTTTTTTTTTCTTTTTTAAGTTTTATTTTATTAAAAGGAAAGGAAAAAAGAAATGTAAAACCCACCGGCATCGTTATATGGGAAAACAACCCACGCTTTTTTCTTTTTTTCTTTTTTCTTTTTTTGGTTAGAAGCTTTGGAATTGCAGTTAGTCTATTTTTGAAATTGGTTTGTTATTAACTTTTTTTTTTTTATTTAAATTCATTTCCATTGTTCATCTTCAAAGCTTACAATCTGAAGGTGTCCATTCCTACGCTAGCTAGACCACTGTCCTTAGGGCAGCCGGGGTCCCGGGGCCCCTCCGCCGGGCTCGCCGGTCCATCTGACTTTTGGCTAAGATCCGTGTCAGACTCCTCCGAGTAGTCGTCTGTTGGCATCGAGGGCTGAACCCCTGAGGTGCTGCATGAACTTGAGGTAACCGTTGAAGATGAGGAGAGAGGAGGGAAAGGCGGCGGCGGCGGCTTCCCCGGCGGGGCGCGGGGGGCCGCGGGGGGCCAGGGCTTTCTGGAGGCGTGGGGGGAAGCCGGGGGGGGCCGGGGGGGCGGGGGGCTGTCGTTTGAGTGAGCGGCCGACTGCGAGGTAGATGCGGTGCCGGGGTCGGGGGGGCAGGCAGAGTGAGGTAATAGACTGGGGTGCTCTTTGGCGTTTCTTGCTGCTCTGGTGATTGTTCGGTGTTTGTGCGGGGCTGACTCGAGATGCTGACTGAGGGCTTCGTCCCCACACACCGTGCTCTCGCACGCCACGCACTGGTACGAGCCGCCGCCCTGGCCGCTGCCCGTGGGCACGTGAAGCACCATCTCTTGCAGGTTCGCCACGGACTGGCCGAAGAAGCAGAGGGACTTCAGGTGGTCGCTGGCCGCCTCCTGGTCGCCGAAGCCCGCCTGGCACTTGCGGCAGACCAGCTTGTACTGCACCTTCGGGACGATGAAGGGGTCGCAGAGGGAGTCCGCGCCCTTGCCTTCCGCTTCGGGCTCTTCTGGGGGTTTGGGCAGGAGGGGGGACACCTCGCGGGGTGCGTTCTTCTGCTCTTCTTGCTTGGGGGGTTCTTTGGCAGGGTCTTTGTCCGGGGTGGTGGCCCCCGCGGGGACGGGGGTTTGGCTTCCTTTGGGCTGCTGCGCTTTCTGCTGCTGCTGCTGCTGCTGCTGCTGCTGCTGCTGCTGCTGCGCCTGCCGCTGCTGCTGCTGCTGCTGCTGCAACGCTTCCTGCAGGCTCTGCTGGTATTGCTGGTACTGCTGCAGCAGGGAGCCGGGGGACAGCCCCAGCAGCGCCTGCGACAGCGCGGGGCTGTAGGGGAAGAGCCCCTCCATGCCGTACATGGGCTGCAGGTACCCGCTCTGCAGGGCACCGGGGATCTGCGGGGCGTAGTAGGGGGAAAAGCCGGGGACGAAGTAGGGAAGGAACTGGCTCGTCAGCAAGGTGGTGGGGTCCGAATTCAGGGCAGCCTGCAGCGCCTGCAGCTGGGCGGGCTCCACCGCGTACTCCATGGTGGGCAGCGGGGCCGAGAGGGCGCCCGCCGGCGCCTCCCCCTTCTCCTTCTTGGGCCCTGGCAGGGGGTCCCCCTTCCCCTTGGGTGCCTTCTCCTTCTCTTTTGCCTTCTCGCCCTCCTTCTCCTTGCGCTGCGGCGGGGGCGGCTGCTGCGGCTGTGGCTGCGGCTGCGGGGTCGTTGCTGGAGGCTGCTGCGGGGCCACAGCCGCCGTGGCTGGTGCCGGGGTGGGCGAGCTCAGCGCGGCCGGGGGCTGCTTATTTGGTAATCCAGAGGTGGGGAGGCCGGGCGAAGGGACGCTTGTGCTGGGCAGGCCCATCAGGTTGGGTTTGGGAGAAGTTAAAGCTGCAAGAGGGAGGAGAGAGAGGTGAGCAGTCACTCGGCGCCGGGCGAGCAGAAGGCAGGAGGCTAAAACCGCCCCCACACCGCCGCCACCTTGGCGAGGGCAGTCACTGGCCTGAGCTCATACACTGCCGCGGCACAGGTCGGAGAGCCCATCCAGCGCTGCCGCTTCCTCAAGGATGACTGTTCCTCTCCCCACTCCACGAGGCCCGGTGCCACGGGGACGTGCCTCGCCAGCCCCCATCACCCGCAGCCCGCTCGGCCACACTGCCTGGCAGCACCGAACATGGTGTCTCTGCTGAGGACACTCACCAGCTGCCCAGGATGCTCAACATAGTTTTTGTTTTACTGACCCCCCTGAAATTCCCAAATGCTCAACAGCTGACGTCAGGGACAGGCACTTATGCTACACTGGCACTAACTGGTCCTTTGGCCGAAGGACCCCAGCAGAAGGAAAGTGCTACACCAAACAGCCGTAATGCTGGACACCATCACTCTCGTTAAAATCTGCGACGGTAACTGCTCAAAGGCGCTCTGGGCATGAACAGTTGCAGAACCAGGGAACAGCCATGGAGGCATAGAAACATTTATTTTAGGTTGTCCCTCTCCTGTGACATGTCCAGTGGGAGAGAAGAGGAGAAACCGCCCCTTTGGGGGATGATTTGGGGCATGGTGGCAGTTTAAAGTCTTTTCCAAGGGGAAGCATGCCAGCAGGGAAGCCTCTGCGCTCGGGGCAGGCGGTGATTCCTGGCAGAGACCTCCAGCTGTCATGGGGCTCCTTGGCCTTGTGAAGGCAGAGTCAAAGGGACTGAAACGCAGGTAGGGGCTGGGGCCAACAGCTCTGTCGGAGCTGCCGCTGCCCTGTTTATCCTGGTGAGGTCTTAAATCATCATAATTGATCCTGAGGAACAAGCGTAGATATCCTCAACCATCTCATCCCTGCTGCTGGCAGGCAGCCTGGCACCCAGGTCCTGGGCCAGAGCAGACGGCAGGACCCGGGGCAGAGGCTGACGGAGGGAGCACAAGATGGAAAGTCTGTGCAAAGACACACGTGCTCCTCAGGCCTGTGGACACCAAGCCCCAGGCTGCTGCCTGCACAGTTGCATTGAAAGAGCCTGTCACTTAACCATGCCCTGTACGGTTGGTGTAGCCCAGAAGGAATCCATACTCCTCAATACGCAGCACAGGGACCGCTGTCTTGCAGCATCACGCTCTGAGTAGTAGCTGGCAGCTAAGAGCAAAGTGCCCTCCAAACCTGGCCACGCTACACCCTGGTACAAACAGCTCATTTGTCTGCAGCGCTGCGTTCACCCACTGACGCTGCAAACCTGCGCCCGGCGTGGGCTGCCCGAGCAAAGGGCACGAGACAAAGGTGCCACTGCTCTGCAGAGGAGCCCGCTCCAGGCTCCAGCCTGGCAAAGGAGCCCAGCGGGAGCGCGGGGAGGAGGGCGCCCAGGAGCCTGGAGAATTCAGCGATGGCTGACGCAAAGCCCTTCTGAAACCTGCATCTGCTCCTGATGCGGTATCGAGACAATAGTGATTTGTGAAGGTATGATGTGTTCGAAGCGAGCCTCCACACAGCAGCCTTACAGATTCCAGATAAGGGCATATTATGGATACATGCCATTGAAACTGATGTTCCCCGGCTCAACAGCCCCTGAGAGGTTCAAGCGCAGGAGCAGCGGCTAATTCATAGCATTCCTGGATGCACAGCCTTATCTGCTTCGACAGGCTTTGAGCTGAGATGGCCTGACCTTTGGAGCTTTATCTAAAGGCCACAAATAGTCTGTTTGACTTTCTAAATAGCTTGGTCCTGTCTAGGCAGTCACTGATTGCTTTTAACATTCATAGTACGTAGCCCCATCTCCCCAGGACACATACTGGTCTTTGGAGAAAAATAAAGGCAACAATACAGATCGAAGTGCAAAAAAGTAATTTTAGATCTTGTTATAAATTTGGGGTACTAAGTAAACAGCACAGAGCTATATGCGATGGGCTCGCGATATAACCGGCCAAAGAGATCCTCTTGGCCAAGTTCTGGCCTCTGAAACGAGACCTTCCGTAGGAACAGAAGTATCACATGAAAAAGTCCTGGCATGCAAAGGTGCCCTTCAAGCATGTAGCCAGGACTAGATTGAAGGAGCGGGAACGGGCAGCAGCTCTGAATAGAGGAATCTCTAACAGTAACTGTTTTTAAAAATGGCTTAATTACAATGACCTACCCTACAACTATAGTCAAGAATGATTTTACTTTTGCCTTGGGGGTCATGGGAAGAGTTCTGTAACTATGCAAAAAAGCCTGGCAGAGGCTCTGACTCCCAGCAGAAAGCTTTTCCAGAGTCCAGAAAACTTACTCTGATCTTTTCTGCTCTCTGATAGGACCTTCTGACACAGACATCAGCAACGATGCTGCTCTTGTGGAAAAAAGGATCTTGACTCCAAGAGAGTGGATCATCTTTGGAAAGGCCAGGACCCAATAAACACAGTGAAATTTAACTCTTTTTCACTGTCAACAGAAGACATTTCAGAGATGAGCAGTAATGGAGAAAAAGGTGAACACAGCCACTTCCAAGGGGAGAGAGACACGCCTGTTTTGAGCCATGCATCTCGAGTGCTCTCTTAAGGGTGTTACACCCAACGTCACTGCGACCACACACAAACCTCAGGCACCAGTGGTGTGATTTACAGCGAGCAGCTCTGCAGCCAGTCCCCCCTGCGAATGTCAGACAAGCTGTTCAGCTTCCACGTAGCTGCTCACATCAGCTACTTCCTTTTGTCTAAGGCCTTGATCTGCTTATCCAAAGATTTACCTCCTGGATGACAAACGAAGACGGTAATTTTATTACCATGACACAACCATGTTACCTGGCAGCATCTGCACTGAGTTTTTCAGGCTGTTGAAAAAGGACCTTCAGAGCCAGCTTGCTGACCAGAAGCATCAGCAAGTCTTTCTGGAGACTGGTAACACTCTGGTTTCTGATTAAGAAGCCAAGAAGATGTTCAGATCCTAGTTAGGCTTCACACCATGGATGACAACTCCTCATTAGCCAATTAGTCCAGTAGAATAAGAGACAGTTACCGTTTCTGGACACTGTCTAAGAGCAGCAGACCTGTATTGCTGCAGTGTAGAAAACAAAGGTGCACAGTGGGCATGGTGTAACTGTACCAGGCGTTACGGTGTCACGGGCTTTCCAGCCTGAGATAGACTCAGCCTGCTGCCGAGACAAGATGCTGGAATCAGATCTCAGGATACCTCTGTGAATGTGGCAGCAGCCCTGGTGAAAGTCAACTTGAACAGGGAACATCAGAAGTACACAGAGAAGTCTGCCGAGTGAAAGCGAGTCTCCCAGAGAACATCGGTTACTCTGTCACGAGTGGCAATTCAGACACAGGCACGTCTCTGGGATGCCACGGATGGAGCAAGGGTGAAATAAGGCCCTTGGATCAAGTTTTCTAGGTCACTGCCAGTGTTTGCTACACGTTATGCTTTCCACCTGCCCATCAGGTACAAGGGAAAGGAGCACCCTCAAAAAACAAAGCCCAATATCTGGGATTAGGCCACCCAAAGGACTAGCTGGATTTCATTTTTATGTAGTATTGTTAAGAAAAATCTTAACATACAAAGTAGTTTTGACCCATGACTACACTGTTGTTTGTTGAGAAGGTACTTTCAGGTCATGCCCAGCTGCTGCTCAAAAAGCAGTCCAGAGCTGCATCGGGATTTGTCCCAGAGGTCACTATAAGGACGTTACATAAAGATGTTGAAGGTTTCTGTCACCAGTGCTACCAGGCACATCACACTTTTCCCTAGAAACTGTTCAGAATTATTGAAAACCTGGGATGGCATTATACACACTGAACTTAACAACAAAAGGAGAGGTATCATGAACAATGCATTCAGCACAGTCCTTTTCATGTTCTGTTTGATAAATCCTCTATTTTCCGCTTCCTTGAAGGTGCTTCAGAATTTTTAGCCTGTGCTAAAGAAACAGCGATATGCCGTGCGTCTGGATCTTGCTCCATTTCAGACTTTGCCAGAAAAACGGAGCTCAGGAATTAAAGATAAAATACCTATTGCCTATTCGCTGTCACGTGAACATGCTCGACTAAAGGGCCAGGTATCCTATCATCAGCCGTTCTCAAGGGAACGTTCTCAAGCTTGTGCTAAAGGTCTGTCAAGTGAAGCTGTGTCTCTGAGCAGCGCGATAACATCCGTACCCACCTGTGTTGGATGGAGTGAAGCCTGGTAAGGACGGGCTGTTGAGGCCTGGGAGCAATACCGGAGGGATGCCCTGTAGCGCTGGGTACGCAGCAGGAAGGTTAAGGGCTTGCAGAGGGGCGTTATCAAACATGCTCTGCTGTTGAGCTGCCAGACCAAGAACCTCATTGGCTTTTTTGATCCGGTCCAGCTCCTGCTGAGCCATCAACTGACGTACAGTAGCTGGGTCAAAATACTCCTTTTCCTTATCCAACTGGCTTCCAATGGTTTCTTTAACTTTGGAGATATGCTGTTGAGAGAAGATATGGTCACGTACAGACAGCCGAGCGCTGTACTTGATGCCACACAAAGTGCACTCTGTTTTGGGTCCCTCATAACTTGTTTGGTTTATACCAAAATGCTTGGCCATGCTGAGTTTGGACTTCTTCTCCTTTGCCCTAGCATTCTGGAACCAGACCTGAACAACTCTCTTTGGCAGTCCAATGTCATTGCCCAGGACCTCACACTCCAGCATGGTAGGTGTCCTGTAGTCATTAAAGCATGACTTAAGAACTTTTAGCTGGAGATTAGTCATCTGAGTGCGAAAGCGTTTCTGTCCGGGCCGATCGCCGCTCTCTCCAGACTTGCTAGCTGAACCACTTGCACCAGGACTGGGCGAGCAGGGGTCTGCGAGGCTGGACGTTTCACTGTAGTCCACAGTACCTTCGTTATCGTACTCTTTGCTGTAAAAGCTGGGAGCTGGGCTGACCAGGCCAGAAGACAGCCGATCTTCGTATTCAGACATTGCTATCATGGCAGCTTTTGTCAGACCTTCACTGGGTCCCGATGCCGATTTGGTTTCAGTTGCAATCCCTGTTGCACTGTCGTTGTCTGCGTTCCCTTCATCTCCTGTTGTAGTGTCTGTGATCGCAGTGTTGACAGAAGAGCAGTCATCATTGTCGAGCTTTGTTTGGTCAAAGCTCAGATTGACCGAGGACATGGAGGGACTCTCGAAGTCTTCTATCCCTTCCACCTTAATGGAGGATGGACTCAGCAGAGTCCGAGGTGACAGTTCCATGCTCTTGTTCACTGGGGAGAGAGGAACACTCTGTCCATCACTGCTAGTCGGTGGCATGTGGGAAAAGCTTGCTCCATCAAAGATGTCTCCCTTCATTTGGAGTCCCCCATCACAATCCAAGAGCATTGCAGACAACGTCAAATTGTATCCGGCTCTCTTGGCCTCATGCCAGTGACGGGATCGGATATGAGCTTCAAGAGCTGTCTTTGCTTTGAAGAGAGCTCGGCAGAAGGGACAGCGTCTGTGGGCTTGGGCAGGCCCTACAGCTCTGAACTGCCCCTTCCTTTCCCGTGCACGGGTGTTCTGAAACCAAACTTGCACCACGCGTTTCTTCAAGCCCACTTCATGTGCAATGTGATCCAACATCTTCCGTGTCGGGTTGGAGTCGAGCAAGTATTTCTGATAAAGAATTTCCAGCTGCTCTGGGGTAATGGTTGTCCTTAGGCGTTTATCCCTTTGTGGTTCTTCTCCTCCGGTCCCACTGTCGTTTTCTCCAGGGCTTGCACTGGCCTTTTCCTCCAACTTTCTCTTCAGTGTGTTCATTGTGGATGTTGGAGTTGACGGTGAAGTGGCTGAGCTTGTTGGAATCTGTGGTAGTGTTCCAGATAGCAGCTGGCTCGCAAGTAGTGGATTACTGGGATCAAAAAGCATGAACGGCATATCCAGTGTTCTGTCCAGGAATGGGGGGTGGATAAACTGGTTCTGTGCACTCAGAAAATGAAGCTGCTGATGCTCCTGCCAATGCTCAAAGGAAGGAAACGCCAGCTTACACTGGTCACACTGGTATGGGATTAGCTGAGGAGGTAGGTTTGCCAGCTGTTGAGGGGTGGATGTGTGAATGGGTTTGAGGGAGAGATGCGAGAGCTGAGATGGACTTGGGCTGGACTGTGACAAGGAGCACTGAGGGGGCTGAGGTGGGGGAGGTGGCTGTTGCAATGAAGAGGGGGAGGATAACTGTGAAATCTTTTGGTGTGCTGAACTTGTCTTTTGTTCTCCTTGGTCCTGTTGCTGCTGAGACTCTTGCTTTGGTTGCACTTGCTTCTCTTGAGTTTGGTTTTGCTGTGTACTTGGAGGTTCAGACTGCTTTGGTTTCTCATCTGTAGCTTCTACTTTAGAACTATAGGTGGAGGAATCATCTGCCTCTGCTGTGAGCTGCAGAAACGCTGAGGAGGTTGCATTGGCTGATGACGTAGGTGTGCTGTAAGCTTGTGAGGGCATTGGTGTGCTGCAGGAGGAACTGGTTGGAGTCAAGAGCTCCATTGCATCCATAGAGTCTTCATTCTGGCTATCATCCTGTCCATCCTCATCCTCATCTTTGTAACAAAGCTTTTTCTGGTGTTTAATGAGATCAAAAATGCGCTGAAAGACTAGACTGCACTTTTTGCACTGGTAGTTCAAGTTGCTTGTTCTAATGTATCTGTCGTTTGTAAGCTCCCGTCGCTCCCCGTCTTTGCCTTCTCCCTGATTCTCATAGTTTTTCCTAGCTTTTTGACGGGCATTCTGGAACCACACCACTATAACACGTGTTGGGAGGTTCAGCAAGTTAGAAAGCTGCTCAAATTCATCATCCTTTGGATAAGCATTGGCATCAAAGAAGTCCTGCAGGACTCTGAGTTGGTAGTCAGTAAAGCGTGTCCGGGAGGACCGTTTGCTTCCCCAGTACTCCTGCTTTTGAGGTTCTGGAGAAGGAGGCCGTGAGTCTATCTTCAGTTCTTCCAGGCTAGTAATGGGAGGATTACTGAAGTTGTACGGGGAATCCTTGTTGCGCTGGCGTTCTTTGAAAAGAGTGTTTCTGAACCAGTGCTTGATCACTTTCTGGGGCAATCCAGATTTGTCCGCCATCTCTTTGATCTGTTCCTCACTTGGGGAGTTGTTAATATCAAAATATTGCCGAAGGACTCTGAGTTGGTCATCGGTGATCCGTGTCCGTGGCCTCTTGTTCTGCTGCTGCTGGAGAAGGCTAGGGTTGAGCTGATGCTGGTACAGCTGGGCCAAGTCGGCAGGCAGAGGGTCTACGGGACCGAGCTGGGGCGGCAGCTGAGCAGGTAACGTCTGTAGTGGCATGGTTTGCATCATAAGTGGTGAGAAGATGGGGAGCTCCATTGGCATGGAGAGCTGGGTGAGCGGCACAGACGGCTGGGCTGGTGCGATTGTAGGAGAGGTAATCGGTGGGGCAGAAGTAGGAATGGTGGGAGTAGAAGCCGGCTGAGGAGGTGCTGGAGGGAGCGGAGGTGGGGGCGGCGGAGGTGGTGGCGGTGGCTCCGGGGTCTGAGGCCGTAGCGGGTACAGTTTGTCATAGTGTTCTCTGTATTGTTTGGCAAATCTCTCTAACTGCTTAAAGGGAAAGTAATGTTGGTGAACATGCTCTTGGTGGCTCTTCAGGATGAGGATGTTTGAAAAGAACTTGCCGCATGTATCGCACTCGAGCTTTTCCAAGTTCTCACCTTGCTCTGTCTTCCCGTTTTTCTTCTGCACCTTCTGCTTGTTCTCGTTATACTGAATGACAAGCTCAAAGCCAAAGTTTTCCAGCAAGGCTTTTGTGGCGTTCCCTCTTGCATCGGAGGCAATACGCGGTGGCAGTAAGGAGGGCTCCGAACTACTGCCTGGTGCAAAGTCCTTCTTCTCTTTGGGCTTTAAGTTATCAGGCAGAGACTCCTTCGACGCTACACTATTTTCTCCCCTCTCTGCACCTTCCCTTTCCCGTGGGGTTTCTTTTTCCTTCTCCTTCACTACGGATTTATTCTTCTTCTCAGCATGCTGGCTCTGCTGTATAAGGACGGAGTGAGGTTGTGACAAGGACAGCTGACCTTGCTGCTGCTGTAGGAGCTGTGGATGGTTCTGTTGAGGGAGCTGAACTTGAGCCTTCAGGTCCTCCAGCAAGTTTGGACCTGTCCCAGTCAGTGTCAGTGCACCACTGGTGACAGGCAAGCTAACTTCTGGATTGAGCTGGAACTCAGCACTAGGGATGTAGAAAGGGAACAAAAGATGCTGCTGTTGCTGGAGCTGCAGAAGGGTCTCAGTGGTCATCGGAAAGTGCGGCAAAAGTGCTGGGTTGAACAGCTGAGACTGCAGGAGAGCAGCTTGCTGCTGCAGTTCTTGTTGCAGGTGAGCCTGGACTTGGGCCTGGGCCTGTGCCAAGGTTTGCGCTTGCTGCTGCTGCTGCTGCTGCTGCTGCTGCTGCTGCTGCTGCTGCTGCTGCTGCTGCCTGGACGCAATCATGTCGGCCAGCTTCTTTCGGTTCACCTCTTTGGGCTCGGAGGGGGAGGAGATATTGGTGCTTCCAGGGTTACCTAAAGGAGGAATTCCCACGTTGTCACTGGGTACCTGGTTGAGCAGGCTGGGAATGGGAGCTGTGCCTGAATTACTCGTGTTGGTGGTTGTAAAAGTGTTACTGTTGGTAGCGCTCACTGGACTTGGTGTGGAGGAGCCCAAAGAGAGACTGCTGCTGCTGCTGTTGCCAGCTCCGTTACTGCTGCCGCTGCCCCCGGCCGCCTCCAGCTTGGCAGCGCGAGCCTTGGTTTGGTGCAGGACAGACCTCATGTGGATCTCGAGGGTTGAGCTCTGACTGTAGGCCACGTTGCAGGTGTTACACTTAAAAGGTTTGTTGTCTGGGCTGCTGGTCGGTTCGGGCTGCCCAGTAGCAGACTCTTGGAGGGCTCGTTTCAGTTTGTGCAGATGAGAAACTGAATTGTAATGGACCAGGAGAATGTTCTTTTGCGTGAAAGACTCCTTGCAGACCGTGCACTTGTAGGGGCGCGACGGATCGAGGAATTTCTCCATAGTGAAGTTAGGGCCCTTCCGGAAGGGCAAGGCCCTTTTCGGTTCTGAGCCAGAGTCCTCTTGCACCGACCCCGAATCGCTACCTGTCGGGCTCTGCTTATCTTCCAAGTCGCTCTCCTCCTCCTTATCTTCCTCGACTATTATGGTGTGGTCTTCTGCAAGCGAAGGATCACCCATAGCGAGGAGGTCCCCGTTGACCAAAAGACCACCGTACAGCTGCTGAATGTCGGCCTCGCTCAGCTCCAGATGACTGGTTTCCAGATGCTTCTTCAGGGCCTGGAAGGTTCGGAAGCTGCGCTGGCAGAGGCAGCACATGGTGGCCGCCCGGATGACGTGGTACTGGGAATGGAGCTGCAGCTTCTCGATGGTTTTGAACGCCAGGCTGCACTGGTTGCAGCGGTACTTGTAGACGTGGCGATCGGACACCGGCAGTTGAGGCCGCTTTGCATGAACTTCATTGAAGTGTGTCTGCAGGGCTGCCGAGCTCTTGAACACCTGGTTGCAGCCCTTCTTCCAGCACAGGAAGCCAGAGTCCTCCCTGGCAGAGCTCGGATCGGCTGGAACTGGCTTGGGATCTCCGCTGTGCTCTGTGCTTTCCGATGGCAAAAGACTCTTTCCCAAGTCCTCGGAGATCTCTGTGAAAACAAAATCAGAGCAAACCTGAAAACCACACCAGCACACAAGGGCTGATCAACACGCTCATTTTGTCCCTAATACGGCTGGTTTTTTCTTTGCAAGACGATAGGTATTTCTAACCTTTCTCCTCTATCTTAATTCATTTATTTTAATACCAGCCCATTACCCTCATCATGGCCCATTGCATAAACCTACACAATTTACTTTCTTGCCCACTTTGAATATCTTGAAATTATTCACACACACACACACACGTTCCCTTAGCGCATTTATCACCTTTAATTCTTCCTTTTAAGTGAAGGCCATTCAGCCAGCTGTCTGTCTTTGCTGCTTTTCTTTGATGTCCTGCCTATTTTCCAATAAGAAGATTCATCAAACTGAACGTAGTATTTGAGTCGTGGTCCTATCAAAGCTAGAAACAACAGGAGTGAAATTCAGGTCCTGCTGGCAGCAGCTCAAAGGGTGCTGTTTGAGGGAGGACGGGAGAAGGAACAAGCACTCTGTGTGCTGCCACTTTTCCAGGGTCTAAGAGCACAGTCCTGCTGGAAAAGATGAGGATAAGGACCGCAGCAGCTCAAAGCTCCCCAAACTGTATGCCCAGCGTCCGTACTTGGGCTATGATGGCAGCAGAGCAAGTGCAGCTGAGGTGGTAGCACAGTCCGTGGCCGGTGGCTGTAACCTTTGGTGTTTCTCAGCCCTCTACCACCTCTGCTCTTCACCGCTCACACCTGGCTGTCTGCTTTGCAAGGATTCAACACCATTTCCATGTGAATCGCCACGGCGGTGAGCTGCGCTCCTCAGCTCTGAGTCACCCTGCTCTGCCCTACCCTGGGCATCTGGGCACCAGCCTGTTTGTGCCTCAGAGGGAGGGAGACGGCCCGGCTGGGCACCGTCTGACTGTGGTTCTCAGCAGACAGCTGGGCAGGTGGAGCTCACTCGGGCGCAGATGTCCCCAGACACAGTCCCTGAGAAGGGGATGGAGCTGGGGCAGTGGTGGGACCCGCACTCACCAGGCTGCTTCCCCAGCTCCTCTGCAGCAGAGTTCCCGTCCTTCTCTGGAGCGGCTGCTGGGAGAAACATGCTGCTGGGCATCATCACTTCAGGTGTTGTCACCTGGAGACAGGGAGGAAAGGACGTGGGGAGAAATAAACCACAGGAAAATGTTTTAAACATCTTCAGTGGCAAAATTAGACACCAGTATTGTAAAGTCAGAGGTGTCACTTTCCATAGCTCACTGAAGACTCGTATTTATTAGACAAAGCTCACATCAGTCAAAAGTGTTTCTACAGTTACATTCTGGACATAATTAGCAGTGCACACTTGAAGAATAATCTTATTATTAATATTTTTCCTTTATGTAGAATTCAGACTTTGATCACTGACAATGTTTTGTCATGGGCTGTGAAACTTCTTGTGCAACCAATTAGGTAGATAAGTTGAAAGGCCCACCTTAAGCTGCTGAAAACATAATAAGGCCCCTAATTAAATCATACCTCGTAAAGTACACTGTAATCTTGAACTAGGGAGCATTGCAGCACTGTTTTCAAAGTGTATCGATGCAGGAAAAGGAGAGGCATGAGAAAGAAAAGTACAAATAAGGAAAGGTGACAAAGGAAAGGATGAATAAGGAAAGACTAAAAAGACAGCAAATTGTCTGCGAAATGAAAAGCTTTTGGTAACCCTTTCCTTCCTCTGACTGATGTGTTCACCTCTCTTCAAGTGTTTGTCTAGAACCTGCACCATCACCAGCACAGTGCTTGAACACCAGTATTTCCAAAGAGCTGGAGAGTTTGCATGTGTCAACTGGAGATGCTCTTTGAAAGAGCCAAATGCATACGTTCATCTTCTCCTGGAGCACTGTGTTTCTTTGGGTGTATCCGGGCACACACCTCACCAGCGGTTTGCACATGGTTGGCATCAGACACAGGACAACGAATACCCTTCGGAACGTCCTGAGCCAGCACCTCACAGCCCTGAAAAGCTGCCCCGCTACCCTCCTCCCCGGAGCCCTGCGGCACCGTCGCCATCCATGCCGTATGCCAGCACGTGGTCACCAGCACTGGTTGGACGCCTGTGGCCAGTGAAGACACCTGCACAGCTCCGGGCAGCTGCGTGCTTCACCCCGCTGACCCAGTGAGCGATTCCCTTTCCTCAGGGCCATGGCACCCAACCGAAGAGAAGCCAACGCTGCCTGGCAGTGCTTGGGGTGCTTCTGCTCCCAGCCTCTGCCTGGGAAAGCGAGGCACAAACACACACTCCGGGGCAGGTATGCTTCCCAGCAAAACGAGCTTCTCCACCCTTCCGTCAGGTACTAAGAGGGCGTTTGAAGGGAGAGCGAGCGCGCGAGGCTGTTCCCTGCACGCAACGCACAGCCTCCCGCCAATTCAAGGACCACAGGGCTCCGGCTGAACCGCGCCAGGGATTGGCAAACCTGTGGTGAAGCTGCAGGCACAGGACATGAAACCTGCCTTATCTACACGCATGTCGAATCCAAGCAAACACAGGCTAGAGCTTGGCTTCACTAAGTGAATGGAGGCAAACGCGGCCCGTGAAAAACCTCAGAAACAAACGTTTCCATACGAGTAGCTGCAGACATGGAACCGCACCGGGGCAGGATGCTGAGCTCCCTCCCTTCACTGGGATGGCTGGTGCATGGAGGTGAGCGCCAGGGCCCACAGACATCTGACACTGATAAATCACCAGGAGGGAAGCTGAGCACACCAAATTCATTCCACCTCTTGCTCTAAGCAGGAGATCTGACGGCTGTGGGTGGTGGGTTGGGAGACGTGAAAGGTCACTGGTTAATTCCCGGTAGCCAGGCTCAGAGGAAGGGGACAAGCAGGGACGCCGAGGCAGGAAGGCAAGAAGGAGCCATCCCTCTCGGCTTTATCAGCAGGGAGAGCGCTTTCCTAGGATCTTTAGGAATTATGAAAAATAAATCATGAGAAATTAAAAAAAACCCCAACAGAGTAGAAAAAGAATAAAATTATCTAACACCTCAGCTGCACATCATTATAGAGAACTGTGGGCTTTTTATACGCATTACAGTAAGGCAGCCATCCCCACTACCACACTCAGTACGACGGATCAGTAATTGTTTTCATACACTTTAATTAGAAAAACTCAGATGGCTATGAATAATAATGGAAAAGAGAGACTTTTGCACTTGAAAGGTTGAAGTCAATCAAGTGTGAATGACGGCAAAAAAGAAAAAAAAAAGACACCAATTCATCAGGCCTCTGTTGTCTCGCCGCGTCTTTAATCATAATTCCTGATTGGGATTCAAGAAGGCAGTAAGCAGCGGTTCTTTGTCTGCCTTCACCTTCCGTCAATTAACTCTCCCCGAAATATAATCATCAACCTCACATGCTCCTCTGCATCTTAATCTGGGTCTCCAAACCAGTAAGTCCTGCCCTATATGTGTTTAAGTAATTACCTTTATCTACCTGCATCTCCATAGCCACAGTCCTCACCCTACTTCTTCCCCTCCCTCCCCGATAAAAAAAAGGAAAAAAAAAGGGGGGGTGGGGGAGGGAAGGCTATGGTACATTAAATTGCTACAGGCGCAAAATCCCAAAAGGCAAACAGGAAACAGCTTGGAAAAAAGTGCAGGAAACTAGAAATTCTGGATACGGATGTAGGGCAGCTGCAGGCAGTGCAGACAGCCACTCGGGGCTGGCCTGGGAAGCAAACCCCTGAAAATAAGGCACTGGTCTCACTTCAGCAACTGGACTCGCTTTTCCTCTACCTGTTCCGCACCTTCAGGCTTCTCCTGAAAGCGCCATCCCTGCCCTACGCCGTTTTCCAGGGCAGGGCTACTCTGTCTCTTCATCCCCACCGACCACCCCCGGGCAGGGAGCAAAGACAAAAATAGTGAAGATAGGCTGCACGTCTCCAATCGTTTTGCGTTTACACTGAATTCCAGTCTGCCCATTTTGAACCACTTGTCCTTTTACATTGCAGACCCGTCCGAGGATACACCGTCTCCTTGTACGTGCGGAAGGTGCCTCGCACGTACTGGCTGCTTTCAATACAAACGACTGGTGGGAGCACCACGGGGCAGGAGGTGCCACCCGACGGACAAACACGGAGCGGTGCTCTGCCACGCAGCATTTCGTACTTCAGGGGTATTCACACGGCATTAACTGTTCTGGAGATAGAGAGGAACGTGTTTATCTTGCGCACAGCCCGTGCTGGCACGTGCGGCTGTTAAATGCTCTCTGCTCCCTCCCACCTGAGCGGGCAATACCTGGCATGGAATCCTGGCACCCATCCGCTGCTCTGCTCAACGCCTCTGTCTCCCTGTTCAAATGTCTCTTCAATGCCAATCGTTTCACAATGGAAACATGTCAGTCAACGTGAATCGTTACTAAAAAACCAACCCTACAGATGCAAGTCCGACAAATGTCATTTGTCTTCTCCCTTCCCCTCTTCTGTAGGTACTTGCTTTGCTCTCTCTGGCATTAAACTGTGTCCCCTTCACAGCTGAACCCACAATCTTCTGGCCCCCAGCCCACCAGCAAAGCCTTCCAGCTTGGACACACCACGCTGTCACACCTGATCCACCTCCGTGCACAGCCCCGAGAGCACCCGTCCCCCCGCTGCTCCTGCATCCGAGGTCTCCTCCAGGTCGCTCTCTCAACGTTGTCGCACAGAAGGCAAATGGTCCCCTCGGCCCACGTCGCTCTTGACCTTTCCATCCAAATGAAACTGGGAGGTGGGGAGAGATCAGCAGCTCATTCTGACTCTGCTCTTTCCGACAGCCCGGCATTCGGATACCAATACGGGGATCAGGTTCTGTTTATCGGTACTTCAATGCCAGAGCCAGTGTCCCCAAGAAAACCCCTAATGCTGGGGCAGGCACTCGGGACGCGCCTGTCGTGCCGTGCCCTGTCCCCGTCCCCATCCAGTTGGTGGGGCAGGGAACTTGCTTGGGTAAAGAGCGAAGGAGGGGGAAGTTTGGGCCAGAGACTGTGGCAGATCCTCCTGTGCCCCACTTTCAAACATCTCCCCTGTGGTCTGTACTGGAGGTGGAAACGCTGGCCAGAGAGCTTCCCTCCGGAGCAGACTGCAGACACGCCAACTATCTGCCCTACAAGATGGAAAGTTGTGGGGACAAGCCTCTCTCCCTCCCTTTCGGATGGAATTCAGATCCCCTTAAGCAGATGAAATTTCTTTACAATGACGAGATCCACTGATGTGTGTGGGCACCCCAATTCCATGGCCATTTCTATCGACTACGTGGTCCAGTGAGTGACTGTTACAAAACATCAACGGGCTGACACATCTCCTGCCTCCCCGCCCCACCAGTATCCTCTGCAGCTCGCACATGCCTGGACACCTGCAGACCCGTCACTGGTCTGGAGAACAACGCGCGGGTCCGCTCCTCACCGGTGACACCCACGGCAGTGACACGAGCGGCTCCTGCCACTACTGTGTCCACCAGATTTTTAAGACCATGAACCGCAGAGCCGCTTATCAGCGCGGGCCGGACGCTGAGAGCTGCAACGCCCCTCCCGCGCTCGCCCCGGCAGCGTGACACAAGCGTATTCTCGGCACGTCTGAAAAATTAATCTCAGATAGCGTGACCAGGCAGCTCCCCTGTGCGCACTGGACCCGCCTGCTCTGACCTTCCTCCGGACCGAGCCACCGGAGGTGTGGACAGTCTATGCGGTTCTTTCATAAATGCCCCAAAACGCTGAAATCACTCGGCTCTGAAAAGAAAACCTCTAGAAGGGGTCTGAGGAGATCCATTACTGTCCCTATGTCCATGAACCAGGGGGAAATACACATGCAATGCAAGGTTCCCAACCAGACAAAGGAGGTAATTTCCATTACAAAGAGAGAGAGAGGGTGCTGGAGTGAAAAGCTTCATTAGACTCAGAGAGGCAAAGCGATGGCAGTATACCAAGGTCACTTCTAATTTAGACCATCTAATTGGCAAACATGGCTCCAAATGGCTATCATCTCACAGGGCTCAGAATTAATGAAGCCCGATTATTTTCATTACCTTCATCCGAGATGGAGAATGAGACACAGAGTGAGAGCAAAAGGGGGGAGTGAGAGGGGGCGAGAAGGAGGGAGAGAGAAAAATTGAATGACAGCAGAAGGGAGAGAGCAATGAGAAAAGACAATAGGAAAGAGGGAAGAAATGTAAAGGTGGCGAGAGGGAGAAGCGCGGCTGGCAGGGACGGGCAGGAGTCGCTCTCAGAGCGAGGGAGAAAAGAAAGAGACGGAAAGACGGCTGGAACACCGGGAAGACGCCCTAAGCTGAGGAAGAGAAAACTGACAACAGGAATGATGGGAGAGGAATGTGCAGAAGGATAACGGTGGCCGCAGGAGGAGGGAGAGCTCCCCGCTCCCGGAGGCTCTTGGGAAGCCGTCCCTTCTCCCGGCTTGAGCCCATCAGTCTTGTCAATCGGCTGTGCCGGCGAACCGCACTTCACCCTCATTAAGGGGCTCTCTGCCGAAGCCACGCGGGCCCCAGATTAGCAAAGAGGCTGTTATGTGGAAAGATGGTGATTAGACCCGCTCGGAGCGGCTGAAACGCCACGGAAAATGGGCTCGGCTGCATGCGTTCACCGGCCGCGTGGAAGGGATGCCGCAGGAGACGGGGGGCCGGTGGGAGCCCCTGTCTCCCCCCAGGGCTTCCCCGGCCGTGCACCCAGTGGGGACATGGTGCGCGCTCCCTGCCCTCGGCTGCAGCCCAGCGCCCAGGCCAGCGGGGAGCACGCGGCACCCCTGGGACAGCCGGCCGGCGGCTCGCTGGGGTGAAAAGGATGGGGCACGAAACAGCCAGCTCTGAGATGCTGAGCACAAGCGAGCAGCCGTTACCATGGCAACAGACATATTAGACACTGCAGGTTCCTGAAAGGCGTCTGATAAGGTATTATTAACTGGAGCCTCCTCCAAACGCCGAGCGCAAAGACACTGTGTCGAAAGGGACCTGGCTCCCATTTACTGAACTGCAATTCCCTCGCGGTGGCACCAAGACCCGATTCACGCGTCAGACTGGGACGGGAATCTGAGCTAGAGCGAGCAAAATTAGGGACCTTTGATGATGCCACGTTCCGCACAAGCCATACTGATTTCTCAAAATATTTGTCGTTTAACGCAGGGAAGAACCACCTTCTCGACGCACATGCTATTCGACTTGAAGCAGGAGACGCAATCTTCCTCCCCCGACACGTCTCTGGCTACCAAAGGAAACAGCTGCCCAGGGCCAGCGGCAGTGGCACGGTGGAAAAACCAGAGACAAGCCAGGTGATGAGCGTGGTGGCTCGGCCACCGCCGCAGGGCTCAGCAGGAGAGGCCCCGCTCCAGCCCGGCAGACGTGCTCACCTCTGGGGACTGTCCCCCACAGTGCTGCAGCTGCCCTGGACACGTCCCCTGCCGAGTGTCCCGAGCTCCTTAACGAGGGGCTGCTGCCAGTCACCCGCTATCCCGGAGGCACGGACCTGCTCAGGCCGAGCGGACGGACCAGCCCAAGCACACTGGTCCCAGACCTGGCTCAGGGACGGACCGCTTCGCCTTGGCCTAACGGACACCTTCAGCAAACTGGTGACGCTTGCTGGCGTAAGAAAGGGGCTCAGCTTCTGCTCTCTGCTCTTGTAAGGCCAAAACGTTTTCCAGCAATTTAGTCAGACACTAACAAGATTCGTTCAAGCCCTCAGAAGGTGTTTTCACACTTAAGCACCATCAGTCAAAATGGAGGGAGCTGCAGCGGCCGCTGCCTCTGTGACGGGACAGCCCCCTGAGGAGCGGCCGCAGAGCAGAGCTGTGCTCTGCCGGAGCGCGCGGCCCCGGCCAGCCGCGCGGCGCAGCGAGCCGCTGGGGCTGTCTCCTGCCTCTCTCGCTTTTGTACTCAGAGTGCCAGGGTCTGCCAGCCCGGCTGCACTTTTAAGGGGTTTCACAACACGGCACCTACTTGTGGTACAGGCGGTTCCTGGGGGTGGTCAGGAGCATTGGTCCCACAGTGGCCACCACGAGCCCTCGCAGCCAGCCGCAGCGTGGGACACACCTTCGGCTCCTGCGGAGCCCAATGGGGCCAAGAGAGGGCAGAAAAACGACAAGACAGGTAGTTGGTAAAGCAAAGGGGGAAGACGGAAAGCACAAAGGCATTTGAGAAGGAGCCACAAAGGACTGGAAGGGTGCTCGAGAGAGACGACCGCAGAACTGTAAGAGAAAAGCTGGGCAACGCTGCACGTGCTCGCTCAGATGATGTCACAGGAGGGGAGCTGATCTTTAAAGAACATCAGTATTATGACAAACACAGTATTATTCACCTCTGTTGTCAGGAATCAGAAAAGAAGGGAGAAAACAAGCAGAAATGGGGTGCAAGAAAAAAAATCGCAGAGAACGAACTGACAGGAATCAAAATAAACACTTATTTTATATAGTGGCAACAAGTTCTTAAACACAGACACAACCTTGCCTTGAAGATTATACCAAAGAAATAACAGTGTAGAAATCTGACAATACATCCCACTTGTGAATTTAGAAGGGTTTTTGAAAACGTGCCTTATTAATTCTACCTGTATCTTAAACCGACATCAGTAAATGGAAAGGTGCACTCGTGAGAAACCTATGAAAAGGGAATTCATGAAAGAAACATTCTGGGACTGAAAACGTTATTTACTGAAGCAAACGCCCCGGAGCGGGAAGCGGGGTAAGCCTTCGTGAGCGCCTTCGCGCCACGGCAGCACGTACGAGCCCCGCGGAAGAGGTGCAGCCGCCGCGGGCACGGCCACGCCAACGCCAGCAGCAGAGAGACGTGGGTCCGCGGCTCCGGGGCAAAGCCGCGCGCAAACTCTGGGATCACAAATGAGAACCTGGACACTGCGCTGTTACGTTACTACTTCTCACCAAGCACTAGCTCTCGAGCTAGACGAATTTCGATTCCTCGGAGACGGTGTTGGAAGCGGCTTCCCATGCCAGGTGCTAAAACAAGGAACCACAACCTGCCGCCAGAAGTTTCTGCTCCCTATCAGAAGGTGCAGTGGCAATCACAGCCCGCACACGGCCACAATGTTGGTTGAGAAACAGCCTGAGAAGTGGAGCTGTTACAAGTTTTGGGCTCTACGTGAAGACAGCTAATTTTATCCAGCGAACTTTTCCTCTGCACTTCAGTGGCTAACTTCCAACTTCAGAAAATTTTAACTGTCTATGCTTAAATTTTAGTTTAAAACCAGGCATTTCAAAACATCTTAAAAATAGCACTTGAAACAGAAGCTCTAGTATTCAACGATCCTGTAAGGTTCCCCCTCCCGCGGGCCAACGGCAGCGTACCCCTTGCTTGTACAGGTTACCCTGAAAAAAGGCAGTTGTTACACAACAAAAACATTGTCATTTTGGATGGAGTGACTCCTCACAGAAGTAACAGGTCCAACTTATCTTGCACCACCACAATGATCCTGATTAAGTGGACGAAGTGCAGAACATGGGCAGCACAACAGGACTGTCTCCTCTCCACGAGACGAGACCACCAAGGGAAGTTGCTCTGTTTGTTCTTAAAATCATATTTTAAGCAGAAACCTGGTATCTAATTTCCTGTGATGTTACCTGAACCACCGTGGCTGTCCTTCTTGGGAAGTGCCCATCAACGCACGAGCACTTTCCCTCTGCAACAGGAGCAGCACAGCACATCAGCTCCTGCCTCTCCCAGAAGCTTCTGTGCAAAACGCGATCCCACGCGACGACCTCAGTAGTTACAGGAAATCGTATTTATTCTCATCTCTTCACAGGGAACTTACTCAACACTGCAACATCCCCAGTTTCCGCAGTGCTCAGGCACGGACAAGATAGTCTCTGCAGACGAAACATGCAGGGATGGGTAAAGCCCCAGGGGCAGAGCCCTGACAGAAGGAGCTGCCCGCCACAGCAGAGATCGCCCGCGCGGCTCAGGCCATCCCTCACCCCGCAGCCTCGCCGGGAAGGCAGCAGCCGCGCGTGGCTGCGCAGCCGCTTACCGTCATGATGAGCTTCTCGACGCAGTCGGGTGACACGCTGTGCAGATGGGTGAGGTGCAGCTGCAAATGGATCTTGTTGTTGAGCATGTCCTGGCAGAGCGGGCAGCGGAGCATGGGCTGCACGGAGTGCTGGGTCATGGCGTGCACCCGCAGCCGATTCACGTCTGTGTTACTGTACTTGCAATACGGACACTGGTACATCTGCAGAGCAAGACAAATGAATCACGCCATTGTTACAGCTGCTGCTTTCCTCCGTCCTTCCAGCCAGACTTTAATAATTCGATGCCTTCTCCTACCGCCTTTCATCCTCCTTCTCCTATTTTATTCTTTGCTTTTGGCACATATGAAACAAATTACCTGCTTGTAGATGCACAAAAAGCTGGGTTGCTCTTTCTTACCTGCTCTGATTTGGTCTCCTCTGAAGTTTTTGACCATTTAAAGGAGAGAGGCGACTCAGAGCTGCTGGGAAATGATATTCGTTTGGAGGACGCGGGAGGCTCCGTCAGCTCCTTCTCTGCCTGGCTGGCTGGTGCTGCAACAGAAAGAAATTTGTATCAGGACATCCCCAAAGAGGCTTAAGTTGCACAAAAACAGTATTTCCATTTACTCCGCTGCTGTTTCTTGAAACACCACCACCTCCAAGGTGTTGGAACATGAGTCTGTGGACTAACTTACGTCTTACAAAGCACGCCTGGCCAAAAAACGTTCCTTCGTGATTATCTTCCATAGTGAGGGAATGGTGTAATTTGTAGTTAGAAGCAGAGAAATCTCAGCTATTTCTGCGGGCTGCTTGGGTCCTGTTAGGTGCAGGGGAGTCCTGTCCTGTGCTTATGTCAGACACACGAACGCTTGGCCAGACATGAAGGCCAATGTGTCATCTCCACGAGCCATGGACTGACTTGACAAAGCAGAACTCCTGCTCCTGGCTCACCCAGGACATTCTGTATACAAACATTCTGGAACATGTTTGCCTTGGAGACGGCTGGGAGCTCTGGCCGTTGCCCTGACTGCTGTGCCCTCTGAGGCGGGCGCAGCGGCACACTGCCAGGGCGGCACCAGCCGTTGGCCCACGCGCTGCGGGTAAGAGCATCTGTGGGTACTTCCCAGCGAGCGCTCCCACCAAAATCCCGATGGCAGAGCAGCAGCAGGACCCAGACTACGGCCAGTGCCGGGACGGGACCCGGGTGATCTCGCACTGTAACGAGCTGAGAAAAGGTGATTTCATTTCGGCAAAACAGAAAAAGGCAAACGAGCCCAGAAGTCAACAGCAACACACTCTGCAAGTCGAGGCACTCCGAGAAGCACATCCCTGACCTTTACCCCTCCCCCGAACCCTGGCAGCCTGCAGTACATAAATTTGTGGGACATCTATTATTTAAAAACTGTAAGGACAAGTATATTATACACAGCCTCCGTCTCCTCCTCCCCGAACACACATTCATAACAGTACTTTAATCTGTCTCGAATCGACTTCAAACCCATTTCGCCCTTAATGGGAGTTATTCATTTTCACTTGAAAGGTAATATATGACAGCTGGATATTTAATATGATGGATCGGCTGCCGATTAACAAGGCACTGTAGCATTCTGAGCCCGGTCCCCCCATACTCTTCCCCTTGTCTCTTATTCTCTTTGTGAACCCGCTGGTATCTGCTCCCTGGTCCAGAAGATGCCGTCAGAGTAAGATTCAGGTAAACTTCTTCCTTCTCAAAGACCTTTCCATTCGCCGACACGAGCGGTATTTCAGAAGTAAGTAATTCACATCGCAGTAAGAACTACAATCTTCATGTCTAACCGCCTTCCTGCCAGACCCCACCTCTAAGCCTTCAGCTAAACAGAGGCAAAATAACTTCCAGGGGAGGGAAAATAGGTATTGCAAAGAGAATGCAATGCTGCCAGAGGGAGTCAGGGATCAGAAGAGCTCTGCTGCTACTAAACTTCTCCTGGGAGACTTGGCCACGCCAAAGCTTGCTTCCAGGCGATGTCCTTCCCCTGGTGCTGCCCTGCCGCACGCCCGGTGGTTCAGCCTTGGCTGGCAGCCTCACTCACAGATGTGAAGCCCAGGCAGTGTCTGAAACCAAAACCACAGGACACCCCTGTGCTGCCAACTGCATTAAAACGCCCAAACCTGGAGTTTCTTTGTGTAAAACCAGCCCGCGGTGTCAGGGCTCACTTCGGACGCCAACGCGGATCCTGCTCGGCCTCCCCCACAGAACGACAGGCTGCTTCTCGGGTCGATCCGCTGGCTGAACCCGGGACTCTCCCTGGGGTTCAGAACTGGAAAGTCATTAAAGGTGCCTACAGGACCAAAGCTGGTCTCCCTTACTTCCTACTAATAAAATGTGTTTGGAGCACGAGAAACACGGCACCACCTCGGACCTGCCTGCACTGCCCCTCCGCCGAGGAAAGCTGTCCCTCCCGGTGGGTGCAGGCAGTCAGAGACCACCTCCGAGCGCCAGCGCCGTGGCGGGCAGAGGACCACCCTGCATTAAAACACTCTGCCCGAGCCTTGTGTGAGGTGAGTGGCCCCGATAAGGAGGGTAATTGCTGCTGACATTGTCCACTCCTCAGTGTGACCTCAGACATCGAAGCGTCAGCCCCAATCAGCAGTCGGGCATCGGGACCAGCGTCCGGAGACCCCAGGTCTGCCAGCACTGTCACGCAGCCACACGAGCTCTGCTCCCGCCCCACACTGTGCTGGGACGATAACGCCAGCCACGACTTGGGGTCCTCTCAGACTTGTCTGCCCTGTCTCTCCTACGTGGTCCAGGCAGGGTCTCTCCATGCTCTGTGTCTGTCAACTGCCACTTCAAACCTTTGGGTGTCATCTGCTCCACAGAACTACTGACAAGGGCTGCCACGAGCTGTGCTAGCACTGCCAGCCTGCAAGAGGGGCAGAGGACGCAGGGGAGGAAAAGGGATGATGGGGAGAAATCCCTGCTCATGTATATGGATCACCTTTCCTAGTGAAGGATGACAACGCTTTTGGTTTTGGCAACAGAGTGAGAACCATGAAATACCTACAGAATCGCATTAAGGAACCCAGGTGAGCTCTGGACACTCACAAAACCCCTGGTGTCCCCACCAGCGGTGGGATCTGCGCTGGCACAGTGAGGTGCAAGGAACTCAGGGAGCCCCTGGTCCTCACCCTCTGCCGCTGACCTCATTGTGCACCGCTTCCAGCAGCTCACCGATGTGATGGTTTCAGATGCAGTGACTAAACTCAGCAGCTCAACTGTCAACCACCCAGTAGCAGCTGAACACAAGCTGGAACCTCAGGAGCCACGAGAGGTGGCTTTCTACTGGGAAGCAGCCCACTTAGAGTTAGGGAAAAGCACACGGTAATTAGAATTTACGTTTACTTACCATCTCCAAAGTGGCCAATTTTCTTAAATGCACTTGATTCAACCTATAACTTGACCCCTCCCAAACCAGAATCATCAACGATTGCCCAGACCCCGGAATGACTGGTTTGTTGCAGAATTCTGAAAAATGCTACTGAATATTTGTTGTAAGTATTACCGAGCTGACAGCTCAAGTGGAATTTTAACAAGGAGACCGAAGTTTATTGTTGATAAACAGCCAAACATACGAAGTGACACATTCAGTCCACATCGCAGATCAGAGGAATTAAGAACTCTCTTCTGCCTGGAGAAACGAGGACACGCAGCTCGGCGCCCGCCTGCAGAGCTCTCCGGCAGCTGCGTGGGACCTTTGCGTCTGCGCGGAGGGGACGGGACAAAACGTCCTCGGCCGAAAATGGCAAAAGGGCCTCGGCCCCGCACGGCAGCTCGGCACCAGAGACGGTGGAGGACAACGCCTGCGCCCTCACCGCACCCAAGACCGTGCTCTAGAGGTGCAGGCCTTGCAGAAAAGAAAAAGGAACCTGGGTTTAAAGTAAGACGTATGACTACGTACCAATTAGTATTTTTATAATTTACTTCAGATTTGCTGACTTTAGAGAAAAATCTGCGTTCTCAACAGAAGTACCCAAAGCCAAGTGCAATGGGATGGCGCTGCTGCAGGCGCGCTGGCTGGCCACCGCACTCCTCGGAGACCTGCTTGTCTGCTCGCTCTTCCTTGGCAGCTTCTGCTTTTCTGAGGAGGAGGAGAAATCCTCCCAGGTGTTATGTCAGAGGTGGGATGGGATGCTTCCTTGAAGCGGAGTTCCTTTCCTTCGCTAGGTCCAGAACTGGCAAAGGTCCCCCAAGCTGCCTGCTCCGGATCCTGGTGGGAAGGGATGGCCACCCCGCCTCCCAGCCATCAGGTTCTTTTAGCTAAAGTACCACTGACAGCCCCTTCGTCTAAACTTCCATCTCCCAACCCAGAAACATAATGGAGAAGCCAATTAAATGATTATTAATTCATGCTGCTTTCCGTAAGCCAGAGGTTCTCATCTCCCTGCATTCCGTAAACCAGCTTGCCACTTGCCCTAGAAATTTACAGTGGGGTTTCTGCGATCTCCATTGATTTAGAGAGCAGCACCCTCCCCGCCCCCCCGCCTACGGAAAAACTCCCTTCCTGCTAAGTCCAGCAGCCGGCCTGGGAAAAAGTTTTCAGTGGGACCGAGGAACTGTGTTTTCACGGCCCGATGGAAAATAAAATTCCATATTTGGTGGTGCCGCCCTCCTCCAGCCTCCCCTGACATTTTCTTGGAGCAATTACTCAGCATCACGAGCCCTCGGACCAGCCCGACCTGCTGTGCCAGCATGGCCCCGCGGCCGGCAAAGCCCGCCATGACAGCCACCACCCCGCACGGGTCTCGTGCAGGAGTGTCCTTAAAACGGCCGCAGTTCTCCTCCCGAAATCCTGGGACTGGAGCGGACTGTTTTATCTGTTCTCATGCCCATGTGGCCCCCGCGTGGGCGAGGGGCATGGCCAGCCCCTGCAGCCCAGACCCACCCGCGCGGTGCCGCTAACAGCAGCTCCGGAGCCTGGAATAACGGCGCGCAAAGTTCAGGCTCAGCCTGTCTGGCACAGACAGACGATTTGTATCAATGCGGCACGGGGAACTCCGAGAAGGCGACTCCACCGAGGGACTGCAGCGACACGGACGCGGCCAGAGACCCCCGGCCTCACCGAGAGGGCACCTGGTGCCTGGCACCACTCCGGTGCTGCCCGCTCTTCGCCCCGTGTCCTAATAACACATGGCTGAATGTTTCTTTCTGAAACACCGTCTGTTTACATTCCTTATTCCCTGAAGGTTCCGTTCGTTCTAATAAGATGTTGTAGCCCTACTAACAGGCCAGTGCATCGCCTGCTGCTCTACAGTATTTTTTCAACTCGCTATTTGATAAATAACGTGATCGCACGATAGACAGAAGGAAATACAGGATTTGCAAGCGTACTTTCGTACCCAGACCTTGACTGCTGCCTTTCGGAAAAGCAGCCCTGAAAACGGTCAGATAATTTGTTTTTCGGATGCTGTGTCATACCTTCCAGCCTGCAGCGAGCATGAACAACTGAACTACCATCAGATATTCACATCACAGCACCCAGCAGCCCCAGCCACCACCAGACCTTTTTGCCACACTCTGCACAAACACAGAGTGCCCAGAACACGCCATGGTGAGACGCTGGGCAGCACGAGGGGCACGTGGAGGCAGCGCTTTGCTTTCCATCGTGGGTACCGCACATCTTCCCCGCGGCCCTGCTGACCAGCTCATCCCCCTGGGAGCGGCTGCGTGCCGCGCTGCTCCAGCCTGCCAGGCTCTGCTGCCGCGCGG
The DNA here is from genome assembly GCF_009769465.1 of Tauraco erythrolophus. Classification (NCBI taxonomy): domain Eukaryota; kingdom Metazoa; phylum Chordata; class Aves; order Musophagiformes; family Musophagidae; genus Tauraco; species Tauraco erythrolophus. The sequence continues at coordinate 22,784,150 of NC_141479.1, read as the reverse complement.
TGCTGCGAATCGAGAGCCAAGGTGCCAGGGGAGAGAAAGCGACCGGTGCAGGCTGGGCGAGAGGTACCGGAGCGACAGCACAAAGTCATGGATCGATCCCAAAGGTTATGAGAATTCTGACTCTGACCCAGGGAGCAGGAGAGTGGGTGAACAACGCGGCTGTGGGTGGCCCTGTCCCACTGGGATGAGGGTCCAGGTGCTCACAACCCGATGTGGCAGCGACTGCAGCAGAAGTTGGCTCAGGCACATGAGCAGTAAAACGCTCCAGCAAACGCACCCGCAAGAGACGGCCCGGAGCGCAGCCGAGAGGCTTCCCTGCCCCAGGAGAGACAGGTCTCTCTGCCCCTGAGACCTGTGCCGGGCAGAAGGAAAGACGGGGAACGCAGAAAACCATCCCATCTTGTGCCCAGCATGACACACGTTTGCGACGTGGTACCCTAAAGCCCTGCGCCTTTTCTTCTCGCAATGGTGTCTCAGATCATACCTTCAGAACCGTGGGAAACCTTGGGTTTTTTTGAAGAATGAAGTGGCTGAAAGGAAACAAGCAGTAATCTTTTATATTTACCTATTTCACACAGTTCTTGAGCCAGCTACCAATCTGCGTGAATATTACTGTCCAATTCAACTGAATAAATATTTCGACAAACCTACCATGAGAGTCCATATCCACTAATTTACTAAATCAATGTGTTGCGCCTGGGAGACGGTCTAAACAACAGTAATTCTGCCAACTCCTTAAAACCAGCAATAAGGGACCACCACGGCTGCCGGGCAGCACACGGCTACGCGGTAAGTGGGAACCACTGGTGAGGAAAGAGCCAACACGGAGAGTGGAAACAGCAGAAACGTTGGCAGAGACCGGCTCACCAAAGAGCACGCGCGGAAAGGATCTGAAGACAGCAAAGCAGCCGTCGATGGGCTCCGCTGCAGCACAGCCATCCGCCTGGCAGTGCCACTGAGATGGCCCCTCCGCGCTCCCGCACGCCCCAGAACGCAGGGGCTGCCGCACGGGTGGGCTTTGGTAGGTGCTGCCACTGCCGGGGAGGGAGCAAACGGGTTTTGCTGTGGTGAACATGTCACGGACGTCCTTTCAAGATTAGCCGCTGGCAAAGGTAGCCGAGAGCCGGCCGGGAGCTGTGCTGTCCAGGAGCTGTGCCGGCAGGGAGGGCTGGCTCCGGTCTCGGGGCGTGCAGGACCATTTCTCCCAGCTAGAAGTCAACTATTGTTCCACTTGGGCCAGACTGGTAATTCTGCTGCTTTTTATTTTTTAGGTAGCTGCACTTCACTAGGTATGAACAGAAAAAGAAAGCTCAAAAAAGTCATACAAAGGATCAGGCTGACTGCGAGGAAGACTCAAAGGCACCGAGTACATGGCTGGGCTCGATGTCTCCAGCGGAGCGGAGGGGTCAGGCAGAAGAGCCAGGCAGAGCTGGGCCAGGATGCCACGTGGAGGGTGACCGGGATGCTCCGGGGCCACAGCTCAGAGCAGCACCCACGGCTGGCCGGCTCCGAGCCAGCGGGCAGAACCCAGGGAGAATCCCATGGCCTGACCCGGGGAAGGGCTGAGGGGCCTTCAGGGTCCTCCCAGAGCCACCGCTGGGCACTCACATCCCCTTTGCCCCATGGAGAGCAGGAACCTCACACCTGCGGGCGCTGCCCAGCAGCTGGGCACAGCCTCCCTGGGGAGAGCGGCATGGGGGCACCTGGCCCGGCTGTTTTCCTGGGCTTGAGTTGGTGCCCAGGAGCCTTTTGTGCTTTGCAGATGCTCAGGAAAAAAGCACCACCACAGTGTGCTTTCCCATCCCCTCTCCCAGGTTTCCTTCTCGCCGAAGCCGGGGTCGAGAGCCGCTTCACCGTGCCCCTCGTCCCCTTCCTGCCAGCCTGCTCGTCCCTCGTCTCTGCTCTGGTCCACAGCATATCGCAGCCATTAACTGCTCAACAAACGCCATATATTAAAAAACCAGAAAAAAGCGGCAGTGGGGGGAGGGGCAGTAATAGATTTCCGTCAGGATGTGCCTGACCTGTTTTTTTCAATTTCAGTAATTAGAAAGGCAGTGGGCCTGTAGGAATTATTCATAAACTGCAGGAGCTGTGCAGTATACATTTATGTTAAACATGTCAAATCCGATTGAAATCATGCCTGCCAGCACCATACTCCATAAACACACTTTTCTGCAACAATTTCCCAGCTCTCGGCAGCCCATTAATACCTCCTTTAATAGCAATCTACCACGGATTCGAATCAGGGACGCTCCATTGCACTAATTGCTCTGTGTTAGGTGAGCATCATGGATTAAAAAAAAAAAAAAAATCATTAAAAAAAATAAAAGCCCTTCAGGCTAGTCCTCTAGAAATATTTCATTTCAATCTATATTTTAAGTAGAGTTTGTTTCTTGTTTTTGTGCAAAAAAATCTGATATTCTACATCTATACAACTGACGGTGCATTAAGGAGGTCTCTTTCAGCGCCGGGTCACTGCAGACGAAGCGCTTCTCTCCAGCCAGAAAATACAGATAAGCCCCACCTCAAATCTCGAAAGTCTCGTACCGATCTGCCCTGGTCTGATGCAGGCTTTAGCTGGAAACCCATGTGTTGAATATTAATCATTTACATCCTGCCTTCGGAACGGAGTCGGGAATAGCCACCATTTCTCTCCTCCTTGCTGGTTGGCTTGTGATAAATCTCACGGCAGTCACGACGAGACAATCTCTGAAGCTCAGCCACCAGCTGGAGCATCTCCCTTCTCCAGCGCGGAGGTGGACGGCTCTGGAGCAGAGAGGGAAGGCGGCAGGTGGAGGCAGCGCCGGTGCCAGGGGCTGCACCGAACCACGCTTGGGAGCGGCTCAGCCCCGCTGCCGGAGAGAGGGAGAAGGGAAACCCCAGGTCCCGTCTAGAAACAGGAAGCGTCAGCCTCCTCTCTCCAGGCAGCGTTCCAGGAGCCACGCAGCGGTGCTGGTGCCCGTGGGCACCGATCGCTGCCCGACGGGAGCCGAGGGCAGCCGAGGCAGCGCCAGCGCTGCGGAAAGCACCCGGCACCGCCGCTCTCCAGAAATCTTGTAGGAGCCACAAAGTGGTACGTGAAAATCAAAGCAAAACGAATCCTTATTTGGGATGGAGTTTTCCACATGTATATTTCAATGGAAAGTATGACCTAAAAACCGTTTCTGCTCAAGATTATTCCATTTTAAAGGAAATAAAAAACTGAATCAATAAATTTATTTTGCAGCTGAGACATTTTTACAAATTTGCAGAGAGGTTTTTCCTTTCGGTGCTAACACCGACACCGGCGCAGCCTGCCACACGCGGACGCATGTGCCGTGGCACAAACAACCCTGGCTCATCGCTCGCGTGTCCGTGCAGAGGCAGCCTGGGAGACGCACTCAACATTTTGTTAGAGAACTCACAAATCTTTAAGAACGTGGAAGAAATAATCACCCAGTGCGCAGTGAAGAAACTGAGGCGCAAGAGGTGAGTAAATTGCTAATGATCAGATTGCAGCAAGATGAACAGAGAACAGGTCTGTCAACCTCCACTCCAGCACACTATTTATTGGCTTTGAGCCTGCACTTCTCTCTCACCCATCCCCACTTTCACAGAATTGCAGGGCTCGGAGGCACCTCCGAAGGTCAGCCAGTCCATCCAAAGCAGGATATACTGTGCCTACTTCATTCCCGACAGCAGCTCGTCTAATCTTCTTGAAAGACCTCTGAAGGAACCTTCCCAGAAAATCTACTCCAGTGCTTCACAAGCAGTACCATGAGAATTTTTTTTAATTTAGTATCTAACCTCTATTTTCCTCCCTTCAATTTAAGCCCAGTACTTCTTGTTGTCTATATCCTGACCATGGAGAACAAATTATTTCCTTTTTTCCAGAACCATTTTATGCACAAGAAGACTTATGTTGTCCACCTCTTTGGACTTCTCTTTTTGGGTCAAATGAGTCTGTTAATTCCGTTTTCTACTCACGGCTGATGCCATGCAGATCACGCACACTTCTGGGTCATTTATGCTGTTTGGTCTTTCTGAAATTGCTCCTCAACTTGCTAGACACCCCAAGCTCAGAAATGGACACAATCTTCCAGAGGAAGCTTTCCAGCGCTGAAGAAACACACCCATTCCATAATATTTTCACCTACGCCACAATGCTTGAGCTTTGAGACTGTCCCAAGAAGCAGGGTCAAAAGTCTTCCCGAGGAGAAGACACGGGATACTGACTGCAAACAAGGTCTTCTTCACACAGAAGGAAATTGGGTCGTGTTGACGTGATTTGCTCTTGACAAATCCTTGTTGACTGTTACTCATCTCATTATCTTCCCGTCAGTACTTACAAACAGTTGTTTGGTCAATTCCCAGGAAAATCTGGGGCAAACGGAGCTGGCAGGTGTGCAGTTCCCCAGCTACTCCTTCGGTGAAAGACAAGCACCATGTCCGTCCCCTCGCGGTACCCCCCGTTCTGCGAAGGCACCAGGAGAGCAGCTGACAGGTCTGCAGATGCCTCAGTCACTTTCCCAAGACACCCGGTACGACGCAGCAGGTCACCGACGCGACAGCGTTCAGCTCAGCTGAGCCCTTTGCAGCCCGTCCCCTCCCAGCCGCAGGACGAGCTCCCCCCGCGGCGCCGCCGGCACGAGCTGCCCCGGTCCCTCACGCAGTCGGCCCATTTAGTGAAGGCAAAGGCGGCTTTATGCTCTTCAGCTCTCTTGGCACCGTGGCTGACAGCCACCCCGCTCCGCCGAGCGGCAGACCAGCGCTCTGCTCGCCATCTCCTCCGGCAGCGCGTGCCTCCTTCGTGCCGCCCGTTCCCCTCCCTGGTCCCCTCTCGGTTTGTACCATGGCGTTTTGATATTCCTGCACACGCGGACGCTGCTCCTCTGTGGTTGTCCTGAATCACCTGACCTGGTTTCCATTGCCTTCCACATCTGAGGTCCGGCAGGACATGGCAAGATAGTCACGTTCCTCAAGGGAGCTCGAAAGCAGAAACACGACCGAGGTGTGGTACCCGCTTCGTGTGGCCGCTGCACATAAACAGTGGATAACGATTTTTTTTGCTTTAAAGTTCAGGGGTAATGTCCTCACGTTTGAAAGCAGGACCTGGATTCAACAACAGCACGTGCGTACACCTCGCTGAGGCTGTTCTCTTCAGCCTTGCAACAGCTCTGGACAGGCTCGTCCGGAGCTCTGCGGGCACAGTCTGCGTATTCCTTTGTGTGTGTTCCTCTGGAGACCCAGCTAAGCTCTCCATCTCTTATCTGCTGTTTGACTGACAAACCCCAAAAACAGATTAGGAATTTCACTGGCAGGAAGAAGAAATAAAAGCATCCAAATCTAGAGATTTTGGATAGTAAGGGGTTTAAAAAGTAGGTTCTTCATTCTTCCTTACATGTTTTAACATAGAAAAATCATCTTTTCACATAGATCAGCTTTTGCAAATGCTTCAGGTTTGGGCAAAGGGCCCTACTTACCCTTTTAGAGATTTAATAAAAATACAACACATCTTTCTGTGATATTTCACAACATGTGCTTTTACGTAGATCACACAATCCCACACAGCAACAGACTAAAAGTCACCTGCAGCCAAGTGAAGTCTGCAGCTCTGGGCTGAAGAACGGCTCTGAGACGGGGAACGACGTACGGAGCAACACCGGCGAGTGCAGTGTCTGCTGAGAACATGAGCTTCAACAAGCATTAAAGCACAGCTTTTCTTCACCAGTTTGGACACATCTTCCAATGGTCGAGGTTAAAACCGTACTGAGCTGAAAGCCACATTTCATCCTTTTGAAGGCTGTGTAAGGTGACCCATCTCTTTGGCTGCGGCTCACCAAGAGGCAGCCGCAACCACGGCTGGAGAAGGCGGCCTGAAGGGTGTCTGTGCAGAGCGAGAGGCACCGTTCCAAACACCCATGAGTCTGCACACCGATGGGCTACCGTGCAGAAGCAGGAACGGGGAGTCAGAACTGCTCCCTCCCGGGCCAAGGAAAACGAGTGCCACCTCCAGTGCCTTCCCTTCCACACCTATGCCGAAGTGGCCAGCAAGTGCCAGCGGAGGAGGGGAACGGCCCTCTCCAGGAGGACGATCGTGCAGCTGCTTTCTGCTCAAAGGCGAGGAATATTTAAAAGGTTCCTCCCACTCACCTCTGCAAGATAGCAACCACCTTCTGGGAAACAGGGTAACCTAATACCTTCACAATTAATCCATCTAAGGATTTTGCAAAGAGAAACCTCTCGGATTCTACTGCAACGTAAGCACTGTTGCACATCTGCAGTTTCCATTTCAGGCTGTCCTGGTTCCAGCAGACAGTGAGCAGCTAACAGAGCACAAGCAGCACAGGGTCTGCCTCTCTGCGTCAAAATCTTGCTACCAGAGCCAGGACCATGATGAAAAAGCAGGCTAACAGTCTCTCAAGTCTTAACAACATAGGGTGGGGTTTCATGATATGCTTAATCCACCCTAAGTGCTGGCGGCTGCCAGAAGGGGCAGTTCCCTTCTCCCTCCTCCCCTCCCAGCTGCCGATTCCCACTGCCCGCGTCAGGTCCGGCACCACTGCGCACAGGGGAGCTCCGACCCACGGCCCCAGCGGGAGCCTGGGGCTGGCAGCGGGGACGCGTGACCGACCGCGGCTCCAACTGTGCGAGCGTGTCACGACGCTCCGCTCAAAGACTTCACAGGGCGACACCGAGGTCATGCTGACAGTGCCGCGTGGCGCGGTCGGTTAAGGAAGGAGTTTTGCAGACTGCTGGCTCTGCAGCATCCCACTTTCCTTTCCTGGATTTAAAGAAAACGAGAGACCAAAACCCACCTGTCCATTTACTCTGGTCCTTGTCCCCTCCACTCTCTTGTTCCTTGGCAGGCTCTTCAGCATCACCGGCTGTTTCATTGGGTCCTTCCGCATCTTCAGTGGATTCTTCTGAAACAAGAGAAGCAGAAAGTATAACATAAAAATGGAAGAAGTCGAAACAGAAGAGCAAGTAACTGCCATTGAGCAACAGAGCAACAGCCAACGCTGAAGCACAAGTGTTGAGTAGCAGACATCAATGTCACCCAGCCTTCTCCCAACACTACCTGATAGCTGTTCAGGAGAGAAGCTACAGAGGAAAGAAGTGAGAGATGAAATGAAGAATCTCACCTACTTCTATCACTTACAGCTACTGACATCCCCTGTGGTGTATCGCACAGTAAAACATCTGCCTGGTATGAAAAGGTTCTACCCAGCCATGCCACGGATCAGAGAAGCGTTAGGGATTGACTGGAGCCTCCAGCACCTTCAGCCTCAGCCTTCCTCCTCATCCCCATCTCAAGCTCTTCAGACTGAAGGGCACCATGCGTAGTACTGACCCTGGTCACCGAGACCCCCGAGTTCACTGCAGAAACACCACCGCTCACTCCTGCTCACACAAAGGAGTGACACTGTCTTCTGTGGACACGGCCCTGACGCAGGGCACGGGAGGGGCTGCTGGGGGGTCTTATTGTCATCCCAGTCACAGGAAGAGTGTGAGCACACAGGCAGCCCCATACAGGTGCAAACGCATGAAGGAGTAAAAATACTCTGTGAAATGAAGTGCTGAAAATTCAGAACAAAACGCAAAGTGCCACTGCCCCACCCGTTAACCAAAGCACCGGCGTGCCGAGGCCAGTGGCACGGAGCGTGTCGACACGGCGCGGTGCAGCTCCACGCAGAGGCACCCTGGTCAGGTGGGATACTGGGAGTGAGATGGCTGCAGCTGCCAGACCTCTTACACCAGGGTGTAACAGCTACATTATCATCTAATATCTTGGGTATTAATGTATAGCGCGTGCAGCTCGACAGCTACCACGTAATTGATGGGGGCTACATCAACATTGGGAAGAAAGGGTATTTTGAAGCCATTATATCCTCTTTCAGGCAGGACAGTTCGTAATTTTAACTTGCATTATCTGGTCACGGCAAATCCTGGGCTATCATGAGGTTTTTATCTGAACTACCTAACCAGTTAAAGCACCCTCCCCATCCTCCCCCTAGCAAAGATGGGGCTAGAAATCAGGATTACAAATATGTATTAGGAGATTGCAGATACTTGGCAGTGCCCTTTGAGAACGTGACAACTTAAATCAAGGGGGAACTTGTAAAAGCATCCAGAGATCAGCACTGATATCAAGTGGGAGCAGTGATTTATACTCTACGCCTCTGTCACTCTTTTAAAAGCTGGAAACTCCTAAGAGCTGCAGGGATCCCAGTGATCTTCGGCTGGGAAACAGGACCCCAGAGCGAGAGGTGTGATGGGATGGGTGGCATCGCCAGGCAAAGGTGCCCGACACGAGGGAAGACACGAACGACTGACGCAGGGGTGAAACAGGCGGTTTGCCCTGTGAGATGGGCGGTCGAGTAGGCTGGAGAGAAGGGCTGCCAACGTGGCAGCCGGATTCAAATTTCGGAAATTAAAGTTCCAAAATTTTTCCCACCCCGGGGAAAAAACGACAAACCACCCCCAGCCCCCTCTGCCGCCTCCCAAACGCGGCCCCGCAGGGCGAGACAGCAGACAGCGGCCGGTTGCCCGGACAGCCCTCCCGAAGCGGCTGCTGTGATTTGGTGCCAACGCTCGTTCTAACGGCCCCGGCGCGCCCCGGGCGCTCGGCACAGCCCGTGCCGGCCGCCCCCCACCCCCGGCCGGGCTCGGGAGCGGGCACGGGAGCGGGCACGGGCACCGCTCCGGGCCGGGGGCGGCCCCGCGGCCCCGCTCAGAGCCCGGCCGGAGCCGCCCGGCCCGGCGCGGCCGCACAACAAAGGGCGCCCGGCGCGGCCGCACTCCCGGCGGCGACCCGGAGGTGTCAGCACCGGCACGGGCGGCGCGGGGAGGGCGAGCCGGCGGGCGCGGGCAGCCTGCGCTCCAACCTGAGCGTGTGGAAATAACACACGTCTTCGAGTGCACTGTCTGGTTCGAGGGGAATAAAATAGGACATTCATAGGCAGTTACACCATCTGTCTTTATACCATCATCATCATCAACAAGGGAAAAAATAGCTCTTTAAAATGGACGAAAGCCCAGGCTGACGGTAACCAGAAAAATGTGAGCTATGAATACCAATAACGGCAGAAAATGATTAAAAAACAAGGCTACAAACAGCAAACCCTCCTGCCCCACTGGGCCCACAGCTCCTCACTCTCGCGGGCGCAGCCTGTCCCACTGCCCGCCCCGGCCGAGCCCCCGCGGACCCTCGCACCACCGAGCCCCGGCCCTGCCAAGAGCAGCTCTCCGGGGACGAGATCTGCCTCCTTGGCTCAAACGCCGCTGTGCTGGGCAGGGCTGCAGAAAGCACATGCACGCTTCAAACCCTTCTCCTCCCCCTCCCCTCCGAGCTGATTTTTTCCGAAGAGTGTTTTTTTTTTAAAGCAGGACAGGAAGGGAGCTGAGTGCACGATGCATCTGCCCAAGGAGGCTCCAAAGCAGCTCCAAAGCCCCTGCTACCATCCTTACTTGGCTCCTTGTTCCAGGGACTTTGCCAAGGACAATCCTCCTGCTCCTCTCCCCCATCACACCCTGGGAGCTCCTGGCACCCGTGGACCCGAGGACACAGCCATCTGGCGCAGAGACTTGGGGAAGCGTTAACTCCTGGCTGCCTCGTGATCCTTTTCCAGCAGACTTTTTTGGAAGGCTGGATACCACTCTGCTCACTACGCTTGGCCTGACTTGTCTTGCAGCTGCCAGTGTTTAAGCTGACCCCAGGGATGGTCAGGAGAGCGTCCTCAGCCACACTGCTCAGCTGGCCACGGGCTGCAGAGGGCTTTGGATGCCAAGGACCCGTCTCCAACGCATCGCACACAGGGCAAGCGCACGTGGCCTGGCCCAGCGTCTAGCAACAAGGTCCTCCAACCCCTAAATAAAATGCAGCAGAGCTCCCGTTCCTGGAATATTTGCACTCATGCTCTCTGGTGACGGCTCTGCAGCTGCGGAGTCGCTGTGACAGCTCCGCGGCACGATGGCAGGTCTGGGCAGCAAACGCATGTGCAGATGGCACCCAACCATCCATCGTCCTGCATTTCTTTGGGGCATTCTTCTGAGAGGACAAGGCCAGCATCACATCTAGCAGGGAAAGGTCTGCTCTTCTTCTCAATCTCCTGCACACACAACAAGGAGCTTCTGAGCTTCTGTTTTAATTGTCTGCAAATCCTGGTGTGACATTGTGCCCATGCTGTGCGCGAGCAGAGCTGACCACTGTCTTTTATTTAACGTCCAAAGAGCCCCATGGGACAGACCTGCAGCTGAGTGTGAAGACCACCTCGTGTGACCAGCTCCCAAAGGCCGGATGAGGCTGTCGACAGCAAGACATAGGGAATTTATTTGCGAACCACCATGACCCTTTTGTTACCGTTTGACCATACCTCCTTGAGGCCGTACACACTGTTAGGACTCATTCACCTAAAGGCTTGACTGTATTTTCCCTAAGGAGGTCGATAAAAACGCCATCAGTCATTTTGTAGTTAAAAAGGTACTCGGCTTAAAACTGTACACCCCAACCAGCGTCCCAGTCGGGGCCGGTACCCAGAGGGTGAGAAGCCTCTGCAGTAGTTCAGCAGCACAGCAGGAGTCTCTGCAGGCCAAGGACTCTGACCAGGACTTTCGGAGAGCACGGCGGGGTGCCAAACCTGGAGGCGTGGAGATCAGCCATAGAGGTTGTGTTGGAAGAGGCGATGGGGTTGACTCCCGACGTGGGAACCTTAGCGAGGGGCTCTGGAAGGCCAGAGATGCTATTGCAGCCCATGCCCAGAGGATGCAGGTGCTGGACTGCTGTCTTCTGTTTCCAGAATTCTGACTGCACAGGGTTTATGAGTTCACGAAGGGAAAGTGGGCTTCATCCTCCACGGGGAGCTCGCCAGGGTAAGCGCAAGAGCTGTTGCTGTGGGATTGCATGGAGGTCATCATGTCCCACTGAAATACCAACAACACAACCTGTCCATGGGTCTCCATGCTAGAGTGCCTTCCATGAGGTCACGATGCTTTATTAATAAATTTTCTTAAAGGAATTTTCCAACCGCCAGGGTTCAGGTCAATACCAAGAGCGAGCAAGTGTAACTGCGGGGCACCTGGAGTCCAAGGAGCCTGCTCTTCCATCGTAGGAAATCTGCCCCATGCAAAATCCTAGGAAGAGTCTTTCTTCCTTCATGAATAAATCATTTTAGACAGTGGCATTTCCTTTTAATTTAAAATTAAAACATTCACTATGGAGGGGGGGAAGAGAAGGAGAAGAGTCTGGAAAATCAAGGGTATCTGACATCTGCAGATGTCAGGGAATCTCTGACTCAGTTACACACTGAAAACGCATCCGAATCCCCGCACGCCGTCGCACAGGAACTCGCTGCCGCGTTTCTGCCCCTCTCAAAACCCAGAAAGTTGCGGGTTGGAGAAGTCAGCAAATCTCAGCTGGATCCAGGCCAGCTTGAACAGCCCAAGACCTCTTCTCACCTCTCCTTCTCTCAGCTGGATTTTCCTTAACAAACCCAGATCTCTTACCCGAAGGGATAGGGGGCATTTCAGGGGTGGCAGAAACGCAGGGATGGGAGATAAAGAGCGTGCACTTGCCTCCCCACCCTCCGGCAGGCTCAAGAGCTGAGAAACATTAGCTGTCATGAACCACAATCAAATCAGGTTTGAAATATTTAGCAGTGGCTTGGAAAATGCGGTGGTGCAGCTCTGACAGGCGAGATGTGCAGACACCCATTTTCCATTATAATGGAAATATCAAGCCTGTTCTGAATATGTATAACCTAGAAAAATGTATTGATTTTTCATTCGGCATTAAAAAAATGAAATACCCTGCAGCTGTCAAAAGCCTTTTGTTAAAAGCTCATCTTTCCTGGAATGAGGTTTACCAGAAACAAGTTTTAATTGTACACAGGGTCTCTCCTTTGAAACAAAAAGAATCTCTGATGCTCCCTTTTTCAGGACGAGGAGCCAAAAAAGCCTGTAGAGAGACAGGATCGAGACCTGGCTGACTTCTGCAAGCTGACACTGCGAGGAGCGGTGACAGCGACGGCCTGTGTGCAGTCAGCTGCACGGCTGCACATGCACAGACACGCGTGCCGGCACCGCCGTGCCAGCGCGCCGGCTCCCCGCGAGCTCTGGCTGGCGAGGGACCACTTCCCTTGCCGATGCCGAGGCCACACCACCGGGCTGTGGCCCAGCATGTTTCAGAAGTTCGACTGCTTTAAAGCGGTCTAAACGCGAGGTGCCCGGGCCCTGGGAGGAGGTGTGCTGTGCTCTGGGTCCTGACAGAAGCAGGAGAGGCTTCAGGTGGTCCATGGGGGTCAATGCCCTCCTGGATCCCGGAAAGCCCACGAGGAGCTCAACTGCGCCCTGAGCTTTGCCAGGGCCATGGGGCACTGTCTGGTGCTGCTGGTCCCAACAGCGGCTTTTGTTCAGCTGCCCCAAAGCTGCAGCCCCGTAGGACGACGACACTGAGTCAGAAGGGTGGCTCACCCCGATGGGAAGAGGCATGGGGAAGGTGGGCCCACCTCATGCCGTACCCATGGGCCAGGCGCACTCAGCTGTGGGAAGAGAGCACACGCAGAGCCGGGAAGGAGGGCTAACGCCAACTGGTGCCCCCGGTGCAGAAGTGGCCCACAGCGGAACGGAGCGATGGCAAACCCTGCCGCTACCCGCCCTTCAACCTGCTGAAATCTGAGTGAGAGCGCAGCCTTGGAACAGCTTTGTGCAAGAAGAGACGCTGGCAAGGGTCAGGACACAGAGCAACATCCTGGAAACGATTTGACTGTTTGTTTGTGACCAGCCCAATGGAAAAAAATGTTTTCCACAAACATTCAAATATTTGCATTTGAAGATAAGACAATCCATCCACATGGAAATGTAGGTAAATCCATTTTCAGAGGTTTTTCTGCCGTCTTGTACTTCTCACCCAGCTCAAGCTCGTCTGGGGCACGTCTGCTAAGGTAACCTTGGCTACCAGGCAGCACTGCCCTTGCAGCTCAGATTCAGGATGCATACATATGCACACATACACTCCGTGCTAGCTCCTAACTGGATTATTCTAGTAAACTTGTTTATTCCTGTCATTTTCCTAAAAGGAAAAGCAGGACTCCAAGCAGTCAAGAGAAAGCACCAGGTACAGATTACGAGAGGAACGCCACCGAGTGCCAGCTCCGATGCAAAAGCTGGTGGGTGAGTCCTAACGCCTGACAAAAGGAATCCGACATGTGTCCTGGACTAATGACGCTTCTCTCCGAGACGGCCCTGTTTCAGACGTGGCCAGAGCGTGTCTGTGCTGCTTTCATTGACAAAAAAGAAAACGCTGACTGTGAGCGTGCCCCAGCTGATAAAGCCATCCTCCGCTGCCTATCTTCTCAAGGCACGGAAAGTTTATCTGGCTTTTGTGCAGTTAACTACAGAGGCAAGCGTTCAGATAAATAAAACAAGAAATTCAACAGCAAAAGAACAGTTTGTGAACTTTTAGCTTCTATTCCTTTGCTTTCTGCTCTAACGAAAAAATTCAGAATTTTTGGCCAGTTTCCCTGAACAGATCTGAAAATCCTACAGCAGCATCCAGGCCTCTGGTTATCTCCCAAACAAGCTCCCTGCTCAACAGAAATGAGATGACCCTCTGCCAGACATTAGCATCTTTTCTTCTTAAATATGAATGCTTCTACTAACATGGTTATTATTTTTGCATTTGGTCACTTTATCTGATCTACCAGCTCCAGCCAGAGGCCCCACATGGCCGAGAAGTGCCCGTGGTCAGAGGGCACGCGGGGAGGACCGATAAAATCACGCAACCTTTGGCTTTCTGCTTTTGGTAACAAAACGTAGCAGCACTAGGAAAGAGAACAATGTTATCAAAACCAGATAATTAGAAGGAAAAACAATTTATGTCTTAAAAAAGTAGGAACCAGCGGTGGTGAAACCTGCCACTGTCTTTTTGAAAGAAAGAGAAGAGTAGGACACGGAGCAGAAAGCCGAAGCCCGTCCGTGCGGCAGGGCGCAGTTACTGCCGTCAGCTCTGCCGGTGCGAGAGTCCGGTCTGCTCCAACGCGTCTGGATCTCGGACACGCAGGGAACGAGCTTGGGAAAGCACCAACTGCTCTGGAAACCTTCACCTCCCCGGAAAGCCAGGCAGAGCCTTGCCCCGCAGAGAACAGCGTCACCAAGAACAGCTCCGCACAAAGAAGCCAGCTGCGAGCCGGGCCCATCCCCGTCGCCGACCGAGGGCTGGGTTTATCCGGCAAAAGCAGACGGAGCCGGGGACTGGGGCAGCACGTTGCGTGTGCTCAGGGCTCCTCGCAGTGTCGGTTCCTCAGCACCTTCCCGGGGGTCGGCAGCACCGTGGCCGTCACCAGAGACCCCTCCGGAGGATGCCGGTACCTCTGCGCAAAGGAACTGAAGTCCAAGAGCCCCTTCCCTGAGATGGCACTGACTTCTCCCTGTCCCTGGGAACAGGCTGTCCAATTTTTTTTTGTAAACTGGGCTAAATTTTAAGTTGATGGAACCCAACAGGGACTTGCCCCCTCGAATTTCAGCAGAAATAGAAAGGTTGCTGTTATTTTCACACATGAAATATAAAAAAAAAGGCAAATTCCTTGAGCATGTTTGTAGTGGAGCGTGATGTGATTGTGTTGTCATTTATGGGAAATAATCGCAAGCCCATCTCTCCCTTTCCCCCCATTTTCCAGTCCAAATAACCATGAAAAATTACACTTCAATGTCAGGAGGACAACAAAGGAGGGGCTTTCTCCTGCGGCTTGACGGCTTTTCAGCCCCCCCTTCTTTGGACAAAAACTACCTTCAATTCTATTCCATTTTAAACAGGATCTAACAAATGCATCTTGACAAGTTCCTTTCTTTTTTTCTTTTAAACAGTATTTTGCACAGTTTAACCTACCTCCAAACCGGAATCAGCTGGAAAGGAGACTCATGCAAAACCACAAACACGGATCACACAGCAAAACAAAAGAAAACCCATCTCCAGGTCTGCAGCGAGGGGACGGTGCGGTCTCCAGTGCAGAGACCCGCAGGAGGAGGTTGGGAGGCAGTGGGGACCAGCGGGGAGGGACGGTGGAGAGATGGGCTGGCAGAGGTGGCAAGGCAGGAGCGCAGCAACGGCTGTGGGGGACAGGGAGCGTGGTGCCCAGCCCCGGTGTTGTGAATGACGGGTGCAGCCCTGGCCCAGTGCAGATGACTCCTCACCCCACCCCACTCTACGGGTGCCCTTACTGGGACCAGACACCCCGGGTGCTGGCAGGGAGCCTCAGGACAGCCTCTGCCACAGCCACATCCCCAGCCAGCCCGCAGCCGGTACAGCAACACTCTCCTCGGTTACTCCCCTCTCTGAAGGGGTCTGCTCCCCACCAGCAGCCCTGTCCCACCACCCACTTCTCATCCTCTCTGGTCTCACTCCTCTCTGCTCGCTCACCTCCCTCCTCCCGGCTCAGTTTCCCTCTGCTACAAAAATACAGAGAAACTGACAAAGCAGAAACTGGTGGTTTTCTGGAGACAGGAGAGGAGGTGGCCAACGGTGCTGTCCTGTCCCAGGCTCCCTGCAAACTCAGTGGCGCAGCATCGCCTGGGCCAGGCTCGGTCGCGCTGGGAAGCGGCTCTGGTGACTTGCTGCAGGCACGCGGACACAAGCACGTGTTTTCGGAAAGGCCGAGCGCTTTGGGAAATTCACATTCCACCTTGCAGAAAACGTACCAGTGCTGTGCATCCGCACATCCTCACCCGGCATCGCGCACAGAGCAAGGCGGACAAAGTGAGCGGTAATGAGAATGAGTAAGTTCACTCCAGAGAAACTTCCCAGATTCACAAACAAAACCAGTGCTACGGCCAAGCTAAAGCTAAAGCCAAGCTGAGGTTAAAGCCAACTTCAGCAACTCTGGAACAACGTACATCTCAAGAATACTGTAACTACGACAAAAATGAGCTATAATTAATTCATGCTTAGCCTTAAGGTTTGCATGTGCATAGGAGTGCGCTCGACAACCTTAACTCTGCCCTGGTTATTCATCATAAACCATACTTAAATCGAACACTAAAATGTCTTTTTTCTGGTTAGCTTTTTTTAATATACAACTCCTTCAACTCCTACTTTCTTCTCACTCTCCATGGTATTGCTCCAAGGAAAAGTTAATTAATGTGCTGCTGACCCTCTTCCTCCCCCTCCCCAAGCGTTTCCCAACCTCAGCATGTTTGGAGTTCTTTTAAGCTTAGCTAAAAACTTAAGAAAGCCATAATTACAGTGCCCTGGTTTAGGGACAACTACAATGTTCTTGCAACCCCGAGTACCTGAGGTACAGACACCGGCAGAGGCCGGCTGGGGGAGCGCGGCGGGGCTGACCCGGCAGCAGAGCAGCACGACCAGCTCGCAGTGCGGTGGCTGTGTCGCGGGGGTCTGCGGCACTTCGGCACCCCTTGGCCCTGGTGAGGAAAACAACCAACTGTTCTAAGCAAATGTCTCCGAGGACGGTTTGCCCACAGAGTGAGCCCAAACGGGTCTGGAGCCTGCGGTCTGGTCTGTTCATTCTTGACCGGGTGGCAGCAACATCGGCTGCTGCGTCCAGTCGCCGGGCTCCTCCCGGAGCTTATTTCTAGGAACTAACAATATATCGGAACATGGGAAATAATAAATGGCCATAAATAAAATATAAAATAAAAAATAAAGAGGATCATCCTGGGGTGTGCTGCTGCCCACGGGACACAGCAGGTCGCGGAAGCACGGGGAGAGTCGGCAGAGCTGCTCGAACCGCCGGCGCCCGGGAACAAGCGGGGTTACTCTCTGCCGAAGCAGATGAGAAGCGCTGCAGAGGCGACACGCGCAGCTGGTGGTGGCAACCAGAGACACTCCTGCAGAGAGCCTCGCGGGCTTCCACGGGCACTTCAAAGCGAGAAGTTGAGCAGCATCCATCCCCTGGGCCCCTGGGAAGGACTGGACAGATACACCAGCAGGTCTGGACAGCGGCAGTGACCCTGGGGCTGTGGGGCTCCCGACACTGCAGGCACCAGGGACATGCCACCTCCACGGCTTCCCCACGTGGAAACATCAGCCCAACACGAAGACTCGACACCAAAGCGTGCTGGTGCGAAGGGCCGTGGCCACACGCGCTGCTGAGGGACAGAGGCTGTGGCAGCCCCTCTGGCGCAGGGCTCTGCCTCCGGCCGTGCCAGCTGGCGGCCCGTGGGCCACTCCAGCCACGTTGCCCCCCGCCAGCCTTACACTACCCCTTGCCACGGGCAGGGCGCTCTGTTCCACACGCCACGTGGGTTGGTGCAGAAGAAGAAGAAGGCAGATGGCAGCTGCAGCCCCGCACGCGTGGCCGGCACCTGCTGACGAGGGCAGGCGGCGGAGACCCAAAATCCACCGCTCGGTGGCCCCGGAGCCTCCTCGAGGCCACGCCTGAGGAGCCCCACGTCACTCTCCGGCAGAGACGGCCGCGTCCTCGGGCCGAGCTGCCCCTTCCCCGGGTTTGGGCGAGCGGCACGGCAGAGCGTCAGTAATTGCTTTTCCCCTTGTACTAACGAGCTTTCAGCAGCAGCAGATTTCAGCTTCCTGGAGCCAACAGGCCCTTTTTCTCCACCTCTCATGGCTTCGCCTAATTGAAAGCGACTGCAATCTCAGCCCTGACTCCGGTATTCAGCCGCACCAGGGAGGTCAGAGAATGTCAAGTGAAGTCCTTCCACTCGCCTCCCCACCGCCGGCGCGGCGTGAACGGCGGCAGCCTGCGCCGCAGCCCGGAGCAACGGGCAAAATTACGGGGGCTGCCAACAGCCAAGGAGACCCGAACATGGCTCTCTGCAGCAGGGGGGGAGGGAGGGCTGCCCGGCACCTCTCTGTGCCGCATCCCAACCGCGGAGCCCTGCTGACCCCTCCACTTCTTTTTTTTTCTTTTAATTTAAAACAGAAGATGGGTTTCTTTTGAAAGAAACTATATATTCATCCTTATTTTCCTTGCAGCAAGACAGAACACCTTCCCCTACGATGCCCACGTCCTCTGTCATACATCAGGGAAAGAACTTCCACTTGCCATCACATCCAAGGCCAAGGCAGAAGGTGCTGAGCGGCTGCTCTAACTCCTGAGAGAAACAGAGGACCAAGGAAAAGGGAAGAGCTTGGAGCAGCTCCCAAGGAGACGCTGCAGGTACTCGTGGCTCACACGCTGCCTGGCCTGCGGCCAAGCGGTTTGGCAGCACCGGCTCGGTGCCGGCGGTGGGCCAGGAGGACGGAGCCGTTCGGCCACACCGGGATGCTCCCCCGTGCCTGCAGTCCCCACGCTCGGCCTCCCCAAACGCTAACGGGGGCGCGCTGGGGGCTCCAGGGATTCGGAACGCTCCTCAAACCTGGAGGCGGGCGCACGCACAGGTGGTGGCTCAGCAGAGCCCTGTGATGAGAATTTATTTCTCTCAATTACGAGCGCTTGTCCCCGGTCTCAGTTCATCAGCGCGGCGCAGGCGAGTCAATGAAAGCTCCGTAATGCGCTAATCAGATGCACAGCGACTTCCCGGAGCTGCCGGCTGCGCGCGAGCGGCCAGCACCGCTCGGGAAACAAGCGGCAACTTTGGGAAGTGGGTTGCCAGCCCTGCCCACCCCTCTGCTCCCCCACCGCGGGCGGCTCCGCGGTTACAGCCGATCCAGACGCAGTTTTCCCGCGGGGTCTGAGGCACTGCCGCTCGGGACACGTGCTTGGCACGTGCCCGGGAGCGGGCAGACCAAGCGGCGCTCATCCACATGCTTTATCCCTACTGCCCATGCGCACCCTTCTTCAATGGAAGTGCTTTATACGTTTTCAGATGAAGTTTTTTTTTTTTTTTTTTTTATTGGAGTTTGATCTGAAAGACTTGTTCCCTTCAACCTGAGACCATTCTGAAATACCCTGGTGAATGTCCCAAGCAGACAGAGAATGAATTGAAATATTGCCCTCAAAAAGCAAATATAGGACAAAAACACCAGAAAGAAGATCACTGATGAGATCTCATCTGGCGTCCCCAGGAAAAGACCACTCCTGCTCTCGGCAGCCCGTATTTAAATTAAGCACAACAGGCTGCGCATGGCAGAAGAGGAGGATGGAGGGACGAAGCCGAACGCGGCTGTGAACTCCCCCAGGCCCGAGTGCTCGGCAGCTTCGCCCTCGCTGCGGGTGCCTCTGCGCTTCCTTCCTTTGGGTTGGAACAAACAAACAAAGAAAAGCACTTCCCCTTCCAACGTGAACCACAGGAAGAGGCTGTTAATTTGACACTGGGACCCCAGTCCAGCACCAGCTCCCCCACCCTGGCATCGCTGGGGTGGCTGCCACCACCGCCGCCGGCACGAAGCTGTTACCGAACTTCCCAAGCACGAACCTCTCCCGGCGAGCGGCGCGGGGGGATGCTCTCCCACTGCAGCCTGCTCAAGAGCTCTATTGATCCAACACACACTTGGTGCCTTCGAAGTTGTTTATGATCAATATGCAAATTGCCCATGGCATTGATCTGGTATTAATTTTCAATTAGGGAACCCACGAGGGGTCTCCCAGGGTCAATATCTAACGACGCAAGGTAACTCCACCGCCAGCCGCGGGACTGATGCTGCCCAGTGCCTCTGGGGCTGCTCCTGCACTTCCTGCCCAGATCCCTCTGGACGCCACGACCTCCCGGAGCAGGATCAGTGCCTGCACAGCCTCCCCAAGCCCCTCTCGCACCTGCAGCCTCGCAGGGGCATGTCCCCCCTGCCCTGCCACAGGTGTTTTGCTTCCTGGCATGTAGGTGGGCACCTCGCAGCCTCCGAGCCGGTGCAGGCAGCGCCGTGGGCAGCGCCGCAGGCAGCACCACCAAATCCCCTGGGCTGGATGAATTTTGCCTGATTAAGAATTTGCACCTCTTTACCGCCGAGGCAGCCAGCCCCAACGGTGTGCTGTCATGCCCAGGGCACTGCTGCCCCCAGCCCACCCTGCCCACAGCACCACGCCTCTGTGGGCATCGTGCCGCTCAGCAGGTCACTGCCCCAGTGCCAGTGACACCAGTAGCAGCACAAACGGGGCAGTTACCGACTCGGGGCAACCCCCTTGCAAGTGATTTTAGAGAACAGCCTTCAACATACACACCGTGTTTTCTGCACTAACGCTGTTATTAATGCAGATGGCGCGGAGACAGCGCAGGGCAGCGGCGTGCACGGCAGCTCCTGCGAGCTGGGCGGGAGAGCTCGCGGTCCAGGTGGAGCGTGCGAGGAGCCTTCCGACTGCAGGAACCCAACGCCGCGCTCTGCCATCGGAACACGAGCTATGGAAACCTGCACATTGCCGGGAAACATGTCAGAAGTGGGAAAGATCCTCATGTGTGCTATGCGAAGGTTAAAAAAATCGAGAGAAATCACGGAAATCGCCACATAAATCCAGAGAAATGCAGCCCCTTCCAGAAAGAGACCCATCCCATCAGCCGTCCTCCCAACTTTCTTCCCAGAGAAATGCATCCCCTTCCAGAAAAAGAGACCCATCCAAACTTTCTTCCTCTCGGGGAGGCCCGGAGGGAGCCGTTTGTTCCTCTGCACCCCATGGTCGCCCCGGAGAGGCGATGCCCTCTCTGCACTGGATGGCTGGTCCACGCACTCCCACGGCTCTGCCACTCACTGTGCTAACCAGCACATTAGCTACCCAGGCTAATTGGTTTATGGATAACATTAATTACCATGTTGCTCATTAATGGATGAAATCTTTATTGGTCCCATTGATCAGCGGGACTTGTTAGCCGGCCTCCTAACCAATGGCGGATGTAACAAGCTCTCTTATTGGCATATCAATTAATGCAATCAATTTCTGGCCAGCGGCTGCCATTCGCTTCCCTGCTTGTTAGACTGTGGAAGACAGAGTCATGTCAAGTAAGCATTTATTTAAAGGGTTTCTAATTCTTCTTGAGCTGACTTCCCAGCAGGCTTTCTGCCACACAAGGGTTTTCCGCCTCCAGAGACCTTCCCCGTTCCTCCTGTTGCAGAATCAGATCTGTAACAGTCACTGCAAACCAAGTAATTTCTGTAAAAATATTTACCGAGTTATGCGCCCAGGGCAGCTAGGGGTGTCGGGCTGAGAAGCCAGACTGTACGACTACCCCCATTTAACAGATCGGAGAGACGGGCAGGAGTACGAACCCGCTCCCGAGGGACAGGCAGGAGTTTGAGAGCCGTGCCAGGAACCCTCCCTGCACGTGGAGTAATTTTATCTACAGGGTCAGTTCCCCACAGTTAGGACAGTTTTGTCAGAGAACACTAAGTCCTTAATACTTCTGCCCTACCCCACCTTCCAGAGTGAACCTGGACCGTTTCGTGTCTTTACGTGGCCCTGTCATGCGGGTCTGCAGCCACCCCCGTCCCAGGCGGTGCCTGCATCCGTTCCATCACCCTCAGCCTGGAGAAGGAGAGCAGGACTTGATCTGCTCGAGTGCAAAGCTGATGCTGGGAAACAGGTGGAGAACATGACACGGTCTTGCACGAGCTCGGCAGTCTCGGCTGCAATGCTGCCCCTACCACTGGGGTAACACAACGCGCTCCCTTGCCCAAGTCTCTGGGGAAGAAAGGTGTAAAAGTAACACAGGACCTAAACCTCCCCCGGACAGAAACTGAAGCGATCAGCCTGGCTTTCCTGGGAAAGGTGGCAAAAGGGACAACCCGATAAAAGGGCATAAAACTGGTAGTGGTCTGAAGAAGACCGAGAGACATTTTCTGAGCTGTTTCTCCCATGAGCAAGAAGAAGGGACTTTCCCTTAACTTGGCAGGAAGCAAATGATGTTCATGAGGAGCGAAAGCCCCTACTCCAACCTACAGAGACTCTGTCCTTGCCATTCATTGTCCACGGCCCATCGGCCAACCAGATGTCAACAGCACAACACGTTCAGGAAGAGCTTAAACAGCATCCTACTTGGGTTCAGTTCTTCTCCGCCTGTCAGAGGCCATGCCTGCAAGTGACCGTAGCTGATTTCAGCATCCAGCTCCTAAACTTCCAGCTGATGCGACCAGACGGCTGAGGGTCATCCTGTGCGCCCAACTCACGATGGGATCCTGTAGCCCAGAAGGATGACGGTGTTCTCAGACATCAGCTCACTGCCAGAGGGGATAACAAGGTGCTCCAAGACGTGCCCCATCAGCTGCCTCGATGCACTAGGTTTTGGTTTCCTGTGGAGCAGCATTTGCGCTGCAGCAGTAAGCCTGGTAAACCCTCCCGCAGCCGCAGAGGCAGACGGAATATCAGCATGCCGCGCAACGCTCCCGGCCTCCGTCCCTCTCCCCAGCTGCTGACCTCCTCGGTTCTGCCTGTGCAGCTGTGTAAATGCAGGAAACCCAGTGGCTAATGGATCCGCAAGACCTCGCAGGTGAAACAAACACTTTTTCCTATAGAATTAGACTTGGTAATTAGATTGTGGAAATCACTGTCACAGGATGTTGCTGTGGCCAAGAATTCAGCAATATTCACAAAAGGGATTAGATAATTAAGGTTAATGAGAATACCTAGAGATATAATTGCTAAATCTAACAAAGGAATTTGGAAAAAATATAAATCTACAGGCTTTAAAAGGGCATGAACGAACTGCCTTCTCACCGTGAGGGCTTACACGGGCACCCTCCCCAGCAGCAGGCGAGCCGGCCGCTGACGGCCAGGGGCTCTGCTCTCTCCCCGTCCTCTGGCACGCCATCACCTCCTGGTCCCTCTCAGGCCAGCTGGGCACACCCCGACCTGCTCCGGGTGGCCTGGAGCCTCCGTGGCCCTGGCGACATGGCTGGGCAATGGCTCACAGCTCACGGGGCGAGGCCACAGCACGTCTCTAGCAGGGTCCCCGGCCACCACGCTGCTGGCGGCCCCGTGCTCCTGCCTGCGTGGCTCAGCACCCCGGCTGCGCCCCCACGGCAGGGCCCACAGGCAGGGGGTGCACCGGGCAGGGGGTGCACCGGGCAGGCAGGACGGCGGGGAGAGCAGCACGGGACCGCGCGAGACGCGGTCACTGTGGCAGGGAAGCACAAGGACGAGGCCTGACGAGCAGCACAGAGGAGAGGTGGCAAGTCAAGAAACAAAACCTGAGCACACAGCTGCACGGACGCCCGCTGGCTGTGGGCACGGTGCTGTTCTGCAGCGCGGATCCTACCTGCCCGTCACACACTGCCCCAGGAGCAGTGCCGGCAGGACACCAGGGATGCGATGCAGCGTGCCAGGCTGGCAGCTCCACAGGAACACCGGCACGCGGCAGCCCTGCGTGCCCACAGCAATCCTTCCTGGATTCCTAGTCCCTGCTCTGCATCTTCACCCAGGTGATTATGTAGGAAGGATCTTCCCTGCCAAACACAATAATAAATCAAACCTTATCAGAGCTGAACTATAAATCTGTGAAGACTCCGATAATTTCTAGCCATGGGAATAACACCACAAAAGTACTTTTTAAACTAATTACTCAGATTCCGAAGTGCTGCCCTAATGAGCCTTCCTTCTGCCCAGAACTTACTAAGAGAAAAAAAATCTACCTTCAGAGCAGTAATTACTGCTTTCCCCTTCAAACTTCTAACTGGAGATCAATGCTGCATTTTAAGACTCATTGATTTACAATTAGCCTGGCTTTCCTGCTAAAGTGTTTTTAAAGCAGAGTTTACTTTTATTTTATTTTGAAATCTCAAAGATCTGGTTCTTGGATTTTACATCCTCATGAGAGATGTGCTGCAAACTACAAGAGGAAGGCAGGCACACATCTGAGCAAAGAAAGGAAAACGGGCTTTTTTTTAGGCTGAGACTAGAAGAAAAGAGCCTCTTAAATATTAACGGTATAAACATGCAAAAAAGAAAAATGGAGAGAGAGAATCAAAGCTAAAAGAAAGGAAGAGAAAGTGGAATCAAGGAAATGTAAACGCAAAGAGAAGGAAAAACGAATTGCAGGCTAAGAAAGCAGCGTGGCTGTCGGGCGGATCAGAAAGCTCCTGCTGTCTCTGCTGTTTATCGGCATCCTTAGGAAAAAAAAAGCAGCAGCTTTGTGCATCTCTGCAAAACAAAGCGCTAGTTAAAAATAGTGTGTACAGCAGGGACAGTGCACTAACACGAGGGTCCTGGCAGCTCCTGCGTTTGTACAATCTGTCCCACGAGGAGCGCAGAAGTAAGTGAAGCAATTAAGAATTCCATGCTGATTGCTTCAAACATGTTTTCCTATGCCATAAAGATAATAGCATCACAGATACATCCGCCTCCTCTCTCCTGCCTCTTCCCATCCCCACATCAGCTCCTTCGCATTCCCTCCCTGGACGGCCGGCTCCCAAGGAGCTGATCCCTGGCAGGGGCCCACGGAGCCTGGGGACTCTCCATCCTTGGGAGACACGTCAGACCTGGCAGTGCTGCAGCTGGCCTGGCTCTGAGCCGGGCTGGGGTAGGTGACCTCCAGCCGTCCCTGCCCACCTCCGCTGCTCCAGGACCCTCGGGCTGAGCCCCGGAGCTCCACAGCAGCACTTGGTTCTGCATCGTTTTTGTGTCGTTTCTGCAGGAAACGAGCTATGCTGGACAAGCCACCCCAGCACCCCTCGCCCCTCCTTCACCTCCTACTTCATCCTCCAAAATAAACATTTGGAAGGTCTTCCAGGCTTAGCAAAAGCAGTGACACGACAGGAGCCAGACTGAGGAGCAGGGAGGCAATGAAAATTGTCTGCAAGGGTGCACAATTTTGGAGCCGCCATAGCGGTCCAGCCTGCCATTTTGTTTGCTGCTCTCATAAATTTTGTGCTTTACTACTGTTGGGTCCCAGGAGTCAATGCCAGATGATGATCCTAGAGTGATGAAAGCAAAGAAAGAAAACAGGAGAGCCAGTAACATCTCTCCTTTTTTTGTATTTTATTTTATAGAAAGCTGCTTAGCCCCATTTCAAAGACTAATATGAAAAAAGTGCAATTAAATCCTCGAAAAACTGACAGATCAGCAAAACAAAACCACCCGGAGGAGAGCACGATTGAGCCTCATTAAGAAAGAGTTCAGTCTGTTTTTAAAACCTTTCTTAACACTTAGCTGGGTACCTCTCAGCAGCAGCCGCTCCCAACGCGCCTGGCATAATTAGTGTCAGAACGGAAAGGAAAAAATCAACCTAGGAAACAGAAATTAAACCACCAGATTCAAGTGAGAGAAAAGGGTTCAGCTGTAGTGAAACCATCTAAATTCTAACAATAACCCCTCCTCTCAGGCTGCGGCAAAGAGCTCCGGTTCCACTCTGTGCATAGACAAATACGTGCCAATTACAGAGGAAAGTGGCTGGGGCAAATCCGTGCTGTAAAATTTCTCTCTCTAACCACTCCCAGTCCCCAAACAATATCTGCATGGCAGTCACATCCACCGCCGGGTCAGCGGAATGGCAGATGGACAGTAAATTACACTGACCTCGACAGCAATTAGAACTATCGCAGTCGACAATAAGCAAATTGAGACAGAGGGACAAATTCTGTGCGCTGGCGGTGGCCGGACCCGCTTGCAGGCTGCGCATGCAGACGCTCGCACCCGTTCCCTACACGCTGAGCCGCCAGCCCGGAGCAGGACGCTGCACCGCCGACATCTATTATTTTGCAGTGGGGGTGGGGATGAAACGCATGGGAGACAGAAAAGATGGCAGAGAGATGAAGCCATTTTATTAAATCAGGCAAATTCTAATTTATTCTGGGGAGATGGAGGAGAGAAAATGGATTCACTCTCAGCATGCTCACTCTGTATCGTCTGATCCAATCCCTACCGCCTCACCGGAGGGGGAGGGGGCCTCGGCGTTCCACAATTCTCCCACAATCTGAGAAAAAGATTAAAAACTAAGATGATTCTCCTTTCGGGTTTTGCAGCAGCCACGGGGAAAAAGCTTTTCCTGGGAACGCAAGGTGCCAAGCCCTGCTGTCAGCCGTGCCGGGCGGTGTGCAGGAGTTCGAGGGGTTTGCTTCTCGGGGACATTGAATTGGCAGCACAAGGTCCAGGGCTCACCCCAGTGCTCGCCCCACACAAGCGAACGCGTGGGCAGATACACGCGTGGGAAGAACGTCTCGTGGCGGTCCTGCTCTCTCAACCCTTCTTGGTGTACGCCACAGCACACGCCCTCAACCACCACCAGGATCATCACCACCATCGTTCTTCACCGGGTAGGAGACATTGAAATAAAAGTGTCATGTGGGCAGCACTGCAGAGCTCGGCGCTACCTTGGTTATCTGCAGGCTTGCACACGACCGCAGAGCACCGCCCCGACACCACCACCACCACTGAGCACCACCACCCTAACACCACCACTGAGTCCCACTGCCCTAACACCACCACCACCACCGAGCCCCCCCACCAGCCTCGGTCAGTCGGTGCCTCTGAGCACCAGCACTTTGCGCTTCACACCGCAGCGTCAGCGCTGCACTTCCACAGCCCTCAGCAGAAACTGGGGTCTGACCCAACTGCGAAGCTGGGAGCTGAGCTGCTCCACTGCTGCAGCCAGCGCCTTGGGAGCTGAGGCACGAACGCACCACGGGCTTCTGCACCACTTGTGGCCAAGTGGCTCAGGTTATTTGAAATGACACAGAGGACCTGGGGGCCGTCACGAGCTCACACGCTGGGGACACCGTCTGTTGTGACAGCCGGGCGAGGACAGCTCACGCAGACACGTTTCCGAGTGAGGCTGATACCTGAGCTTTGTGTTTTATGGACGAGGGTGACGGGCACAGCTGCCTGACATGCAGAACAAAGCCCCGGAAACTCCCTGCTCCAGAGAAGAAATGCCACCGAATGGTCCTTCATGGGTTTTGGAACAGGGACAAACACAAGTTTGGTTGGAGTTTACACCACTAACAAAAAGCAACACAGCTCCTGCTGCAGAGAACAGCGATCGCTCGGACTCATATTCCCTGGTCACCGTCCCAAAAGGAACAGATGACTGCAACACCCTTTCTGCATTTGCCTGGGGAGACGATAATTTGGGATGGACGACGCAGACACACCCCGGAGAGACAAAGGTAAGATGCTGTTGCACAAAGCTCCACAGGCACAAGAACATCTTCCATTTCAGAATTAACCAGAAGGAAACAAGAACAACGCATAATTAATTACCAGTGGCCAAAGAAGTCCAGAAAAAACACACAGGACTGTAGGTGATTAGAAGAATGCTAAAACTGGATGGGGCAGAACGTCCTGGGTCACCATGACGCTATCTTCCTGCGTAGAAACCGTTCTAGTTAAGCTTGCAATGATTAAATCAACATTTTATACAAAACTCTTCGGCAAACACCCCTTGCAGGAATCCCCCTCCCCTGAAACCATCAATATTTGTCCGAGTCCAGAACAGAGCAAGAACTGTGCTTGCACGTCGTGCGGCGTCCCGCGGGTGAGCACATGGCCCCCACGAGGACACTGCGCCGCACGAGCCGTCGGACGCCGGCAGGCTCAGGGCTCCGCCGAGCCCAGCTCCATCCCGCCAGGCTGAGCCGTGCCCCGGCACTGCCAGGGCCCCCTCCCAGCTCCAGCCCCCGTCCCACCGCCCTGCCCGTCCCGGGGCCGGGGCTCATGGGCATCAGCAGCAGCTCGGAACTAATCTCTGCGCTGGGGTGAATTCCCACCCTGAGCCACCCGACGGCCCCGGAGGTGCCGCGGGGCAGCCCCGAGCCTGTCCCGGCGCCCAGGAAGAGGAATCGCACCGGGAACAGGGAGAATCAGGGCCGGCCGGGGGCGCGGGAGGCAGCAGCTTTGTGGGGGGGAAAAGGCCCAAAGCACAGAGGAGCAGGGCTGAGCAGCAGCACCTGGAGCACAAACCCCTAACAGAAGAAATTCCTGTTTTGCATCCAAGTCCGGCGCAGGCAGTGAAGCTGATTTTATGACTTATTTATTTATTTCGCCTTTGATGAACAGAAGGTTAATATAAGAACAACTCCTTGGCAAACCTTTAAGGGTAATTCAAGCGACACTGATGTGAATCAATGTTCCCTTTGTGAACGCATTACTTGGCAGAAACTGGCTTTTTGTAACCCCCTTAAACCTAGCTGGCAAAACAAAAAGAGAAAAAAAAAAACGTCCTTCAAACAAAAGGATGAGGTGAAAATAAAGAGAGAGTCGACTGCACTTTATTCTCTTTCATAGAAGCAAATGGATTTGGTGCTTTTTATACATTAATCAATCAATATCACTGACTGTACATCAGCGGCGCAGCCAAGTTATGAATGACCTTTCTGGCAAAGAGGACACTTTTAATGCTCATAAGACTGCTCATAGCTTAGCAACTTTCCGAATTTATGCCTGCATGATTACCCCTTGGAGGCAGGCGCCCGTTAGCGCTGCGCTAGATATGACAAGGTTAGTCCTTGCCAATTTGTGCAGAAGAAAGGAAACTGTTGACTGTGCGCGCTCCGTAGATGCAGTTGGCTGCTGCCCCCCGGCCGGCGCAGGACGGGCTCGCCGACGCCGGGCAGCCCCTCGCCCGCCGCGCTGCTCCGCACCAGGCGGAGGCTCAGCCGGGCGCCGTCCTGTGCCAAGATCTCAGCAGACAGGAGGGGAGCTGGGCCCAGAGCAGCTCGTCCATGGGCTGGAAGCTGCTGCGGGCGCTGGAGAGCGTTCCTGCCAGCGCACCGACAGCAGCCCAGCGAGAGGCACACGGGCGCGTGCCGGAGCGGAGGCTGGTCCGTGGAGAACATCTTCCGCTCCTTGCTTCGCTGGCCGTATCAAACTGGAACCGCTACTCTGCGCAGAGCCAGGGCAAGCACTGCCTCACGCCGTCAGCAACGGGCTGTGGCAATGGCTTCCACTCCTCTGTTCTTTTTGACATTATTTAAGAGAAAACAAAAAAGGATCCAGACCTCAGACTGCCACGGGGTCAGCACTTCCCGTGAGCTGTGACCCACCTCTAGCAGGAGCACGGTTGACGTTAGGGCACTGCCACACAGGAGACTTTTATTTCACATTTCTGACTTTCAGGCATTTTTGGATTTGTGCCCGTCCCTAGTCAGCCCTGTGAGGTCTCCAGCGAGACCCAAGCTTTCCGTCTGGGGTACGCTGGTCCCAGTGCCACATGCTTCCTCCTCAGTGCCGCTCCCTGAGGGCGCGCAGGGCTGTCATCCCACCCGCTGTAAGAAACGGAACAGAAACCACCCTGCTCATTTCGGAACCATCCTTCCTACCTTTTGGAAAGCATTGTGCTCTTCCACTTGATTTTGATCTTGCCATTCTTTTCTTTTTTGGAGTCCTTCCCTCTGAAACTCGCACCACCAGGAGCAGCCTTCAATCCGATAGGAGCTTAACATGCCTCTTATTTTGCATTAACTACCTTTTGGGGCTAGAAGTGGACTTTCTTCCTTGCTCTAGCTCTCAATCCTTCCTTCCTCTAGCTCTCAGTCCTTCCTCTCTGAGGGTACCCAGTTTTGGAGGGCTTCCCGCTCCGTGCCAGCGCGAGGCACTGCAGAACCCCACCACACCTTTCCAACAGCACACCCTCCACATATGGACGTTTTCTGCCCTTTTCAGCATTCTCCTATTTTTGCCATTTTAGGATGATCCTGGTGATTTTGGTGAAACCTCTTTTCTTTCCTGCCCTTTCACCAGTGCTGCGCCCTTGTCTGAGATGGTCCGAAAGCGTCACCGTCACTGGCCCCGAGCCCTGGGCACTGCACCCCAAGCTGCTGCTCTCCTCCTTGCACCCAAGCAGCCACGGGGCACGGGGTGGCATGCTGCGCCCCTAGGCAGCTGGCACAACAGTAGCACAAGTGCAAACAAAAAGCTTAACACCAACCAAAAAACTCCAGGGAGGTATCAGTCACCACCACAAGCCACTCATGCACCGTGGCTGGGGCTGTCACCTGCAGGTCCAACCTGGCAGGTTGGGATTGCTTGCGCCAGGGCCCCCCACAAGCGGGGAAAGCCAGGGGTCCCCCGTGCTCCCAAAGGACACAGCTGGGAGGAAGAGGATGGCACACTGGGTAGCAGGTGCTCAGTGACCCTGGGGAGCTGCTGCCGCGCTCCTGCCCTCGTGCACACGTCCTCCCTTGCCATCAATCAGTGGGAAAGCAGAAACGCGGAGCAGAGCCAGCAGCGGCCGCGCGCTGCCAAGTGCCTCCAGGATCTGGCACGAGTGCACCTGACACCCGGCAGCCGCCCTCTTCTTCCACCACCAAATGCCCCCTGGGAGCGATGCCCAGGGTGCAGTGGCCCGCGGGGTGCTGGCAGCGCACAGACTGCGCCCATGCCCTGCACCCAGCCCATGGCTGCCT
Organism: Tauraco erythrolophus; assembly: GCF_009769465.1. Classification (NCBI taxonomy): domain Eukaryota; kingdom Metazoa; phylum Chordata; class Aves; order Musophagiformes; family Musophagidae; genus Tauraco; species Tauraco erythrolophus. The sequence goes on along the minus strand of NC_141479.1, from coordinate 22,753,996 downwards.
GAGGGACTCCCTGGGCAGGGGTGGCACGGGGCTCCTGCTGCTCGCAGGGGCACAGCAGAGGAGAGCAGCCGGACTCCCTCCCTGGCACAGCCCTGCTCTGGCCCTGCTCTCCCACGGCTGATGCTGCACGGGGCCCTGCATGCTCGGGGTCCCCCGATGGGCACATGCCAGGGCCCCCCGTGGCTCACGGCCACGCTCCTGTTGTACAGGGCATCACTGGCATCCCTCTGTACTGCAACCAGGAGCTCTCCACCCTCCTCTCCTCTTGCCTTCTCACCACCCTGCTTGAGGCCACAGAAAGGGGACTGTCTGGCGAGGGGGTAACGGCAGGGCACGACCCGTCTCCCACTCCCTGAATCTCATCAGACCCACGATGGCTGGCGAGGCGCTGGCTCAGGGAAGGAGGCGCAGCAGGCAAAGGTCTGCTCGCTCCGTATCGCCCACATGCCTGCTTCCCTCTGCTCGGCATCCAGGCTGCGACCTCTAACCTCTTCCAGACTGGAACAAAATAAACTCTGAGCAATCCTCCACACCACACACACACAGAGGCACGCACAAAAGGGGAGGAAAAAAAAAAGAATAGGAGGAGAAAAGTGAGTAGGTGATGTGGAAAGGAGAGGTGGCTGCACAAGTGAAGTGGAACGGACAGGCACTGTGCGCTGCCAGATTGCCTGCCTGCCTGCAAAGGCCAAAATTAATGCCATTGTTTTGCCACAAAGGAGGCAGCAAAGTAGCAGCGGAGGCCAGAGAACAATCCTGAACACCGAGCCCTAATTCACCCTTCACAACAATGAAGAGGAGGATAGAAAAGGCCAGAACGCTTCAGCTTAATTGGTAACCAAATGAGAGAGTCGTTCCCAGAAAGGGAGCAGCAGCTCTGCCCTGCATGAATACCAGCAAACCGGGAGAGCAACGGGCAGCACTGGCAAGTCACGCTGCGTCCATCCCCGCGTTCCGTCCCTTCGAGCCGGGGCTGAGCGCCGCGCGGGGGCCCCGCACGCACCGTCCCAGGAGAAAGTCTAGATTTAAGGGCTCAGGGTCCAACGCAGGACCAGGGAGGGCGTTAAGGGGGATTACACAGCACATCGTGCCACCTTGCGAACAGGCCAGGACATCCCTGCAGGCAGACCGAAGGAAACCTACATCTGACACACTGCATGGCGGGAACAACACGTTAGGATGCGTGTGGAACAGCACAGAAAACTTAAACACTGTCATTTATTTAATGAAGTGGCCACGGATGAATGAAAAGGCTGAGAAGAGGGGCAGGAAGAGGCACCTACGCAGAAAAGGAAGGAGAAGGTTAGGGCTGCTGGGTCTGAAAAGAAATAAGGTGGCCTTGACAGGAGCATCCAAATGAAGGTCGGTTCAAGGGAGGTGGACCAATACCGCTCCTCTCATCCTCCAGTCTCTGGAGGACTGACAACGAACATGGAAAAAACGCAAATTTGAAGCAAATATGGGTAATGCTTTCTCATACACCTCCCAATTAACCTTTGGAACTCGTGGCCTCAAGAAATCATCAAGGTCGAAACAAAATATATGGCAAGAGCATCAAGATGTACAACTTTGAAAAGCAAACTGACTGTTTGGAAGAAACAGAAACCCTCTTGCTGAAGGGCATGAACTAAATTTCAGTAGGAATAAGGATGAAACCTTTAATTGAGGTACACTATTGTTTGTTTATGGGCCCCCAAATTTCCTTCTGAAGCAGCTAGAGCAAGACATTGGCATTGGCAGATGTGATTAAACCATGTCAAGTTTTTAGTGGAAAAATAAATACGTGTGGGAGCTCCTTCTTAGGCAGTTTGGAGGACTTTAATGCCGTCACCAGAGGATCAACAGGCCTTACAGAAGGAAAAGGAAGCAAGTATGTTTGAGAAATACAGGACCACTCGCAAGGAGAGCGTGCACAGGTGAGCGTTCTCCTGACGTGCGCATCGAAGTGCACTTCACGGCAGTGAAAATGCTGGAGTGGGTCAGGCCAGGGGTTACTTCTAGCCCTGTGCCAGCCGCTGTAAAGCTGCCTTTCACAAATGGTCCCATTGATAACGTATACAATCTCATTTTGCCTATGGCTCTTAAAGAAAAACAAAATCAATTTCAGAAACCAAGCTCTGTATCTCTTGGAATTAAGTCTATAATCCTAACAAATGAGTTGCAGGATGAAAATACTTTCTGTTTTCCTAATGCCTCCTCTGAACAAAGACCTCAAAGCACTTTTTTGTCTAGGTCAGATACTCTCCTCCTCCAGTTCTACCAGTTAGATAAAGACCATCAGACATGTGCTCCTGCAGCAGAATGAAGTATGAGAGAATCAGGACAGGGATAAGTCAGAGACAAACAGGAAAGGAACTGATGCTCTGCAGGGATAGTCCCTGAAGGGAGGAAAGGTGCAGGATGTTCTCTTCCAGCATTGAGCGTGACCTGCGGACTTGCATCAGCTTTTATAAACAAATGGTTCTCTTGTACAGGGCAACGAAGCCTACACTGTAACCCAAAATCAGCATCTTCAGTGGCAACGAGCTTCAAATTCACCTTCCAAATGGCACGGCGCGTTGGCGTGCTGCTGCTACGGGTCGGAGCACGCAAGCTCTGGAGCAGCGCTCCTGCGCCTGCCTTCCCTCTTCGCAATCGCTCTGGCTGCGCAGGGCGAGAGGAGCCTGGCGCTGGGAAGGGCAATTTTCTGTCTCTGAAGATCTGAAACAAAGACCATGAGAAGGGACTCTACCTCTCCCTTCCAAGGATCGAAAAGCACATGGCGAACACCAAGGAATTCAGTTTCACAACCACCTTGAAAAGTAAGCAGATAACCTTCTTGTTCCATGGATGAAAGCCTAAATTGAGAAGTAACTTATTTCTGTCAATCCATATCAGAACTGTGAAGTTGTCCAGATTTCTGGAGTTTCAGTCCAATTTTTTAACATCTCTGAGAACTGCTGAAACAAATTAGCAACATTTTTATAATCTGCAAATCAAAAATGTTTAAAACATCGAGGACAAAGCTAATGTGTGGTTAACGTCTTTGCTATTCCAAGGCCCAGAGGTTGCTTCGGGACCCCGACTTCCATGCTCCACAGGCTCATGCTGTGACCTTCCCATTACTATTTGTGTTAAACATCTGGACAGGAGTTCTCACTGACAGCCAGAGGCGAACGTAACTTTGCTTATCTCAGAAAACACACAGGCAGGTTCTGCTACAACCAGTGGTGCAAAAGCACCGCAGAAGGAGGTATGAAGGGATCTTGTCCTGCAGTTTCCTCTCTGATGAAAAGATGGAGCTGGAGACCAGAAATCCAGTGCACATGTCCTGCGTGAGGAACAGAACAGTTCCGTAAAAGCACCCTTTGCACCCGTCTGAGCCACGCAGTTTCCTCTCTGGCAGGGCGTGTGGATCTGCTTCCTCCAGGACGCCTGGTACTGCCTCTGCCCGCCTCAGGGAGACAGAGCTCCATCTGTAGACTGGCTCAGACATCCTTTTAAAAGAACTTTTTTATATAAAAAGTGCAGCATTTTCAAGAGAAAGGGAAAAATACAGAATTGCAGCCACACTGAGAAGGACTCCATCCAGTCAAGAAACACAAACCATCCCACAGCCTCTTTCCCTGTTCTTCTTACACTGCAATGAAACTGTGGAAGGAAAATAAGCTTGGCATTTCTGCCTAGGAGCATCCTGCCGAACGGGACCGTGTGAGCTATCAGTTACAGGGTGAGACCTTCAGAGGTGGGTCTGGGCCTCCTTGAGCTGGCAAGCTCTCGCCCACCACCCTCTGACACCCTGCTGATGCTTCCTCCAGAACAGAAACTGCGGTCCTTGGCCAGGGCTGGTGCTACCGCAACGCCTCTTTGGCATTAGCGTCGGAGACGAGCCAGCCCTGCTCCTGCCCCTGAGCAGCAGCCAGGAACACAACCACCAGCCTGGAGAAGATGCCTGGCTTCAGGCACAACTTTGGTTTTTATGCTCCGTCACAGAAATCAACCAGAGAGACGACACGTGCTCTCGCTCCGTACCTGACTGCGCCCAGCAGCCCCCACTGCCCGGCTCTGCAGCGAGGGCCTGGCGCCAGCCCGGGGGCAGCTCTCCCTCCGCACCCTACTCCGCTGCTCACTTACAAACACGTTAAACATCCTCGTCGCCTTTGAGCGCAAAGCCTGTGCCCAGCTGAACACCACTGGACTTTTCTTTTTGCCGCTATCCCCACCTTATGTGTTACTGGGCAAATCAGCAGGAAAGAAGCTATTAAGGAACCAGCAAACCTCCGTGCCGGAGCTCCAGTCCCTCTCGGCTCAGGTCACTGGCAGAACAGGAAAAGAGACTCCGAGTTATACACCAATATATAGTTGCAAGGGAGGCAACTCTCTCAACTCGTTAACCTGTTAACATAGAAGAAGGCCTGTTCATTCCAGGTGTATTTAATTTGAAGGCCAGTAGTGCAGAAAGGGAGAGCACAGCAGTGCAGCGATGGCTAGAACCATCACACCTGCAGGAAAGATACTGGAGATGAGCTGCTACCATGCAATACCACGGAGATGAACATCACAAATCAGGGTTGACAGTGGAGGAACAGTAGCTGGAGCACGTGTGTCTAAGTTATTGGAAGGTTTCTTTTTCTCGTCACCACCAGAACACCGCAGCAGGGGCTCGGTCAGACATGGCACCTGCTCAAGTGGGAGAGCTGGACAGAAGCAGCACGGTTGTGCTGACGAGACTTTAAAGATAAGCTAAATTTACTGCTAGTATGAATCCTGCGTCGCTCACACTGACATCCAACCCTTCTCCAACACATCCTGAGACAGGGCTGCAGCACCTACTGCCATTCAACCCGCAGTGTCTCCATGGTTTTACTGATTCACCCCAAAAAGGGAGAGGCTGTCAGTCTGGAGTTTCACCTGCACCACTGCAACCACCACCTTGAAGACCTCAAGAGAAGAGTTCCCTGTTCTGAAACTGAAAGGGAAAGAGGGGAAAGGAGAACAAGGGAAGAGACACAGAAGGGGCAGCTGGCACCGGCACAGAGCTCTTGGTGACCAAACGCAGCACAGAGGGCCAGACTGTTGGGAGAGGGACGCAACTCTTCTGTCCCAAAGGAAACAGCAGCTGCTCGAGCTCAGGCAAGATGCTGCGCTCTAACAACCTGGTCTCAGTCTGGCTCCAGAGTTTGTTTTGATGGGAGAAAAAATGTAGAGCAGGAGAGGGACCAGGAGCTTCCCAGTGTTTTACTACAGCATCTGGTGATGTTTTCCCCTTTACTTTCCTTAAGTGGAAAGAGCTTTGGGATGCAGCCGAACAAGAAAAACATTCTGGAACAAGTCAGCCGTCAGAGCTTCCTCTCTTTCTGCCTAATGAAAGCCACGAGCTCCCAGTGACAAGTGTCTGCTGGAGCAAGATGGGGAGTTTATGAGATTCCTGCCACGTTTCAGTGATATTCCAGCATGCCTTTGGTCTGCCTGCCCCAGCCCAGCTACCCAACCACTTCCTTCCCGCCAGGCGCCTCCCATTAGGCTTTCATTAAGCGAATGCTCGGGGGTTTGTGCAGATTGCCGTTACCCTGCCCGCTTTACCAGGGGCACATGAAAAAAGTCATGATAAACTTTAATAAAAACAAAATTAAAATGATTAAACCTTTCATATCCTTTAGAGATTATCTATTCGCTGTTGGTTGGTCAAAGCAGAGCTAGGGCACAACTGCTTTATACTTTAAACTCAAAACCGACCCAAAAAAGTAAGTAACAAAGGAAATCTGCCTCTGCCAGATACTAAGGGGGAACAAACTTCACCCTTGCGTTGTGCAAAGCCAGACCTCAACAGATCCATAGTGCCCCGTATGCACACAGACAGGAAGATGCTGCTGGGACAGGAATAGTGTTCTCCAAAATTTGGATGGGGGAAAGGACACGAGGAGGGAACAGTTACAAATTATGCTACAGAGTAATACTGGAACAGAGAAGTCTCCTTTTGTGGACTTTGAAGTCCTCTGAAGGGACTGACTTTCTTAAAGCGTGTGGCTCTCCTCAAGCCTTCAGACCTTGCAAAGGAGGTAACTGTCGCCAGCAACCCTGGCCCAAGGCTGCCAGCTGATTTTGATAACCCTTAAAGCGATATGAAACCAAAGCAGAACCAAAAGTTTCCACTAGCCCCTCTGTCCAGCCACCAAGGAGGCAGCGTGCCATCCACCCGGCCTCTGGACAGCCTCCAGAGGAGATCCTGCGCAGAAATACCACGACTCCCATCAGGAACTGGCTGGAAAAGTAAAAGGGCCTTAAGCCCTTCAATCCACAAAAAAATGAAAAAATTCCAAGGTCCAGCAGAACAACAAAGGGGAGAGCAACAAGCTGTCCTCCTGCTTTAAACGAACACACATGACACGAGATCTTGGAAAACAAGAGGATAATCCTGCATGTGGGGGTATCTGGCGGGGTTGGCAGCGACATCAGAAATGCTGCCGTAAAGGGGGGAACTGCGAGTTTAATCAGCTTAACACACATATCGCCAGGAGCTGTTTTCCTCCGTGCTGCTATTCCGCTGCGTTACTGCACCGTGGGTGAGTGTGTTCTCAAAAGACGACAACAGCTCGTCCGAGCCCCGGCGGCTGAGGGCGAGACGACAGAGATGGATTTCCTCTTCAGACAGCAAAGCTGCTGCACGCCCCGGCTGTACAAACGAGCCCACAGCAGAACGCCGGGCGCGTGCCACAGGGCACCCACCGGCCTCCCTGGCCCCCTCCAGCACCCGCCGCTGCCGGGCTGCTGCATCGCGCACGGAGCGCTGCGACGGTTCCTATCCCGATGATTCGGTTGGATTTACATGCAACGCTCTGGAAACAAAGACTGAGCGGGCTGCTGCCTTCGGGGGTTACAGATAACATGTTGGGAAAAGACAATATTGGGTTGCGGGGAGCGAGAGGGAGGTAAAAAGCCTGAGAGAAGCTAATGAAGCCGGGCGGCGTTTGATGTTTGCACGCAGGAGCTCAGATTGTCATTCGGGTTGGCAGATTATTAAATGTGTCAATCAAGGACAAGCCTGGAAATGGCAAGGGGAAGCGTGTGAAACGAGGTTAGCTGTTAAGCACCAGAGGAAGGAATCTCGTTTGGAGGAGGAGAGGGTGACTGGCAGCAGCACAAGACCAGGGAAGCTCCTCCAGCCACATGAGGCAGGGCCAGCGGGAGGAGATGGCATGAAGAGCATCGTTCGGAACTCTTGCTTGCACCAGGTGGGAAATTTTACACCTCGTCCCTCAGTGTGCACCTTGCACGTTGCTCTTCCCTTGCCCTCTGCAAGGGCCACACGTCCCAGCCAGATAAACGCGTGTGTCGCCAGCGGAGCCAGAGCTGCCGCGTGCTTCTGGTCGGCAGACACTACATGCTGTTCTCCTGCAGACACTGCACAAGTAATCTGCTTTGGGAAGTTTTTAATTGTTGTGTGCAATTAAGTCCCACAGAAAAGCGGAGAGAGGCTTACAAAAGCAAACTAATGATTCCTTTCTGAAACCCTCCATTACCTCTATCAGATGCAGGAGAGCAACACGCATGTTTCTCCAGCGTTACCAATGACCACATCTCCTTTAATTGAGACCAAGTGGAAGACATCAGATCTTAATAAATTTGAGTTATTTCAAGCAGGGAGAAATATAATTTGGCATTATCCATTTTCATTTGAAAAGTCCTAAAGTTCCACTGGAAGTATGGAGCCTGCAATCATGAAAAATCCATTCCAAAGGAGCGTCTCACATCCCTTTTGTAGCAAATTACATTAGTAATTACTCCATGCTTGATGACTGTGAGTGACAAACGCCCTCCCTGCATGGCTGCCCATTCTTCAGGGTGGGACAACAACAGGACAGTTCCCTCACAGGAGATTTCTGTGGGTGAACCTCTTCCCCTTTCTCCAACGTTTGTTTCACTTCACGGGCGATCACAGTTCCGAAGTCCCTGGCATGGCCACCAAGGGAAGGGAGGAACTGGAGAGCCCGGACAGGAGAGAGGGGAACCCCGAGAGCAATGCCTTGGCCTCATGGAAGAAGGTAACGCATTCTGCGGGAATTCCAAGTCACAAATTTAAACCGACGAACGCGGCTGACACGAAGCCTCCCTCCTGCTAAATAGAACCTCTTTGTTGAAGAGAAACCTTTTCATACTGCAAACCACATCCTGAGTGTTTCACGAACAAACCTGCTCCCGATCACACGGCAAATTGCTTCCGTTCCCATTTAGCACCCCCTCTCCCGACGGCGATGCCTTCGCATCCCTGCTGCAGCTACAAAACCGCTGGTAAGCAAGAGGAGCGTTACGGAAGCGTTCCACAGGACTGAGAGTGCAAACAGAGGTGCAAGCACCACGTGAGCGCCCAGCTGCCTGCACGCACCGCGGGCAGAGCCAAGCCCAGTTTGGGAACTACTATTTTTAAACCTCAGGGGGTTTTCTCATCTGGCAACATCTCCAGCTGTACCTCAGGTCTGTTTACACGCTTGGTTTCATTAAAAGCTCACATCTTGATTTCAGTCTACAGCTCGCAGCCCTTCAGAAGGTCAAACACTGAAATACAGGGAACACTTGGATGGGCAGTGCACCCACCTCTGCCCAGGGGCACAGAGTGGGGACACGCAGGAGCTGCGGGGTATCCCCTCCTCCCAGGGAGCTCTGGGAGGCAGAACAGAGCTTTATGGTACAGGCACTCCTCTAAATAATTGTAATTACCCCGTCTGCAGCGGGGAGAGCGGCCCGTCCCTCGCTGCTTGCTGGCAGAGCGCGCAGCACGGACGCTGCAGCACGGGTGGGCAGGGGCTGCGGGGTGGGCAGCGATGCTCCCGCTGACACCCGCCCCAGCCCCTTTCCTGCCCGGACAAAGGGGCTTTTGACTGCGCTTGGCCGAGTTTCACAGCAGCTCCCGGGGAGCCTGCCCTCACCCCTCACCCACCGGGGCCCAACAATGGCGTTGTGTGTTGGCAGGAGATGGCTGCTAAGGGGCTGGCAGAGAGCAGTGCGACTGCTGAAACAGCGCGTCCACCACTGGGCACCGGTTCTCTGCGGCGCAACAGAGAGGCGGCGGCATCCCCTCACCGAACGCGTCTGGCAGAAGAACTCTTCAAAAACTGTGAGTGGTATCTCTGGCTTAGCCTGGTCTTAGGGGAACTCGCCCATCTCCACAAGGTCAAAGAGGTGCTCCAGAAATATATGGTGGTAAGAAAAAAAATCTAGAGCTGTGCTGAATAGAAGATATTCTTTTACTTTATTTTTAGCCTTCCTACAGATTTTCACAGTGAGGATACAAAGCTTTGTCAAATAGTCTATAGGATGACTCACAGGGTTGAGAAATGGTCAGCATTTCCCAGTAAATATTACACGACTTTTCCACAAGTCATCTTATTTGTCCCACACAGCTCTGTAACGGCCTCCAGCACAACTCTAAAGATCAGCAAATTGGCTTTTTTGGGCTCCCTTGCCACATTTTCTGCTGTTGTTTTTTTCAAAAGCATTCTCACAGTCCCACAGATCGTGTCCACACACCCGACGGACCTCTGTCCTGCGGAGGGGGAGGCGCGGGACACCCCTCGCTGCCCCTCTCACTGGAGGACAGCTACGGAAAGGGAGAGCAGACCGAGGTGGGAACCAGGAAGAGCCAGGAGAAACAGGTAAAGGAGGAAACAGGTTAATTAGGAAGAGCACGTGTGTAAGGAGGAAGGGGCTCCGCACCTCACGCGGGCGGCACGTGAAGAGCGACGGAACGGGGCTGGGGGCTGCGTCTGCCCCTGCGCAGCGCGCGGAGCCACAGCAGCCGCCCCGCTCCCGGCCAGCTCTGCGCGCGGCTGCCCGAGCGACGGAACAGCCGCCTGCACTCGCGGCCCTCTGGAAGGAAACACTTTCAAAGCAGAGTGAAAATTTGGTGCAGGTTGTTTCACTCTTATTCTATCATTATCTAATGAGTCATAAGTGCATCCATCCCTGCATCTTGAGAACATTTTGGTTTTTATTATGGGTTGGCTTTTTTTTTTTCCCTTCTCTAAACCCCCATCATTAAAAATCAATTAGCTTATGGGTAACGTTATACAGATGCTTATGCAGCAGCAGGCTGACATCTGCAGTGGGAGCAGCCCAGATACTACAGCAATAGATGTCCAAAAATATAAGACAGAGGAAAATAAACCCCCACCCCTAACACTGTATCCTTTCTGATCAACAAAACAGCTGAACGTCCAGCCTGGGCCCACTTCCCTGTCCCCTGCATAATTAGCACACTTCTCAGAGCAAGCAGAAAAGTTTAATTGTCTTTAATTATCCAGTTCAAGGAGGATGGGGTTTCTTGCCTGACGTCTATGTAATTTCCCTGCCAACGACTTCGTCTTCCCTTTACTGGAAGCGGAGTGTAGCTTCGGAAGCTCTGGTCCGTCAGACGCAGCCGTCCCAGCGAAGGCTGCGCTGCTGGCGCATCCGGAGACAAAGGTCCCTGTGTCTGCAAGGCTGCTGCTCAGGCTGCTGCACATGTTTTCTGCCGGGTGGGAGGGAACGAGTTGCAACTAATGTGCAATCAAGAACCACCACAATTACAAATGTAAATGAACAGGCAATTGGCACTGACCTTTGTAGACTGTTAGAGGACTAATTAAGGTATGATCAGACACTCTTCCAGCAGATTGAGATGCATCTACACAAGCAAATATCTACGCACCGCCCCAGAGACAGCGACGCTTTTTCCTACACGCTTGCACACACCGGCGAGTACGTACGCACGGACCGACGCGGCGTTTAACCCCGGCACCTGCTCTCTGCCACAGAGCAAACGGGACGGAGCGGGAAGGGGAACAAGGCAACTCCGCTCACGCGGTCTGCACGGCCCCACTTAACACAAGGCTACGGTACGAGGTACTGCAGCTTCTCACCCAAATCCAACTCCCACCACTAGAAAAGAACCAGACCTGCCCCTTGTGCCCGCGGCTGCCAGCGTGCCAGCGCGGTGTGCCTGCTCCATCTCACTCAACAATGGGCTGGAAGAGTGCTTGGAATTAGGTCAAAGCGACCCGCAAAACGGATCAGAGGTTGCTCCCTCTTTGCATTCTAGAGAGTCCTAATCCTACTTGTGTTTTTAACCTTTGAAATAAAATATGATAAATAAATTCTTAAGAGTCTCATTTGCTGTCTGTTTTTGTTAAAGAACCAACAAGCTTAAAGGAAATTATCTGAAGCCATTTGAAAAATATTTTTGAACTGAGATTTTTGAACTGAGATTTTTGAACAGTGACTTGTCAAGCCTTTTAGTTAAAAAAAATTACATTTTTTAAAAGGGTCAACAAATTCTTTTCCCTCTCAGCTGGTCAGCTTCTGCACTCTCAGTACCTGCAATGTCATAATCCTGGCGGACGTACAGGGAAAGATAAGGTTTCTAAAGTAAAAGACAAACTAAATAAAAATTTCTAAAGTAAACAAAGATTTTCGAGATTGTTCTGCGTATCACAAAAGGGCACAGACGGTTTCCCCTCTCAGTTCATTTTGCTTTCAAGAAAACTCACGAACGATACAACGCTGGTCAGCATTTCCTTTCGAAATCTGAATGTTCTTCTACAGCAGAGCATCGCAGAGAAGCGGAACGGCTGCAAGAGCCGCTGTCCCCTCCGGGATGGTGTGGCAACCACAGCACGCTTCCACTGTCACTGTGACCTTTGGGAAAGCATATTCCATGCCCTCGACTCTGCTGGGCTGCCGAGTTCACAGATCGGTCACTTTTTTCCATGAGAATGAATTTAACTCTTAATGAAAAATCTCCTGCATTTGGGTGTTTTGCGAGTATTTCAGATCCTTGTTACTAACGTGTGTAACAGCAACACAACCCAGGCCTTAATTCAGGAGAGGTTTCTCAGACCCACACGTATTCTCCTCGCACTGGTGCTGCTTTCCGTTCTCAATGCCGTTAAGCCAAGATCACGTTCCCTGTCTCTATGTGCATTAATTGCAGAACGCCAGTTACTCAAAGCGCTTTTCCGTAAGATTTAGCCATTTCAACAGCAGACACGGAGGAAAGTCCTGGCTGAAGCTGAGAGGAGGGTTGTGAGGGCTTTTCCTGGCATCTCCCCAGCTCCAGCACCACCCTGTCCCTGACAGCATGTTTCACAGCCAACTCGGGCAGGCACTCCTCCTCCTCCTTCCAAAGAGGACTTCACGAGATCTTGCTTTTTCCTAACAAAAAACTCTTCTTAAGCTTTTAAACGAGGAAACAGAGTACAATTTCTGCTTTGCCCAGCCTAACTGTCCCCTTCAAGGCACATTTTCTCTTGCTCGTTCACAGCTGTGATCCCTTTCCTGTTATCGGTCCTTTCTGTATGAGCAAATGCTTCGTCCTTGCCCTTCACCTTATCCACCTTGTCAAGTGGAGACATGGAAAACAGGCGAACGCTCGCCCCTTCTCCTGCCCACTCAACCAGCTCCTCCTCCCGACCCAACGTGGCTGAAACACTAGAAATCAATGAACACGCTGCGATAGGTTCGCAGTGCTGAAGACACTACTAGACACGTTGCAAAATACCTACAAAAGTATAGTACATTAGTTTGTTAGAGTTGTCCAAACGTGATGGTATCTTTAGACGCTCACACGGTGTTCCACTGTTTAAGACACAAACTGAACTAACACACACACTTGTACACGTCAAACTTGCGCTTAGCCCCACTGGAACAGAGAGCACCATGGACAAGCACGAAGCGAAGCACGTGCGAAGTATTTGGTGCTTCAGAGCCACCACCCACAAGCCCCAGGAGGCAGAGCTGTGCCGGACGCTGCAGGTACAACAGGGATCTTGTCCTACCAAGGGGCAGTTGGGACTTCCGTACCGCGTTACTGGTAAGTGTCATCCCCATGGCAGGGAAGAGAAACAAGAAAGTCCCCGAGCTCGCCACGAAACTGCACAGAGGGTCTTATGCTGCTGGTCAAACCCCGTGACGCAAAGGAGCCAAGAGCCTGACCCTGTTCATGCAAGGGAGGCAGCACTCACCAGCCTCAGCAGCTGGACACTTGCGGATGGTGAAGATCTGTCCCAAGTCTTCCTCTTCTTCAGGGAGACCTTTCTGGAGGCGCTGCAGCTTACGTAGGCTTTCACTCCGCTGGTGTTTCATGGAGCGCACGTGCTGGATGAGGTTCAACTTGGCCTTGGTGGAGTAGTTGCAGAGGACGCAGTGATAATAGCAGCTTTCACCCTCAATCCCGCTCTCGTGATGCTGAAGGTGCTGTGAAGAACAAAGTAGAGAGATGTGAATTGCCTGTATCATCTCCAGTCTCCCTGGGTTAGTCCACTGTAAATGGCTAAAAGCCACCTGGGAAAATTAAGTAAGAAACCACATTTTGACAAACAGTAAGATCAAGCCTGTTTATTCTCAAGGTGCCATGCACTCTCCTGCTTAGAAGCAAGAAAAACGTAACGCATTGAAGCGAGCACAGAAGCAAAAGTCGAGATAGGTAAGATCATCTCCTTCAGTGAAAGAAAATACCAGATCCAACATTAACAACTATTCACGACCTACGCATGGCTAATTCTTTCATATTTAAAGCTTATCCTGGGAGGGGATCCAACTTCATGTCAAACAGATAAAATTAAATTCGATAAATTCTCATTGAAAACGAAGAAGAATAAAACCAAAGCAATCCTAGAACACAATGAACCCATTAGATCAAGAGGTCCTGAAAACAGCGTATGGAAGCGGAGCGCAGAGCACGTGCCATCCTATCCATCATTCAGCATGCCGTTCCCTGGCATCTAAGTTTTATTCCCTTGGATCTGGAAGAAAGCAGCAGCCCGGCCTGGAAAGACGTCCGTGACAGCGATCCAGACTGAAAAGCCAACGGCGAGCACGCAGCTGGGTATCACTGCAACAGGTTAGCACTTGGAAGAAAACTCTCGTCACCCTCTGAAGCTGTGCTATCACAGCCAATATAGCTCATTCGAGAGCATTACACCTTGATTATTTGACAAAACCTATTAATTGCCTGGCACAGAGGTCCATGCCGCTAGGGAAACAAATAGCTATTCTACGTCATGGATCCCAAGGACGCGGCAATTAGTTCTTAAAACCAGAGGGAAGGATTCACCGCGTGCAGCCGTGTCGGCTGCCACGGCACGGCCACTCTCTGTTCAGTTCAGGCAGCAGCAGGGCTGAGAGTCCACAGTAACCTTCCCAATTCCCACAGAAAGGGCTTATCACAAGTTGAGGAAAAACGGATACCAAAGTCAAATGACAGGGAAGACTCCTCAGTGAAGGCTGGTTGGTGTTTCCACCACACTCTACATTTCAGCTAAGCAATAATCCCTGCCAGCCCCTACTGTCCAACCCCAAGACCTCTTCTTGTCATCTGGGTCATCTCCTGAAAATCCTTCCTCACCACACACTTTGCCCAAGGCACGTAGGTAAGGTGATTTAGACGTGATCTCAGGGTTTGTCAATCAAAAATATTGCCTACGTGCAGCCTGGACCTTCTGGTAAAAATTCTGACGTGTATTATCTCAGTTACAGCTAAGATAAGATTAAAGACACATATTACCCAGCGCTGTGTGCTTAGCTAGCGCGGAGGAAGGAGAGCCCTCTGAGTCTAGGAATGATTAAAAATAGGATAGGAGCTGATGTTGAGGCTTCTGATTGGAAGGGCGAGGGAAGAGAATAAATGTATTCTAGATCTGGCTAATTAGACTACCCTCTTTTGGGATCGCCATGTATTTAATTAAATTCACTGTAATATTTGAAGAATCCACCAGGGCACTAATCCCACTGGTGCCCTCAAAAGATTTTTTGCTGTTTTGCCTCAGAAGAACTTCTTCTGCCTCTCATTTCTATTGTGTGCATGCGTTACCCTCTTCCTGAGCCAGAAAAAGAGAAACAGCTTAAGACATAAAAAGCCAAGGTTAGCGAGCCAGCGGCAAGCGCCACGCGACCGGCTCGCACGGCCCGGCTTACCCAGCCTTGCTCTGCCCTGCTCAGACCCGACCTCGGCAACAAAACCTCCCGCTGCCCCATCTCGCCGCGGGCTGGGGGTCTGGCTCGGGGAGACACACGGCAAGCGCCGTCCTCCGCTAGTCGAGCAGCGCACGGGGAAGTCCCAGTCCTACCGACACCGCGTTCGAGCTCAGAAAGCGCCAACGGGCTCAGCAGCAGCTTCTGCGAGAAGGCGAGGAAACCCCCAGTGAGCAATTAGAGAAAATTCTGGTCACGGGTTCAAGGAAATATTAAGGACATGGTCTCTGTGGGAACCAGCAGCACAGTCTGTACTGCTCTCATTTAAAAGCAGATTTTAGGAAAACATTTGTTTTAAACAGTTTAATAAGCATGTCTTATTTTCTGCTCTGCTCTTGTTCCCACTCCGTGCGTGTTCAAACATCCCTTGTGCTTGGGTCAGCTCCACCTGCCTGGCGCGCTGGAGGAGCCCAGACCTGAGCGTGCCAACACCGCCGAGCCCACCCCGGGCACGGCGCGGCATCGGGCATCACGCGCCTACCTCTGCCTCACGTCAGGCTCCCAGCGCAGGACAGGAGCGGGCCGGAGTGAGACAACATGACGGACGAGCAAGTATGAGCTGCGAGTCGCTGGAAGCGATGGAACGCTGGACAAGAATGTGCAGTTATTGTCTATCATACTGTTGAGCTTTCCCCTTGTGAGAATTTAGCCATATCACAGAAAACACATTCAAAATATTAAACCAGAACCTCGTTAGAAGACAAATCAACTTGAAAATCAAAGGAATATATTGTTCCTAGGAAAACCAACCAACTTCTGTCAGAGAACATTGATTTTTGTGAGTCTGGGGGGGTGTTTGCCCCCTTCCTCTCAACGATAGGAAACTTCCAACATCTGGTTCTTCACGCATGGCATGCAAAATATTGATCAGGTTTAGTCAAAGCTCCACTTAAATCAGAAACAGACAGAGGAACGCTCTGATGGAAACCATACGGCTCACGAGTACAGCTTCCCGGGGGACGCGGGCTGTACCCGTACGTACAGTAACCGCGGCGCAGCACCGTGCCGCTCACAACACCTATTCCTACGCACAGATCAACCAAACCCGGCCCACGTGCTGTTTGGGAAGCGCTTGGGTCTCTGGGCAAAGCTGCACTCTCGCTCCGCGGCGCAGTGCTTAGCGCAGGACGATCCTGCTCAGGGACCTCGTCTCCTCCAGCTGCCGTAACCCCTGCGCTGCCTGCCCCGACCTTTGCCAGAGACCTTCCCTGGGGAACCAGTCCCTCGCCAGTTAGAAACATCCTAGCTTTGGTAATTTCCTCTGAACATCAAGAGCTACCCACTGCGGCTCTGCCCTGCGTGCCCCAGGGCAGCCTTCCCCGGGCACAGTCCTACTGGAGCGGGATGGTGCACAAACCTCCTGGGCCAGGGAACAACTGTCAGAGAGAGCTGCTGCGGCACTGCCAGCCCAGCCTCGCGGAGCCAACCGCCCTGCCGGCTGCCAGCAGCGGCCGGAGTCTCTTCTTCAGCTTCTTGCAAGAAAAACGCTGTTTTGGGGTGACTGTACCAAACGGCACTCGCTGGGCAGCCGTGCTCACCCCGGCAGCCAGGACGGATTCAGCCCTGACCTGCAGGAGCTGCCTGACGAGCGTTTCGGGCCGGTTTAGGGAGCATTGCGTATCGACCTCCCCCTTCCCCTGGGTTTGGCTTGAAGAAGTTGGCACGTTGGGAGGGAATGAACACAAAGACAGTTTCAACAGGCAAGAGAAAAACTGTAACTTGTGCTTATGGGCACCGCAGGACGCAGGGAGCCAGCAGGCAGCAACCAATGCCTTTGGGGTCACACCGCACACAGCCCCCAGCCCCGCAAACATGAGAGGAGGCAGAGGCAGGCGACTGCATGCAGGCAGTGCCCGCACCAGCACTGCCCACAGCCCACCAGCGCTGCCCGCACCAGCGCTGCCGTTAGCAAGGGCTGGAGACAGGGGTGTGGAGGGCGCAGGCACAGACTGGCCGGGGCAGGACAGGTGCCCACGCGTGCGCTGGGACGAGCTGACCCGCACCGGACCGATGGGCTGACTGTCCAACCGTCGCTCTCTAACATCTGGCTAGGAATTGTTTTCTGCTAAGCAATCCGAGCATAATGAATGCTCCCAGTGTACAACTATGGAAATTTAATTTTCAACAAAGTAAGGAATGACCCTACATATATTCAGTTCTTCTTTCTCTCCACCTCCATCCTTCACATACCCCCAACTTTGTTTATTTTACCATCTATCTCCTCCCCATCTAACACTGCCTCACCCCCAGTATTTTTCAATAATCACGGAATTCAACGCGACAGCTGTATGACCCTGGCTGACCGCAGGCAGTCCTCCCCACCCCCATGCCATATACTTGGACTACGTTCTTCAGAGCTGAGACTGTTGTAACCACGATGGAGAATCCGTGTTCCTACTATCGCACCGGTAATGACCTCTCTTGCTGAACGCCTTTGTAGGTGTCACTGCAGTCAACGTTCACCATTTAATCTGATTTCTAAAAACTTTTGCATGTCTTTTAAATTTTAAAGGATGTTACACCTGTACCTGCTCAAAACCTCTTCTGTATTAAGTTTATTACAGCCACCGCGTAAAGAGCCCGATTCCTACAGTAACACGGACAGATAATCCTCCCTATAGCGCTCCGTTGCCAGAAGGCACAATGTCACTTTCCAGACCCTATTTGCTATGTCTAGTGGGTCAGATCCTGTTCGGGGGGATGTCTGAACTGTAACCCCAGGTCACTAGGGACACGCTTTGAACTATCTTGTGCTTTTGCAGAAAAAAGGCCCCATTTCCATGTAACCTTGACCTCATCTCGTATAACACTTCTCCTTTGGAAGGCCCTAAAAGCTGCTCAGGACAAACCCACACTGAAAACCGCGAGAATCTCACCAGCCCTTGGTCTGCAAGCCACACGACCAACCACCTCTGCCAGTGCTGAGATCCCACCTCCACCCTCAGAAGTCCCGATGGTACAAAAGGCAGCAGGACACGTGAAAAAACCCTCTGAAGGCTCAAGGAGAGCCCCTTCTCCTGCAGACCTCAAAACGACAACAGGCGGCAGAGAGAAACTCCAGAACCGTTCCCCAACACCACGCAGCCCATGCTCTCCTGCTCCCCTCCCCGGTGCGCAAGGGCTGCCTGTGCGTATCGAGGTGTCCGTAGGTAGGGAAGGCAGGTGAAGCAACAGGCTTGGGGGCCAAAACCCAAAGTGGGAAAATAATCTCATGAACTCCATGCAAGAAGCAGAGAACCAAGGCTAACAAAAAGAAACCTCTCACTCACCACCAGCGGGGTCACGGGATCGCAGCCAGGCCTGGACCCTAAACCAGCTGAACCCCAGATCCGTGCAGGAGCGCTAATGGGGACAGGCAAAGTGAGTCCACCGCCCTCTTCTTTACACCAACATCCTTCTGCTTACCAACGCCCACTGCTCAGTAAGGCCACGTGGTGGTACTGGTAACGAGGAACCACCTGGAGAAAAAACACTGTTGCTCACCTCCTCCAGCTGGCTCTCACGTTACAGGACAATCCTGCCACAAAATCAGAAGCCACTGAACTACTGAGAGCTCCTTTAAGAAACACTCCATGGAAGTTATAAGTCTTGAACATCTTTGGAGGAGGATTTTTCCACATATAACACTCTTCTTACCACTGAACTCAGCACGACGTCTGTTCTGTTAGAATGGGTAAAATTAGTAGCGATTTAAAAGAATTGACAGATGCAGCTGGGGAAGATGAAGCCAAAAATCTGCTGGAGGGTTACAAAAGCTGTGGAAGGGAGCACAGCCGCAGGCTTGCACCGCTCTTACTTCTTCCCGTGAGCACCTACATCCGACCAGCACCAGCGACGAGACCCAGAGCCCACGAGACCCCTGTTAAGCCCACGGTGGTGGCACACAGGACCAGGGGAGCGCTGCAGACATGATGTGAGATTTTAAGGCACACAAGGTCACTGCGAAAGCCAAGGCCAGCACACTGTCCCGCGTTCAGGAGGAGGTGCTGGAGGCACACCAGCCCCTAGGAGCACAGCCTCAGCACAGAAGGATGCCCAGGGATCGACTCTTCCTCGGGGAGAAGTCAGATGTGGGTAATTAGTAACAGGCTTAGCAGGAAACATTTCATGTGCCAGCAAGAACCGTGCCTGTGACAACGCGCTCCCGGGGAGCGAGACGAGACGCGACCCTTCCAGCAGAGCTGGAGGGGAGCCCACGGGTCGCTGTGGATGGGGACCAGATCCTGCAGCAGACCTCAGAAGCCTCAGAAGCGTCTCTGGGGCCCCCCCGTGCCTCTGACCTGCTGTATGAGATAAACCACACAATCCTGGAAGAGGAGAATCTGAATTTTTAATGAAAGTCATGTGGATGCAGCTGTCTGATCCTGGTCTGTTCCAAGTACTCCATAAAAGTCAGGCTGGCCCATCCGTCTTGCTCTCCTTTCACACCTGCAGCCCCGGCTGGAATTTCCTGGAGCTGATGGAGCCGCGGGGCGGCCGCAGCATGCAGCGAGAACACATGCTGGCTGCAACGCTGGGAAGGGCTGGTGCGCAGCCGCCCCCTGGCCCAGATGTCTTGGAAGGAGGAAAAAACTGATTCTCCGTACAGCAGGTTCAAAAGATGAATCTACGCACTTCCGTATTCCGCCAACGTCCTGCGATTGTTCGCTGCTTCTGAAGAAGTGCCGTTCAAATCCCTTCCCTCCCTCCAGCCTCCGGCTCCCCGTGTCACGGCTCGGACTCGATGGCCGCACGGTTCGGAGCTGAGCTCGTGCTAACTCGAGCGGCGCAGCGGTGAGCATCGCGCCCCGCTCCAGCCATCGCTGCCTCGCTGTCAGCCGAGCCCCTAAAACCACCACCGCGAGACCAGGACAGGGAGACTTTGCACAACAAACCCGGATTTTGATTTACTTTCTGGTTTCTGATACTTATTTTTCTTCCCAAAAGGCTGGAAATGCAGCACTCCCTCCTGCCCAGCCTGAGCCTGAGACACTTGACACAAGTCCCTGAGGCACACGGAAAGGCTGAACAGCACCGACCACCCCAACCACCAGCCAGTCCCTACACACCCCCCTTTGGAACCTCTACTTTCCATGCCCTCCAGCCCTGCCCGGCGTTACGCCAATGCCCCGGTACCACGGCAGGGCTGTATCACCACAGGGCTGACACCGATGCGGCGAGCCCCACGCGGGCACGCACGGAGCCGCCGAGCAGAGCCGAGCGCGGCTGCGCAGAGCCCCCGACCACAAGCCCCCAACCACGGGGCTGCCAAGTGGGAGCGACGCAAGACCGAGAACTTCTTCCCCAAAACAGAGCCCAGCAGCGACGCATGGGGCAGCTGGGCAGAGACCTGCCGTACCTGGGAACAGGTCAGCGATAACGTACAAGGCATAAAACCTCTTGGCAGCTCCAAGGAACAGCTGACCACCCTCGACATGGGAAAGGAGCCGTCCCCACGGGGTCCCAGCCGGGCAGAGGCCACGGGCCACTAACAGGGTCCCTGCTGGCCACCAGGCTGGGACTTGCTGTGCTGAAACGCTTCTGGATTCCCCTATAAATGACCCCGAAAGCCACCCAGCAAACTGGGTTTGCTCCACCACCCCTTGAAGTCTCATTAAAAGCCAAATATTGCTCAGCCTAAAGATGGAGAGCTCAGCATGGATTTTACTGAACGTTAAATCAACCAGCAAGCGTAGCCAGCAAACTCTGTGGCACTTTAACTTTAAATAATGCAATAATTATTGAATTTCCTTTTTATAACCGAAGTG
This sequence comes from Tauraco erythrolophus, assembly GCF_009769465.1. Taxonomy (NCBI): domain Eukaryota; kingdom Metazoa; phylum Chordata; class Aves; order Musophagiformes; family Musophagidae; genus Tauraco; species Tauraco erythrolophus. The sequence continues at coordinate 22,733,267 of NC_141479.1, read as the reverse complement.
CTGGAATGTAAACAATGGGGCTGTAATTGCAGGAAGGGGGGATCAATAGAGGCAATCGTTTTCAGCCATGTTAATTGTAAATACAATTGCTCCAAGATGTCAGCCTCGTTCTTCTCGCTCCCAGAATCATCCTAACGGATGACAGAGTCCAACTTTCCCATTACAGCTGTTCGTTCCTTTAAGAGGTTCTCAATCAGGTCTGATCAATCTGTCAAGATAATGCATGGAGTAAGTAAGACTCTTCCAAACACGAGCTCCCAATCAATAGCCCGGACCTGCTTAATGAGGAGGGGCTAAAGCCCAGAGGGAGGCAACAGTCCCAGCTCCTGCTCGGCGCTGGCAGATAACTTCTTCATGGAGCCTTGCTAAGCCGTTCAGCTCTTAACGAGGACATTGTTTATGCAGACTGTGACGAGCAGCATCCCCACATATTTGCAGTCCCCTGGGGTCAGTGGGCAAAAACGACAGAAATCAACAGAAAACAAGAGCCAAGAAAGTCTGAACTTGTATTTGCTCCTCCCTCCTTTTAAAATGTGTAACAGACCTCAAAGTACTAATTAATAACTTGTTAGAAGAGACCTCCAAAGATGAAACTCTGTGTGGGACCATTGAAAGCATAAGAGCATCACCAAGATTCCTCCCATGTGCTCGAGGAAGACCACAGTCCGTGGGTAAAACCGCGCTTGCCCAGCTGTGCCTGCCATTCCCTTTCACTTGCCCAGGAGAGGAACTGAGAGTCCGGAGCAAAGACGACGGCGTGCCATCGGAAACCTCCGAGCGGGAGGGAGGAGATGCGAAGGGAATTAAGGCAGCAGTCAGAGATGCCATCCTCCATCAGTATTACTCAATTCCGGTAGCACGCGGGTGTCCCTCTGTACAGCCGGACCACGCTGGACGCTTGCGGAGCAGCCAAGAAAGGGAGAAAAGAGAAAGGTCTCGTGCACTGGGGCTCCTTCCTACAGCCACGAAACTTTCTTTTCTCCCACTACGGCATTACGAGAGCTGCAGTCGCAACAGATCTACTCTTGGGCAACTGCAACTTCAGAGAATTTTCCAGATCCCTGAAATCTTCACAGCTCTCCCCAGGGAGGCACAGGCGTAAGCGCTGCTATATGTGGAGATGAATACAGGAGTGTGCGTATTGATCTTGCTAATTATAGTGATAAAAACAAGGCACAATTGAGAGTACATTTCCTATCAGCTGTTCTGAAAAGTGCTGCCCTCAACCTTGTGTGCTCCTGCTCCGGCCGTGGCTCCTGCCGCAGGACCCGGCAGCCCTGCGAGTCTGCAAGGACATCTACTGCCACGTCCTGGAGCACCTCTGACAGACAGGAACCCAATACACTTCCCATGAAACGTACTGCCGTTACAAACGAGGGCACGAGGGATGCCAACCACGAGCGGAGCGGAGCTTCACGCAGCCGTTTCTGCAGAGCAGCACGGGAGTCTGGCGACGGTGGGGCTCCTCCTGCAAGTCAACCAGAACCATTTTGCTCCTCAGGAAAACGTACAGTTTTGTCACTTTGTATTTCCCATGGACGCTGCCATCCCTGGAGAAATACGAGAGAAAAGCTGTACTTTGTTTTTAGAAGCAGTGCCTGCAAAGTACTGTATGGACAGTTATAAAAACAGATGAAGTTATAAAAACAGCAAGAAAATTTTTGCCATGACTCAGCAACGTCACTGAGGAGGAGGTCAGGTCTCCCAGTCTGCTCCTTTCTCAGTGCTGGGAACAGCCAAGAGCCAAGGAATTCAGGGAGCCTTCTCTTTCCCAAGGTTAGGAAAAGAAACGGGAGAAGAACAGCTGAACATGAAGACAAGACAGTGACGAAAAGCAGGCTCATGATCCCACTACCCAGTCGTTTTTCTTCAACATATTTTGTACAGATGCTTCAAAATTAGTAAGTTCAGTGTGAGTTGTTAAGCTGTGAACACTCAGGCGAACTACAGCAGCCTGCGAATACGGAAAAGCACTGGATAAGAGACAAATGATACAATAAAAAGGGCTGGGGGGAACCTGAAAAGCCAACAGGATAACAATCTGTTGTCCATACTGTAATTCTATGGCTGTTGAGTGATTGAAAAAGGCTTTTCGTAACACGGAACAAGACCAGGACTACCCGTACAGGTGACGTATCGTTTCCTCTAGCAGCAACAGAATGATCCCGGTTACGCTGCGAGGGATCTCCGAGGAGGCTCCGCGTGTTCGAAGGCACAGCACGTAACACACACTTGGTCTTGTGTTGGTAACGCTGGCTCAGACTTAAAACCCCAAACCCTCTCTCTATGTCTGGAGCCTCCTTCAAGAATTTAAATTAAAATGGTATTCTTTCCTCCGTGTTAAATCTTTTGGAAAAGAAACCACAGCTCTGAAGGAAAAGCTTGAGGACTGTTTTGCACCCGCTGTGCTCCTCACCACGGCCCAAAGCCGAGAGGCACCCATGGGTGCTGCGGAGTGGCACAAGGAGACCCGTGCCAAGAGGGACACAGCCCCGATGAGCAGCGGCTCCCTTTAGCTCGAGGGCAGCCGGCTCTCGGCATGCAGAAGGATGGACGAGAGGCTGGAGGCCCCTCCAGCGAGCCCTCACCGGTCCTTCCATGTCCTGACCTGGCTCCTGTGTCCAGCAACGCAGCTAGAACCCCAGCAGCACGTTGGAGGAACGTCGCAGAAGCGAGGTCTCTGCAGAGGCGCTGCAGGACAGGCTGGACAGGAGGGCACTGCCGCCGCTCCCCGCGGGCAGCACTGCCCCGCTCCTGCGGCCGCGTGCGCAGCAAGGGACCATTGTAATAATGCTCCATAAAACCATGTGGGAAATTGAACCAGCCCCAGAAAACCACACTGAGTTCATGTTATTTAATAAAATACTACAGACACAGATTAACTTCCCTCGCCCAGTATTTATTGCTTCATCTATCTCTAGAGAAGTTACAAGCGCTATGATAGACTGAAGATTTCCTTGTTTTCATATAGCTTCTTTATAACTTCCTACAGCAATGTACCACATTGAATCCCAACAGATAACCATACAATAACAACGATACACAAGACAGTTTTTTAATCCTCTCCATAAATCGAAGAATATCAATATCGAAGAGATGGATGACACAACATCCCCTCACAGAAGCCAACAAGGACACATTTAGGAACAACAGACCGAGCTCGTCCTTCGGCAACAGTCCTCACGGAGAAACATTTGCGAGAAACGCTTTCCGCTTTTTCCGATCAACTAGAGGACTCCATGCAACCTTGGCCAAGGAAAGCTCGAACTCTGTCCTCCTGCCTCGCCACGGCACCCCGGCAACACAGAAACGCCTGCCCCTAGACACAGAGCCACCAGCCCTTCCAAAACTGCACCTGCTGTGCCGTACGGTGGTACCTGCTCAGCAGGCAGGTCATCAGGATCATCAACAGCCCCTGCTCTGCTCCCTTCTCCGGCATCCCACACACTATCAGCCCCCTCTTCACCCAACACCCCTGCCCGAGCTGGGCTTGCAGGGTCGGCCCAGGACACAGATGAGTCCTGGACAAAGACAAGGCACCGTCTGCACTCTGGGGTACATTAAGCGCTGCTACAACCAAAGGAAAGTTGGACAGCAGTGGTGGTGGTGGGGCAGCTGTGACAGGCAGAAGATGTAGGTGCCACAAGGATTTTCAAGAGCAGGTGATACTGGAGAAGGGAGAACCAAAGGAAGGTGCGGTGAATTAGTACAACAGAGAATGGAAGTGGAAAGAGGAAATACGTAACATTCCTGGGTCTTAGAGGTGAAATGAAAACCGGTAGAGCGAGACTAAGCCAATGATGTCCTCCCAGTAGAGCAGCCCTTCTCCAGAGGTGCAGGCTGCAGGGCCAGGCACCGGGCTGGGCCGCCAAGACCACCACCACTGACACGGTTGCGCTGCAGTTACACCCAAAACAACGGGCCAGGAGAACCATCTGACTTCAGACAAGCACTGTGAAGGTAAGTCCGTGAAGTGTCTGTGAAACACACAAACAGAACACAGAGCACCACAGAAATGCCCATGAGAAAATAAATAATTCTTCATTCAGTGAAAGCTTTGGATTGTATTAGACAAAGCCCGGGGCAATGTAATGAAAGAGGAAGATAAAAAGAAACGAATAATTACTCATTCACAGAACGAGGCAAGAATCCTACTGGAAAAATATGTATGGAAATATTTATAATTAAAAACTATAATAATGCCTGCACACAAAGGGCTGAATTAAGGCAACCTGGAGTGTGATATTTTCTATGTTTAAGAAGGTTTCTAGGGCTTCCATTAACTGAACGGACACTAACGTGTCTCAAGAATTGTGTACACAAATCCAGGCAATTGTTCCATGCCCCACACCACCGAGCAACTACTCTGTGAGGAAAGCCACCAAGTTCTTGGTGAGGAGAAGCCTCCCAACTACAGCCTCTTCCAAATGCAACAGGAAGATCATCTCAGCCCTTGAACAGACAATGGTTTGTAGCACACGTTCTCAGGGCTGGTTTCCACCAGAGAAAGGGCACGTCAACGACTCACAGTTCACAGCAGCAGAACTGTTGGGCTCATGTACGACAGACACGTTCTCCGAGTAGTTTGTGGTCTATGAATGGATTGGGTTTGCTGCTCCAACTTCATCCACAACACGCTCTTAGCTTGCAAGATGGCCAGGAACAGGGGCAATGTTCTCCTCAATCCCAACAGACACTGGTGTGGTGAGTGCAAACCTGTCCCAGGACACCTGGAGAGGCGAGGGCTGCTGCAGCCCACCGGCCTGCTCGTGGGCTTCTGCAAGCCCTCTATAGGCAAAGTCAGCGTCTGGCAGCAGCAGTAAATCTTTTGCTTTTTATTCTGTCATCATGAGCTGATGCCCACACAAGACATTGTCCTTATCAGAAGGGCAGAAACTAAACAACCCGCGTTCCACCGCTGCGGAAACAGGAGCAGACACGGCTGTCCGGGGCGGGGGGCAGTGGGGGACGACGGCAGATCTGGCGGCACTGTTGGTACAACCGACTCGGCACCACGCGAACGGAAAAACGGACCTGGAACAAAAGGGGCAGGCGGAGAGACCTGCAGCCCCTTCCCCAGCTGTCGGTCTTCGTTCCCAAGCAGATGACGCCCGAGGAAAGCCGTTGGGGCACGCGAGGGCAGCAGGAACCAGGGACGCGGTCCAGGGCCAGAGCACCCGCTCGCGCTGGCTGCAGACCCTGCTCACCGGCTGGGGCTTTGTCCGCAGGACAAAATGGCTTTGTGCAGCTCTGGAAATAAACTGAATTTGCAGCTAAAAGCCTTTAACTAGCTAATATGCTCCAGTCTTGATGATGAATATAAACCAGCCCAAAGTTTCCCTCAAATCATTAGCAACCCCCCACGTGATAGTCTTTTCCTTCCCCCATTCTTTTTCCTTATCAGTTTCATGGTAACATGAAACGACACCAAGAAAACGCTCGGCAAAAGCTTTGCCAGAGTGAAGATAAGGTGTAAGGGCTTATTTGGCATTGAAACGTTACGGGCATATGTTGTGTTTAACCCCAAGACGTGCATCCTGAATTAAAGAACTGCTGAGACAACTGGCAAACCCACAGGCAGGGCTCTTTGAGACCACCGTGGCCCTGGGTGCGGCGGACCCTGACACGCAGGTCAATGAACAACAGGCTTTTATCGTCGCTCCCGGGTTTATGGCCTCGGAACAGGGTAGAGCCAAGGAAGCCTTACAGTGAGATCTTTTATCTCATCCACGAGAAATTAAACAACTAATACGATGATGGTTGGCAAGCACATGCACGTGAAACTTCCCAGAGTAAAGGTTTCTTTTATCTGTTGGAAAAGCCAAAGCAAAATCCAGTGCTCACAACCTGAAGCTAAAGAGACGCAGACATGAAACAGCGCGTGTATTTTGAACAAGGCCAGTAGTTAACTCCTCAAACAAAAGGATTCCACGAGTTACCACTTACCAAGGACTTTCTAATATGAGACTTTATAACTCAAAGTAGAAGTTTGAGACACAATTCAAAGTACATGGTAAGATACCACAGCTTCTCTTACCATCAGACTGTAACGGTCCCTCCTGGTTTTTAAAAACAAAGAACCACCCCCTGCCCCCAAACCGGTTTGCTCTCTGGCACACGGCTCGCCCAGCACTGAGCACGACGCAGTGAGGAGGGTTCACTGCCCAGCCCTGCTCAGGCTCCTGCTGAAGGCGACGTTCCGGCTTCCCGAGCTCCCCTGGTGCTTGCTTTCCGTGCAACTGTAACACTGACGGCAATGTCCGTGTAAAATTCCCTACGTGTATCTAACACCTAAGTCAATCGCTGTACACTTCTGGAGAGGGGTCTACAAGAGACCAGAATTGCTCAGAATATTAGTTGCAGCTATTCCCTCCAAGATAGACTACAAAAATGGAAAATACAGAGCTCATAGAAGTACTCTGAAGCAAACGGAATAAAACCTGAGATGGTAAATGTCTCTGCTCTTTGGTGCTCCCTTTGTTCAAGTGTATCTGCATCCACCTGTATTTGCCATAAACAGGTAGGGAAGCTCCTGGGAAGAGCCAGGCACAGTATGTATCGGTTTTGGCAATTCTGGGTGTGCAATGCACAATGCAAAATCTGTAGAGACATACACAGGGTAAATGATAAATACCACGACGGCAGCACTAACCAGCATTAAGAGAACTCACTGACGACTGCAATTCAGAAATAAAAGGGAAGCAGCAAAAATCTTTGTTGGGAGCAGTGTCCACTCACGGCAGAGAACGGTGAAGAGTTGACAGATTTCTAAATCCTATTTATGAAATTGCACATGTAGCTCCATTTACCCCAGTAGCCCCGAGATTCTCATTTCTGTGACTGCGTGGGATTAACTTCTCTGCCAGGATACCCGGTCAGGGTTAGCGTACGCTATCCAGAGGACAGCACGCAGGTTTCATGTCTGGCAAATCCACTTGCCCAGCCCAGAATTAGACATTTGAACAGGTCTATCTGGGCAATGCAGTACCTACACCAGAAGATCCAGGTAAGACAAAACCAAGGAGGTGTGAAAGCAATAGAAGAAAAGTTCCTGCTTTGTGAGAGTACAGGAAATGCACACAGGTGGACAGCAGCTGTCTGTAAGACAGACCCATGACGTGAGAATACCTACAGCAGGACACGAAAGTCTTTAAATCTCTCCTGCCTTTGGTCAAAGGACACTCAAGAACCAGCTCTGGGACAGCTGGTCTTCTCCAAGGGACTTCTAGCAGAGCACATGCATCAGCATCTGCTCCATTTCCAGCAGTGCAGTGGGTGGTCAAGAGCCAAGCCTATGCAGCAGTACTGTCCTCCTTTGTGCCTCCACCTGCGGGCATCGACCCTGGGTTCATCAGCAGGTGCCACAAACAGGAGCACTCCGCGACCACCCACGGAAGTACAGCCATGGTCCTAACGTGACATACCTGTACGCAACACCCCCAAAGTTACGGAACAGTCCCACGAGCGCTATGGGCGTTACAATTTACATCTGCAGTTCTCAAACTGGGACATCCTCAGGCTCTTTGCTGGAGAGGATACAAGTCATACCTGAAGGCAGGAAGGCATTAGTCACCCTGGGAGAGCTCCCAGCTACTCCTCACTCCCTAATCCTGCCCAAGGACCCTCCTTTCCCTGGCACATGAAGACCACAGCTCTTGGAGCCAGTTTCAAAAAAGAAAGGATGGCTGGTCCAGAAAGTCGGGACCTGTTGAATTAGGGATTTCTCTGCAGCACAGGCTGAGGGACAGGAGGACAGACAGACGGGGACAAGGCTGCAAGGAGACATGGCAGGAACCCAGACAAGGGGCCAGGACCTGCCTGCTGGGAACGTGACTCAGGTGGCACCCAGAGGCTTTGCCGCAGCATGAGGCACCATCTGCAGCCCCGTGCCAGATGGGTGCTCGTGTGATCCTCTCTTAGCCTCCTCACCCACACGAGCCCTCCCTACCTCTTTCTTCCACCCCCTCGCTGTTCTGCTACTTTTAGTTAAATCCACCTCCCAGAAAGTTTTTGGCATGACTATGCAGCTCCTCCCCTACCGGCACTCTCTTTTTTGCTCCTGACCAAGGAGCCAATCTGCACCCCAACAGCAACTGTTGGCACGAGCTCCGGCTCGGCACGGCACCAGCACCACCCTGGTCATTGCAGCTGGCCCGGAGACACCAGCAACGGGGAGCACAGAAGCTTCTCACCCCTCGCAGACGTGGGCAGACCGAGGGGGGCTGGAGGAAGCACCGGGGCCCCACGCACGGCCGGCAAGCGCGCTGCCACAGGGAGCCCTGCCAGACGCGGGTGCTCCGAGGCTGCGGTCGCTGCACGTGCCCGGAGCTCCGGCAGCGGAGCTGCGAGACGCCGTGCCAGGCACGCTCGCTGTGAGAGACGAGCGCCGCGCTCCTTCCCCACCAAAAACCCCGAGGCCTCCCGCGTGTACGCTAACCACAGCCCTTTGAGAGGCTCGTGTATTTACAAACTGAGGCATGTTGAAATCAAAGGGGATACCATATGACATAATTCACATTAAAATGTCAACGGGCTGACAATTTATAGAGTCAATCCGCTGAAGGTGGGGAGAACTAAGACGCAGTAATTGTTTAATTCCCGCTTAAACCAACAGCAGCTCTACCTTCAAACGCCGTACGATGTGCAGGGCCGCTCGGGCTGCTGTCAGCCAAGCGATGCCAGCCGCTGGCACCCGGCCAGCAATTAGATAACAGCATTAACTATTTATAGGCACTTCTTGCGGGTGCGGGGCTGGGGAAGGCGGGATGCTCCTGGGAGAGGCACAGCTCCAGCCCACCCCACCGCAAACATCTGCTGTCAGCACGCGGCCAACCTGTTTTTTGGGAAGGCAGAGTCGCTCTCGTCAGGGCACTCGCCCCGTGCCTCTGCAGCTGCGGGTCCTGCTGCTGCACCTCGCCGGGGCACGGCACACCTTCCCCTCGGGAGGGGGCAATGCCGGGCTGAGCGTGCAGCGGGCTCTGCCTAAGGAACCCACCCGCACAGTGCCTGGCACCGCATGGCACCTGGCGCCGCACCTGGCATTGCATGGCCCTGACCCAGCTAGGACCCACAAACATCACGGCACCAAAACAACAGAGGGAAAAGCGCCCCAGCCATAAATTACTTTAGTGCACCGATGAACTTTTTACCCCAGGTGTCGCAGCACTTTGCCCATATCAAATGTACGGCGTCGCTTTGTGAGACACGATGCCAGGGCCAGTGCAGCTCCTGACGGCCCTCGCGCGCAGACAAGGTCACTGGTGACGTGTCTCGTAGCCCGCGACAGCACGTAAGGAAGGCACGAGAAACATGCACCGCTGGGAAAAGTTTTACCTGGATAAACCACAGCCAATAAATTTTCTACAAACGCCGGCTAACGCTGTCCCTTTGAGAGCAACGGGAAGGGACTGCGTGGACTCCAGAGTCCTCTGCACAGACTTGCTGTCTGTACATAAACAGTAACACCTCATTCTCTCTTCTACCTCATTAACTGAAACGCATTAAAACAAGTGTGCATTGGGAGCAGAAAATGAGACTGTTAAACCAAGCTGATATAATCCTCATCAGCTGTGGGAAATAAGAACACATCCATTACGCTGAATTGAGTGCACCAACTGTGATTTACCGACAACGTTAAGACCCCAAGAAAGATGCTCTTCCCCCGTGACTGTGTCTCCTGTGTCCTTCGCACCAGGCAGTCCGACCTGCCATGTCCAGCACTGCCGCGTGTGTTGCATCCAGAGCACTGGGGTCGCTGTCCTGTTCCAGCAGCCACCCTCCAGGCACAGCACGGTGGGCCTTGGTCCAGCACTGCAGTCAGTGCTGTGCCAGTCTCCTGCCCCAGGAGGTACTTGCTCAGCAGGAAGTAGGGAGTCTGACTCTGCTCGTATGGAAGTGGACTAAAAGGCCAAGGCAGCAGAGCACACACCCAGAAAATGGGACGTTTCAGAATCACGACCTCAAACGGGGACACTCGCAGGCAGCGTGACAGTGTTTGACAATGGCAGGGTTCACCTCGGGTGACGGACACGCTGCTGGGTGTTTGCACCTTGCCTCATTGCAACAGCCTGCAGGACAGCACGAAGGGGAGATACGCAGCAGCACCCACGTATGAAACCACCAGCACTACCATCACTGCCTCGTTACAGGGGTCCCCTAATCCCCCGGGTTGGTGACCAAATGCAGCAGGAGACCGAATCGGGGAGGCTCAGCAGAGGGGACAGGAGCCGTCACGCAGCAACAGCAGCAAGGTACCAGATCTGCATGAGGGTAAGGGCAACCACGATCCATCCCCACCCTTACGAGCAAAGACTTGCTCAAAACGCTGCAGAAACGCTCAGTTTTTCTTACCCCAGGGAGGCAGAGTAAGGGAACCCTCCCGATGGCACAGGAGCTGCGGGAACCGGACGGACCACATTCACGTCAGACAGACGAGCAGCTCCGGGCGCTCCACCAGCCCCGGCTTTGAACCGCTGACCTCGCCGCAGCAGCTCAGGTTTCCAAATCCTCTTTCCCTCGCGCCAAGCGGCGCTTCTGGTGCCGCGGGACAGGGTCTCCTCTGCCTCCCCTCCGTGCTCAGAGCAAGAACGTACACAACCACTGCCCCGCTCGCACCTGCTATTCCAGAGGTTTTGAAGCAAACACAACTATTAAATAGCGTTGCTGTCCCGGTGCAGTCTGCGTGGAGCGCGGCCTGGGCTCAGTTCTCCGGGACTCGCTCCTCCATACGCCCCTCGAGGAGCGAAGAGGACGCACCAGGGCCTAAACCAGCAGCTTCCAGCAGCCTGTGCAGGCATTTGGAACGGGGTCCACGAAGTCTGTTTAACCAGCATGATGTGTGCAACAGAATCACGAAGAAACAGGCATTTAAAGTGACATCTGTTGGATTAATTAGCTGTGTAATTAGCCTCCCCTCTGTGGAGACAGGCTTTGTTACTGCTGCCTGAAACTTCCCCAGGTGATTTTCTTTGTAACCATCGCTCTCCAAGCATGAGAACGAGCGGAGTGGGTGGGACAGGACTGCAACGCCTGTTCGGAAGGGGAGGCAGGGATAACGTCTGGAGGCTGTTGGGCAGCCGAAGGGCAATAAATGGCAGCAGGTCAGAGGAGCCCAACCGCCACAGAACGCGGCAAAACCCAAACAGGTCACGCGCATCAACCCTTGCACGTCCCGTGCCCGGGGGCAGGCCTGCACGAGGGATGAAGGGAAGGGACACAATCCACATTTTTACACTCTGCCCCGTGAGATCGGGGCAGCCGGGCCTCTGCCTCCCGCTGCGCTCCCCACGCTGCCCACCTCGGGAGCGGCTGCGCCACAAGGCAGCGACTGTGCTTCCACCCGCGCTGCCGCAGCCTGATCTGCTGGGCAGAAAAATTCTGAGCTAATGCTCAGGACAAAGAGGAAACCAGGATCCTGGGATTAACTGTGCTCCTCTGGCGAATCAATGGCCAAACATAGGTACCTCCTAGAAGTCCACCTCCCTGCTTTAAATGCGGAACGAGACGGGAGGAAGGAACGGGGGCCATTCATTTCTGGTGTCAGGACAATGTAACAATGGAGCTGGACAGCAACTCCAACATAAATCAAAGTAGTACCTAAGCAAGTGTTTGTACTGCAAGTTGATCCCAGCAGCTTTTCCATACTGTGCCACAAAACCCAGGCTGTTAATTCCTCACAGCTCGTGGCAAGGGAAATGTTCAAAATCTGGTAGCAGGAAGGCAGTTTTGGAGAATGGTGATACAGCACTGTGAAAAATCAGCCGACTCCAATACCTGCTTATTATCGTCACCCTGCACAGACACGCCGAGTCCCTGCCAGGGCCACGTGAGCTCCGCGTAACACATCGCCGGCATCCCGGCAGAGGGATCGCCAACTCCGTGACGGCAGTAAGGGACAACCCAGTATCACTAAGCTTTCACATAAATATTCACCCACTGACTCAAACGCTGCCGCCACCCCCCAGGTGACAGGACAGCAGAGCACAGCGGCTCCAGCTGCTCCAGCAAGGGTGCCCGCACACCCCAGCAGCAGGACAGGATGGAACGGGACGGGACGCTCACGCTCTGCAGCGTGGGTAGCAGTCTTCGGCAGAGAGGCAAAGTAACCTGGAGACAAGTATCTTCAAACAGCTGCAATAAGGTTTACCGGAGCTTGTCCAACCCTACCCAAAGGCACAACTTTCAGAGAACCTGTTGCACAAGTGTAACTTATTGCCTAATTTGAATTGCAGAACCGGATTGCACACATTACAGTGCAAGGCCAGAACTTTTAGGACTGGCAAGCAGGACTAAAAGAACATTATGGTATTAAGTTATGTATTATGCATTCATTATTTATTGTAATTTCATGAATTCTCTAAGAGATTGCAAACACAGAACCTCCCGTTCTTCATCTGCAGTAATTTTGGGGACTTTAACTGTTACAAAATTTTATTCAGAAATCTCTCAGTTATCTCAGGAGAGAAGACGACAAAGCGCCTTGTAGCCTGGGTGCACCAGCACAGCCTAACAGAAACCAGCAGTCCACGCCATGGCACAGGCTGGGGAAGCACCTTATGGCTTCTTTCCCAGTTTGCAAATCAACCCGCTGCTGGAGATGGATGTTAATGAACGGCCATCCATTATTTAATAAGCTCGTCGTCAAAGGGCCTGCGGCTGCGCTGCTGTTACCTGGCCAGGACTGTTACCCACAGTGCCGAAAGCCTGACCCTGCCCCAACCAGGGGAAGGAATCAAGAGCATTTCCCAGGTCTTCGCGGCACACTGCCCAAAGAGAGACCTGACCGTGTGGATGGGAGCAGAGGATCGTCAGGTGATCACACAGGTTCCAGCAGACACTGGCAAGCAGGGGCTTACAAGCCCCACGCTGCAGCTCCACTCACCAGCTTCAGCCTCGTACAAAGCTGCACCCCATCTCCTCTACCTGCTGGCTTCAGCACTCTTACACCCAGGCTTGTCCCGGTCCTACCCCCTTGTCATCAACCACACGTGTTAGGTGCCTGCAGGAACATCGAGATAAGACCTCTGACAAGCACACTGGGATAAGACCCCTGAGGAGCTGGCCCGTTACTTGTCTTGGGACAAATCTCACTTCAGCTCTCCTGGCCAGAGCTCCGGTCGCAGCGCTAAGCCTGCAGGCAGGACAGTAAGTGGACACACACCCCTCTGCACCAGCCTGTGCCCATAGCAGCTGATCACCCAGAAAAGAAAACGCAGACTTTTGGATCCAGAGCAGTGTCTCTGACCCACATTCACCCTCCACGCTCTCCTCTGCAGAGCAGCAACCTCCGGCATTGGTGTGGGGGGCAGCAGGACCCGACGGCTTCCACCACCACGGCACGGTCTGCTGGAGCGGCTGTCCACGGCCCTACGTCAGAGCAATGACCATAACCACCTTGTCCTCACCCTGAGTCTTACAACAAGCACCATCTCAAATAGGAAAAATTCCTGCTTTGAAATGTAAATATTCATCCACACATTCCAAAACTACTGGGATAAAAAAAAAAGAACCCCCTAAACACAGACAAAACTGGCATCCGGCATGGGAAAAGGTCATACAAGATTCATGCTGCCACCTCATCAACACGATGAGGAACGGGTGAGGCTCGGTGGGACCTTCCGAGCTCCCCGGTGCTCAGCCTCTCCCGGCAACCTCGGAGAGCCAGAGGGAAACTGAGCCCCCACAGCCGTGGGCACTTGGTCACCAGTGACTGCGCAGCTGCTGTGAAAAACGGACAATTTATGCAGACTGGGATAAAAGCTCATCAAGGTGTGTGGTTTTTTTTTCTTGTTTTGTTTTTTTTTTGTGGTGTTTTTGTGTTGGTTTTTCTTTTAATTGTTTGGGTTTTGTTTGTTTGTTTTAACCTCAGTTCTGAATCCTGTTTGACAGGGATCTTTCAGCCATGTGCTCTGGCTAACTCCTCGCTCCTGCTGCGGTCATCACTTGCTCCTGTTCCAGCTGCAGTCTCCCTCATTTGTTATTCAAGTTGCTTTTACAGGGTGGTTTCTTCACTAAGCTGTTGGTTGCACATGGCTCAGTACTTACTGGAAAACTGTTAAAAGAAAAATCTAAGAGACTGAAGTCCATAAATAAAACATTCAGCAAGCAGTGCTGTGTATTCTCAACAGTTTTGATTTCGACCCTTTCAAAAGCAGCACAGAGAAAGCGTAGGGTTTTTTATTCTAAACTAACGTACTTTATTACTAAATACCTAATGGAAGGTAAAAACCCACTTTAATGCCAGGGTGATGTGGCGGAGCAATCTGTCACTCAGAAACGTGCAGTCCCAAGAGGGAGGGTTCTGAAAGGGTTAAATGGATAGCGAGTGCTTTTTGTATTAAAATACTTGGCAATCCCAAAAGGATGCAAAAGGGGAACCAGATCGTAGGGGTTTGTTCCTCCTGTAATCGGCTGTACCGTGAAGAACAGTCCGCAGTACACTTCTCCCTGCGCACAGGTGAAGTACTGCCGGAATCGCGGCAAGCCTGGAAGAGGCAGCGTGCACGGAGCCGGCCGAGAGCTGCCAGGGGCCACCGATCCCGCCAGGCACAGGGTCCGGCTCTGAAACCCCCGACTGGGATTCACCGTACGCGCGGACCGGGTGTATCACAAAGCTTCTCTGGCTCCCAGTTCAGCAAGGCTCAAATTCCAGATTTAGGCACGCTCTAGTCCTCGGAACCGCTTCCGTTCCTAAGCTTGCCTTTCATTACGAGTTTATCCAAGACCAGAGATGGCACATTTGAATGAAAGGTTTCCGAGACCAGCTTTAAAAAGTTAAAAAGTTAAACCTTTGTGGGGAGGCTTAAACGGCTACTCACTTGTGAAGCTGCCGTTGGAATTTTAACTTAAGACCTTGTAGGAAATCAGCTGAAAGTCCCTAATACTCCATAATTTAAACAGGCTTCTGGCACAATTTGTGTTACTCCTAAGTGTAACTCAGAGCTCTGATGCCACATCTGTAGTTCAAAAGACAAAGTTGCAAAAATGAACCCAAAACAGACAGCAGGCAGACAGCGAGTAAATCAAAGGTTAATACGGCTCTAAATCCTCTGCAACAAGCACGACAGACCCTTTGTGGGCAACTTTACCCTAAGAACCTCAAAAGGCAGAGATCGAAGGAAGCCTTTGATAAAAATCAAAACCCAAACATGTTTCCTTTTTGCCTACGTTAAATCGTTCGGGTATTTCAGAGCTGAACCACGCCGGTTACTCACAGCTCTGGCTGTGCCGAGCGGAGCCCCCCACGGCCCCGCGGGCAAGGCTGGAGCTGGGCTGGTGCTGGGGCCAACGGCACAGCCACCGTGTGCTGGCGATGGCCGGGGTAGAGCCTTCTGCCGTGCTCGAGGAGACAGACCTCTACACCAGCAGCTGCAGAAGGAAGGACTACAGAGAGTTTTCCAAACTTCTGGTAGACTGATCAAAATGCATTGATGAGAAAAAAAAAAAAAATTAAAAAATGTCCACTTCAGTCTCTTGTATCTTCAAGCCAAACGCCAAGAACTCCTTTTGTTTGTTTCTCATTGATGCCATTAATTGTCTGACTTTTTCTTTTTAAAGCTTGAAAACCCAAGGCACTTCTTTCTTTCAAACTCTTTACCTGACAAAACACAGAGCTTTCATACACTGAAGTCCCACAGGAAACACCTACTGTCAGCCAAACGGTGGGATGAGATGGGGGATCAGCTCCACCTCACCGCACAATTACGGCACGCTTACCTTGCACTAACCCAGAGAGGAACAGCAATCAGACTTCAATAAACCAGCAATTTCCACGAGCAGTGAAATTTGTGAAAGGAAACGGGGCAGATCTAACCCCATCCCTTTCTACTACATAACCAAAGCTTCCAGCTACCACCTGGCTTGTGCCTCAATGGCCATCTAACGAGCTCCGACATGCCAGCTCCTCACCTGTCCGCTCCTCCTTCAGTCCATCTGCGAGTCCGCTCTCTACCACATCCCGAGTCTCACAGGTAAATAATACACTGTACAAAAAAGTGGGGTTTTTTTCCATTTTAAGCCTATTGCTAATTGTACCAGATGCTCCTTATTTTTGTGTTAGGAGGAAAAGGTGAGAACTGCTGCCTATTCCCCTCCTCTGCCCCGTTCTGTATTCGTGTGCCAAGCTAACTCCGAAGCCTGTCTATTGCCTTCACACAAGTCGTTCCAGCCAGCTATCATCCCTGCCACTTTCTCTGGGCTTCTTCTAGTTTTTTTTAAATGAGCTAAATTGAACACAACATTCGACGACCAGCGAATCAAGCATTTACACAGTTCCCATGCTCTACCCTCGCCTTTCTGCTGGCCACTGATCACTGAGTTAACGTTTTCAAAGAGATTGGGAATGACTCCACATCTCACTTGCAGGAAGAGCAATTTTAACTCTCTTTTGCTCTTCTTTTATTTACTTTTTTCCTTTTTTTTTTTTTTTTTTTTTTGCATGATGAGGGAGCAGGGAGAGACACCCAGACATCCATGTTAGGGCTGTCTGCCCTCCGATTCTCTAACACTCTGTGACACCAAATTTCATCTATCATTTCTCATGAAAGCACTTAGTTTTGTAAAGCTCTTCCGCAACTCTCATCCAGCTTTACATCTAAGCAGTCCACATATTATTACTTTATAGCAGATTTTTAAGCTAGCTTTTTACTCCATTTTTGGATCACTTACAATCACAGAAAAGAACCCACGTACCTGTCTAACATTTTTGCTCCATTGTGGAAAGTTAGTTTTTATTTTACCTTTTATTTCTCATCCTTCACCTCACTATCAATTCACAGACCTCTTCCCCCAGTGACAATAACCACATCTTTACTTCAGAGCTGTTCATGCAGAATCTTGGCAGACTCTGGGAAAGCCACTGCCCGTACGGACCAGCCCAGCCCTGCCCGTAGGCTGGCTCACTCCTTCAAACAACCGACAGTGCTGGGAGAACCTTCTCTTCCAAAAGTCTGGTTTTAGCCCTTTCTAATCCATATGTCTACTAAGACTCTTCTTACTACAGTTTCTATCAATTTGCTGACTTAATGCTTTGTACTGTCTGGCACGCGTTTCTGCCAGACCTGCCATTTCACCTGCAGATTCCTGCAGAACCTCCTCAGTCCTGGTAACCCCAGTGACTTCTTCCTTCACTGGTACCTCCGTTTGAGACCACCTCTTGGATTCATCCTGTGTAAAGGGGCATCCTTCAAGTCTTCTCTGAAACGTGGGTGAGAACTCCTCACTCCTCCTTCCCCTCCCCACACTGTGGTCCTTCTTCCCTTTTTCTGCCTTCCCTTGAAATACTTTCCTATTTAAACAGGTTGGACTTTCTGTGGACTTTGGCAGGGTTTCTCTTGGCTCTGTTTTCAACTTTTTCTCATGGGTAGTATACATTTAATACAAGCACCTAGTGTGGTTTTAAGTAAATCCTCTGTGACCCGCACACATCACACCCTTCTGATTTTTCTAACAGTAGCTCACCCATTTTCACGTAGTTTTAACTTCAAAGCTAGATAACTATTAGGGTAAATGCTCTTTTTGTCTGTTTCTATTATGGAAGGATATTGAATTTGAATGTGTTATCATTATCATTCAGTAACTACATCTTAGACTAACATTCCATGCATCATCCGGGATTAAAACCTTTTGGGGATTTCCTGTAAGTTTCTTCAAGTCGACACTTGGAGCCTCCAGAAGTTCAGTCACAGCATCACACGCTGCCACGATGCTTTATCCCATTTGCAGACCAGTAGCTAAAAAAAAAAGTCTATTGCACTTTCTACATTGCACTGTTGAACTTCCCCTGGCACATCCCAGCCCTCATTCCGGTCCGGCAGCTGGTGACACGGCCATGTACACTCTTCTTCATTGTGCATCGCTGCCGGGGATTTGATGGTATTTTACTGGAGTCAAGTAAGTTAATGCACGCTGTCAGCCCAACTGCTCCGTCACTCCTACACGTTCTGCACCCTCACGCCGCAGCGTGCTTGGGGTTATCTTCCTCTCCACCAGCCTTCTCGATTGCCTGTTTGATCAGTATCTTCATTTAAGACCAACAGCCCCTAACACTGCACAGGCCATGTGCTTTTGGTTTCGGTCTGTCTCATGGGTGGCACTTCGCTGGAGCTGGAGAGCTGCTCCCGACCCCAGCGCAGCTCAGCCTCTGGCTGCGGTTACTCCAGCTCAGCCTCTCCGCTCCCCAGGGACGATGCTCTCCTGCTGCGCCCACGGCACAGGCAGGACCAGAACCACGTTACTGCGCACTGGAACTGGGAACTCCCACCACCTCCTGCTGGGTCTGTAGCTGCACCTCCTGTTTGCCTTTGCACAGGTCATCTTCATTTCTTTCCAAGTCAGCACAGATGCACCAAGTTTCATCTCCACCAGTATCTCGAGTACTGATATTAAGGAGTTGTTTTCCCACATGCACTGCATCTCCTCGTTAACAAAGAACCTCTCTATGCAGGGTATCATTTACATGATACCAAACCCTCTCCCTCAAACTCCCTATTCCCTAAAATGTTAGCTCAGCACTTGGAAAGACTGAAAAGGAAGACACTGAATGAACTAATTGAATACACTCATTTGGCAGTCTGGCCAGCAATGTGTTTCTTCAGTAGTTCTTTGTTTAAACTTCTTCTGAGCTGCAGGTTTTGAACTAGGGATTTTCAGGAAGTTGTAGGAAATGTCCAAACTTGGCTCTTGCTCGAGCAGATTAATTCCTTCTGGAAATGCCACTTGTGCAATAGACACTGGGAACTCGCACCCGACCTCTTCCAGATGTGGAGAACGCTGGTCTGCTTCAAGTCTGGTCTAGTCCTCTGCGGTCACGAGGAGACAGGACTCAGCTCCTGTTACAGTCAGCCTGCGCTGGTCGGGCGTTCGCACAGTCTCTGCCTCTCTGCTTACAACCGCCACTGCAACCCAACCCCGTCCCACTGCATTCGTCAGGCTGCCCCGGCTAAGAGGTGAAGGGTCTTCAAACCTGTCATCTACCTCGAGACAGCACGTACACCTCAAAAATTTACGCACACACGTTTATAACAGCACTCTTGCTTTCCAGGTCGTTTCTCAGAAGACAAAACCCACCAGCCACACCAGGGAGGTAAGCAGTCACGGTGAGGGGCACAAGTACCGCATTCCCCCAGCGAGTGCAAGATCAACGACAGGATTTCCAGTTTAGTCACGGGATTTTAGGGGGACAGTAGGGATTCGGGAGAACATAAGAATAAAGGAAAGATTATCAGACCCTTCCAGTTTCTTGTCTTAAGCAAAGACCCCACTGCAGCATCCCTGCCCCTCCTCACTGACGTGGGAAGGGGTCTGACAAGAGCTATTGCAATGCACAGGACGAAGATGGCAGCAGAAGACCAGACCTTCTCCGGCACTGGAAGCATTGCAAGAGACTAAAAGGTTCACCAGGCTACGAGCTAACGGTGTCTCCAGATCACATTTTTTGGCAGCAAGTAGCACTAACAGAAGTGGCTCTTGGGCAACACAAGCAGCCAGTAACATGTGATTTAAGAGGAAAATGGCAAAAAAGCAGAATAAGGAGGATTGTGTGTGATAAGCCGAGTACGCGCTCTCACCCAGCAGCATCTGGAGAGGATTTTCTCCAGCAGGCAGGGAAGAACTCGATTACATCCAGTTAACTGTGCTCTAAACTGATTATGCATGTGCCAGGCTAATGGATTACATTAGCAAGAGGAAAAATAACATCCAATCAATCTCAATTTACTGCAGACCACACCAAGGCCTGAGAGAAGAGAAACTATTCTGTGAACTACCCCCACTCCCGCTGCACCTTTTCAGCTATCGAGAGAGACATGGCATTACAAACCACCCCGAACACTGGAAGAGCCGCACTGAGGGCTGCTTGATCCACGGACAGGTTTTTCCATGAAGTCAAACACCGATTCCAGCTACGCTGGAGCGAGACGCCGTGAACCCAGCCATCCGCTGTCCCCTGCTACAGCCTTTACATAGGCGTACTAGAAAGCTACTATATGGACCATACAACAGACTTCATTACTCAACCATGTTATTCTCCATCTGGTGTCTCACTGCCTTCGCGTCGGAAGTGCCGCAGGGCTGTAACAGCCCCGAGAACTGCCCGGGCCCCTTACGAACCCGAAAACTGACAGTTGCTCTTTGCCTGCTGAGGAGAGCATTTCAGGAATCTTTACTACAAGCACCTATGGTTGTCCCCCAGCCTGACTTTGGTGGGTGTTCCCCCCACTGCTCCCCGCAGACTGAGAGAATTCTGGTCCTCGATTGCTTCTTCCCTGGTAGAAACTGCTGTAGGTGCAGGGTCTAGATAAAGAATTTTTAAACCTTTGCAATGTATATTTAGGTGAACAATATTGTACGTCAAAACTCACAATAGGGCTTTCAAACAACTCTTTTGTCCCCCAGACTGAATTCCGCAGAGAAGATTCAATTCCTCCGCTGGCTTTTTCTGCTCTCACTGGGACTCTCCGGCTCCCAGTTTCCAAGCTGATTTTATTCTCTCAGGTCTCCTGCTCATCTGAGAGCAGAGGCATGTGTGTAGAGCTGACTGTTTTTAGAGCCAGACTCTGTCACGCTGGGCTGGATCCCAGCTGATGGTGGCAGCTGCAATCGTCACAGCAGTCTTGGCCTCTACAGTGACCTCAGCAGAAACGTATTCCTCCTCCGAGCAGCTCCCCGTCAACATCAGGCAGGTCCAACAACCATAGCTCAAGGCAAACCTTCTATGAAGCTCCTGGTTGTCTCTTTCCTCTCTGAATTTGCTGGAACTGCTCATTCCTAGGGAAAATCTGGGAGTTCTGAAATTTGATGTGTCTGCACTGTGACATGGGTGGGCTATGGTACAGTTCAGTATCACATTTTAAATTCCCATTACGTACAGAAAAATATTCAAAGAAATAATTAAGCAGCACAAAATACAGCCCGTGTGTATATATAGTCATAGATATATATATTAAAAAATGTCACTACATTTGGGGGAAAGTGGGAAGAAAAGGATGAGGACAGAAAGAATATAAAAACCTGAGAGAAACGAGAAGACAATGAGTGGGACAGCACGTGCGAGTGGAAGGTATATGGCTGCTTAGATTTATGGCAATTCGTACCTGATTGTTCATACTAAAGCCATTATGGGATGATTAGAGAAAAAGGTGAAGCTTTAAGTCCAGTGAAAATCAATAGAAACGTCTGGAGCAATTCTGCTGCACGAGTGAAAGGACTATTTACTGTATCCGGAGCTGCTCTTGGGTTACAGCCCACGGGGCTCAGGCCAGCGAGGGGAGGGGGGCGCGAACACGAGAAACACGCCAGGAAAGAGAAGATGGTTATAAAGAAGGCACAAAATGAAAGGGGGTGGAGGGGAAGAGTGAAGGAAACGACGGCAGCCATGGGCCAAACCCCGCCGTGGATGAACACCTGCAACGCCTCCCAACAGCCCGTCCGCACGCACGGCCCAGCAGACGCACGCGCACGCCGGCTGCTCCTCCAGCCTCCTCCCTTCCCCGGCCGCTGGCCGCGCTCCGCTCGCGGGTCCCGGCAGTAACGCGCACGTTAACTCTCCCTACAGCCCTCCCCGCGCCACCCACCCCGCTCCAGGCCAGGACGAACACACTCTGACAACAGCGAATGCCTGCGAGTGCTCCTGAAGAACCTCGTAGGGGTTAACAAACCACCCCATGGAGAAGAGCCAACAGGAGCGTGGCAAATACTGCCTCGCACAACGTCTTCATCGACGACTGTGGAATTTCTGTGCGTTTCTATGCAGTGCTAGAAGACATGCAAGCCCCCACTAACGCACCCTGACACGAACAGCCACTGGCCTAAGGCTGTAACAGCCACCACTGCTGTCAGAACACAGATGGAAGAGCTGTACCGCGCAAGTGAGACTGGGTCCCGCTGGAGAGATCTGAGCAGCTCGTCTCCAAAGGATCGCAATCCACTGCGGTTCAAAACAGACTTTCTTTTGTTCCAGCACTTGGGAAATGAAGGAAGATGAAGCAAAGCCAAGCCTTACCTTATAGAGCTTCAGGCTGGCCTCATGCCTCGAGTTTACTGTGTGAAGACGCAGCTTCTCTAGACTGTTGGTGTAGTAGTCACAAGCATTGCATTTCAGATGTACCGGATTCCCAATGGCCACACACTTCAGCCTCCACTCATTGGCCTTGCCACCCTCCTTGATATGTGCTACCAGCTGGTACTTCTGCACATGCTTGTCCGTCTTACAGTGGAGCTGGAAGTTTGCCTTGAGCTGTGTGTTGTAGCGGCACAACTTGCACTGGTACGAGTCCCCCATCACCGCCTTCCACTCGTCTTCAGGGAGGCTACGCTCCACGTTCATGTGGAGGCCCAGCATGTCCAAATTATCCGTAGTGAACTTGTTGCACACAGCACACTGGAAGAGCTTCAGCGATGGGTCATTTGTTTGCGTGAAACTCTCACCCAAGTTCATTAGCTCCTCAGACACCAGCTGTCCGCCACCTAACCGCATGTCCAGGGGGATCTCTCCACCCACTGCACAAAGGAAAAAGGGAGAAAGAGGTCAGAAAACCTGAATTCTTTACTTGCCAGAAGAGAAGCACAGAGCAGAACACGCGCTGTGCTCAGTGCAACTCTTGCACCCACCAAAGGCACAGTGGAAGCCAAGCACAGCTGTCCCTTCGCTCATTCCTCTGCGCTGCTGGCAGTACCAGATCCAAAGAAAAAAGCAACCGCGGCCAGCGCGTAAGGCTGGGAAAGGACCGCAATGGCCCTTGCTACCCACCCTCTGAAAGAGAAGTATCCAACCCTCTGCCTGTGCAAGGTGGCAAGGAAAACCCTGCTTCCTACAAAGTTTCAGAAAGCAAAGAATTCCGTAGCACTGCACTGAAAGTCTCTGTGGCCATTTCAAGAACAGCGTTAACACATTATCCTGTTTTTATTTTCCTACCTGGCAAAGTAAGAACTGTTACCTTATGCAGCATCCGAGTACAGTCCCTGCCAAATAAAAAAACCCAAACATTGAAAGTCACAAGTCCAAGTGATGGGAGCATCACATCTGGGTCACCGCAGCACCGTCAGAAGTGGGCAACACTGCAGAACGTGGCAAGTACAAAAAACAACCTGAAAAGCGCCACTCCCACACTATCAGATCTCATCTCTTCTCCAAGAGTTCATAACGGTGGACCGTCTTCTAAAACCAGCGTTGACAGAGGCTTTGTATGCCCCAGGAAAAGACAACCACTATTAGTAACGAGAGTGCAAGAGCGTGTCAAGGAAAGCGAGCAGGACGCTCGCCGTCTTTCAAACCAAGAGCTCAACTCTACTCACTTACAGTAAACGAATACGGCGAGCTCTTATTTTCATCAGAGCGCTCCGGAGATGTTGGACAGAGACACTTTCTTTTTCTAACATTAACTTCTTATGCCAAAGCACAGAGAACACCACAGAGACCAATGACCAGCCTCTTCCTAGGATCTTTGCTCCACCTTGCTCTCCTTTCCCATTTTTAAGACATTTATGGTCCTCCTGCAGCTTTCTGGTATTTTCCCTTGCTCTTACGTCATAGCTCAGCTTAGCAGTCTTACTAAAGGAACCTTCAGGTCAACAGTTAATCAGTCAATCAAATGGAGATTTTATTTCCCTAACTCTTATGTTTCCTATGCTTCAACCTGTTTCCTGAGAAGCAGCCCACACTGCGAATACTTCCAAAGTTCAGGCAGAACCATACTAACCTTTCTGAAAGCACAAACTCACAGTTGGTGCAGACCACGGCTCTGGGCAGTGGATGTGCTCCTGTCTTTTCTGCAGAAACGCAAGACCACGATGTCCATTACAGTCTTAAGCAGGACGAACGCCAGCTTACAAGACAACCTGAATGCTGAGTTCGTTAGAGGAACAGCACCTCATTGTCATCAAGCAGATCTCATGCTTGCACAGAGAAGAACTGTCTGGAGAGGGGAAGTCCCATCTGCACACACTGCCAGGAACACGTCTTTCCATCAAAGCAGTCAGCAATCTCTTCTCTTGATCCACTCTCCCTCTCCTTGCCATGGCAGAACTACACCCTCCGCACACGTGCTCCTGCCACCCTGCTCACTAAATATCTGAGGAGTGGGGAACCCACCAGTGGCCTTCTATGGTCCACATCTCCTAATCGTAGTGATTTTGCTAAGCCTCCCTTTTAGGATATATCCTTAAATCTTTAAATCAGCCTCTCCTGAACACATCATGCAGTAAAAACCCAAAAGCAGACTCTTCTGAATTATTAATATTCTACTCAAATCCAGTTTTGGACTGAAGTGTAAAAATGGGAAAAATCTGCTTCACTTCTAGCAAAGTTCATAGTGTGTGTACACGAGTCTAATGAGCTGAGCTCGTGTCAAGTGCTTATTGACATGGAAGGGCCTCCCTCCATAATCCGCAGCTTGAGATTTGCAACCATCGAGTGCTCGATTCACAAATCACTCTCCAGGCGAGCTCATGTACGTCCGGGGCCTTGTCACGCACTTCAGGAGGCTTCCGTTAAAACGCTCCCGGCTTCCCTGTGTCTCGGGAAGGAGGGGCTGTGAGCTCTTCCCAGAAACCCACCACAGATGACACTAGAAGCCATATCACAAATGACTATCAATTACATCCGTTGGCAACTTGGAGCTATTGAAAATACACTAAAAAAGATTGTGTCCTTGACCTCCCAAAGATGCAAGCTGGGCCACCACGTAAAAAAAAAACAAACACAAACCCAAAAGATAATTACTTTAATTTATAGTCACTTGAGTTCCTCCGTTTTCTTTTTCATTTTTTTTTAGTGTCTCGTGGTGTTGTTCTCAATGACTTTCTCGTCCTTCTGGACTAACAATAAACTGCACCACGAACAGCTGAAGGAAAGGAGAACGTGCACGAGACCAACGCACCAGTAACGGAGCGCATCAGTAGCAACGGCACCGACGGATGGACAAGGCTGGGGAGGGCAGAGCGCAGCACGGACAAACGGGTTCGGAGGAAAGCAGGCAAAGGGGCGGATTTCTCTTCACATACTTTCTCAAGGCTGCGAAAAATTCTCAGCAGCAGCGAACCAACGCCGAGACAGCCGTGATTCCAGCGGCATCTGCCACGCCTGAAGCGCGGCGGGGGCCTCTGCTCTGCCCCGGCGCCCATCTGACGGCGCTGCCGAGTTCGAGCACGCCAGCAGCACGTGCGCGCTGCTAGCGGCCGCCACCGGCCCCGGGCGACACGAGCAGTGCCAGGGAGGAACCTGACAGGGCCTGACCCTCTGTCCCCACTCTAAGCCTAATTCTTGGGCTAAATTGTTTGGGCATAGAGTGTGCCCTGCACAATGTCAAGCATGGTGCCAACACCGACAAGAGGAACACCAGGAATTTGTCAGGAAAAATGCATTTGGTAGCTCATCTTTAAGTGCTTTTGTTATCTGATGAGAGAAATAATCTCCTCTGTCTCTAGCTATTCCCCCCTGGTTTAGTAGTTCTCATCTGGTCAAGCCTCAAATCTCATGCTGGCACCAGAGGAACAGTTTCAGCTCAGTTTCTTCAGCAGAGGAACACCACCTCTTCCACCGAATCCAGCACAATTCTCCAACCTTACTTTCTTTTTCTTCTCAGGGCAACACAGCCAGTAACAAACCAACCCGAGATCTGCCTTGGAGAGTGCCAGCAGCTGACCAGACCCTCTCGCAAAGCCACCCGCCAAACTACTCGCGCTCCTCATCAAACCAAGGGAAAATCATTAGGAAACACTGTCGGAAGGATGCTTTCCACATTGAGGAGGAACATGTAACGCATGTCAGCAATAATCAGCAGCTACTGGGTGTACCAGAAAAGTAACGTATTTTCCCAGGATGAGGAAAACCAGCCTGGGGGAATGCAGAAGAGAGGTCTCCACTGTGTAGTCTCCATCCTCAACCACCACACAAGGGCAAGTGACCGCACCGCGGCTGCGCTACACGGGGCCGCAGAGGCAGAAGGGAGGGACGCGGCACGCAGCGCCCAGCCTGCGCGCGAGGGCTTTGCGGGAACGCAAACGCAATCCCTCCCTCGCGCACGGGCACAGCGCAAAGCCCTTCAGCCTCACCTAGAGATGGAGCCATCGTTGCCATGGGACTGGTGGGATCCAGCTGGAATCCGCCCATCATGAACTGTGCATCGGAGGAAGTGCTGTCCATCTTCAGGTTGGGGAGGTTCATGTTCTGCGCCAGGTAGTACTGGTAGAGCTCGGCCTCGGCGGGGGACGGCAGGCTGCCGAGGCCCAGGTGCCGGTTGTGTTGGATCTG
This sequence comes from Tauraco erythrolophus, assembly GCF_009769465.1. Taxonomy (NCBI): domain Eukaryota; kingdom Metazoa; phylum Chordata; class Aves; order Musophagiformes; family Musophagidae; genus Tauraco; species Tauraco erythrolophus. The sequence goes on along the minus strand of NC_141479.1, from coordinate 22,707,022 downwards.
GGACATGTTTTGCTGAAGCAGCATCATGTTGTGCATGTGCTTCTCGCTGGTCATGTGAATACGAAGGTTTCTGGCTACGTTGGTCTCATAGTCGCACACCTCGCACCGCCACGTAGGTTTGGTTTTTGGTTTGGTGGGGGAGGGGGCCCCGCAGGCGCTACCGATGTTGGCTGCTGCCGCCGCCGCGGCCGCCGCAGCCGCCGCCGCCGCCCCGGCAGTGTGGCTGAAGACTTGCTCTCCCCCTCCGTTCTGCAGGTTTTGCATGTTGTTGAGATGCTTGTCAGACTGCATATGAATACTGAGGTTGCCTTTGGTAGTAGTGGAGTAGTTACAGACCTCACAGCGGAAGGGCTTGTAACCACAGGTGTAGCTCTCGCCCCGTGCCAGCCGCGGGTGCGGCTGCCCACTTTTGCAGTAGACGCAGGAGCCGCCCGGCTCGGGATGTTTCTCCTTCATGTGCGCCTCAAGCGTCTGCTGGTACTTGTAGTGCCAATTGCACTTGGGACACTTGAGCGTCTTACACGAGTTGCGAGAATGCATCATAGTCATGTGGCCACCCAGCGACCGCGAGGAGCCCAGGACCGTGTCGCACTTTGGGCACTCCACGCCGCTCCCCGAGGGGCACTCCCCACCCCCGAGTTCGCAGAGGGGGCCAGCATGCTGGTGATGGGAGATGTAGCTCCCGTCCTCGCCCTCCGCGCTCTCATTTGGTTCTGGTGCTGTGGCATTGTCTTTATTGGCACTTTCATCGATAAAGTCCAGCCTCCTGCTGCCCTCTGCCACGCTGGCTCCGCCGCCCTCATTGTTAAAGCTTAAGTGATTCCTCCTGTTTGCACCATCAAAGACAAAGGAAGAAGCAGAATTAGAACTAGTAGAAGCTGTGCCCCGCGACAGCGTCTGGAGCACGTTAGGCATTAAGGGAGAGTTAGAAATGCTTTGGTTTGAGAGAGCAAGGTCCTTTTTGCTGCTGCTGCCGCCTGCCACAGCCCCGGCCTCCTCCTGGGGCCGGTCCTCCAGTTCGTCCTCCAACTCGCTCGGAAACAGTCCTTTGCAACCCTCATCGTCCTCATCTTCTTCCTCTTCCTCCTCCTCCTCTTCCTCCTCCTCCTCCTCCACATCCTCCTCCTCCTCCTCCTCCACCTCCTCGACCGGCTCTGCCTTTTCCGAGAGGCTGTCCCGGTCGCCCCCCTCTTGCTTCTCCCCCTCTGCCGCCCCGGGCTCCTTCCCCTCCGAGGATTTGGTGGGACTGGACGCCAGCGGGCCCAGGGGGACTGAGGTAATGGGAGTCTTCAGAGCCGAGCTGGTCAGCCCGCCCAGGTTGAGGAGCGCACCGGGGGCCAGGACGCCCGCTGGCGGGGGCTCCGCTCCACCGGCCGCGCCAGCCTGGAGGGCCTGCTCGCCTTCCATGCGAATGCCGCTGAATTTACCGTAAAAGCTGTGTCCAGGGCCTATGAGGTTAGCTGCGGAAACGAGAGGGTGCTGAAAGGTTTTGTTTTTTGGTTCCAGAAAACTGACAAGGGGTTCCTTGTCCTTGCCTATCCCTTGGATGATAGCGGAGATGTTCTTATTGCTAAGAATTTTCCGCTCCTCCTCACTCAGAGTCATTCGGTGGTCGTGCACCGCGTGGGTCACGAACGAGCGGACATACCCAAAGGAGAGCTTGCACAAGAAACACATCAGGATGGGCTTCCTCTTCCCGTAGAGCACAAAGCCATCGAATTTGGACAGGTCCACATTGTTAGGAACATCTTTGGATACGCAGGAGCTTTTGGCAGAACCGTCGCTGTTCAGGTAATCCTTGTTGCTTTTGTGTCGCACATCGAAGACGCGGAAGCTGTGCAGGACGGGGCTGATGCCCGCCAGGGCTGAGGTATTCGGGAAGGCTTGGTCCGAGCCCTCGAACCACTTCCCGAAGGATGAGGCTATGTGGAAGGTGTTGATGATCTGCGGGTAGACGGGGGCGGCGGCGGAGGGCTCTCCCTGCTTGGGCAGAGAGTTCGGGAGCAGCGCGGGGAGAGCCCCGCTGCCGCTGCCGCCGGCGGCCCCGCTCGGCACCAGCTGGCTGAGGCTCTCCACGATGTACGCCGAGCCGTCCGGCTGGTAGACAATCTCGCCGGCCAGGTTCTCCACGTCGCTCTCCTCCTCCCCGTCCTCGCTGCTCTCGCTCCCGCTCTCCCCCCGGAGCGGCGGGGGCGGGCGGGTGCCGGCGCAGCGGTGCTCCATGTAGCTCTGCAGGCCGGCAAAGGAGGCGGCGCACTGGCCGCAGCTCACCTCCTTGCCGGCGGGCTCGGCGCCGGGGCCGGCCGCCGCGCTGCTCTCGGGGACGCGCTCGGGGAAGGGGACCCTCAGGCTGTCCAGGGGGCCGCGACTCTCCGCCGCGGGCTGCTCCATGCTGCCGGCCGTGTCGGGGAGGTGGGCACTGTTGAGATCAGTCCATTGCTGGTGCTGAGGGATGCCGCACCCATTGTCCTTCCCGGGGATGACGGGCGAGTCACAGCCTTCCATGGCAGGGCCGGCACGGAGCGCTCATTGCACCCGGTACGGCTCGGACCTGCAGGCAGGGAGAGAAGGAGAAAGGCAGGTGAGTCGGGGAGGAGGGACAGCTCCCATAAAGACCCCCCACCGCAAAGGCCGCCAACCCCGCCCTTCGGGACCGGAGGGGAGGCTGCGAGAGCCACGACGGGCTCCAGGAACGAGCAGCTTGGCCTCGGGGAACGCACCACTGGAAACAAGCAATGGAAATGCAATGGAAGCAGGAACACAGGAAGCAAATGGAAGGGGACTGGAAGGTCGTGAAAACCTCCTCCACCGCCTTCCCTGAAGGGGGACAGGAAGATCATGGGACCTGCGTGGCCACCCCCGAAGCCATAGATCTTCAGAAAACAAACAAAAAAGTCAAAAGAAAATGTAACAGAAAAGCTTTTGACAGAAACAGAGTTAAGACACTGCAAGGGAACAGTGCTGGAGTTTTGGAACTGTGTACAATGGCTCCCTAAGCCAGATACCATTATTTCGGGGTGATTCCCGTCCATTAGTAGTTCAGGGAGCACAGAACCAGAGCGACAACACGTGCACCTCCGTGGCAGACCATGAGACCCAGAGCAACTCTCCGAGATTCCAGAGTAACAGTGCTTGGTATGCACAGGAGATTTAATTGCTGTGTTCTGGACAGAGTTTAAACGGAGAGACATCAGGAGAGAAACCAAACAGGAAATTCCAGATCTGACAAGGGTCCATCCTGGGGATCGGAAAGCGGTCAGCCCACCACACTCCAGGAAGCTCCCAGAGATCCTGCAGCGCGCGGCCTCTGCTCACAGCCGGCTTCCCATCCGCCCCCGCGGCAAAGGGCCGACGCAGGTCCGAGGGGAGAGGGAAAGACGCCCTTCCCACTAGTTCTCCTCCACCGCATACGACGAGACCTGGAGAACTCCCGCTGACCGCCAGGCAGCTGATGAGCAGGGGCTTCTGGGCACGGCTGGCGTCCGCGGTGCCCCGCCACCTCTGCCCTCTCGCTGCGCTCTGCCAGTGTCTCTTCAGCTGTGGTCCCGACACGGCCCCTGTGGCTGGATGCACCTTTCCACGGGTTACAGATCTACGGAATTGGGCAGCGCTGCCGTTCGGAGCTGGAGCTCTGTAACGCAGGCCACAATCAGCAGATCGTCAGTTCCACTGCAACCCTCCCACGGACCCTGTCTGCAAAGCATTCCTATAGTCTGCTTCCTACAGAGAGCTCCTGTGCACGCCATACGCGAGGAAACACCAGCAGAAACTAAAGCACCATCATCTCATCTGTAAAAACGATTTTTTAACCTGTGGTTTCCTTAGGTATACAGACACGGAACACCCATAGAAAACAAGTGAGGAAATCTGTACAGCAGAGGCCAACTTCTCCATGTTCTTACAGTCTGTGAACCAAGAGACAACAAAAGACTCCTGCTCTGGGTCCGCTGCCATCAATGGCACACAGGTTTTTTTCCACCGAATTTTATCTTCTACCAACTAAACCCAAGCACCACTTTGCTTGTCAGACTATTCTCCAACTGAATAATGCTTGGGGAGAGATCTGCCTGACACTCGGTATAAGGACTGGGAGGCAGGGCACATTTTAATTTAACAATACGCTGTCACTCTTAAACTGACTCAGTGGGATTTACTCTACATAACATATTTAAAGTTATAAGAATTATTTTAAGTCTTTCTTTAAACCTCTCCTTTACCACAGATTTCTCAAATCTGCTCTTACCTGCGCATGCTCCAAACTGTTGCTGCTTCAGCTCATGAGATGCTACGAGCAGTGCCCAGTGCTGGAGCTCTGGCGAGACCAGAGTGCCAGTGAGGACCTCCCACCCCGTCTGCACATCCGTGCACGTGTCAGCTGAGACCGAGGGGCTTCACGGCCTCTCCCTTCAAAGACTCCACTCACAGCAGCAGCCCGTGGCCACCCTCTGTCTCTTTCAACAGAGACGATCAGTGTTTTGGCAACCTACACCGCTACCTAAACGTTACACATTATAATCACAATCAAGTGTTTCCCGTGCTCTCCAGCCCGATGTGAGCCCAGGAGACGCGGGAGACCCTTGGGAGCTCCTGCAGAGCAGCGTGCCTGCGGCAGGCAGCAGCCCTTTCCCCGTGCACCCACCTGCCCGGCACGCGCTGCACCCAGCGCTGCCTGCGCCAGGGGCCTCGCTGCTGCCCGGGCACGCAACCGGCACTTCGACAACTGGGAAAGGGATGAAGTAGTATGAAGAGAACTGAAAATTCGCCAGAGAAGACCTGATCAGTTGAAAAGCAGGTGACATGCCACAGCAGCACTGAATGAGTTACCTGAATTAGTTCAAGCAAAAGAAAACGCAGCAGCATTCAACGTTATCTCTTTTTTTCCTGGTTTCATTATGCACCAGTTTATATTCCTCTACTACATGAATTCATCCATACTTTTTCTGATTTGCCTTCAGGTATTCCTATTTTCCCATTATACCGTTTCCTACAAAATTATGTGTTTGTAATGATGGATGCATGTCAGATGCATGTACGCTTACACACCTTCTTTTTCCAAGCCTCTCTTCATCCACAACACTGGAAATTTATAATTTCTGTGATATTGTAGAGTAACATCAGTAACAGTATGTTAGAACAGATACGATCCCCCGAGGTGAGAAGAGTATCTCTCTCCTGTCCTCCAAATACTGCAGCTCCTTTTGGGGGTTACTCCTGCACACTCTTTGGGAATACAACCCCTAAATGCCTCTGCCTAGCAGCTATCTCATGGCTTCTGATGTCCTTTCCCCGGCTCTGGCGAGCCTCCCGCAGCAAAGGAAAGAAAAAGCTCTCACCTCTAGCACCAGAAAGCACTCCAGCAGTGAGAGGAAGCAGGGAGATGTGTCTCCTGTCTGTCCGTCCTCATCCCTGCATCACCAGCAACACTCCCCTACACCCAAACACTACTCCTGGGCCGTGGGAAGCAGAAGTGGAACAGGACGAAAGCAAGTCAAATCTCGCACACTGTTGACCACCAGGTCTGAGCAGGCCTGTTTGAAGGTATCTGGGCAGGTTTTTGTCCTGTTTTACTTCTGGTGAAGCTTGAGAAAGAGTATTTACGACTACTCGTGAAGGTAGAAAATAACATTTCTCAACGCGAGTTGAGGTGAGGATGCCTACGGAAGGACAAGGAGGTGCAATGCTGTGATGATCTGAGGCATTCACACGCAACGTTACCTTACGGCATTTCCAGTCCCACCTCCCTTGGATTCTATGCCATACACAGCTGTCTTTGTGGTTGCACTGGGAATAAATAGTGATTGGATCTGCAATAAAAATAACCTGGTGCACTGAGTGGAATAAGAAAGAGTAGTATCGTAATCCTGTTGCCAAAAGGCTCAGTCTTCCTAATCAGCCAGTTTTGCTTACCTCAGCTAAAACGACGCTTCAGCACTGCACTGTAACAGCTCTGACTTGCACCAGCTCTCTCGTGCTGAACATTTGTCCTTTCTTTAAATTGATCCCAGATCCTTCTGCATCGAGGCTGCATATTCACCTTCGCACAACATGACATACCCTCTCCCTCTCGCTGCTACCCTTTGCGTTGGCAACAGCAATCCAAGTTAAACCAAAACAAATTCATGGTGGGTGAAAAAAAATGAGTAGAACAAGAAACTCTATAAGTCTCATACTTCTTCCAATAAAAGTTTTGGGAATATCTACACAGACTTCGAAACAGCGGCACCCCACAAATGCTTTTAGACACAAAGCAGAGTTTGCCAGCACAGCTCCCCAGGAGACACGGCCAGATGAGACACAACCCAAACTGAAGCCTCTCCGTTATCCAGAGCTCTTGACTGGCAGGAAGATGCCTGACTGACAGTTGGGCCAAAAGGGTTAGCGGGGCTGGTGGGGTGGGAGGGTTAACAGCCTGATTGTAAAATCAATGTAATAAATGCTTGGTAAGTTACAGGAACATGCGGGAAGAGGAGGCCGCGATTGATAAAGGACTGCGGCTTTGATGCTGCACTGGGGACTTGTTTATTGACAAGAAAGCCAATCTCCTCTCCCAGCCAGGCCAGGCCAGGCAAACCTGCAAGCGCTTACCAATTAATTGGTGGGCTTTTCTGCCTTGGCTTGCTCTAACATCTCTCTCCCCCCACTCACTCCAAGTTAACCAGCTCAGGAGGTGCTGCTCCAAAGGCATCTTCTGTCCTCTCCCTTCCCTCGACATGCAGGAGCCCTTCCAGGGCAGGTGGGAGACCTCACAACTGAAATGTGGCCCGTCAGAGCCGCCGGGCACGGGCCAAGCCCCTGCGCAAACCCGAGCTCTTCTTGCCCGCGCAGTTCATCGCCAGAGCTGTTCCCGAAGCATGACGCCGAGGGAGGAGGAGGCACAGAATTATTTGTTTCTATTCGCACAGGAACTGCAGATACCATCCCTTTAAGCCAAAAAGAGCAATCTCCTCGTTAAAGCAAACCAGACTTTAAGCAGGAGTACGATGTAGTCATTAGTTTGCTGTTACAGGCCCTGCACCTTCCTCCATCCCAGACCACTCCTAAGGGACCGCGTGGGACAGGGAGAGCCTGCGAGGACAGACCGACCGCCGCGTGCTCCACACTCCCGTCCTCTCCGCTCTGTTTATCAGCCAGTCAATAAGAAAAGGTAGTTCTTACTTAAGGAGGCAGAAGTCAACTCGTCAGGTCGATCAGCACTCTGTCTGTAAACATGGTTTCCCGTAAAATCAATGAACTCCAGTTACAGAGAGAACAGCCTGAGTGCCGGAGACTCCCTGCGCTCCCACCGCTCCGGCAGCAGGGAAGGGCTCTCCCCGGTCCCTGCTCCGGCCTCGCATCCCACTGCTGCCTGCACCACACGGCTTGTGGCGACCCCCGAGCTCCTGCTGCTCCCACCCACCACTGCGCTGCCCGTGCCTCCGGCACACAGCACATCCCAGCCCTGCTCCCCCCTCCGCAGCGCTGCATCTCGCAGCCCCTCCGAGCAGATGTGGGCCTTGGACAGAGAGCGCGGGCACCATGGGGCAGGGAGCGCTCCGTCCGGGCAACGGCAGCGGCCACGGCGGTCCGGAGCTGGGCAACAACTGGGCACAGCGCAGACAGAAGCTTTCATCCAGAGTTTCTTCTAACCATGGCTGGCGGCTCGCAGCCCCGCGCCGTCCAGAACAAGTGGAGTCAAACCCTACATCTCTCCCCATCACCTCCTCCCAGCCCCGGCCCCACCGTCACAGGGATGGATGTGCCATCTTACAGCAATGCCTCTGCCAAGGAGGGCGGGTGCTAAACCAACACCCGCGCTCCCCTGGCGTGCTGCGGGCTCCCGGGGTACCCCCGGCCCCCCACGCCAGGCTGCTGCCTCCCCCCGGGACCTGCGGCAGCAGCGCGGGCGGCAGCGACGGGAGCGGGAGGGAGGAGGGGGCTCCTGCTGTTGCCCAGGCTTCCCGAGAATTAAATATGAACAGCCGTGCTGTGTAATTTTAAATTGTTAATTAGCACAGGGTTAATTAGGCGGCCCTTTCACAAGAGGCTGTTTGGCAGTAAACCAAGACTGGAAGCAATGAGGAAGGAGGAAAACAAAAGGAGAAGGAGACAGTGAGAAACTGTTCCCTCAGCTAATGACCCACATGGCACCATGAAAAAAAGGGTGCTGAGGACAGGGAAAAGAGAGGAGCAGATGCATTACATCCACGGCCATTACCCTGGAGAACACCCCGCCAGGCAGCCCTCCCCTGCCCGTGCCCAGAGCCGCCGGGTGCGGAGCGGTGCTCAGCCCCTAACGAGTGGGGTCTGCTCCTCCGACGCAGCCGCGCAGGCGGCAGAGGCCACGGCTCCAGCCCGCTCCGGAGCCTTCTGCCACGGCTCCAGCCCGCTCCGGAGCCTTCTGCCACGGCTCCAGCCCGCTCCGGAGCCTTCTGCCACGGCTCCAGCCCGCTCCGGAGCCTTCTGCCACGGCTCCACCAACGCTCAGTCACCACTGGCCGTGAGCGGCTCCTGCTAGAGAAGCTGCACAACGGCTGCTGAACTTTGCAAACACGCACCCGCCCGTTGTGCCAACAGACGCTCTACAAATCGATAGCGCAAACACAGGCTGGACACGACCCCAGATCAGCTCCAGCGCAGGTGCTGGTCATCCAGAGGGGAAGCGGAACGGGACAGAGGCGAGAGGACAAAGTCAGCGTAAGGACGAGAGGTGCTTGGTTCACAGCCCTCCCTGCACTCAGCGTGGCCTTTGGCAACGTCCTCTGAAGGACAGAGCCGGGCAAGCGCTGATGTCCAGGTCAGCCACAAAGCTCCTGTCTCAGGAATGGCACTCGATAGCGCTTGTTCCAGCCTAAAAACTAAGGATGGACGTACCAAAGGTGACCGAGCAGCCCAGTACACTTCACGATCTCCAGGACCGGGTATGCTGGAAGCTCCCAAGAGCAGGAAGTCCGGGAGAGGTGAACAAGGCAGTCACCACGTCCAGCTGGAGCGGGGACACAACGAGCCTGGAGCATCAAAGCTGTGTCGCTTCCCTGCACCTGGTGTGCTACAAAGCATCTCATGGCACTTAGGAAATTGCACATGGAAAGACATGATAAAAATCATTACCTAGGATCGAGAATTCAAAAACTAAGGAAAACCAGAATGTATGTTGCCAAAGCGACTTTAATTTTGCTCCTTTATGCACACGCATTACGATACCGTCTTGAATTACATGATCACACGCTGCCTCACTTGGGAAGCAGGATGGTCACAGAAGAGGGTAAAATCGGGCTGCGTGAGCATGTTGTCACTTCATGAGATTTGCATGGCAGCTGTTACCACACAAATATGTGAAAAGTCACTGCCTAGAATAGACAGATCTGTTTACATTTCCTAAGAAAAAGGGGCTGGATATTCGAGCTTGGTAGCAACACAGAGATAAGTTTCAATTCCCAGTTTCACAAAATGCTTTCATCTTCTGACTTAAACAGAGGATAGATTCCAGCTCCCTCCCATTCATTAAGGTGCCAGAAAGGCTGGCAGGTGTTCTAACCACTAAGGGAAGTGTTGGGGATTCTGCAACAGGACTTGAAATATTAGGATAAAATGGTATTTGTGAGCCAAAATTTAAGCATAAAAGCTATTTGGGGGTTTCCATCAACGTTTTACAATGCCAGTGGCTTGGGATTCCTCTTATGCTACTCTTAATGAAAAAAGCCTCTGAAAATACTGATATTTATTTGCCAAGTTCAACATTTTAAGGAAGAAATTATAAACTAATTTTCCTCTTCCATATAGCAAGCCACATCTTGCACCTTTCCGAGCAAGACCAAGTCGTGTTTTGGCACACACCAGATCACAGTGGAGTTTCCTCATCAACAAACGAGGTATCAGTCTTGTCAAGTCCTAAACAAGATCTGCATCTAGCCTGCTGCCTCTTCTGTGGTCCGGCTTTACCATCCCAAAGCCCAAACTCAGTTATGACTTTGCCTCGAGTTTCTCTGCAGACACTGCTCAGTGCCAGACTGCTGTTCCCAGCTGGACACACAGCCACATCCAGCATCACTGCACCACAGGAGTGGAGTTAGCAAGCCAGACCTGCTCGCTGGTGGAAGAAGGATCCAGCCAACATTGCCCCATGGGTTCCAACACCTGTTGGCAAGAGTCCTGGGGCTGCGAGTCCTTGCGAACTGGTTTGTTATCCTGGCAAAGCCAAGGATTTGTAGAATCACAGAATCATTTAGGTTAGAAAAGACCCTAAAGACCACCGAGTCCAACCATTAACCTAACACTGCCAAGTCAACCACTAAAGCGTGTCCTTAAGGGCCACATCTACACATCTTTTAAACGCCTCCAAGGACAGTGACTCCACCACTTCCCTGGGCAGCCTGTTCCAACTCTTGACAACCTTTTTGGTGAACTCACGTGCCTCTGTGGAAGCCCCTGTGAACACTGCGTGTTGTCCCTTCTGAGGGATTCTAGTCAACGGGTCTTCAAAGGCACAAGGTCCCAGAAGAGGATGAGGTGGCAATCAGCGGTATACGGGAAGAAAAGATCTGTCAGGCACCTCAAAAGGACAGGACAGTCTTCTCCCAGCAGGAAGACAACCACATGGAGGGCTTGCCTTTGGCAGCTGACAGCCCTCCAGAACGGGCACGCTGACAACACAAACAAGCGCTGCACTGCGCACGCTCGTTAGCGGGACACAGAACGCCAGCACTGCCTTGCGCGCAGGCTCGCGGGCACAGCCAGTTCCTCAGATCCGCACGGGATCATTAGCATAAACAGCTTTTCAAGCAGCGGGAAGCAAAGGAAACGCTGAACAAAACAGGACTGAAAGCTGTAGGGCTCAAGCACTTGGCGTGAAACTAAGAGAAAGGGTCTCCTTGAAAAGGTGAACCTTCCACATTATCCACGTTTTCTCCTCTGTCCTTCACACCAGCTAAAACTGAGCCAACGAGAGCACTACAAGTTCAGGCAGCTTTTCAGAAAACATTTTGTTACGAACTACTATTCCAAGTTTGCTGATCCCTTTGAGCCAGCTACTGTGCTACACATGACAATATTTATATAATCATCAACCCACTGCCATTGAGCACAGCGTAAGCCAGAGGAGTGCCAGAGGGTTTTACGCGAGCAGCTGGGGAAAAGAGCGTTTATTCCTCCAGAGAGACTCTGCGGAGTGAAAGTATTTTGCAGCAGAGGTAAACCAGCTTAAGTTGTGTTTCTCACTACAAAACAAAGTAAAGCACCTGCTTAGCTCGTGAGCGACAAGGCATTTACACGCTCCCGGGACACGGAGCTTGTTCTCAGGTCCTGCACAAACTTCTGCTCTCACGTAGGACACCACGGAAGTTTCGGATTTTGTTTCCAAGTTGGTTTGTTTCAAAACATCACAGATTCCACGATCCCGTGGTTGTGCAATTCACCCCTTTGCTCTAAAACCCCAACATTTCTTGTCAAACGCTGTTTCCAGCCTCTGTTGCTGCATAAATAACTACGATTGCATCTGGTTCGCGTTTGCAGCGCGCCGTTGTTGACCTAACTCCAAAACTAACCAAAGAGCTGCTGAGGACAAACGGCCTCACAGCCTCAAGGGCTCTGTGGTCCCCCAAGTCCCCCCATATCTCAGCGCCTCCGGAAAAGGGCCTTACTATTCCCCGCTTTTGCCACGTCCGAAGGCTGCTCTTTCCCTCTCCCTCATCTCCACCCCAGCAGCCTGTCCAGTAGCTTGTACCAGTGAGAGCTGCCACAGGTCCCTTGGGGTCACCTGGTCCCTACTACAGAGGGCAGTTACATCCTCAAGATCTCACGCCAGGCAGCACCTGCACCCATCTGACCCACAGAGATGCTTCTAGAGAGAAGCCCCGAACTGTTCCAAGTTCCAAACACCCTAAAGACACACATAACCAAATCCAAGGTGGTATGTAACTTGCCAGAGTGCTGTTCCTGAATCCAAGAAGTGCAGTGTTTATAGTAAGACTACAAGACGCAAACCACAGCAGCGACTCCCAAAAGTGAGGGATTCCAGCTGGCTTGTGCGGCTCTGCCGACGGTTCATCCAACCCCTCCAACCCCACCTTCCCGTCACCCAACGTGCCGCAGCCCCAGCCAGTCAGAACCGCTCCAGGCATCTGCACTGCTGCTCCGAGAGCCAACTCTTACAGACCACCACCGCTGAGCTCCAACCAGCCCTGCGGCACGGCCTCGGGAGCAGACACCGCCAACCTCAGGTGGCCCAGCCCAGAAATCTAACTGTGCTCTCCGAGCAACACTCTGCGCGCGCAGGCTCGCGTGCCTGGGGAAGGAGTCCTGCCAACGCTCCTTCCTTCTCCTGATTTACCCAAACAACATGTGCACTCCAGACTAGTGTCAAGGGCCAAGCAGAGGGTAAGAGCTAGATTCCTAAGTCATGCAGATGTCCTCTGCCAGGGCTCAGATCCAGTCCTTGTTAGGAAACAGACAGGCTGCCTGGTCCCGGGCTCAGTCGCTCTTTCCCGCCCTTCGGGAAAGCGGACGCTTTGGGCAGGGAGAGCAGCTCAGCGGCGGCAGCTCGCTCAGTAACCCCTCTGCTCGCTGCTTCGGCAAACACCGCGACTGCCTGGTACCGTAGCTCTGAATTACACACTGGTGTTGCAAAGGTCACCAGGACGGGTGCTCAGATCAGCTACTAGTGTTTCGGTACAGAGTAAATTTCACCAGTCACAGTTTTATTGCTGGAAGATAACCCAAAAAACCCAGAACCCTGAAACAGGTAAAAAAAACCTGCCAGTATGGCTGGGAACCCTTCCCATTGAGTGCCTTTTAGGCAAATTTTAGCAGATCCAAGAGGTCCCATGCTCCTGTAAACAGAGCATCTGCACACTCACCTGCTACCAAAAGAGTGCCCTGCTCTAGACTTCAGATACAGTCTAAGTATTTTCTTTATCCGGTCAAAATAAACCCTTCCAATTGCAGCGACCAACGGGAGTCAACACCTACACGTCACTCAATGGCTCAAAGTCTCAAGTTCACGCTTTCCCAGCCCCCAGTACACCCCACTCTATCAGCTGCTACATCCCTGATACATTTCAGAACAAACACATCTCTCGTGAAAGTTTAACCACCTCACAAGGCAGAGCTGACCCAGATTCAGATAAATACAGGTTACAAAGCATGCATCTGGTGGATCCGTACCGACTCCCGACCCCAGCGAGGACTGCGCTGCGCCACTCCTGGGAGGGATGCCGGCACCTTCGGGGATAGGGAAGGAACCTGCCACGCACTCTTCTCCAGATCTCCAGGACTGAAAGTGTTACTCTGCTGCTTGGCCTCTTGCTAATTGTGGGTTTTATTTTTATTTCCTATTACCCTCTTGCACGCCTGATGAGATTATCTTACCGGAACTGACACAGCTGGAGGCTGTAGCCATACATGGAGCCTCTCAGGAGGCAACGCAATTTTATTTTCATTGATCAGAAATCAGCAGGGCAGTAAATGATGGGAAATTCCATTAGGAGAAATACTGGGCCACGAGACCCAACTATCTAGGTACACCCAAATCCCAAAAAGTCCCGTCCTTCCTTACAAGTCCCATCTGGATGCTGACATCTAGAGTATCTTTCTTCCTCTCAAGATGGAGTGAGCCACTAACCCGATATCCTTAACCGCCGACTGCTCTGCCGGAAGCAGAGGCAGCGCTGTCAGAACAGCCCCGAGGGTTCACTTAGCTGGAACAAAGTCTTCGGCACAGGCAGCAGCGAGCGGCTCGCCCGGCCACTGCCAGGGCTCGGCAGAGTCCGGCAGCACCGGCCCCGCTCCACAGCCGCAGCCTTTGTTCTCGTGGGCCAGCAGGCGTGAGCCGTGCCAGCAGCCGGCGCACCAGCCAGTTCCCGGTCAGGCCCAGAAGATCCAACAGAAGCCGAGGGGACGCCCAGTGCTGCTCCCACTCCAGCCCCGTTTGGAGCCCAGGTCCGCGGGGAAGCGTTACCACCGCGGCAGAGGGAGCGGCGCTCCTTCTCCCCGGGCGGGGGTCTGGGGCACCCACCGCTTCCGACAGAGCGCTGCACAACGCTGGTACGAGCCCCAACGCAGAATCGCGTTTCAATCCTCCTTTTTAAAAATAACACGTACACAGGATATGTGCCCAATTCCACCTTTCTGGATTAAAATCCTACCATCAAGCCTTCCTGATGTAAAGCTGGGTTTGACCTGTCCCGCTGTTAATTTCTGCACATGGTTGAAAGCCGAGTCCTTTGCCTGCTGCAGCAGGACGGACGAGCACCATCGGCAGAGCAGGGGTTAACAGAAGCTGACCGCAGCACAGTTGTTAAGGTAATCAATACCAGTGAGATACTAAAGCAGCATAAGCCACATTATTGATTGCCAAGCAGATGATAAAACTGTTTATTATGATAATTGCAGGGTGCCTGCAAGATGCTCCTAGCGCTGTCTTGAGCTTTTTACAAAAACAAGAACTGCCAGGGCACAATCTCTGTCTGAAGCCCCTCTGAACCTTGGCGAGAGCCCTCCACAGCCTGCCGAGCCAAAGCAGCATCCCCGAGCCACCCTCGCCTCCGAGCCACTGCTCGATGAAGGGAGGAGGTCACGTTACCGGCACTGCTCATCACGCATACATCCCATACCGCGGCCTCCCTCTCGCACACCGCCCTACGCTCACCCTTCCCCGGAGCATCCCCTTCCAGGGAAGCAAGAGCTCAGATACAAAAACCTGTAACTTCAGTTCTGGATCCTCCTTCTGATCAGCTGAAAATCAAAACTCCTCAGCTTCCCACTCCAAAACATGTTTCTTCAGTATTTCGATGTCGGGTTTTTTTCTCTATTCTGGACTTTCTACAGTTTTCTACATCCTTTTTAGAAGGTTTAACAGAATTTTTCCCTTCAGGGCCTAAAATACTGTGTAGTGCATTAAGAATTCTTTTTTAGAAGACTGAACTCCAGACATACTCAGCTTGGGAGATCCACCTCCATGTCCCACTGGGTAGATGTGCACACAGGCCACACCTCGAACAGCAGCTGGTCACCCTGCCACTGGGTGCCTGCAAGACCAGCAACTGATACACCTGCATAATGCAAGACAACTTTTTGATTCTGAAGTCGCTTCAAACACCAAAAAGTTTCTCGCGCCAACAGGCACCAAGTGGCCTTCAGCAGATAAGCAAAACACAAACTGCCAGATTGTATCTACTCTGGCACAAGCGTCTATTACTTCTCCATCAGCAGGAGCAGGAACGGAAACTATAACATCTCTGGGCTCCGCGTTGCCACCACTGCCAAATGACAGCTGAAAATGAGTTTAACAAGGGCTGAAGCTCCAGGGTTCTGTCAGCAGCTCTACAGGCACTAATTATGGAGAATGGGTCCCATTACCTCCCAGTACGGACAAGGCTCTGACAGCTTCATCTCAGCATCAACCCGCAGGACCATATGCTCCGGGCTGCAGGCAGCATTCGCTACAAACGCCACCGTTTTGGCCGGCTGCTTTCATGCAATCCCGGTCACGTTCTCTAAGTCATCACAGCTGACATTTGCAAAATAAACTTTATGCCAGTCAAAGCATCTTACTATGGGCTGGCCTCAACCTGGATTAGACCATAGGTGGTGCTTCTGGCTAATGCTCTAGCCCTTTCCTCCTCTTCCTTCTCCTTTTTGTGCCTTTTCCCAACAGCATCGGAATGACATCCCTACTCCCTGGTGACTTCTCCCCCAGTCCCCCCATTCCCTGGTGCCCCCTCCCCCCAAAAAAGGCTGCCACTTCCTCCACAAGCATAGCCAGCAAAGGATTCTCAAGTCAAGTTCTTCAGGTGAGAGACAAAACGTTGCACATCCTCACCACCTTTTCATCCTTCCATTGCTGAACCAACCTCTTCTTTCCAGGATGGTCCCTCCCACGCACATCTTATTGCAGGAGACTGGCCAGGACGGCATTTTACCTTTCCAGCTCGTTTGCAGAGCAGTTAAAAGGTTAATGATGGAATTGACAAGGTGATCAAAACTGGCACTCCAATAAGTGAACACGTCACCCCATGCAGATAGGCTGGAGATGAGCTTCTAGAACTTGTCCCCTCTCACCCCAAGCACTGGGTTCTGGGCTGCAGAGCCTCACAAAACTCATCACAGAGGTCTCAGAAGGCTGGAGCTGCTCTTTCAGACTCTCATCAGTAATGCTGAACGCAAGCAAGATGAAACAATCCTTTCTTATTAAACTTTAGAAAGGAGAGGCAACCTTGGTCCCCACCACCCTTAGAAAGGGCCAGCCTCCACCTTTCCCTTCCCTCCAAGGCCAGAAGGAGAAGTCAACCAGAAGCCAGTGCCAAGCACCAGCCTGACTGGTTCTCCAAAACAAGGGACCCTTTGCTGTTCCTAGAAAATCCACCCCCATTTACAGCCAACCCCAGCTCCACATCTGCTCACAGCTGCAAGCCCTCTGAAAGCCAACTTCTCCATCTGAACCACCAACATGTGCCCCTCTACTCCACACGGGAGGCGCCCGGTTTATGCCCGTGCCTCGGCCGCGCAGCCAGCAAAGTAGCAGCGCTGCAGGACAGCGAGCTCGCTGCAGGGCACAGTCCACAGAGCGGAGCGTTCTGCTGCTCCATGCAATCGGAGAAACGGGGGACATTTCAACAATGGACAGAGCACCTGAACAGCTCAAGGCACCGAGAAGGGACAAGCGACAAACATGAGGCAGCAAATCCTTCGGTCACCTATGGAATATGGAAAGCCCCACAGAACATATCAACTTTCTATCAGTGAGAAAGGCTGTTTCTACAGCACAAGAGGACAAGTCAAATAACGGTCCTGAAGATGAGTACTACACAGCCAGCCCATCCTTCAGACACCCACACCTTCCCACCAAGGCCTGGAAAGGTCACCACTTACATCAGCAAGACCAGGCAATGGGAGAGACAGATCAATCTTTTAAACACAAAACAAAAAACCCCTTAACGCAGCAGCCAAAAAGGGTCGATGAAATTTCAAGTGGTCTTCTCTGTCTTCTGTGTTGTTAATACCTCTGTGCACAGAACGCTACCGCAGAAAGCCTCTTAAGCCAGAGACTAACCTTGGCTGAGTAACTCCAAGCTCCCCATGTAAACCGCTTTAGTCCCAGGCATGGTAATTAGTGCCCTCGCAGTAATGGCAGCTGCTAACCAAGGTGGACCTGGGTAACAAAGACTCGCCAGAAAAGAGTGCCCGGGACTGTAATCTACACGTAAGGCTGTGGTCATATGAAAAAAAAGAAAAAAAAAAAGAGGCTCAAAACCATTTCAGTTAAATAACATCACCTTCCCAGTTCCTAGTAAACTACAGCTCAGAAAAAGGATAAAACAGCTTCAAGAGATGTGATTCTTTTTTTCCCCCCAGTGTTTTTTATTTCCCTGCAAAACCCACCGCCCCCAGGATGGCTGCACCAGCAACAGCATCAACCTACTGGAAGCCACTGGTACGTGCAGGACCATGAAGTACTCAACTGCCTCTGCCGTGTGTGGCTCAAGCGATGCTCGCACCTCATTGCTCTCCGCAGTATTTACCGTCCATTCTGCAACAGCGTCTGAAGGCTCTGGCGATGCCGGATCACCCCATGGCAGCCGCCCGCTCGCTACTCCACGTCGCAGGCGCACGGTGGTCCCAGCCTCAGCGCACCGACGCAGCTCCACCTCCGTGCACCCACCCCTCCGTGCCCGGCCCCGAAGGGCAGCACGTCCATGGGAGGTGGCGGCTCGATGCAAGCTCTGCCAACAGCCGCCCCTGTTCGTTACAGCAGAACGGGCTGCCCAAGATCCAGCCCCGTTCCTCCGTCCTCCTGGAAGCGCGGCTCTCCGGACACGAGCTTGTGCTCCTCCTGCAGAGGAGCTGGGGACAGCGGGTCGGTGCCCTGGCACCACTTACTTTTCTTCAAAACATCTGTTTTCATTATCACTATTACTTTTAATTAGCACTTTACAGCAGCCTTAAGCCCTCCCAGCTGGAGGAAAGTTCTGCTCCTAAATGAACAATTAGAAGGTGCACTAAGGTGATTTTTTTCTCATCTTCAGAAAGGAGTTTCTCAGCGGAGCCAAAGGCAAGCCGCCCGGTTACACGGAACTCCCTTGAAGGAGTATCTTCAGGCACGGCTCAAAGCCCGCAGGTCACCCGGGGATTCCTGCCGCATGAGTGGGCTCCTCAAGTCGGGAACTTGAAACACTGAACTTCAGCATTACTAATGAAGGGGTCTTAATGCTTCTGCCCTGCATCACTCACTGAACGGCCTCCTCTTCCTCACCTGGTCACAATAATTGCCCTGAGAAAAATCAAAGATTTTAATGTCCATCTCGCTTGTGGAAGGCCCCTGACAGAACTTAATTTGCTCAAGAGTTCAGGCTGAGTACAAGCTGAAAAGACAGAGCCCTGTTAAATGCATAAGAAAATAGGTCCATAGGAAGCATAACTACAAGAAACATTGTCTCCTGATCAAGCACTTCTCTGAAAAAACAGCAATGAAAAACATCCACAAAAAAGCCCCAAGAGGTGGCCTCGGCCACTTTCAAGAAAGCAGGAAGACAGAGAGGTGAAACGTCAAAAGCATGCCGTGGGAAAGGGCTGTCCCACAGGCCACCACCACCTCCCCAGCATCAACAGACTCAAGCCTTTAATTAGAAACAAGCCACCTTTTCAGTCAACATGGACCAAAACCCCATCTGTCGTCCCCCTCTCTAGTTCAATCAGGGCTGACATTCTCCCACCACGCTGCTCCCAAAGCTTTCCAGACTTGGGCAGTCCTTTGGGAACCCGCACCCTCAGCACCCCGCTCCCGAACCCGTAAGGGAAGGTGACCAAGATGCTTCTCCTTCGTCTTTCCCAAATCCGGACCCTTCCTCGGATTACGGGACTGAAATCTGACAGGAGTTCATGTACAGGATAAAGTCCAAACGTCTAACGCACGTACAAGGGACAGGTGAAGAACCAACGGAGTCACCAACACGATTCCCAGCTGTCACTGTGCGGCAGAGCCGCACTGTCCGCTGAATCCAAGGGGCACCTTTTGTTCTTTCCCTCAGTTTCTTCGTATCCCGTTAAGCTCCACTGAAGCAGAAGCTGCCCACCAACACTGCATTTACCCCAATTCCAATCTGTACTTGGAATACGAGACTTGTGTTAGAGAGAGTATCCCAGAACCAGCTGGAAAATCCTACAGTCGATAGAATGACAAGGCTTAAACTAACACTAGTATCATCATTTCCACTCAAATCTGTTAAGTCACCTGGTTTCCCACGCTCCCCTCCGCATTTTCCTTCTTCCTCACACTTTACAGCGACTTTCTCTTCTTCCCTCGCAGCCCTTTTCCGAGCACTGAGTTAAATTCCACATCAGTGAAATTCCTTGGTAGATGTGAAATAAACTTTATTTATTTATTTAACCTTTGTTTACACCTTCTGTCTCGGAAAATTTACTTAACCTACAAAGGTGGGATATCATCTACGGTTTGCAGCCTGCAGGAATGGACAAACACCAGCAAGAGAAGATCCGGGGGCTTGTTCCAAAAGCAGAGAAGCACGGGAGGCTGCAGAGCCGGACTGGGGGAAGCTGAGCCCACGTCTGCCAGTGCTGCGCCAGGCTCTGCGCACGTGCTGCACCGCCTCGCTGGGATCTCCCCGCGCACCAGCTCCCGGCTCCCAGCCCTGCGCACGTGCTCCACCGCCTCGCCAGGTCCGCCCCATGTACCAGCTCCCAGCCCTGCCCTTGCCACCGGTGTCGTGGGACACCTATGCTCAAGAACAGCATTCTCCCCACCCAGCACCTGCCGGCCAGTAAGGACACCCCTGCGCTGTTCTCGCTGCCCACAACCAGCCAAGGGCAGCAAGACTGAACCGCTCCAAAGCCCGCCCAGCAGTCGCTCCGTCCGGCTCTGCCCGGGCCCCTGCAGCCCGGCAGGTGAGCGTGTGTTGGCCACGCCGGGCACCAGCGCTGCTCCCACGGCCCTCGGGCAGCCCAGCAAGCGCACAGACGGAGGGTCCCTGCCTGGCTCAGCCCATCCCCTCGCGTCGTACTCAAGTGTCTGCTCAGCTCTCCGGCGCCTGCCTCTGGAGAAGGGGAAGCGAAGGCTTCCAGTGCCCAACGAGCCCAGATACCGATCAGACCACAATGCAACAAGGGGGAAAAAAGGAAACACAAACCAATTAATTCTTGGCTCCTTGTTTTAGCTGCAGGCAAGGGAAGGTGCATGGCAGAGCGAGAGGAGACTGGAACAGACGGAGACTGGGACTCACTCCAAGAGCCCCGGGGCGGCAGCGCTGGCTCCCAACCCCAGAAACACGGGGCTGCTCTCCAACAGGTGAGGGCTCAGTCAGCTCCCGGGCTGAGGGAACAAAGAAAGCTTCTCTGGCAAGATCGCTTTGGACTCCTCCGTGCCCGGGCCAGAGGGCGAGAAGCCTCCCAGAGAGAGAAGAGGCTTCCGAACAAATCCACCTCCTGTGACCAGGGCCGAACGCAGCCTCCTCCACATCTCCCCTCCAACAGGGCAACGCTTTCCCTGCCAGGTCACTGACAGAAGAGCCTCACACCCGCAGGGCTTCATTCTGCTCTCGGGGGGGTTTGTGATCCATCCAGCTGAACGTTTTCCCCTCTGGTACGATGACGTGCTCCACACACACCCAGCCCTGCCCGCGCCACGTGCCGCCGGCATCAGAGCTGTCACGGTGGCCGTGGGAGCGCTCAGGGGTGCTCGCCCAAGGCGGCACAGAAGGTCGGGCTTGCCTTTCCAACTAAATCCCAGCAGTAAATCCACAGGTTAACTGTCCAGTACAGGAACGTCTCGGTGATCTCACAGACTTCTTCTTCCACAAAGAAGGAGCACAAGTAAAGAGACAAGCCCTGAGCACGGATCTGCAGCAAGTGAATTTAAGTGTCCCATAGGAAGGCCACCCTGTGCATGCGGCAGCAGGACAAGTGGACTCCCTGTGCCTCCCTGTTGAACCAGCCCCAGTGATGGAAACCGACTCTATGGGATCTCTGAAGGACCCAGACTGGTGTAGTTTACACCGGAGCCCGACCTCTCCCAACCTGCCAGGCAGCTGCACAAACAAACCCAGCAACATCGCATGCAAACACCTTTCTGGTTGACGAGAAAGTCAACGGAATAACTGAAATCAAAATGAAGTGTCAAAGTACAAGTAATTTCTCGCTCTTTAAAGATATTCTCAAATAAGAAAATAAGCAAAACCACAAATAAGTAAACTGTTAGGTGGAAAAGAAAGAAACTTGTTCAACAACTGAACAAATGTATACGCTGGTGTCAGCAAAGGAAGGAGCTGGAAGAGAACGACATGAGAAGTCCCCCACTTCTACATCATAAGCAATCTGAACAGGTGGCTTGAAATCCAGTCTCCACTTCTAAAGGCGGCTTATTTCTTTCTCTTTGTCAAGGTTCAAAACAGAAGAGACGTGAAACTCTTGCCTAAATCATCCTGAACTGCTACCCGTGCCAGCGCGCTACAGGGAGAACACAAGATCACTACATACGTACAATGACAATGGCCAACACTTCTGAAGGTGGCAGAAGTCAGACAGGTCACCTTTACTCAACGGAAAAAAAAAAAATATCTCAGTCATAAAATAGTCTGGAACAACGTGCAGCTTTTTCAAGACTTGTAACTTAATTATCACAAGTCAATGAAGACGCGTTTACACTCCAACAGTTTCCTTATGAAAACCAAGGGCACACTAGTCCAACTTTAACCACATCCTGCCCATGCTGAGCGCAGAATCAGTATTTTACCAGAATTCGCATGTTTGATTTTATTTCCTCAGCCTTGAAATCCTATAGATCGTCTGTGGATATTCTGACACAGCTGCTCCACGCCAGACACGCGTATCGCCAGCAATTACACAAAAAAGCCTAAATTATCCCTTGAGCCTTCTAAACCTGAGGGCTAGAAGAGATTGTGCTTTCTCTTACAGCCTCTACCACAGAAGGGAGCTGGAGAGTGGAGGAGAGGAGATCCTTCTGCAGGGCTGAGGGCAGCCGGGACCACGCCAGAGGCAGCAAGAAAAAAGGGGAAAGAGGAAGAGGAGGTTTCTTCCTCCCACCTGGAGGATGGGAGCCACATTGCCAGGAGACTCAGGACCAGAGGTAGCCCCTGATGGACCCTTTCACCAAGGTACCTGGGGTCACATCAGGGTTGTCCTACCCATCTCCAGCTGCCCACCGCTGCAGCTCTGGGGGACCAGAGGGGTTTGAAAGCAAGGAATGAGCACGGGAGACTTGGGTCAGTTTCAAGGAGAGTCTAAAGGTGACCATCAACCAGGAGAGCTTCTGTGGAACATGTTCTGTAGTTCCTGTAGACCCAGGAACATCTCCCGGCTCAGGCACCTTCCTAAGAGGAACAGAGAAAAAAAACAGCTTTTCCCAGCAATCAAAAGCTCATTTTTGAAGTGTAAAGACCGAAGAAAAGAACAACTCCAGCAGAGAGCCCAGAAGAGCTTTAAGGAAGAAAAATCACCACAAAATAACTGATTTAATTTTACCATACAGACAAGATCAGTAGATCCCACTACTTAGGAAGCCCAGCTGATCATCATGCAGAAAATCCTGCATTAGTAATAACAATACAGAAAGCAACAATATGGTTTTTCTGTAGAGAGAAAAAAGGGGGCAACATACAAGACAACACAAGCAGTAGTTTCAGCAAAAATTCGCTATGGTAAACAGCAAGTGAGTTAAAAAGAGCCAGAATAGACGTTAAATGAGAAAAGTTGTTCCTTATTTTTCTTTCAAACTCAAAACCCCAGACGCGAAGCAATTTTTCTTTCAAAAGCAAAACCCCAATTGGCAAAGGCTTAATTAAGAAGGCCATCTTCAAAGGTTTGTAGGAGAGGCAACATGAAAAGAAGGGGGGAAAGAAAGAGTTCAAACTACAGGACGGTATTGCTCTTCATTCCAGCACTCCCCTTGGAGCCCTCTGAAGCCCCTCTCGCAGCCCGTGGCCACCCAGGGCTGCAGGGGTCGATGCCAGTCAGCACCACACTGAGCCCATCCAACACACTGGTGGGATCCAACCCACCGAGGGAACGCACCGTGGTCGCTCCAGCAGCAGCCTGGTGGGCTCTGTCCCAGGTAGAAAGGCCCCTGAACCACCTCAAAATGCACTCATCCCAGAAAAGCCCTGTTCCAACCCAGCCTCCTGTGGCCACCTCTCCAGAGCCCTCTGGATCACGGAAAAGCTTTTGTCTGTAGTGTGTTTTCCTTCTTTTCCTGTTCTCTCCCCCTAAGCAGAGCAGAACTGTCATAGTGCTGCATTCAAAGCCAAAGCGTCCCTTGTAACACAGTCACCAAGAGATGCTTCAGCGAGACCTTCCTTTGGTGGAGGTCCAAGAACATTCAGCAATATTCCTTGATCTTGCAGCTGAGCAGATCCAAATCCATAACGGAGAGAGGCTGCCAAGAAACCTCACCTGGGAACTCCACCTCACCACCCAGGCTGTCTCCTTTGAACGATGTCCTTCTGCAGCTCCTTCCCCTGCTCTCCCCTCCGCCCGAGCCAAGGCGAGGTACCAGCTTCCCAGTCAGACAAAAGAACCAAGTAATTTACAAAACAAGCCTCTAATTTACAAACTCTCCTCCTCGCCCCCACATCCCTTCCCCACCAGGCAGGGAGAGGCGGCAGGCACCCTGCCATGTGCTTGCAGGCATGGTTCTATCTCCCTGGGTAAAGGAGGAGCAGGAGATACCTTCAGGAAGCCAGGCCTGAAGGAATCCCTTGTGTCATCCAGCCTGGCCTCCTGCGTCAAAGCCTGAATGACACCGGCTCTTCGTCAGCTCTACCCAGGAGGATCAGTCCAGAAGGGTGGCTGAGAAGCACTTTGCACGCTTCTTCACAAGCCTGTACGCTCTGTTTAGCAACAAAACTAGGAGATACACGATGCTCAAGCCATAGCTTATCACAGGTACGTCCCCGGTAAAACGCTGAGGAATTTACAGATAGGTTTCCCACCAAAAATGGAAAAAAAGACCCCAAAACAACCGAGGTGCATTTTAATATCCTTTTAATGACTCTATACATTAAAGACGGAACAAAAGTACTGAAACAGTGTGCGTGCAACAGCCCTCCGCGAGCTCTCACCATGCCCGTGCCGTGCCCGCGCCCACCGAGCCATCGGCAAAGCAGAGGCACCGCACGCGCTCGGCGCCGCGAGCCAGGGCCGCGGGTGAGCCCGGGCCAGCCTGAAGCCTTGACATCACTGCAGGCCCTCCCAGAACAGGAGCCCTGCTCTGCTCTGGCGACGCGCGGAAGGGAAGGCCAGTGGTTCGCTCAAGTCCCTCATGAACACGAAGAAAAGCTGAACTTGAACCCAAGTCTCCAGCACCAAAAAGGCTTGGCCACTTTTCTCCCTCAGCTGAGCTCCTTTCCCCTCTCGCACACGTGCTCTGGTAGCAGCGATACGCGGGCTGCTTCAGAACAACATCTCCGGGAAGCTCAAACCCTCTGTGCCCTCTACTTACGTGCTGGTACCTCTCCCGACACACAGACCCGGGGTACTTTCTGACCATCAGGTTCATCCTGAACGTCCCTCCCCTTACCCTCAATTTGGTTCAGGTCCTTCCTTCTCAGTGATACCACAAGCCAAACCATAGCAGGAGGCAGCCGGAGCCCGGCCAGCCTGCATTGCATCTTTCAGCTCCAAAGGGACATACGACCAGCCGCCAAATCTCTGAAACCTGTCCAACCCATGACAGTAGCATGTGGTAGACCACGCAGCTCGTCTCTTGCCACAGATGATGCAAGACCCTTTCCCACGCTCTCTGCATCTCTTCAGACCTCAATTGAATCTTCTCCTTGGCCTGAACTCTTAAAGGGATGGGATAAGTTATAGACATTTTACAAATGACATAACTCTGTTGCCCAAATCATTTCCCGATGTGGGCCACGTTACTGTAGATAATCCTATGGATGACTCTCCATCCTATTTAAAACATCTCTGGTAGCAACAGCAAATGCTAATATTGAAAGATACAGTTGGGAACAAGATATTCAATTAAAATCCCATTTTAACACACCACAGAAAGTGGGAATGAGAAGGAAGATGAAAACTAACTCTGCGTGACTACATTTTTTCCAAGGACTACAGTTCTGGAAAACATATCATCTTATGGCTATTTTGCACTGAGGCACACGTTATCCATGAGATACATGCACACCTTGGACCTTTGGAGATCTGCCCAGCTAGTTGTTCGGGCAAAGCAGCAGCCCCTTCTCTCCCCCTGCTCGCCCCACGCACAGGCGCGTGTCCCCGGTGCTGCTGGGGCTGTTGGGAGTTCCCCGAGTTTGCACGGCGAGAAGCACCGAGCATCGCTGGCGGACGCCCAGCAGCCGCGGATGAGCTGCTCTTCACAGTGGCCACACGAGACGCCAAGTCTGACGTTCTGAAAGCCGAGCTGCAAACCCGTTCCCTTTTCTAAAGGGGGCAGATGATCTCAGCTGCAGCCACTGTCCTGCGCTTCCATCGTGAGACTCAAGGCCGTGGCAGGCAGCCCCAGCCCTGCCCAAAAGCCCATGCGATGCTTCGGAATTCCCCGGAGGACCACGGAGGTAAGGGAATTTCCCGGGTGTGATCACACAGCGGCAGTTAATTGCAGTTCCTGCCCTCTGGTCTTCTTCTGAAGCCACACACCAAAGCCTTGAAGACCTGACCAAAAGTTGGAATTTGAGGCTCCCCTGAGTCTCGCCGCAGCCTCCCCAGGCAGGGAAACGGCGTGGCTGGCTGCGCTCGCCATCAAACACGGCCAGCTTTCTGGTAGCAGCCTGATTCAGAGGACAACCCTTGGGGCAGTCCTGAGCCTGAGATCCTCTGATGAGGAAGAAGCTGATGTATGGTGGACTGTCAGATCACTGGTACCAGGGTCCAAGATGACAGTGACTGATTTTCTTTTTAATCATAAGCTGCAGCTGCCAGAATGACCCGTCACAGCTACAGCTCAGACTACACATCAAGCATCGCTGGCGCCGTGTGCTTCCCGCAGAAACGAGACGTGGCACAAGTCAGAAGCTGGCATGCGTGCACTGCGAGGAGCACACGGAACAGCAGCCAGCTTTAAGAGATCAAGGAGGTTCAGACACAAGGAAACTGCTGAAGAACCTCCTCAGAGAGACGCAAGGCAGAAGGCACCAGAATACACAGCGAGACAACCACCCGGTGACCCTGCGTACAAGAGATCACGGTCTATAAATGCAACAAAATTTTGGAAAAGTAGTAATAAAAAGTGAAAACAAAGCTAAAAGTAAGAGCAGGAAAAACCATCAGGGCAAACCCACCACTGCCAGCAGTGCTGAGGAGCTTCCCACCATCCACCCTAGTCACTCACCCACGGCCCTGCACGTGGCAGGTGCTGAACGTGCCTAAAGGAACCCTCAGGGTAAAAGTATTTTTGGTCCTGATCTCTCACTGTCCTCCAGCCACCTCCCGCAGCATGTCTGGGAGATGCCCACAGAGATGGGCGTCTGCTTTAGGAGGATCGGCGTTCTTCCCAATGTTTCAATCACAATCATCCATCTCATTTCAGTTTCCATTATTCATTATACTAACTTACTTCTTGTTTAAAGCCTTGTTCAGACTAAAGTATGAAGAAAAGACAAATCTCACTCTCACTTTTAGGACCAGGGCACAGCAGCATGGCACTCTGCCCCCTCCTACCTCGCACTCCGGCTTTCGTGCTGCTGGCACCCGCGAGCGCTGCAAAGTGGGTGGAGGGCAGCAGGACGCTGACGTGATTCATACCTCCCTCAAAACCAGCAACCTACCTAACCTGGAGACACCCCTGCCACTGAAGTAGGGAACGTGCGCAGCTCCATTCGCTCCAGGGACAGACCTTGAGCGGTTCGGAAGACGGAGAGGTCCGAAGAAGCCATCCCAAAAGCAGCAGAACCCAGCGTCAGGGAGCTACAGCTCGGACAACTGAAAACAACCTCAGAATTGAGCCAAAAAACTCCTTCCACATTCACTGGCCTCGTGGCAAGGCCTGCAGCAAAACACGTTTTTCGTTGAGAAGTCTGACTGTAAAGCAGAGAAAGATGTCCCACCCGATCAGGCGACTTAATAACGAGAGCCTGGTGCTCAGCAAGGGAGGTATTAAAGCAAACGCACATGCCACAGACACCGGATCTCCAGCCTCTTCTCCCAAACGACAGAGAAGCTCCCACGCTCAGATCCCACCGTTTGAACCACACCAGACCATGGGATTTATCACGGGCTCAAAGAAATATCTGGCCCTTGCTGTGGCTTGCTGGGAGAGAACAGAGGTTTAGGATGGGCTGGAAAGTTTCTACCAAAGGATACAAGGAACTACACCTGAACTACCCACCCATTGGTCTGTTTACCAAAATCCTGTGAAAACCTGACCTTCCCCTCCCCTGCCCCTCACTCCCAGGTGGAGACCATTCACCTCAACTTTCAGGATACCTTCCCAATTCATATTTTCTCTTAATGTTTCATAATTTGTGCTAGTAACTACTGCTGTCATCACCTCCCTGAGGAACTGGAGCAAGACAATCAGGCTCAGACTTCTCAGAGCTCACAGATGCATCTTGAGTTATACATCCAGGCTTCTCCTCTTCAAGCATATGATGTGCGTAAACAAAAAACTTAACCAAGAGCCCAAGACTAAATACCTCCATTTTCATCTAAGGTGCAGATGCTAGGTAAAAAAAATAAATCTTAAAGGCCAGGACAACTCACAAGAGGTACAGTAATACAGCTGGCATAACTAAGGAGGAAGCAAGACTTGAAAACTTAGTGCCTGAATATAAAGAAAATAGCAATTAGTTCACAATTAAGAATAGCCAAGTACAGCTTGGGTAGGGTCAACATCAGATATTCCCAACCATCCATCAGTTCATGACTCAGAACAGCAAATACAGCACCTGTATTAAAAAGGGCCGGGGAGACACCGCTGTGGGTTTTATTAGCTTTATCTTGTAACAGACAAAGCTGTAAGTACTGTGAAGGCAAGAATAATTAAAGAGACAGCGATAAATGGAAACCAAGATAAAACACAAGGCAGGTTTATCGAAGACACATTGTGCAAACTAACCCAGTATCTTTCTTTGCTAAAATAACTGCCCCTTCTTCAACACCATACCACGGGGAATTCAGCCGTGGACTGGCCAAGACTTAACAAAGGCAGAAAACTAGGCCAAGAGAAGATGACACCAAAACGATTTAAAGAAAATACTGCCCTGGATGGAGGTTATTCAGAAAGGCCTTGGGAGTCATCTCGCTAACTAACTTCACTGATGGCCTTGCTGCAAATCAGCAGAGACCACTGATACCTGATGAAATTAAATTGGGAAACACATCCAACACGGCGGAAAACCAGAATGTTACACAAGAAAACGTTATGTTTGAGGCCAAGAAGAAGAAGAAAGGAACTACATCCAAGAATATAACAGGAAAACTCTGAATTTCCGCAGCAAATTCTGGGTTTACCCATCAGGAATTACAGAGGAGACAGACTGATGCGCTAGTCGGGATGGCAGAACCAAAGGGATGCAGCTGTGAAGGCGGCAAACATGATCTTAACGTGTTCCTCAGGGTGTCTGTAGCGATCAGGAAGCAGTAACCGGCGCGCCAACAGCACTGCGAGGCCTCGGCTGGGATCGCACGGGCGACTGCGACCACATTACGGCAGAAATAACTTTGCTGCAAACAGATGGAGGCGGCAGCCAGCAGAGCGACCGCGCAACGGGCGTTCTCCAGCGCCACGCAGCACGAAACCACGCGGCTCGAACCCGCGCCACGCGTGTTCCGCGCTGGAAGCTGGTGCCTGCACACGCGCGTGTGCGCGGGAGGACGAGCGCACCAGCATGGTGGCACCAGGCAGGAACTCACTCCATGGAAGCAGCCGGGCTGCAAGCAACGTCCTGGTGAGGAAGCTGTTACATCAACACTTCGAAAGCAGCGCCCGCACCAGCAGCGGAGGGGAGGCCGCCTTAATGACCCAGCAGTAACGTGCTAACGAGAGGTAACTCAGGTAACCTTGAATATACATAAGATCTGCTCTGGCAGATTTACACTTCCACTCTGGGTACCCTTCAGTAAACACTGACAGAGCAGCTTTCAGCCTCAGACACTTCTGCTCCAGAAAATCAGAAGGTTCCTGCGGACAGAGCCAGGAGAGGCTTAAAAACTGCTCTGCAAAGCGGTCTGAGGACGGCAGGCAGCAAGGAGATGGCGCATCACTGGCGCTGGCTGCACGCACGCTACACCGCAGCGCCTACAGCAATCCTGCTGTGCTGTGTGTTTGACCAGTAAATATTTCTCCGGTTCCTCCAAGGTGAGATGTCAGTCCAGTGGCCATCATGCAAGCCTCAGGCCACGCCAGCGCAGTGGCAGGCTACTGGTTTATAAGTTCACTTTCCTACTTTTCCCTGTTTATTTCTTTTGCTGGAAGATAAGTCAACAGGCCAAAGTGATTGTGCCGTTTATTATGCAACTGTTTGTCAGTTAATATTTGTGTTCCAGGGAGGCAAGGACCAGAGAAGTGCTGCCTCAGCACCCTCGCCCCTGCCCGCACGCACTCTGCCTGTTCGTCACTGGCACCTGCCACCGTACACTTGTCTGCAGAACGGCACGCACGTGCAGACGCAGGCTTTCCAAATCCAGCCCTGCTTTTCCTTGCTCCAACCTCTCCTTCCACAGCACGAGAATGATGGTGGCAATCTCTTCTGGCAGCAAGCAGAACTAAAAGGATTAATCTGCTACATCTCTGTAAAAGTACTTCAATAATTAAGAGGAGCAACTGCTGAACAAGATTAGCGACAGACTAGAACAAAACAGAATAAGCAATCGGGACCTCTACGAAAACACGAGCCGAGGTGTGACACCCGCCACCCTGGCCAGCCAGCATCCCAAAGCACACGCCTGCTGCTTCGCCCTCCACTGATGTTCAAAAGGCATCAGATGTTGATGCTGCTTCTCCTCCTGCTCTCATCCATCGCATGGCACTGCTCCTCTTCCTTGCACTCTCACCAAAGCCATTTTTGTCTTGTTTTTTGCTAGAGTTTTTGAAATGCGTGAAGGAAGCTGCTATCGCCGAAAGGCTCCGCTGACACTGAGCGGTCAGGTCAGGTCCCCAGGCGTCCCCAGACTGGCTTCCCGGCCACGTCATCTCCCAGCTCTGGTTACAGCCGCCGCACAGAGCAGCGAGTCTCCACAACTGGCACCTGCTGCTTGTTCTGGCTCGGGACTGCGAACGGGAACATCTGCCTCGGGACAAGAGCCAGGCTGGGTAGGAAAGGGAAGGGGGGGAACAGGCACACCGTGTCTGGAGCTTCCTGGCAGGGGAGACACATTCAACGAAGACAGCAGGTCAATGTCTGACTGGCAGCCAGCAAAGGCACACGATCCACCATGCGCCGGGACGCAGGCAGCCTGTGCTGCGCAGCACGACCAGAGGACAGACACAGGGCACCCCGAGCACCGCACCGACCCCTGCTCCAGACCGAGCCCTGCTTCAGCACCAGTCTGAAGACAGCATGACACATTCCCGTAGCATCCCATCATGTCCCTGCGTCCCAGCGGCTGCCCGCAGCCCTCTCCCCAGGGGAGCTACAGGACGGTCGAACATCGACTCCTCTGCACTTGCTATTCCACAACGTTTGGGAACGGCTTCCTCTCGCTAGGCGCAGACACCCCGGCGCGGCACGGTGCCCTCCTGCGTGGCTGCTCTGGAAACAGATGCTGCCCAGGGGCCCGAGCACGACGGCTCCTCTCCTCCGCACCCTGCGGAGCCAGGACAGCTGCATGCAGGCGACACAAACTGCAAGCACAAAGCAACAGCTATATTTAAAGCACGACCTGCAATATGACCTAAATTTTGCTTCTGCAAAACGAAAATAGTAGCTCCGAGTGTCTTCCTCATGCATCACGTTTTCTTTGTTTCCTGTTATATTTAGGACGCAGGTTTTCTACCCCTCTCAAGAGGTTCAGGCACACATGGGGAACACAAAGGGAACAGTGCACCAAAAAGCAACACCACAGCTAACAGGAGGAGATTTTATTCAGAGTGTTTAAAATTGTTTGTCACGCAACATATTAAAACAGCAAGAGCTGCAATTAAAAACCTGTGGGAATTTCATTGTCCCATCACATGAGAAGACCGTCCACTCGGATCTCCCACTCCCACAGAACGGCAGCACCTGATGCTCCCAGCCGAGCACATCGTCAGGACACAGATCCCCACTTTCTCCTTCCCCTCTCTATTCATCCAGTACCAGCACTCCAGCTCTGTTCTCATCCTGTCCTTACTCCATGTGTTAGTCTCCATTTTTGGGAGTTAGGTCTTCAAAGAAATATTCTGGATGTTATTTTTCCCAAAAGTATTCAGCAGCAGGTGATCTTAAGGTTTTTTTTAAAAAGGTATGTACAGATGCAAGAAGGGCCATTGGAGCTCAGCTGTGCCCATCCCAGGAAAACAGAAAAGCAAGACAGGAGGAACCCAGCTGCTCTGGCCCAGAGGTCCCAGGAGCTTCAAGCTTTCAGGATGGGGGATGGAAGCACTAGAGCACCCACGCTCCGTCTTCGTCATTGAATACATGCAAAAAAAGGAAATTTATCTGCACAAAGTTAATCCCACATGAGACCAGCTCTCTAGAGCGTGGGTTTCCCACCATCCCGTGGAAGCTGGTCCCTACCTGCCAGGCCCAGCAGAGCAAGGCCCCGTGTGGAGGCAGGCACCCGTCCCTTGTCCCCTCCTGCGGGCGGGTGCGTTCGAGGACCACCAGCATCATCGCACCTGCAGCTCCGAGGCCAAGGGAAGGCACAGGTGCGAAGGAGAGCCCAGCAGTGGTTTAGCAGGAGCTGCACCTCTGGGAATGGATTTGATGTCAAGTGTCAGCAAGTAAATTGCTATTGGCTTCTCAATAAGCAGCAGTAGTGAGCTAAGTGTTTCCCTGTGTTGTGCAGGCTCTCTCCAACTCAATACAGCAGTATTGACAGCACAATCACAGGGTAATCCAGGCTCCACTAATATCTCAGCACTTCCTCATTGAAAATACACTTTCCACTTGGACATCAGCCCATTAGTGCAGGCTCGTGTCGCGGGCGTCCCCCGACCCGCCGCGGCACAGCCCCCAGCTGCTCCCCGGGGCACGGCCCAGAGGCTCAAAGAAAAGGGGCTCTTTTTGCATTGAGAAATCACCAATGGAAAAAGGATGAAAGGTAATCAAAAGTCTTTACCACTCAAGTCTCTGTAGGTTCTGAAAAAAATTGGTATTTCCTTGCTAGACAACTGAAGTTCATTCAGGGAATTAACTCTCCTCTTGCCCCTTACCCTCCGTCTGTCATCCTTCCTCGCTATCTTATCTCTGAACTTAGACCGCGCATTCCTCCAGGCAGAAGCTTCTCCTTTCATTCACTGAAAACCAGAGACCTGCTCCTGCACAGCAAGAACTACCTACATCCCACTCCTGTACCACAGGGCAGGGATGCTCCAGCAGATCGTTAACAATCCCCTGCTGGCAAGGACACCCCTCCATCCCTAGACGTCCCCAGGCACTTGGGATGCCTTTACTGGGAGGAAGCCTCGGGAGATCTCCGGCAGATGCAACTCCCTTTAATCGCCTGTGTTGCTACGCATGCATGTGCTCTTGTACCACACCTTCTTTTTGTCCTAAGCATTGCCACCCACAAACCTCAAAACACAGCAAAAACCAGACCAGCATCCCTATTATACGTGTTGTAACTGTGTTTCAAGTTCAATGTCATTGAAAAAGTAGGGCTGAAAGTGCTGCAAGATCTCACCCCAAGTAGCGCTTCACCTGTGACATCCGGACGGCAGTTTGCATCGCAGCTCCCAGGCTGAGGCATCGCACCACACAGACCGTTTCCCAAAAGGTTACACGCTCTTTCTAAGGATACCAGCCATAACAGGAGCTGGCAATTAGACACAAGCAGGGGCTGGTTGCAAGGCAGAAGTCTTAAGGAGTAGCATAAGAAAGCGTGAATTTTCCCTAAAACAGCTGCTCGAGAGCCCCGGAGCTTTGCCAGGACGCTTTTAGGACACTCCGGCATAAGCAGCCACTGCCACGCAGGTGGCAAGTCCCAGTGCTTTCACTGGGAACAAGAGCCTTCGCGTCACTTCAAACCTGCTGGCACTAAGAAAAGCCATCCAGGCCACTTGGCTGTTTGGAAAAGAGGGAAGAAGGAGAAGACGACAGACCAAGGGAAGTTTAAAACCAGCAGGCTGTAATGCAGTTAAAACACATCCATGCCAAGGACAGGCAAAACACCTTAACCCTTCACGCTTCAGCTTCTCGCTTAGCTTACTACAAACGCAGTAGTTTAGCAACGCAGAGCTCTGCACTAAATAACAAAAATGACAGTTTGCTCTTTTGCAGGTATCTAACGTTACCAAAAACGTGAAGACAAGATCAGAAAGTGAAAAGCAATTAAAAAAGCCTCCGAGAGGATCCTCTCGGGTTGGACCAACCGCCTGGCGTGCTGCTGGGGCAGGTTCCCGACACGGCCGGCGGAGCCCCTCGCTCCGGCAGCGCACGGGATTCACCCACAACTCCCTGCTCTAAATTTAGCCGGCGCAGGCACGCGGCTCCACGTTCTCCACATTCAGAAGTTGCATTCATGTGGAAAGCTGGTGCCTCACAGCATGCAGCAAAGAAACAGGACTGCAGAATGGGTTGATACATTCAATTTAGCTTTAATCTATTTTGGTAACAATAACAGCAGAAGCAGGAGGACAGGCGCTCGCAGGAACACCGGCCAAGCAGCAGCACACCCAGGGCCTCCCATCGCCCCGTGCAACTTTCCCTGAAGACCGAGCGCAACCGTTTCACTCCCATCGCTGCCGTGGAAAACAAGTTAATCTAAGGATCCCCTTGACATTTTGCAACCACATCCCAAGACACGTGGCCCACTGCCAGACCTTTAACCAAAACAACTAACTTCTGCTGTGTCCTAGCACCGATGACGAGCATCTTCCACCTCACCGAGGCCGTAACAGCACCAAGCACGCGGAGCAGAGCCGACAAACTCCGAGATGTGAAGCACTGCCAAGGGTGGTGCATCCCACAACCCAGCTCGCAGCCGGCGCGGTGCAGAGCCGTGCCATCCCACTGGACACGGGATGCTGCAGCAAAGAGCCAAGCGGCAGCGTTGGGAGGAGAATCCCTCCGGCACGGCCACACTAACGTTCAATTGCCAGGATTCTGAAGGCAAGGCCAGGGACCCTTCCGTGGCAGTTTGGGAAGGTTATCTGGCCTGGAGTCAGACAAGGAACAGATAGCTGGTTAGGAAGAGGTTAACGCTGCTTCAGCCTGCGATCTGATAAATGGCTCTGCAGAAAGCAGGTTCTCTCACTTTGAGATATGATGTCACTAACCTTTATTGATCCACAATCAGAGAACTTTGCTTATCTCTCTCCTGTGATATGCTGCCCTCCTGTACTCAACTAGTGTTTAATACACTGCTGGGCATCTTGCGCTCTTTATAGCTCACACCACACCTCTGCTTGGCCACGGGGGACAATATTTTATGGGCTGCACCAGCCCAGCTAACTTGAGGGATAAGACACAGGCGTGCATCCACCCCCACCCTGCCGCCTCCTGCAGTGGGAATCTGCGTTCCAAAGAAATACGGTACAGCTATACTGGAATATCTCGGGAAAAGAGGGGACAAACAGTGCAGACGTGGGCCAACGTGGTCTTACAGCCTCGCGTACCGCGGCGGGTATTCAGTCTGAACCTGAGGCCAGCACGTGCCCCTGAAGTTACTGTTCTTGTGGGAGTGTTTATTTTTACCCAACTTTTACGATTTTACAAAAATGACTGTTTATTTTTAGCCGCTCTTCTGGTACAGCAAGAGTCCCCTTCCAGATCCGTGCATCTATGACTCCATAAATACACTGCTATGCAGACAGGTCAGAGAAGAAGAAAATTAGGAAGAAATGTCCACTTTGCACAGACTAAATTACTACAAATTACTGTTCTGATGCAGTCTAGTGATTCTTATAGTTTCAGACATGTACTGAACTTCCTTCTTTTAATTAAAGGTCTTTTGAACCACGTGCTTCTTAAAATAGTAAATTACACCCTTCCACAATTTGTGGAAATAAATTAGGAACACTGTCCAAACTACCAACCTGGGCAGAGAGCATAAAAATCCCAAACTTAGACTTCCTGCAAGACAAGAGACATCTGAATGAGAGGTTTTGGACCATAACCCATTAATATTCCCGCTCAGTCATTAAGTTTGCATACAGAGCACTAAATATTCAGGATCCGTGGCTGAGTGGTGCTCTGACAGCTGGAGAGAAATCACCACCAACCCACCAGAAACATGCTTCAGCTGATCCTGATCCTAAAGGCAAACCTGGACAGACACAGAGATGCTGCTAACGAAGGGTTTTCATCCCAGTGCTGTCTGTCGAGTGCCATGCAGTATTTATGATGGAAGTCACCTCAGGTGACTCCCCGCTCTGCTGAGAGCTGCGGAGAGCAGCTCTAGCCTTGGCCAACAGAAACATGCGGAAAAAGAAGCCGAATCCCCGGTCCGTTATCTGCACCAGCTAAAACAAGTGAGGAATTATCTGCCATCCACAAAGTTTCACAAACCCCCAGTCCAACCCTGGATTGTGGGACCCGGAGCTGCGCCCAGGAGGGAGCGCAGGGAATTGGGTCCCCGCAAAGCGGCAGGACGTCGGGCAGATGGTCCCACCCACGTCAGGGAGACGCTCCCACAGTCACACTGCACGGGGTCTGCTGGCCCGGGCACGCGCCCGCAGGAGCACGACCCAAGGGTTGGACTCAGCCTGGATGTCCCGCAGGGTGTTCCACGGGAACTGGCACCTTCGGCCGCACCACCCTGCACCCGGGGATCGGCACCACCGAGGCAGGCCTCGCACAAATACCTTCAGTTACATCAAGCAGTTGCCTTAGAGCAACTACATCAGCACTTGGGGTGCTGAAATGCCCTTTCCGGTGCTAACCACAGCAACGAGAGTTGGCAGCCACCACTTCCAGAGGACCCCTTCACTGCTTCAGGCCATCTGCTACGGAGCTAACGCTGCTCCCAGCTAATGCCAAAACAAAGTTAGCATCTTCCATTGGAGACAGAGCAAAAAAAACCCAAGTGAACCCTGAAAACTTATTCAGAAACAATCGAGAAACCTTGTTCCCAACCTGCCCTTGCCTCGGGCATCAGCATCAGCTGTGGACAGGATTTGAGCATCTCAAATCATACACAAAGGACTGAGTCAGCTTCAACCTTTTTAACACCATCTTTTTTGAGGATCTGGTCAACACGAAAGGTTTTACGCAGCTTTGCCGCTGCCGCTGTGTCAGTAATGCTCACGTCTCTTCTAACCAGGGGATGCAACCTGGTGCCCGCGAGGCTGCTCCTCTCTCCCTTCACCACCGCTACTCGCACTGTACGTTGAGCTACCAAAAATTTAAAGCAAGCATTCAGACGGTTGGACTGCTCAAGAAGTTTCCTCCACAAAAAAGCTTTTGGTGTAAACATATCCTGCTGCAGCTCAGCATCTCCATTCCATTATGGATCATGAGACTCAGCAAATCCCTGCCAAGACAGCAGTACTTGGAACAGTTACAACTTTTAATGTACATCCTATACGATAACTTCACAACATCAGGGAAAATACAATTCAATACAGCCAGCACAGAGGTGGCCAGATAAGTAACTTAATTTCTGGACGATACATCTTTTAGACCTAAGCATGTTCCAGGGCAGTCTGAAGGAGCTGTCTCGTACCAGTCTCAGCTACTAATTCCTACCAAGGTATTTCTGGAAACTGGATCTGCCTCGAAACAGACGCTGCAGGATGCCCAGCAGAAGAGACGTCACTGCCCAGAGTGCTCTGCACAAGCTTAGGATAAAAAAATTAGAATACTATGGGCACATCTTCACCTGCCTAGCAGTTCTGTAACAGGGAGTACCTTCGCGCCACTGGATTTAACAAAAGGAGGAGGGTTTTGTTCCTTTCTCTTTTTTCTACACCCTTTCACCACAAGACTCTGCTCCAGCTACCAGACCACTCTACGTGAATTCCCAGAATCATCCCTGCCTCCAGCCCTGAAAACCCAGCAACACGTGGTGCTCGCGGCTGCTCCCCTATCCCAGCAAAAGCCTGAAAAGAACCAAATGGGCTGCCAGAAATCCTCCGACTGCCCACACTGCTCTGGGCATCGGGGGGATTCAGCAGGAGCCCAGGCTCTGTCCCAAGAGGCAGAGTAGGAAGGGGAGGGCTCGCTCTTTTCTTTATTTAAAAGGTGCTGCTGGAGGTAGAAACACATGAAAGTCGGTGTAGGACAAGGGAAGGAATTATCCCTCCCATTGATTTTCGCTCTGGGGTATTAGAGAGAACACAGCATTTATCTGGAGATTTCTTCCCAAAGCTAACTACGGACTTTCAAACGTAAATGAGACTTGAAAGGGGCTTATCGGGCGCAGATCCGCTGAACCCTCACCGGGCAGCGGGAGCCTGGTGGGAGCTCTCTCATCCAGCCTCCCTCTCCAGGTCCAAGGCCCCAAAGCCCCGCGCTCATCCCCAGCCTCAAATGGGCAGCCAAGGGGGCTCAGCCCAGGGAAGGCAGCAGGGCAAGAGCCGCAGGACAGCGGAGTCCCCGCGTCCTGGATGGCATTGGCCGCCCTGTGCCCTGGAAGGGGGTCAGAGGGCTGGGGCAGAGCGCCCCAGCTACGGCTGGACACAGCCCGGGCACACGGGCCCGCTGCGCCTCAAAACCATCTCCGTCCTTCAGCAGCCAAGGCTGCGCCCCGGGAACCACGGCAGGATAAACCCTGACCTGGAGAAACCCTTCTGCAGCATTCCCGACCACGAAGCCACCTTACTGCTGCCCCAAAAGCCATGGCCAGAGCCCCTCTGCCCGGCGCGGGCTCTGGCTGCCACGCCGCAGCCTGGCTCGCTGGGAAAAACCTCTGAAGCCTTGTCTCCTGTCTGCTGTCTTTCCCAGGTAGCTGGGAGGTTGTAATTGGTGAGGCAGGAGATTAGAAATATCGGCAGCCTCTAAGTAAGACTTTAATTTACTGGCAGATCAATAGCGCTAGGGTTATATTGGCAAAGTGTCTACAACTCTATTGACTCACGCAATTCCTCTTATCAATTTATCAGAAATCTGGAAGTCAGAAGATATTGTTTGAAGAAAAAAGGCAGCAGGAGTTTGAACACTTAGCATGGGCTGCCCAATCAGGCTCTCAGCACTAAGCATTTTACAGCAGATGTATCTACTGCAAAGGAGGCTAATATATGATATGATTAAGAGCTAACTTGCTTCCTCACATGCCACGCAGCCTTTTCAAGTCGCTTCTCACCTCAGACCTTTGCACCCAGAGAGTCACTAGGACAGACACAGTCCCCCCAGCCCAAAACAAAACAAGAAAAACCTGTGTTTCACAGCATGAGACCCTAAAGTTCAGACCCTTCTGCGCGGACGATACCCAGGCTGACCCTAGCTTCCTATAAA
The DNA here is from genome assembly GCF_009769465.1 of Tauraco erythrolophus. Taxonomy (NCBI): domain Eukaryota; kingdom Metazoa; phylum Chordata; class Aves; order Musophagiformes; family Musophagidae; genus Tauraco; species Tauraco erythrolophus. Next base: position 22,668,578 of record NC_141479.1, on the reverse strand, counting down.
ATCCCAGCTTTACGAAGTTAAAAGCCTGTCGCAGTGCTGGGAATCTGCTTACAAGGATTTCAGAGAGATCAGCATTTCTTCACTTACACAGAAATTGATAAAGGGTGAGCTTTGTCTCCCAAACATTACTCCCCATCCTCAAACAAAGAGTTCAAAACACACGGACCGTTTCCTTTCCCTCTTCCAGCTGGACAGCCATAGCGGATGCGCAGCAAACCTCCTGCCATCAAAGGAACCCGAATCAAACTTTGGGACTCTCTCAGCAGCAGGTGGGAACACGTTCCCCCCCCATCTCCTCGCTGAAGCACCAAGCAGACGGAGCGAGGATGTGCAGACCCCACTGACCCCCTGCCCTTGCCCCAGCCGAGTGACAATCCCACCTGCCCACGGCGGGCTGGAGCGGCCGGCACGGCCCGGAGCCGGGGCACCAGCTCCTGCTCCCAGCAGGTCCCACACCTCCTCCCGTGCATCAGAACGGAGCCCGAACCGCCTGGAACCCCGGGGCCTCCCCATCCCCATCCACCCTCGGGCTCCCCGCTCCGGTCTGTGGCAGAGGCAGCCCGGTGCCAGGGCACAGGGGCTGAGCGCTCCCGCAACCCAGCGGGAGGTGCCCGGTGCTGCCCAGGGCTGGGCAGAGCCCTGTGCGCTGCGGGGGTGATGCGGCCCCGGCCCGGCCCCTCTGCCACTGAGACCGACTCAGCTGCGAATAAAAAGTTTCAACCAGATTGGAGACATCCCAACCCCTGAATGGCTCTGCTCTTTTTAAATGCAGATTTGAACTTTTCACCCAGGGTCGGGCAGCTGGAGCCCGGCCCGGCCGCAGCGGGGACAGGCGCCGCTCTGCGCGGGCACGCAGCAGCGCGGACCCCCGTGTCCCCGGCCCCGGCAGCGCGGACCCCCGCGGCCCCGGCTCACAAGGTGCAGCAAAGCCCTGAGAAGCTGCTGAGGCTGCCTGGCTGCACAGACCCCCCCTCTGCCCACGGATTTACCGAGAGCAGATAATGCCAAGGGGGAACTGGCATTCTGAGACCACCAGTGACTCAGCCTGCCTGTCCCAGCTTTAACTCGGCTGGGAGGGCTCATGCAGAAGCCAGAGTTAAAGCAAACCCCACGGGAGTCCTACCCTGGAGGAAAAACTGGACCTTTCACGGCAGGCCTGGCAGCAGGCTCTCACGGCTGAGTTAAACAAGACCACTGCGACCCAGAGCATGAATTCAACGCTTTCAGCCAACGCTTATGAAGACGCCATCCCCGGACTGCTGATGTTCAAAGCTGCTGCTCAGGGAAGCGCATTACCAGCTTCTCTGGGGACAAGTTTGAGATGTTCAGCTGCTCATTAAGGTAAACAGGTATTTAGGTCTTTCCTCCAACAGGAAAGTATTTTAGAAATGAAAAACAAAAGAGCAACCTGGTTATAGTGACAGAATCTGAACTCTGTTCCCTAGGGTGACATTGGGCAAGCCACTTATCCACACCTCCTGGGTGCAAGTGCTGCTCCGACCAAAGCCCCCTGCGTATCACCTCTCCCGCGGGAACGGTGCTGCCAGCGCTCAGCCCATCTCCTACCGATCCAGGAGCCTCTGTTCCCAACCTGTCTCTGAAATGCCACCCTTCTGAGCAGAGTCCGGGCAGTGCTGATGCACCTCTCCAGGTGAACCCCGGTGTCCCCCAGAGCCCATGGTGAGGACATGGCACCACGCACGACAGCCCCGCGAGTGATCTTGACCCCTGCGCGAGGCACGCCGACGGGCATCCCCCTGGTACGGCTTCCGTCGCCTGCCAGAGCCTGTGTCCAAGCCAAGTACTTTGAGGAAGTCTTGAAATCAAACGAAGCACTTTGAGGAAGTCTTGAGCAAGTCAAGCAGAAAGGAGAGATCAAAGAAGGGAAAGCCCTGGGAAGGCAGGCAGGGGGAGGAGTGGAGGGGAGCACCAGTAAGGTCTGGAATAAACACCTTTGGCATTTGTTACACATGCTCAGAGCGACAAAATCTCTCTGAATTTTTAAGGGAAACCCCATCAATGACCTGGGTTAAAGGATGCCTTCTCCATCACTGTGGAAACACCACATCCCAGCTCACAAACCACCACCGGCACCGATGGGCTGTGCCGCGCGGTGCTGCTCTGTGGCTACACTGAGCCAGCTTCTCACCAAAACCCCGAGAGCTAGAGACCTCCAATAAAAAGTTTCTGCTTTTATTATTCCAGATCCAAAACACCTCCACACAGGTCCCTCGAGCACCAAAGCTGGCACAGGGGAGGGACAGCGGCGCACAGCTGGGGCAGTGGGAGAGCAGGGGGCCAGGCTCCCGCTGCAAAGCCTGGGGGGGGGCAGGCACTGCCCAGCCCACCTCCCGACAGCCCTGCCCGAAGTGGGCAGCTGCCTGCGGGACAGGGGAGGCTGCCAGCACCCTGCTGGTCGGCAGAGGCCCCGTCCTGGAGCGCAGCACTAGTGCTATTCGCGTCCTCGTGCTAATCCTCCCGTGGGATGGCCGCCTCCTGCGCAGAACAGTCTAGAAGCCGAAAGGCAGGGTGGGGGTCAGGGGAAGGCATCTGCCTGTCAAACCCCTCCGAGTGCCACTATGATCAGCAGCAGTGACTTGCCACAGTGGATGAGCTTTAGCAAACCACCCGTGACAAGTGTGGTAGGAGAGTTTTGTACACCAGGAATAATTGCCTCTCCCGGAGCTTTAATCATCGGGGTTGCTATGAGAAACTGACTTTTCTCCCCTTGGATTAATCAAAACCATGTTATTCAGCGTGGCAGCAGGACAGGTCTGCAATTCCACGTCCCTTTGTCTTGCAGGATGTGAAATGGAAGAGTAAAAGTAAGAGCAGGGGAGTAACACATCTCCCAGGTCTAGAATCCAACAGTGACAAACACCATTGGGTACGAGAAGAGTTTCTTCAACTCAGAGGGGCACTGGAGCAGAAAACCGACAGAAAATACTGCAAACCCCCTCCACTTCCTTCGCCTTCAGGTGATAGCGAAAATATGCAGCAATCAAGGCTCCAGAAGCTGGTAAGTGCCTCTCGACCAGCCAGCTACCACTTCTAGCAGCTTTCCTATCGGGACGCGGACCTCCGTACTTGGGTACATCCCCTCTTCCAGCTGGATGCAACGCTGCAGAAGTTACTTTGTTCCACCTCAAATCCACTCCCCCACCATCATGTAATAGGGCACCAAGACTCTAAATATGAGCAAGGTGGCATGGGGTGATGAGAGTCAACCTAGGGGCAAAGGGTTACCCATTTCCTACGTGGGCCTTGCAAGTCCCTGACTTCAGACCTTAAGTTGTTTCCTTCCCATGAGGTAGGTGGTAATTCCACGTCTCATGTTCCGTTTAAGGCATTTTATTGCTCAAAGAACTCACAAGCTAAATAACATGCAAATAAAAGATATGGAAGTAAATAAAGGTAAGAGCCCAAAACACAAACTTTTGAACTACCTGGCACAAGGGGAGAGAGAATCACCACTTCTCCTGAGAAGAGCCCCCTGCTCTGAACACTTGCTGGCACTGCAGACAAGCTCTTACCCAGGACGGTCAGTCCCCACCTCAAGCCACCCCACAGGACTTGTACACAGGCTCCCGGCACACGGAGCCAGTGGAGACTGACCCAGGCCCCGAGGGACGGCTGCACGGAGCAGCTCCCTCCGCTCGGCAGGCCGGGGAGCCCTAGCAGGGATCAGAGGCTACAGCAGGCTCGGGCTCCTCTGCTCTGCCCATGCAGCCCAGAAGCCACTGCCCCAACCTTCCAGGGCAAAAACAAAGGCTCAAGAGCAAACAAAAAAGTTCTGACCCAGAAACTGTGAAAAAACCTTGACTCGAGGGCAGAATGGAGGAAGGGTGGGACAAGCCACATAGACCACAGAGCGGCGATAGCGTGAGATGCTCACAGAACCACCGCCTGGGCTCCTAGCGCTGGCCAGGAACCACAGCCCGGGCATCGCCACTGCTCCTGCCCGGCGGTGTCCAGGGTCCCCAGCTGCAGCCCCCGCCTCTGCCCCGAAGCAAGGCAAGTCACTTGTCCGACCTGCGACTCGTGCAGCTCTGGCAAAAGCAAACACCTGCAGGGGCCGCAAAAGCAAGACGGAATGAAAGATCAAAATGAGCAAAATCCTTGAGCCCAACTGAGACCACAAAGACGCTGTTCCCGGGAGGAGAGGAAATGCCTGCCTTCCCCTCTGCGAAAGCAAAAATCAAACCCCCAGCTGATGTCAAAGGCCAGCAATTCCCACTCCATCCTTGTCATGTCCAGGTCACCAGACAGGCCCTCAGAGCCTCTCTTCTGGTGAGAATCGTTCATCTGATTGCATCTAACGCCCTCAATCTTGACATTAGAAAGCAAACATTTGGCATTTCCAGGACATAAAAAGTTGGTTTGGTTCTCCTCCTCCGCAAAGCGGCAACTACCAGAGCCAGGCAGCAAAACGCTCACCCGGACAGCCGTAGCACCCAGCTATGACGACCACCTCAACCAGCTCTGGAAGACACACAGAGTGGACAGATTCCCCCGAGGGTCACAATGGTCTCTGGTCAGTGCACGGGTCTGAGCCCCACAAAGGAAACGTGGAGCAGAGCAGAGCCCGTCTCCCGCACAGCGGCCAGTGACTGTCCCTCCTGCTCCTTGGCATCACCCCTGGTGCAGGCAGTGGGGACCTGGGCACCCGGCACCCCCGGCGCAGGCAGCAGGACGCTGGCATGGGGGAGCGAGTGGGGTAGGTCAGACAACCGAAATGGGGAGAATAAAGACCTTTTGCTAAAGCTCCAGGAAGCAAAGAGAAAAAACGCTAATTAACTCAGCAGCAAGTTGTTAGTATTTGCATATAAATGCAGCCACAAATCATCCCAAACAAGCCGGGACACGGCAGCCCATTAGCGCGGCGGCCCCAGCCCGGGCAGCCCGTGGGTCGGGGCCGGCGGCCGCCAGCGCTCCCGGGGGAGCGCAGGGGAAGGGGCCTTATCTCCGCCAACACTCCTGCCCCCAGCAGCTACAGACGCCGCAGGGATAAGGTTTCTTTCCGCACAAAACAAAGGAAGGGGGTAAATCCTCCAGTCCCATTCAAGAGCAGAGTAAGAGCTGGCAGGAGAAAACCCAAAGCGGGGACTCCCCATCACAGCACCGCACTCCTCCTCTCCCGGGACGAAGGCAGAGCAGGCACCGCAGCCTCGCAGCGGCAACGGCCCACCGAGTCCCGGGGGTCGCGGCAGACATCCTGCACCCCCAGCCTCCCCTGGCCCGTGGCTGTCGCAGGTCCCCGGGCACCCATCGCCATGGACGCACCACGGGCGAAGCACCTGGCCCACCTCTGCCGGGTCCGGCTGCCGCGGCCCCGTTCGGTTCGGTGGAGTACAAAGGCAAGTGGAAGAGATGAGCGTTTAGGAGATCCTGGAGAGCGGCTCCTGGAGACACCGTACGGCCACAGGAGCCTTCACCTCCGGGAGGTGCGGGAATCAGCACGCATCATAAATAACAAATCACACACCTGACGTGCCAAAAGAACATGCCCAAAAGCCAGAAACGGTAAAAATGACCTCAACAGAACAAAACCCAGGGCTCTTACTGCAGTTCAACAAGTTCACCCTTCCAAGAGCCAGAAGCAGTTTGCTTTATCACACTGTATGTCATCCGAGCTTGCCTCCTCGCTGCTGAGATTTTCGGCACTTTCTCCAGTGCCAGCAGTGGCTGCAGGCGTGCTCAGCGCAGCCCCACCAGCTCCGACCCCTCCGGCACGTGTGGCAAGGACCAGCACAGAATTGGATCTCTCTGCATCTGCACAGTTTGCATCTGCCTAATGAGTCACTTATTACCGCAGCGAAGAGGACTCAATATTACTCAAAAACTTACTATTCTTCCCCTCACAAAACACCAAAATCTGCAATTCCACTGTTTTGGGGTTCTGCTTGTTTCCACCCCTCTCCCTGATTGGCATCTTAAGATTTAAAAGAAAACTCTAACAATTACCAGTTTACATCAAGGCTTAAAAAAAAATAATAAAAAATTCAATTTCTAATTTTAAACAGGAAACTCTCCCTGGCAAGATCCCAAGAACCGTTCCACAGTGACTTTTATTAAACGCAAGTTTCTCGTCACTGCGACTCTGCGCACAGACCGCCAGCTCCGGCGGAAAGCAAACGGACACAGCCCGGGCTCCGCAGCGCGCCCCCGGGCGCCTCCTTCCCCGCCACGAGGGGCACGAAGCCCCTCCGTAAAGGGGAAACGCTCGCTGAGCTGCACCCACGCAGGAATTTCCAAAGCAGCGTTCCGAAATACGTTACCTCCTTATCTGCAGCCAGCGAGCACGCCTGCTTTCCTGGAGAGCCGCAGCATGACACATCTAAACAGGAGCCAAGTTTGAACGATCAGGCAAGATAGAAAGGATGAGCTTCCCCACCACACAGATAACACGTACCTAAACAGTTCTTAAAGAGTATTAAAGTTCAAATATTCTAGGCTAGATTTTTTTTTTTTTTTTACCCCCCCTAAATGCAAAGTTTCAAAACAGATATTATGAAAGCAACCTGGTTTAGGGGAAGGTGGCCCTACCCATGGCAGGGAGGTTGGAACGAGATGATCTTTAAGGTCCCTTCCAACCCAAAGCATCCTATGATTAAATCACAACAGCTTCTAACAGCAATTCCCATTCTCATGTCCTGCATCATCCGATTTAGGAACCATCCTTATTTTGTTCAAGTTCTTGAGCATGTGTTTGCAGGAGTAATTGCTTTTATTTGCCTTGACTTGGAAGCCAGTTGTTAAGCTCACGTTTTCACTCTGGGATATGAAGTTTTTCTTCACCAATAACTTTGTACAGAATAAACCACTAAGAAATCATCAACCTGTAGAAACAATCAGAATCTCGTGGCTTTATACAGGAAACTGCTCTTGAACGATCAGGAAAACAGGCACCTGTACAAAGATGTCCATAACTGTTGGGGGAGAAGGCTGAAGCAATGGGAAACTGAGCTAAAGGTTGTACGGATGCAGCTAAATCACTATAGCAACCGATGGAAGTGACCGAGTGCGACACCCAACTGGGACAACCGGCGCCAGCCGAAGGAGGAGGTGACACAGCACACACCAGTCAGTGTGCCCGCACAACCGGCCCGGATCACTCCATCCCCAACCCAGACGCCTCAACAAACCTGGCAAAGTTTTCACACACATCTCAGCTCGGAGCGGACAAAACCCCACGCTGCGCTACGGACAGCAGAGAAGGGGCAGTGGTCCCGACGGCCTCGCCCCCACTGCCACGTTCGCACACGCGGTGAGTAACGGGGCCGAGCGCGCGGCACCGCGCCAGCCAGCAGCTCAACACGCAGAGCCCCCGAGCAGAGCCCCCACCGTCCCTGGCACTCGGGCGGGGGTACACAGACGGCCCGTGCCTTGCTGTGGAGTCTAAACACGCTTGACTCACAAGCACAACAACACCACTACGCAAACACGGCCGACATCCAGCAGCAAAATCCAACGGCAGTACAACCCGCCGTCAGGGACGTGGCGTGTGCTCAGCCAGCCCTCCCCAGCGCTGGTGGCCCGGGCAGCTCCCTGCCATCCCCGCCACTGCCCCCAGTGACATTCCAGACCTTCACAGCTTCAGTAGAGACATGAAAGAGACTGCTCCTAAATGTTACTATGTAACTGCTTAAATAAAAACAAAATCAGTTTTAAAACCTGCAGCAAATATTTGTTCTAGAACTGCAAAGAACATCTCAGCAGAGGAGAAAGATGGAGATACCCGGGGTACGTATGAACCTCTTGGAGAACAGGAGACAGCTCCCTCAGAGTAGCGCTGGCCAGGGCTACCGCAGAGGACAGCAAAGATCTTTATTTAAGCAGGTGGTAACACAAACAGAAGTAATCCAGGCTAAAGAGTGGCTCCGTGTGCCCGCCCTGGCACAGGTGGGAGGTAACGGTGGCCCAACTCACCAGGGCACAACACCGGCAGTGGCAGCTGGATCCACGCAGGTGCGGCACCTGGCAATGCCCGGGGACGAGGCCCCAGGCTGCAAATGGCCCCGGCCGCCCACGGGCAGTTCCGCAGTTCCCACCCTCGGCCCCAAGCAGAAGCACCCGCTCCCCGTGCTGGGGCTCCCGAAAGGAGAAGGAGACTCAGAAGGAGCCCAGGGCACCGTGGGGACCAGCAGGAGGACAGAGCTGCTGCACAGCCGGGCCTGGAAGGCTGCAGAGGGATCCTTTTACATTCAACCATGCTGTACTCCTGAAAGGAGAAAAGACTCATAAAAATAAATAAATCAATCGCTAAAAGCAGTGCCTTCCTCTACAGCAAGCGCACACTTAGGCCCTAAGGTTTAAGGTAGCAGAAGCGACAGTGCTTCTGCTTCGGGGAGAGCCCAGGTTCCTGCCTCTGCCACCCCCCTCTCCGCTTCAGCACAGTAACTTCTGCAGCGACCTACCCCATCACACCGTTATTTCCAACTAAAGAGAAGCTGGCGAAAACAACAACATAAAAAGATTTTGAGGAAGCTTCCGCTCCCTCCCCCAGCAGAGTTTTTCTAACCCAGGTCCCTTCCCTAAACTACTTCCTCATGCCCTTGCACCAAAGCTCTGTGCCAGCAAAAAGAAAGCCCATCCAAGGCAAGACTGCCCTTGGCAGCTGTATCGGCTTCAAACACCGGCAGCACGACGGGCTCTGCAGCACCCTGCCCGCTTCCGACTCCTCGTCCCTGCACGGCACCACCGGCAGCGCTGAGCCCTCCCCGGGACTCACCTGCCAAGAGTCCGTATACACGAGTAAGCGACAGCGATTCAGTGCACGGCGTGTGAACGCAGCACGATTTGCTCACCACGGCGTGAAACCGGCCTGTGGACATTCCTGTTTTGGTTCGAAATCAACTAGCTTTGGTACAGCTTGTAACTGTTTCAAATTCAATTACGCCAAACTAAAACAAACCATTCTTGAACCGAAAATAACGACCACGGGGCATTCTAATGCATAAGTAAATCCTTTGAAAAAATAATAATAAATCAATGCAAACTTTTCTAAATAGGAAGCATTGCTAGTAAGGAGAGGGTATTTGTTATGAAAATCTTTGAAACAGTAAACAGTCAGAATTAGAAACCAAGCACAGCTTTTCACAAGACACTTTTCAGAGCTGAACTGCACTGTTTACTTAAGACAGTTAAAAGGGTATCACCAGCGTGAAATGAAGCCAGCTTCAAAGTCACACAGTTTCAAGTCCTAAACACGCCGCAGCAATCTCACTTTAGGAAAACACATGCTCTATTTTTGTTGTTTCTCTTCCTCTGCTGGGCAAAAGGCTTGTACAAGGAAGAAAGAATCTTAAAAAAACCCACCACACCAAAAAAAAACTCACAAAAAAAACTTTTACACTCAGCACACAATGAAAACATTAAAGAACAAACCCTCTGTCCTTTCTGCTGCAGTATCCAAAGTAGCTGTTTCTACCAAAAGAAGCCTTATTTTATCATCATCTTCTTTCGTAAATGATCTGTACCATAGGACTCTCCGTCCTCTTTTATTTCCAGTTGTCAGAAGGCAGGAGCAATGCCCAAAAGTAGTTACCAGCCATCACCTGCGCAGCTCCGAACTGCCCTGGGATCCTCGCGCCGCGTCCGCCACGTCCTCTGAAGGCGACGTGGGGAGCAGAAGCGGGAGGAAGGCTGCCCCTTCCCAAATCACCTCCTTCCCAAATCGCCCCCTTCCCTCACCCCTTTTGTCATCAGAGGGTGGACTCCAGACCCCCTTCCTCCCCCGAGCGCCGTCCGGGTCAGGCACAGCGAGCGCGTCGCGCGGTACCGTTTGCGGGGACTGAACCGTTCAGCATCCAGACAGCAGCAATAACGAAGAGGGCGGGAGCCTTAACGACACTAAATTAAGACAGAAGTTGAGAGAGGACCCACTCCCGCTCCATAATCCAGCAGGGCCTCCAACGAGACACAGAAACAGCTTGAAATATCCCTAATATTTTGAATGGGGAAAATTGTGACAAAAATACCACCTTTTACCTCTTGGCATACTATGTTTAAATGGAAGGTTGTAGCTTTTTTTTGTTTACCCATCTTTTTTTGACTTTTAAAATGCAGAACACCCGCTGTACCACTGAACACACTACTGCACCATCAGTAGTAAAAAACCCAAGGTGGTCTGACACCTCTCCACCCACATTCTCCTGGGCCCAGTGCTGGAGAACATGAGTGGGGGGACCCAACTGCCACAACCCACCTGCAGAGCCCTGGCAGCGGCACGCCAGCAGCCTCCCCCCCTGCTCCCATCACCCTCGCCAGCTCCAGCTGAAGAAGGCACAGCACGAATCCTGCAGCAGATGAGAACTTTGCTCCCAAACATTCCACTGGCCAGTTTGTTTCTATTAAACCTCTGAAGGTCCAAATGCTCTGCAAAGCTTGGTGAGGCACCCTGCTCCTGCGGCACGGGCGAGGTGGGCAGTAAGGAGGGAGTTGGTTCGCTCAGGCTCTTTGCTTTCTGTAGTAAACTGCACGTGGGTATTTCTCGTTTGGCCTCAGCAGTTCATGCCACCGTGGTGTCCTTGCCCTGGCACACCAGAGGAGGCCCAACCACGCTTGCGACAGGACAGAGCTCCGCAGACAGCTCTATCATGCTGAAGACTAGTGACAGGGACACCGTGTAATCCACCATCTCCGGAGGACGGCCAGTGCTTCTTGCCAAATCTCATCAAAAGCATCTCGCTAATCACTGCTATTTCACGGGCTTCGCACTCAGAAGCAAGAAGGGGTTGAGAAAAGATGGCTGAAGGAAGAAAAAGCAGAGTCCCGACATCCAGCTCCTGCCTGAAGTAACCAACGTTTCACAGCCCAGCGGCCACTCGGACTGAAGGGAAGGAAATCTCCACTCTAAAGAGTACCTCTCACTTCAGAGACACAAAGTGATGCTCCTCAGAGAAGCACCGGCAGAGGAGTGGTTGGTTGGAGGCTTCCAATCGCGTTGCCAAACGCAGGAAGAACTTCCAGGGGGCTTCTGGCAACCGGGTCTACAGCCCTGGGCACAGCTGGGAGGTTTCAAGGGAAGAGGAGGCAGTTGTGCCAGCCCTGCTGCAGGCTGACCCAGCCAGCACTGTGCAGAGCAGAGCTCCGAGCTTTGAGCAATCCCCGGGCGCTCCCAGAGCTTGGCTCAGTCGCTCAAACATCTGCAGTTCCAGGTGAAACCGCTGCAAACCTGCTGCGAAGGGAGCTTTTCACGCAGGGCTGCGCTGGCACTGGACCCACCACCTGGGGAATTTCCAGGATCTCATGCAAACCTCCAGGACTTCAACGTCGCTCAAAATAAAGAGGAAACAGTGGAGAGGCTGGTTAAAAGAAGGCAACCAAGGGAAAAATCTGTAGCAGCTCCTTCAGACAGACGCCGCTACTGGCCAAGTAACTGGTTTCTGAAATAGCAGAGGGGCACGAGGTGTTGACCACCTTCCCGAGGGCCAGGCATCCCACTCCACGCACAACAGTGTGGCAAGCAAAGGGCGCAGGCTGGCAGCAACGCCTGGCGCGACTCCTCCTCTCCCCCGTGCAAGCCACGCAGCATCGCCACAAAACTCATCATGCCAGTCCTCCTCCAGCATCAGCATGTCGTGAGGCAGCACACGCTCCTCTTCCACTGTCCTTACTCTTTGGCCAGTAACATGACCCAACCGCTGGCACGCTCCTCCACGCTGCTCCTCCCTCCGGCTGTGCTCCAGACCCAACGTGAATCCTACAGGACCTCATCCTGAGGAAGAGGATGGAGTTCAAAACGTACACCTGCCTGTACCTTCATACATGGCTCTGCTTAGACTCGGACTCTCTCAGACTACAAACCCTGGCTGACACGGCCAGGCCTCCTCCACGCCACTGCTCTGTGCTCCACAAAGCAGCAAAACCAGGAAGGCTGAAAAGATGTTACAGAACAAAGACCAACCAGCCCTGTTTCTCCAGTACGAACCACCTGCCGGGAGGTGCCAGGCCGCTCCAGGCGACCCCTCTGCCCCAGGATGACGCCCCGCTCCCCCCAGCCCACCCGCGTGGCAGGTACCCTCCTCCCCATCCCTGCCCCACAGCGGGCTGGCACTCATCACACACACCACCCTAGTGAAAAACCCGGCTCAGACACAGAGAGTCACCTCTCCCCTCCTCCCCCACCCTAACCAAGGTCAATGGAGCCAGGACACTGGGCACCACCTGCAACGACCCCACGGAACACGGCCTGCGACCAACGCAAGCGATAACTGCAGTGAGGAGGCCGGGGAACCTCTGTGCAGGTGCTCACGTGACGCACAGGTACCGCACGACGCGTGGCCACCGGCCACGGCCTGCTGGGTTCAAACCTGCCGCGTTTCTGCAAACATATCACCCCAGCTGCCTCCCTCCTCTCCAAGATGCCAGAAAAAAATCCCCCGGCACGTGCAAAGCACTGGGAAAACACGCAAGGCCTACAACAGGAATTACTTCACCTACGACACGCGCAGAGGAGGAGCGGACGTCCTGCTCTAAGGGCTCCCGTGCAATCATGGCTGGAGCACTGCAGCCCGGGCAGGAAGGTGTTTATGTACCAGAAAGCAGTGGGAGCAAAGTGTAACAGCTTGTGAGTTATCTGGAAGGGGGAAAAAAATGGAGAAAGGAACAAAGAACAAAATTTAAGGATGTAACAATGCTCTGGGAATTTAAGACACATTATGATTTTTCATAATTAACCCCCACTTACGGTCTCTGCATGTGAACTATGTATCATCCCATTTCATACTCCAGCTGAGGCAAACATTTGGTGGTTTGCCCAAAGTCAGCGTCAGAGCTAAAACGGATCTTCTGACTTCCAAACAAGCTCGCAGTGTTAAGCTGCTTTTGACTGTCTCCACAGAAGATGAAAAACAGCAAGAAGAAAGGAACCGGGGAAGGAAGTATGTAAGACTAAAAGGGACAAAATTAACAGGAGAAAATTAAAGAGGAGAAATTTAGGCTCTGACACCTGGAGGAGCTTTTGAGGAGGAAACGCGGGGGTGCTGCAGACCCCTCTCCCAGGGGAAAGCCCGGGGATCCCCTTCCTCGGGCCGGGGGTGCCGGCGCTGACTGCGGCACCCGGGGCGCGCCGTGACCCCGCCAGCCCCGGCGGGACCCGCGGCCCCCAGCGGCCGGGCCCAGCGCCGCCCCCGCGTCCCCCGCACGGCCGGGCAGGGCAGCCCCGGCCCCGCTCCCGGCCCCGCTGCCCGCGCAGGCCGGCCGGCGCTCCGCCCGCCCCGCTCCGCTCCGCGCCTGGAGCGGGGAATGCCGGCCCGGGCCCCGCCGCCGCGGCTCGGCCCTGCCCGGCGCTCCCGGCTGCGCTTCCTGGGCGAAGTCTGACATCTACAGTCCTCCGCGGCGCACGGGCGGCGGCGGCCGGGCCCGCTCCGCTCCTCCGGGCGCCCCGCGGGGCTTCGCCGGCGCCGGCCGGCACAAAGCGACCCCGGCCCGGCCGGGGCGAAGACCACCCGGGCAAGGCTGCCCGGCGGCACCGCTCCTCGGCGGACTCCGGAGCGCCAGCGGCCACCGCGCACGGCTGCGGCTCGCCCGGGACCGGCGGCTGCCGCTGACTAACGCTGCCGAGCAGGGCGAGCCCCGAGCCGCGGCGGCATCATCACCCCCGGACCGCGCTGCGGGAACCCGCTGCGCCCCAGCGCTTCGGGGCAGCCGTTCTGCTCCGCTGCCGGAGGCGTCCGAGCTTGTGCGACACAAGAGGCACAGGTGAAACGCGCACGGCCTCAACCCAGAACATCTTCACGCCAGAGGAGCAGCTGTGGTCAGCAGATCCTGCAACTCTCGAACGTGCACCTAGGACACCAAGCAGCTCCGTGCTTCGTGCACTCACCCTGCTCAGCCTTCCCAGCTAACCTCCAGGCCTGCCAGCACGTCCTTCCATTACACAGTCTCTCACCAAAAATACCTTGGTGAAGAATCCCCAGATTCTGCATTATCCCAAACAACGTGCACCTGCCTGCAACTCTCAGCCCAAACAACGTGCACCTGACTGCGACTCAGCTGGCTGTGCCTCTGCATCCCCCTCACCTCCCCCTTCCTCACTAAGCTCTCTCAGAACGAGAAGGAAAGACCAAAAACCTCCGAGCCTGTCACCAGACGTCACAGACATCCAGGAAACCCAGCGATCCAACCTAGCAGGATCAAGCACATCATCGCGATGTTACTATCAACATGTAAGTACGTGCTCTGAATTCTGCGGCGAGCATCAGTGTGTTTGCACAAGACAGCCAGCGGCAGCATGGCAAAAGGAGGGTTAAAACTCCTGCTACCGAACCAAGTCAACCAGCCATTTTGGAGCGAGGCTACCACCGGCCTGGGATGCGCAGCTACGAGTCTGCGGCAAACGCAAGGCGGGACACGGGGCGCTTCGCTGCCGGGGACCCGAGGGGTCGGGAGCAGCTCCCAGCGCACGTCTGCTCCCATCCTCCCCGAGGAGGGACCAGCTCTCGGGCGGGCACGCTTCGGCCATCAAAATAAACACTTGCTAAGAGCCAACGCGTTACAGGCCCTGCAGGCTCCGCTTCCCAGATTCCAGGGCAGGGGCAAGACGAGAGAAAACCTTCCACCAGAACTGCCACGCACATTGTCTGCTCCAGCGTCGCCGAGCAAGGCAACCCGCGCGGCTCAGCCCTCACCAGATTTAAGACCCGAATGCCGGGCACTACAGGGCCAGCACCCTCCTGCTCCCCAGCAACACGCACCACGCTACTGAAAACACTGAGAAATGTTTGTTTTCTGGGGGGAAAATAAATAAATAAATAAAATACTGCTGCTCTGCTTTGCCTTTATTAGCAAGAGGCATGTTTGGCACTTGTGATATAATGAAATTACAATAACAGCTAAGTGTCTTTCTCCCAGCAGCAAACCCAAGGGCAAAGCAGGGTGGCCGCAGCGTGCCAGCGGCAGGGCTGCTCAGCACCCGGGCTGTCCGATCGTCCTTCCGCCTCGCAGGCCGGCCAGGCTCAGCCCTGCACAGCCAGACCCCGGGCCCCTCCTCGGCAGCTGCTGGGACGTGCTGGGAGCCACCCGTCAGCTGCGGCCTGTGTGGCCACTGGTGCGGGTCTCCCTTCCCAACACCCCCAACAGAAAAATAATTTCAGATGGGAATGAACTTTAAGTGTGTTTACAGTCCGCCTCTGGAGACATACACAGCGCACACCTGGAGCAGAATACCACTGCCGTCCAGCCGTCGCTGCTGCGGAGATGAACACCCACCTTCCGCACTGACAGATGGACACGTCTGTCCAGCGGAGCCAACAAGGAAGCCCCGGAAAGCGCTCACTCCTCGCCGGCATAGCGAGACCCGAGCAAGACCCACAGCATCTACGGGGGGAAGGACAAACATCGGCACAAGCAGGCCGGCATGGCCCGCTCCCCCACCAGCAGCAGCGGCGGTGCAGAAGCACGCTGGGGCTTCCTGGTCCGGTGGGATCCCAGACCCAGCGGTGAGGACCGCCACCTCCCCAGCTGCTGGCAGCAAGGGAAGCCCCACTCATCCACCCTTTTTTTTTTTTAAAAAAAAAAACTAGCTGGAATTTATCTATTTCTCCAATCCCTGCCTACACACAAACCCAACCTCGGGAGCAAACAAAAATGCATGAATCGCAGATCAGAGACAAAGCAGGAGGCGGGACGGGCGGCCCTGCTCCCTCCTGCCCTCACCTCACCCCACGGCGCGAGGCGGTTATATTTAGGTACCGCCACGGTCTGCGGTGCCGCGGCCCCCCTCGGGCACGGCGCAGAATGCAGATTTTCCAGACAACAGACCACAACAGCTCCGTCAAAACCATTAGAGGCTGCGGCGCCCAGGCCTGCGCACAGATGTTTTGATTCCCACTCTCCTGCCACGACAGCCCTCGACAGCCCCGTCACCGCCACGCGCTGGACACCCGGCCCGAATTTCAGCTGGCGAGGGAGGGCGGGAGGGAGGGAGAGAGAGAAGGGCAGCCCTGCTCCCCACCGGAGGAGTTCCTCGCTCTGGTACTGCCCTTGCTGCCTCCCCCCAGGGATGGCGGGTCTCCCCGAGGGGCACAGGGGGATGCCCCACCATGAGGAACCAGAAGCAGCACAGTGGGGCAGCCCCCAGGGGCCTCTCCCAGGCTGAATCCCCCATGGTCAGTCGGTCCCACGGGAGTGCAGGATGGGCACAGCCCCACGAGCAGCACGGGGTTCCCACACATGGCCGGGCTGGGGCGAGCAGGCGGGATCCAGCTTTATTTGCAGCCCCCCTCTCCCACTGGCCGGACGCACCCTTCAGCACACAGCCCTACGCAAAGGCCAAACCTCGGCCGCGCTCCGGCGAAGGGAAGCGGGGAGCCGTGAAACGCTCGGTCTCTTCCCACCGCGTCCCCCCCTGAACCACACTGATCTCTCCAGGGCAAACACACCCCTGGCTCTGGCACTGTGGCAGGGCCAGTGCGCACACCACCATGGGCACCGGCACCTACAAGAAGATGGTTGCTGAAAACTCTCCCACCGCACACGAGCGAGCCCGACACCAGCGGGGGAAAACGCTCCCGCGAGGGAGTCGAGCCCCAGCAGAACACAGCGCACGAGTAAAGTTGATGTAAAAGCCTGCTAGTCGTTTCACCACTTCTCCATGTGACATTTTTTCTGTTATTATTATTATTACTACTACTATTATTATTTTGGAAAGCAGAAGAAAGTGTTAAAGGAGGGGCTAAGGCAGCCCGCCGTACGTCCATCGGTTTGGGATGCAGCCATCCCCGCCGAGGCCGTTCAACCGCCGGCCAGGCCCGAAGTAAATCCGCTCCTCGGCGCCGCTCCCGGCCTCCGGCACGACACCGACGGGAACCGGGCGGGGGGTCAAAGCCGAGAGATGAAAGAGGGGCACGCGCCTCCGCTTTTGTCAGAGCGGCGGCCGCCGGCCCTGGCGTGACAGTAGCCCCGAGGCCGGGCGGAGGGGCCGGGCGGAGGTGCCGGGCGTGCGGGGCCGCCTCCGCCCGCCCGAGCAGCACCTCGGCTCGGTCCTGCGGGAACAAAAGGCAGCGGCGGGGCGGGAGGAGGGTTCGGGGCTCCCGCGGCCGAGGGCCGGAGCGAACTTCCTGCTGCCCGCTCCTCCCGAAACGACGGCGCTCCGAGAGGAACGAAGGGGGGAAGCCCCGCAAACCCAGCGCGGCAGCCTCTGCGCCCGGGCGCGGAGTTTCTCTCCCCTCCAACGTGCCTTTTGTTCGCTTTTGTTCCCGGCCGAAGGCGGCCTGCGGAGCGGGACCCAGGCGGGAGCCGCGTCCCCGCACGGCGGCCGGCGCCGGAGGGCAGCCCCGGGCCGGGAGGCCGAGCGGGAGCCCCGGGCCGGGCCGCGGGGCCGGCTCTGCGCGGCCCCGCTGCCGCCCGCGGGGGCTGCAGGGGGTCGGGGGCCCGGGACGCCCCGCTGCGCGGCCGCCCCCCCCCCCCCCCCGCCATCCCCCTCCCCGGCCCGCCGGTGCCGCAGCCGAAAAGCCGCGCTCCGTCTGCCGCCCGCTGCCGGGCCGGCCAGCGCTACTGCGGGAGCGTTACAGCCCGCTTGTACTGCTGGGTGTTTAACGCTGCCCAGGGCTCTCTGACATAATAAAGGGGGAAACGGGCGCAGAGCGCGGCCGGCGGGGCGGCCCGCACCCCCGGCCCGGCGCAGGTGGCGGCCCCGGGCCCGCCGGCCGCCCCCCCGCGCCCCCGGACCCGCCGCTTACCGCCAGCGCCGCGGGCCGGGCCGCGCACGGCACCCATCGGGGCTCCGGCCCCGCCGGGAGGGCGGCACCAACTTTCCTCAAGCGCCTGGACGGGGGATGCCAAAACGCTCGCGCTCCTCTCCGCCGGAGCTCGGCCGGGAAGCGACTGCCAAGCAAAGTTCAGGAGCATGGTACCCGCATGCTCCCGCCTGCGCCCCTGCGTTCGGTCTGCGCTGCTCCTCGCCGTAATACCCTGCGACTGTAAATCTATAACCACTGCAATGATTTAGTGATTAAAAACATGATAACATATTGTGTAACTGCAAACCACAGAATCCCTGCCAACTCTCCTCCGAGATACAGGAACAAAAATACAGAAAATGTG
Organism: Tauraco erythrolophus; assembly: GCF_009769465.1. Taxonomy (NCBI): domain Eukaryota; kingdom Metazoa; phylum Chordata; class Aves; order Musophagiformes; family Musophagidae; genus Tauraco; species Tauraco erythrolophus. The sequence continues at coordinate 22,650,530 of NC_141479.1, read as the reverse complement.
TTGCTCGCAGCAGTCTTCCTAAACTCGACGGAAAGATTTTAATAATAATAATAATGAAAAAAAAACCAAAACACCTAGACATCAGAAAAAGGCTGGATACAATGCAAGGCTGCAAAAAAAAAAAAAATTAAAAGACAGAGTTTTAAATACAATTCTCGCTCTAACAAATTACAATCTAAACATGCCTCTCTTTTTTCTCTTTTTAAGTTTGTCGTAACTGGAATAACTGGTCTTGTGTGATGTCTTGCATATTCAAAGTGCTTTGTAATAGGATACGGAGACCAAACCTTATTTGCCTAAACTCAATTGGTTTTATTTTTTCCCCTCTCCCCCCCTCCATTTCTTTTTCCTTTTATTTTCCCTCCTCCCCCCCCTTCTGTCCTAATGGGGGGGGGGGGGGGGGCAAAGGAAGAGAGGGCTTTAAGCTGTAAAGAAAATACCTGAAAGGGGGAGGCTGCAATTCGAAATATGGCGAAGAAAGCCAAATATTATATATATATTTTTAAAGGCAGCTGTGGGAGTTTTGGCCTCTAAGCAGCCAACTTGACCCCATTCTCTCTATTCTCTTATTTCCCCCGTTGCAGGATTCCTGCACCTTCAGTCGGATTCGAACTCAATGTGACCCTCAGGAGGGAGTCACCGAGCCTCCAGAAAATTGCTCCATATTAAACAGGAGCGAGAAGAGGAGAAAGACAGACAGACGGCCGAGAAGGGACGCGTATATGTTACGTATCCGCAGAAAGTACAGGACATACCCGAGAGCAGCTTCAAGCAGAGCTTGAAAGAGAAACAGACCTTCCTCGGAAAAAAAAAATAAATATTAAAAAAAAAAAAAAAGACTGTGTGTGTGCGGAGTGGGGGGGGGGGGGGGGGAAGTTTAACAATTTAAAAATAAAACCCTCAACCCAAATTATAAATAATTCACGCTAAGAAACCCGCGTGTGCGTGCCACATACACCCGCGTACACACCGAGACACCCGGGCGTACGCGTCCCCCCCGCACGCTCCTCCGGAGGGTCACTGCCAGGAGAGCACGAACCGCCTTCCCTGCGCGGGCGAGGAGCACAGTTTATTCAGAGGAATCAATAGGAAAGAGCATTTGCAAATATTTAGATAAGCGCCGTGCGATTCAGCATTAAGTAATTAAAAACTGAAACTGAGAAGGGGGGGATCGGCCTACAGTGGCGTTCGCTGCCTTCACCTCTCCCATCCCCCTTGGCCGCGTTCTTCCCAAAACTGAGCCCGCCCGCGGAAAAACAAAAATCCCAATTACTCTCGCTCGCAAGGCCGCTCCGGGGCACCTCTCGGCGCGGGGCCCGGGCGGGCGGCGGGCCGGGCCGGGCCGCCCGCGGCCGGGGCAGTTTTAGGCACTTCTTCGCCCCTTTGTTTTCCAGCGCGTCACCGGCGCGGAGCGCCCGCGGGGCAGCGGCGGGGGCCCGCCCGAGCCGCCTCTCGCCGAGCGCGGTCCCGGGAGGCGCCGGCTCCGCGGAGCCCACGCGCGCCCGCCGCGGAAGCACGCGTCCCCGCGGGGCCGGGCCCCCGCCGCCCGCCGGTCGATGCCCGCGCCCCGCCGCCGGCGGCCCCGCGCACAAAGCCGGGCAGCGCCGCGCCGCTCCGCGCCCCGCGGCCATGGCCGGCGGGCGGGGCGGGGGGCTCCGCGGGCGCGCAGCGGCCCCCGCGGCGCCGGCACCTGCGCGTCCCCGGCGGCGGCGGCGGGGCTCCGGGACGGCGAGCGGCACAAAGTTTGCTGGGGGATCCGGGGCGGTGGGTGGGAGCGGGCGGGAGGGGGGGCCGGACCAGCCCCATGCAAAGCAGCCCGGGCGCCCCGAGCAGGAGGAGCCCGAGCGGGGGACAGGGCAGAAAAGTTGCCACTTACGCGGTCGCTGCTCCGGCGGCGGCGGCGCTTTTAATCCCGGGCGGCGGCGCGGGGGCTACAGATCCCATGCAGGCTGCGGCGGCTGCGGCGGCAGGAGCGCGCTCCGCGGAGGGGCCCGGGGCAGCAGCAGCGGGAGCCGGGGGCAGCAGCCGGAGCCGAGCGGGAGCCGCCGCCGCCGCCGCCGCTGCCCAGCAGCAGCATCGTTGTCGGGGAGTTTGCAGCCCCCCGGAGAGAGGGGGCCGCGGGCGGCGGCAGCAGCAGCGGCGGCGGCGGTCGGGTCGGGGCGGAGCGGCGCGGCGCGGAGCGGAGCGGGCGGCGGGGCTGGCGGTCGCCGGAGCAGGAAGCGCCCGGACTCAGATCTGATGATTGGGAAGAAAAAAAACTCTTTGGATCTTTATTCTGCTAATTAGTTTCCTGCAAAAAATGGCTGATTAGTGCAGTGCGCATGTGCCTCATTACCCAGGCACGACGGGAAGGGCTAATTAGCCACCTTCTGGATCAATAAGATTCAGCCCAGGCGGCGGGGGAGGGAGCGAGCGAGCAGGAGCGGGCGGGGGGAGCGCGGCGGCGGCGGCGCCGCACCGAAACTTGGGGCAAGCGGCCGGCCCCCAGCCCGGGGCGGGGGGGGCGCCGCTCCGCGCCGCTCCGCACCCTGCCGCGCAGCGCCGCGCCGGGGAGGGGGTGCGCGGGCGGGCGGGCGGCTCCGCACCGCTCCGCGGCGGCGGGGCGCTCCGCGGGGCCACCTGCCCCCGCGCCCCGGGCGGGGCCGCGCCGCCCCGCGCAGGGCAGGGCAGGGCGAGGACGACCCCCGCCGCCGCCGCCGAAGTTTCCCCGGGAGGAGCCGGGAAAGTTGTGGCCGGCAGCGAGCGCAACTTTGTGCCGCGCCGCCCCGGCCCCGGCGGCGGCCCCAGCGCGGGGCGGGCCGCGGGCGCGGAGCGCGGCGGAGCGGCCCCGCGGCATCCCCGCGGCGCGGCCCGGCCCGCGCTCCCATTCAAACTTTGCGGCCGCCTTTCCGAGCGGGACAGCGGATCAATACAGCCGCGTTGGGAGCCGGGCTACAGGTTTCACCAGCCATGGCTGGCAACAGCTTTGTCATTTTCTAAAAATAAGAAGCTAAAAGTTATTGTAGAAGAAGGGGCTTTTTTTGTCCCCTGCACAATATGCCTTTTGTGAGTTTAATGCCATTCTGGGGCTCTCTATAGCCCCGGACAATGGGGAACTCCAGGAGGCGGCTGTGCCTCTGCCTTTTTTCTTTCTTGCTTTCTCTTTTCTCCCCCCACCCCCTCCTCTTTTTTCCCCCCCTTTTTTTTTTTTCTTTTTTAGGAAAGGATGCAACATTCCTCCAGTCCCAACAGAACCTCTGGTTTGATTAAATAAATATTTCTCTAGCCTTACGGTAACGTTTTTCACTTTCTGTTTGCGTCTATCTGCAATTATTATTTAAAATTTTTCTTTCCAGCAGCTTTTCCCTCCCCATGCCAGCCCTGGCGAAAAATGTAGATGATCACTGGGAATGTGGGATTTGAATTTTAGGAGGAGGTGAACCAGTAAAGAACCTCTGTCCAGACTTCAGGAATATGTTTTCTTCATCTTTCTGTAAGAGACTATTTTATTACTGGCAGCAATTCAGCTGAATTAAATCATCTCTCTTGAAAATCTAAAGAAGCTTTTCAAATTGCCTTTTTATTTTTTTTTTAATTTTTTCTATTTTTTTAAATTTTTGTTTTTAATAGTAACCCAAAGAATTAACTTCCTGGTTTGTTTCATAGCATTGAACAAGGAATGCAGTTGCGGTCAGTTTTTCCGTTTGGGAGAACCTTAATGTAGATGTATTTTATACTGAAAGGTAATAAACTGCATGTTTGTTAGTAAGTATTTTTAATGAAATGTATCGAGCTTTCCATATTTCTTACTGTGGGGGTAGTCATTTGAAATTTTGACAAGTCCCTTTAATGGGATGGGGGGGATGAAAGAAGAGGTCAGATTGTTAGAAATTTGAAGAAGGGCTGTACTAGTTGATACGTAACTGAAGTGTCTTGCATTTGGAAGATACAGGTTTAAGAATCGAGGTTTAATGCCTACCATAGTTATCTGAATATTGTAAGTGCAGCACTGATGTGTCCTGTTACAATGGCATGCTGTGCATGAGTTCTGAGGGTTTGTTAAATGGACGTTACCAGTTTGCCTTTAAAAGCTGCCCTTAAAAATGTGTCTGTCCTTGCTCAAAATATGTTTGTCTAGCTTCATAGAAGGATAAGGTATTAATATTACCTGCCCTTCCAAAAAAAAAAACCAAAACCAAAACCCAACCAACCAAACCTAAAACCAACCAAACAAAATTAAAAAAAAAAAATAAAAAAAAAACCAACCGCAAACCAACGAGCCCTGGGGCAAGTAGGATTTTTCAGGGCTGCTATCTGTAAAGGTGCGTGTTATTTGTAACTGTTGTTCTTGCTGAATATGAAACAAAACACGTTTTGATGATCAAGCTGAGGCGAGAATAAAGTGACCCTTGTCTTTTAGTACTTGCTCTAACTTAGAAGTGCATATTTTCACCAGAGGCTGTAGATCCGGTGGACGGGTCTGAGAATGGGTGCTGCCTGTGTACACACTTTTTGCAGAGGAAAGAAAAAGTAAACGTGGAGAAGGGGACGAGCAAATCTAATAACTGTCGATGCTCCAGAAACAGGCACCTTTGCGGGAACATGTGCGAACGCGGTCTGGTAGCCATGTACGCTTTCTTTGCCTTTGCATCGCGAATTCTAGTTTTGTGTTGCTGTCCTCTAATTTCCCATGACAACATATGGATTCCATAAATGCAAACATGCCGAAGTGCATCTGTCTGGGTAGTTAACACAAACCAAACGTCCCCCTTTTCGGCAGTTCTGCTGCTCCTCTGGCCGTGCTGCGCGGTGCCCTCCCGCGACAGCCTCTCGCTGCTCTGTGTTCGTGTCCTTTCATGCTCACGGGGTGATCCCCGGTGCCCCCAAAGGGAGGAGGGCAGCGGGTGCCGGGGTCAGAGGTGCCAAGACGGCGGCCACACCCAGGAGCGGAGGGGTTAAACAGGGAGAGGGCAGTGTGCCCTGCGGCCCCCCACCCTCCTGGGAGCTGGGTCCAGCCCGAGCAGGCTCTGTGCTGGGGTCAAGTCCCAGGGCATCATCTCTCCCCTCCTGGCAAGGGCAGGGACGAGGCTGGGAAGGGAAAGGGCCAGACTGAGCGGCCGGCAGAGATTCACCTCTCGTCCTGAGCGCAGCCATACGGGAGAGTTCCCATTTTTACCAGGGTGCAAAAAGAGGGGGTGGGGGGTGAAAAGAAGGGAGAGAACAAGCGATGACTGCAGGGCCAGCCAGATAAACCACTCTGCAAATACCAACATAAATCTAAGGAATTAGGGAATAATTTGTACAGTAATCGTTCGGTACAGCATTCAAACGTACATGCACACGCTCCTCCTCTAGAAAATTTACTTCCCTTAAGATTTCTTTGTTCTAGGCAAAAAGACAATCCAGTTGCTAAAATATAAGAAGGGACTAGCCTTGCTTTAATTAGAAATCTAGATACAGCCTCATCTGTAATACTACGGATGCCTCTTGTTTCTATATGTGTATCTCTACACATGCATAGATAAGATTTTTGGTTCAAATCGCTTTTAATGTGCTTAGCAGAAAGAAGCTCTCAGTATCAGATCTGCAGGGAAAATAAGACTGATTTTTCCCATAGGAAACTTGCTAAAGACACAGTTGAATTATTAGATTAACCCTATTTTTTTGTCTCGCAGCATATCTGATATATTTGCGCATAGAATCGTACAGTTTCATTTCTACGTTACTTCGAACAGATGGAACTAATACCAGTGCTTTAAAGGAAAGTTATCATTTGTAAAAATGTATACAGATTAAGAGGAACAACTTTGAAGCAAAATGTTTTTCTGAGGCAGCGCATATGGCTTTCTGGACATGACTTCCAGAAAAGATGGTTGTTACTTTGACATGTAAAATAGGGGCAAGCGGCTTCCGTTGCCCGGGTTCTGCGAGGAGACCGGGTCCTCCCCTAGAAATAGGACTTGGCTGCGGAGCGGCGTAGGAGCAGCTCTGTCCTGAGGCAGGACTGGGCCGGATTTGCATAGGGCTGCGGTGAAGGCAGTTGACTACGGTGAATTTTTAGGGAGCCACAACCATATGACATTGCTTGGGCACTGGGCTGGCTGCACGCTGCCTGGCACTGGGGGAACTGGGCTAAAGCTTTGAGGTGGAAGAGACCGACTGGACAGGAGGGACTAATGTATGGATACAGTAAGAAAAAATTTCCAGGCTATCTTTTTAAATTCAGGCTTTAAAAATTATTGTGGGAGGGAAAAAAAAAATATCCCGCTTAGAAAAAAAAACATCTCCATAATATCATCCACTTACGTAGCTTTGTGCTCTTGGAAATGTGTCTGAAGAATTAGAACAAAGCGAGAAGGCCGGAGTCCTTGAAGGAGCTCCAAATGATAAAGTCTGCCATTCATTTTAAACACAGCGTGCATTGTGAAAACACAGGTCAATTTGAAGGCATTTGTCAGATTTCCAGTTCCCTCTACTCCTTTGCAATGGAAATGTGCAATCAAATCCCTGTACTGGAGTTGGGATGTCTGGCTTTATCAGTTTTTATTACTTTATACCCAAAGCATTGTCCAGGTAAGCTGCCTTTTCATTTAGAAAGTTTGTTTGCATGAAGTTGCATACAAGAAGGGGGAAGGCTGAGCCCAGTGAGGCTGCAGCAGATGCGTTGGTGCGGGGTTTGGAAAGGGGGGAAAGGGCAGAGGATCAGCAGCGACTGATTGCGAAGGGCTGTCGGAGCTGCAGAAGCGATCTGATACCATTTAAAGACGCCCAGCAAGAGGCATGGAAAGGGATATTCCAACAGCAGCGCGTTCATTGTTGGGATGCAGAAATGCAGCAGGGCTTAGAGAGAGAGGGCTGGAGAGACGCGCTGCGGAGCGATTCCAGCCAGATAACGTGGATTTCTTCTGGAGGCACGTCCGTGGCGTTAATGGGCAGGGGGCTGCCTCCTTTATTGCTGCCAGAGCTGTGGGGGTGTGCGAGAGGGGGGTGATGTTTTTCTCTAGAAGAAATACATACTGTAGGATCTGGGCAGGGTTTGGGCTGGGGGGGATGTTCAGAGGAACGTTTGTTCTCTTCTTTTGTCTTCAATATATTTCTGTTTTTTTTTTTTTTAATCCAATTATTAAAAGAAATCTGTCCATCCATTTTGTGATCACTGGACTTACTATAGCCTCTGGGAGTGACGGGACGTCAGCGGGCTGTTCCAGCTACCTCTGGACCTCTGGCTCGGCTGCTGTAGTCAGGCTGAGTAAATACCCTAAACTGGCAGATTTTTAATACGAATTTGCTTTTTTTTGCAGGCCTTAACACAAGATGAATAGATGTGTTTGTGATGGAAATAAACACTTGGAATACATCTATATGTTTCTTGGCTTTTTTAGAGAAATGAAGAAAAAAGTCTTGGCATTTAATTAGGGCTCACTAACCTGATAAATATTGAACATCATTTCTTTGTGAGCTGTTCTGTGTGTTCAGAGTACTCGATGGATGTATTCCACAATTGCACTTGTTTAATGCCTATATCACCTCATGCCTATTGTATTTATGTTGTCATCAATGTCAGATTTTAATTAAACAATTAAATCACTGTCACAGTAATTTCCCTAGAAAACTATTTTAAATGAAAAATCCCACAATAAATGTTTGGGAACCATCTTAAAAGGAAAAAAAGAGAGAAATTAGTTACAAAATAAAATTACAGATCCCACGGAATTAGAAAGAAAAAAATGTTTTCAGCACTGAGAAGAATTCTGTTTTACAGGGTAGTTTCCATGAAATTCATAGTGTGTCAATACAGTGACTAAAACAACCTGGCTGGTCTTGGGGCTAGTCTGGGTCTCTCGGGCTGAGCGGTGGCAGAGGGACCCTGGCCCAGCACTGGGGCCGTCCTCTAGTCGTCCCCCACCATGGGCCAGAACGAGTGACAGCATCGCAAATCTGTTGTCTTTCAGTGCAAGTCAGGTACCAAACACTCCTTGGAAAATAATCTCTCCACCTTCTTCCCCTCCAAATTATTTTAGAATTAAGACGGAGATTTGCAGAAAAGCCTGCATGGAATTATTCAGTAAGTTAAGCACCAACACCAGCTGTACTTACTATATAGTAACCACGTACTCAAAACCAGAGTTGTAGGCAGTGAGAAATCTGATCTGACATAGCATCTTTGCTACAGTTAATCAAATAGTTCATCTTCACCTCTTTATAAATATATGCTCTTATTCCTCTAGAACCTGTACTTCTTTGCATGGAAAAATCACAAATGCAAGATGCAAAATTCATCAGACAAGAGATCTGAAGGAATCATGCTCTCCGACGCACACTCAGAATATTACCTGTATTTAACATAAGCACATTTGACATTTGCAGCACAGCCTGCGACGCGAGGCATGCTTATTGAAATTCGGATTCCAGCCTGTGATTCCAGCCGCCGATGTACCCTGCAGCTAACCCCGACCCTCCCCTATTAGCCGCCGCAGCCGCTTTGATTTGTGCCCTGGGAGGGCTGGGACAGGGAGCCGAGCGCCGGGGAGCCACGGTGATGGCTGGGGGGGGGGCTCCGCTGCTCCCCCTGCGCCCCGCTGGGCACCCAGCCCAGCCCCGGGGCACGGGGGCACAGCCAGGGCTGAGGGGCTGCCTCCCACCCCAGCATCCAGCCCACGGCGGGAACCCCGGGCAGCGTTTCTTTTGGGTCCATGCTGCGTTTTTATTGGAATGCGGCGTTGCCGATGGGGTTGTGCCTGGGATGCGTGTGGTTTCTATCAGCCCAGAAGTGTTTTACAGCTGGAGATGATTTGGGGGGGTACATCTAGCCTGTCTACTTGCAGCCAGGTCTGAGGTTTGCCTGCCGCTGTCTCTCTAATTTTTTCCTACGTTGCCTCCATCAAAAGGTGAGATTAGCACTGGGGGGGGGGCGATGACGAGGGTGACAATGACACCAGGCCCATCTTGCCCTCCTCCTCATTTTACTTGGCTTCTTGCAAAAGCAGTTCACCAGCAGATCCTCTTTCTTCCTGCGACCAAAACCAGCCACAGGAACAGCGGAGATGCCTGCTGCCGGCCGCTCCAGCGCTGGGCAGCCCGAGGCCCCGAACACGGCAGCCGGCCGGAGGGAGCTGCTGGGGACACTTCCCGCCCCAACTGGCTGCCTCCACTTGTGAGCGTGGGACACAAAATCTTTAACCTAAGCTCAACCAGTGGACACCAGTCTGGCAAAGCACCGGCTTTCTCAGGCCATAGCGGCACCGGAGCCTCCACTGGCCACCTCCGCCGCTGCCAGGACGGGGCAGACCCTCCCTCAGACCCATCCGAGGCCACCCCAGCTTCGCCAAGCCAGGCACTGCCACTAAAAGTAACTTTTCTGAGTGTATGCAGACAGAAATACCTATTTTTATCCTCAGTAAAGGAAAGGGGAAAACTGATGAGGTTGCACAGAACCCTCCTCCAGGCAGGAGAGGCTGTGCTGGAGGAAAGTATTGCTCATAATGACACTTAAGCCCAGACACTTGAATGCTAAAGGTTAAACTTACATTCTTCAAGAAAGGGCTCCTTGCCAGCTTGAACTGTGTTGTGTGTTCACTATTGCCTCCTCCTCCTCTTCATCCACTCTCAATCCACTTTTGGTATTTGTTGAAATAACTGAGGTTGTGCGGTGTTTTTTTTTTTTTCCTCCCCTAATGTATGTTCTCTGTGCCAGTCCTCAGCCTTATGTCTGTCACAGGGTTAAAAAAAATATAAATCAGTCTAATGCCAGTACAGAAGCGAAGATTTTTTTTCTTAGCTGCAAACTACTATAGCTTCAATCCAGAAAAGACCAGCCTAAGCACACTGTCTGTCCTCCAGTGACACGGTCCCTCGAACGCCATCCTCCAATTCCTGTGCTTAGCTGAATAACCAGAACGTATATTTAGACAACAAGGCTAAAAAGTTAATATATATTTAAAATACAAACTGAAAAGCTGATATAAATAAACAGTAGGATGGAAAACAACTTTTGGAGACAACCATCACCAGGGCTGGGGATGAAGCTGGTGGCAATGCTTCCAAACGTCCAAGCCAAGGAAGGAGAAACAGGAAAACACCCTCCCAGGAGCAGCACTTTAAGATGAATTTCAGCGTAATATGAAGAAACAGACACACCGTTTGGATGCTGCATTTAGATCTTAATCATCAAAGAGCGCCTTGCCCATATACTTTCATGCTTCTCCCCAGAAATATTTCCCATTAAAACAAGAATGGAAATAACATGACGGTTGTGCGCGCCTCCTACAGCAGCCCCTTTTACACACACACGTCGGCTTTCTGCGGAGAAACAACCTTGGGTGAAAGCAAGAAACAAGAATCCCCACGTCTCGGCAGCAGCGGGCAGAGGAGACCCGGACGGGAAGGCTGGATCAAACGCTTTGAGGAGGAGCATGGAAAAGAGCCAGAGTGAGCTTCAGAAGGCAAACGCAATTTTATTTGGGTTCAGTGACAATAAAAGGACAGTGATGTTCATTTTTCCTACTTCCTGCAGCAAGGGAACAGGGGGTTGCAGTGCTCCGCATCCCTTTAAACAACGGCTCGCTGCAGTGTGTTTCTTGGCACAGCCCTAATTGTATCTTCTGGTCCCAGTGGAAGTTCACACTTTTTAATATCTCTTATTGCTTCTGCAACTGCTGCCACTAGTCAGCAATCACAAACAGGAAGCCGTGACTCAGCAGAGCCATAACCCGCCGGCCGACAGCGGCCGGAGGAGAGGGAAGATCCAGCAAAACACCAGTGCAGGGCCGGGGCTGGCCAGGCACCGCTGCGGGACCGCGGCGCGGTCTGACCAGTGAAGGTGTCTGGAGATTCGGTTCCTAATTCAGCACTTCGGCTTACACCGACACCCGGGAGATAAAGGCCCTGCTGCCGCTGCGGGCCTGAGCGTGGTAGGAGAGGTTTCCCGAAGCTGGTCCCCGAAGCACGGGACCGTCACGGCAGGGCGAGAGAGGGCAGGGACACCGGGACCAGCCCCAGCTTCGGTCACCTGTCCGTGCTCCAAAAAGCGGGTTTTTTCTCCCATTAAAGGCACGGCAGGGCAGGCAGCCGGTGACCCCTCGGCTGGGAGGTGCCAGCGACACCCCATGTTCACGCCAGCGGTGCCCAGGGCTCGGCCGCACCGCGTCTCACGTAGCACGGGGAGCGGATGATCTATTCCGAGCCTGGTTTCGTCTGTTTTCTAACTGTATTTAGCAGCGAGTTTACTCCAGACTGAGCCTGCGTGAGTAAGTGTGTATGTAAGGGCTGAGGATTGGCTGCAGCAGGCAGAGGGTTTGCTGAAAGGCTTGTTAAGGAAGCACTACTGACCATGCAATCCAATTACATAATGCTTCAAAAAATAACCGTGCTGGGAGTCGTGTCTGGGCAGCGTGTTTCGGCAACAGAAAGAGGTATCGAATGTCTGTCTTCCAACCCAAAGGCTGACAGTATATTTGTGCCACAATCTGACACTGTGCCTCGGCCGTAAACTGCTCTAAAGAGGAAACTTGCTTCCAGGGGAAATGTCTGCTGTTCCCTTTCAAGGCAGTGCTGCACCCTGCAGACCGACGTTATTTGAGTCCTTGTAAAATTACCACTAATCTCTGCACTCAGGATGCCGTGCATTTTATGGGGACTTGCTATGACGGCAGCTTTGTTTTCTGGGGGTAAAGGAAAGGGCTGAGCAGGGAGAAGTAGGCACCTGGCCACGGGCAGCGGCTGCCAGGGTGTTTTCCCCAGCTTTCTATCCTTGCAGCTTCTCTCTGCTGCTCCAGACAGGACAGACATACGGATGATGATGCACAGTATGGTACTACCGCGCCTGGAAACTGCCTGAAAAAAAAAAAAAACCCTGTCCTGCCTGGAAAAGATGCAGCCTCTGTGCGGGGCAGGAGCCTGCACGGTGCTGTGCCATTCTTCTGCTGGGGTCAACGACGAGGGAGGGGACGGGGGCTCCCAGCCGCAGCAGGCACCTGAGTGCACGCGCCGTGTTTGGCATGACCGGGGATTTAGAAAACCCCGTCTCCAAGCAGCGCAGGGAGTTTTTATCGTAGTGACCAATTTAACTGCGAGGCTGCTCGGAGAGGCGTGACAGAAAAGGCACATTTCTGGGGAATGAGGAAAGAGCAAACCAAGAATATTCCTGGCACGTTGCGGAGCTTTCTGTACCTGCGCGCGCGTTGTTCAGTCGCTGGGAACGCTCCGCGACGTGAGCCAGCTCCCGGGCCAGCTCCTGGGCCAGCTCCTACGCCAACGAGCGCCTGGATTTTAACCTGTTCCCAGCCAAGCGAGCAGCGGCGCGTCCCCGCTCCGCCGGCCCGGGGGGGGCCGCGGCCCCTCCGCCCGAGCCGCCCCCGCGGCGCCGCCCGCCCCGCGCTCTCCGGTACCGGCCGGCCCGGCGCTTGCCCGGCAAGGGAGGGGCGGCAGCGGCTCCGCCGCAACCACCGCCTGGGGAACCCACCGGCTCGACCTCCTCTCGCCTGCCAGCACCGTCCTGCGGAGCGGGCACGGCACTCGCAGCTGGGCCACGGCCGGGACGCGGCTGCGCGTCCCCCTCCGCGCTCGCCGCCAGCACGGCAGCGGGCAGGAAAGGGTGCGGGCAGAGCCGCTCCGGCCCGCCCGCCCGCTCCATCCGCCGCCTTCCTCCATCTATTTCTAGACTGTTTACCTGCGGGCGCACATGACCGAGCCGAAGGAAACGCTGACATCACCCGCGGCCGTGCCCCCGCCGCCCCGCTCCCCCTGCCCGTCTCCCGTCTCCCGCCGCCGCGGGGCCGCCGCCGGCGCGCTGCCGCTGCCCGAGGCGGCCCGCAGACACGCCGTCCTGCCCGCCGCGGCCGTGCGGCCCGGCTCGCCGCTCCCCCCGCGCCGCGGGGCGTGATGGCGGCGGCCGCCGCGCCGGCAGGGCCGCGACCCGCGCTCGGCCCCGCGCCGACGGCCGGTGACCGGCGCTGCCGACGGCGCGGGCAGCGCGCGCCTCCGGCCGCCGGCGCATCGCCCGTCCGGTGCGACGGGCTGGAACGTCCGGTCGCTCGTGCCTCGCGGCCAAAGCGGCCGCCCAGCCCCCGCTGCACCTACGCCTCGGCCCCTCCTGGCCCTCGGCGCTGGACCGCCGTGGCCGCCGCCTCCCCACCCACCTCGCTGCCACGTCGCGTCTGTGTGCCGGGGCGCGGAGCCGGGCGAACCGCGCTGCCGGTTCCTCGCCTCCTTCGCTGCCCGCCCCAGGGCCGCTCCCGGGCGCCGTCGGTGCGGGGAGTCCCGCCGGCTGCATCGGCCTCTCCGGGCGCGCCCGGGGGAGCCGGCGGCCCCGGGGCGGCGGGGGCCGCAGCCGCCGGCGCAGGTGCTCGCTCCTCCGGGGGTTATTTATCCCGGGAAGCCCGCAGCGGAGCTCCGGCCTCGAGCCGCTCTGTGGAAGCTTTCTTGGTGCATTTGGGCAGGGAGCCAAAGTATGCAGTTTAAAGGAAATGTTTAATAAAGACACAGGAGCCTCAAACTGTTTATTTTTCCTTGCAGAAAGGTGGAGAGACGATGTCCCTGGAAACTGGCTGCCGGGCCGGGAGGCCGGAGGCCGAGCTGGGGCACAGGCGGCGGCGGCGGCCGCGGGGCTGAGAGCGGCCTCTCGCCTCTCCCTCCCCTCCCAGCTCCGGCCGCGGGGTCATAAACCGTGGGGGGAAAAGGCAGCCTATTAGTAACTCTATTAAGTCTCCATTAGTTAGGTGTGAACTCATTACCCTAATATACTTGGAGGTAGGATTCCACTTGCAGGACATTAGCACTGTAATAAGCACGTTTACCGCTCGGAGCTGGACGGAGCGTGGGAGAGGAGCCCCTGGACGGCCGGAGCAGGCCCGGAGTCCCCGCAGCCATCGCCCTCATCCACGCTCACCCTCCGCACGGGGCTCCCCGTCCCCCACAGCGGTGGCCCCCCGCTGCCCTGTGACCAGCCCCCCAAAACCTCCCATGAGACCCTCTCCTCCTGCGGTAGTGACGGGGCAGTCACTGAAAAATGCTCTGCTCGTCCGTTCATCGGTGAGCGGCTGTCCGCAGGGAGCAACGTGGGCTGGACGCGGCCACGGGCACGTGGGATGGGCGAAATGGGGGACTGAGGGGCTCAGGGGACGGAGGGTGCACAGCAAAAGCTGTCAGGACCTTGGGGCGCGTAACCAAAAAGAGGAGGATAACCCGAGCGTGAGCGTGCCCTGGCCTGGCCGCTCGCCAGCGTGCCGCTCGCGCTGCGCTCCCGCCTTTGCCTGACTTGGCGTTTTCGGTGTGTTCGCGCTTCGTGACGGGAACTGTCCTCCCTTGTCCGCGAAGCCGTGCCCGTTGTGAGGAAGTCACAGCAAACGCCATAACGAGCTGATAGGAAATCGATTAATTAATAATAGATAGGATGCCGGAGCAGGGCTCGAACGGGGTTTGCTGAGTTGGCACGATACAAGTATGACGGTGTGCAGAAACCCGAGTATTTCTCTGCACCTTTTCAGCCAGGTTTAGGACGCCGGCACACGCTGCCCGAGCAGGGCCGCACCTCTGCGGCTGGAGAAGCTCCAGCGCGTCGTGGCCCTGCTGTCCTCGGGGCTTCTGCCTGCCCCGGGGGCCCTGGCATCGTTTTAATCTAAGTATTGGTGAACAATGGTCCTGCTGTATTTTAAATGTAAAGATTTTGTGTTGCAGAGAAGGAAGTTGCAACCCAACTAGAGGACACAGAAGCACAGAACGTTGCCTTTCAGAGGCGGCGAAGAAGGAACCTGAAGCGTACGGCCATCAAAGCCCTCCGTTGCCCTCTGCCAAAGCCCCTCCCCAACAGGTACTGTTTGCCCTGCAGAAGACAAAGACTCTGCACCACCTCCTCTCTATCCTTAGTCGCACTTCGAGGCTGCACAAAAGCACAGTCCATGCAGAACTCTTCCCAAAACTCATTTTGAAGCCCGTCTGTTCCTAAATAGGGCTAAGCTGTACCCTGAATGAAAACTGTCCAAAAGCACACAAGTATGATTTTAAACATTATTTCAGGAGGAAGCATGATCTTGTTTCTAAGAACTTTGGCCAAAAAGAGTATGAAATTAATGGTATTAAGTGCCTAAAAATACTCTTGAGGATCTGGGACTTGGAACAGGGGCCTGGCTTCTATTCCAAGCTCTGCCACAGACTTGCTGTCTGCACTGAAGGACCAGCCAGAGCAGGACACAGGGTGCACCAGAAGTGCCCAAAGACAAAGGCATACAGGGGTGGACGTCAGAACTCACTCCTCCACTTTTTGTCCTGTTTTCCTGGTCTCTAGAATGGGAATAATACGAATTCAGCATGAGGGAGCAGAGCACCTAAGGCGAGACGTTGGCGTAAATTCTCCTGATGCGTTTCCAGATGCGCTGGTGATGGCTGCGTGGAGTACCACGAAACCATCTCCATCTACAGTGCACCACTGGTCGTGCTCACTGGCCCGTTTCTTCCTTTCCTATTTCCATTTGAAATTTGAATTTCCATTTGAATTAACTCTTACAATTCAAAACATCAGCAGGCCCAAACAATTATGATTAAAAAATAAATTAACTGCTAGAAAAGTGCTTTCTCCCTGCCAGCAAAGGCAGCACCTCCTTGCACTGACCTCCTGGTCAGCGGCAACCTTTGTAGTGTAAGGATGTTAAAAGTCCAATATCCTGCAAAACTCAGTATTAAATGATTATCTTTTTCCCACTGAACAGGAGAGACAGGCATCCTTAAATGCAATACTTGCTTTTAGCCCAGGAAAATCCTGAAATATTCACCTTGTCGTATGTTATATTTTATCTAGGAAAATGATTTCATCATTTAAAGATGATTTTATGGTCTCCCTCACCCTGTTTTACGGTTACCCTGTTAACTAAGGTACCTGTTTCTATGTGAAATGCAATACAAAAATGGATTAAAAATATTGTGAAAGTTTCTAAAATTTGAACAACTTACAACTGTAGGATGCACACTGATAAAATAAAAGCCCATCAGCAAATCCTGAGCTGAACTTACTGGTGGCTTTTCTACTTAGGAAAAAGGGACATCCCAAAGCTAATTTGATAGGATCTCAAATCCCTGTAATTCCCCGTGTGTCAGCCATGAAATAACTTTTGGCATAGTAATTTCAAGTGTTAAACAAAAGATTCCAAATAGCACACTTCCACGATAAATGGGAAAGTTTATGCCTCAGAGCTGCTCTTCAAACGGCACAGGGCAATGGGATGGGACAAGATCCCGCGGAACGAGTTCTGTCTATATCCCAGACCCTGCTGGGGTTTTTTCCCCAGTATGATACTCCACGAGAAATAAAAAGACAGCGAAAGTCTCTGCTCACTCCACAAAAGGGAAAGAAAGATATTGACATTTCCATCCGGGACTCTGTCTGATGAAATCAAGTATTCAAATGACTTCTGTTTACATAGTATTTTGAGAAATAATGCTAATTTGCAGAATTGGCATCTGGGGTACAAGTATACATACCCTGGGAGAGCACTTAGAGAGCCTTTGTGAAGCTAAGTAATAAACGCTTTGTCTTCACCACACTATTTATGGGTTGCTTGGGGGCATCCTGCTCTCTTTCTGCCCCTACCTGGGCATAAAATTATTGCAGAACTAGGTTTTAATAAGACCAACAGTAAATCTGACTGACCACACATGCACAGCTATTCCTGCTCCCCTGATCTCCAGCATTAATTATAACGTGGAACTGTTTATACAGCACATACCGCTTTCCTGACTTCTTTCTTGTTTATGTCTAAACCTTTGTGGACATAAAACTTTGGAATTTGCTTTTGGAATAAAACTGCAATTGAAGTGGCAGTAACTACGTTAGAAAACAACTTTGCTACTGCTCCCCTGGTTCTGCGGTCACGGCAGGTTTGCATCTGCACTGGAACCCTCTGCCATTCGAGCGTGTGGTTTCAGGTCAGCTCCTTGCTGTCCCGCCTGGATGGCTCGTTAGAAACTCCAGCTCTAGGCAGCTCAGAGCCAACGCTCCAGCCTTTCCTCCCGAGTCCTTTTCTTTCCTCTCCGCTCTGCACCGCGTCCTGGCCCACTACGACCGTCCCCGCACCCCGGTCAGGGGGTTTGCAGCGCTCCCGCGTGCCTCTGCCGCCAGGCTGCCACCCGGGTGGTCGCTCCTTCTTTCACGGTGGGTTTGCTCCCCCACGTAAAACACTTGCCCGTGCCCTCAGACATCCCCCCCACTCACAACTTTCCTGAAAGAGAAGTTTTTCTTCTACAGTAAGTTATTACAAAAGCAAGAGGCCTCCATCTGACAGCACGCACACGCGCGGATCCCAAAGTAACGTAACTCATGCTCTGCAAGCACTAAATTATTCCTCGTCGCACTGGCCCGACTACTTGTTTCGTCAGGCTGTCACATTATAAATTAATATGTTGCCTGTTTGGGGCTGAGAACTCTTTTTTCCATTCGTTCAGTAAAACAGACACTGTACACCATGGGCACCATATAAAAATAATAAATTACTGTAGTAGACAGGCGAGGTATTATTCTTGTCTTTCCTTCCCTTTATTTTATCCCTGCCATCCTTTGCCTTTCCTCTGATCAATTCATCTTCCATTTACTTTCTATTTCTGTCTGCAGGGTTTACTCTAATACATATTGCCGCGATATTCCACCCGTGCCACCTGCCCCAGAAGTACCAGTACAGAGGCTTTGCTAATGTGAAGAAGAGGGAATCAGCAAAAACTCGAGGGGAGGAGGAGAAGTAACTACTGTGAGAAAATTAAGAAAAAGGAATTGAGCCTCTACCTGGTGCTGTCTCTTACGCTGACTTGGACACCTTCTAATTCCTGCCAGACTCTTTCTTGACTCTTCACGTCCAACACAGAAATGTGGAGACTTGATAGCCAGAGGAATCAAACAGGCTTCTTTATGTAGACAGGTTGGGGTGGACTAGTGAGTGTTTGACCCAATCTCCCTTGTAGATTAAAACGTCTTTCAATTCTGGCGGGCTGTGTCGGGGTGAGAATGAATAAACTCTCTCTTCATTTTAGTGTCCAGCTAGTGGGAGCTGCACAGGCTGTATGTTAAGTCTGTCCAAATTCCTTCCTCCTTGGCAAGGTTATCCTGCCTAGAAAAAGAAGAATTAAAAATAAGACTGTGTTTGGCTTCTTACAACTTTGGTTCTTCCCCTGTGTTTGTACGTTCCACTTTCCAGGGCACTCTTCTGACCTGAGTTTTAACACAGAGCCCCAAAAAGCATCCTCATAATAATGGAGAATAATTACTTATGGTAATACTTACTGCATCGTATTTTAAAAGTATCATGTAATCTTAACTAATAAAAAAATCAACAGAATTTATTGTTTGTCCTTTTAAAAAATAAATAAGCAAAGAGGTAAAATTTAAATATTTATTGAAAAACTAAATATTGTAGCCTTGTGCAGTTACTGGCAAGAGATGCTGTGCAAATAAAACCACCACGAGCTGTTGCTTCCCACACATGGGAGCACTGGCCTCAGGACGCCCGGCTGTGCCAGACGCAATGCTGCCCGTGCCTCCGGCCACCGCAGCTCCGACCTGTCCCTAGGAAAGCTCCTCCTTCTCTGGCACATTCACTGCTCAGGTGCACGTTGAGCCCTCGCCTTTCTTCCTTTCCCTCTCATGGTGAGGGCTGTGATGGAACCAGGACGCAACTCTACTGAGAACTTACAAACTCAAATGCTTCGGCAGGAGAACTGGCCCTAAGGACTCGGGACCAAACAGGATCTGTTTTCCTCGTACTCCTCAACTCTCCGCAACGTTCTGTGTGGTCTGTGCAGCAGGCAGCACCTTTCCGGGGTCTGGGCATCAGCGTGGCTGTTGCCAAGGAGGACGTCCCCAAAGCCAGGCGTGGGGATGAGCCTTTGGACCTCCCCAGGATCTCAGAGCGTGGATGTCCCAGGCAGGCTGAGCAGGTGAGGTCAGGCTGCGTGGAAGCGGAAGGTCTCCTGCTCTTGGCATCTTATTTCCAGCCCTCCCATTCCACATGGCCATGCATTAGTGATGGGCAGTGCTAGCAGATGGCAAAGTTCGAGCCGGGCTAATTAAACATACTGAGCTAATAACCTTCCATTTTGGGACCGGTATAATTCATAATTTAATGTATTGCTGCTGAGACATTAACCTTTCAACAACTGGCACAGTGCCCACAGCAGCCTGAGTGCTGACCATCTTTCAGGAAAATGAGTATTATTGTTAAAACAGGTATAAATCATTCATGGCTTCAGCTTTTGTGTCAAACTGCACATGAAAATAAGTAGTAGGCTGGGTAATTTATTTACCTTTTGGTGGTTATTCTTATGATTTCATGATCATATTCTGTGATTCATAAACATTGGCCAAATGCCATTTTGTTCTCATTTTACCTTTTCAATATTGCAGTGGTTATTCTCATTTTCATCTCTAACAAGTTCAAGACTGGTGCAGGATTTCTTGATCCAGGCACAAATATAATCTCATTTCAAGGAGGAAAAACTTATTTTAAGCTAATCCCACAATATTCGACATGATTATTGAAACTACTAACTTGTTACATTTTTGTATTTTGCTAAAAGAAACATTCCTTTGAAAATTGGTGTATAAACACAGATTCAAAGACCTTTCAGAAATAATGCGTATAGCATATACAATTATGTGAACAGTTTCTAGTTAAAAACGACAGAGGATATTGGAAAGAGGAGACTGTAAGAAGTTGGAAATTTTTCAACAGTCCTGCAAAGCAGGAAGTCTAACTCCAACGCTGGGTTACTGGAATGATATTACAGACCCAGGAGACCCTGACATTGACTTTTGGGACCCCGCTGGCTGATCACATCATATTTTGTATCCCAAACTACCTCTGCATTGAATTTTCTTTTCCAGTGAAAAGGGAATCAGAGCTACCAGGCCACCAGCCACCCGTACCACAAAGCTGGCCTGTTGATACGCCGGCGTTCAATGCCTTCCGTAAAGCTCCATCGACTCCAACTCTTGCTGCTATGATCAATGAGTAGGAATTGCTGAGATAAACTTATTACGGACTTATTATCTGCACCCTACACAGTAAAAGTTTGCAGACATTTTGGACTAAAAGACTACTTCCAGTTCTCAATATTTGTCACAGACCGGCACGCACGCTAATCGAACACTAACTGAAAACATTACAAAGCTGAAGTAAATTAAAAGCCAAAGTAAATGAGAATAAAGTTCTAAACTCGGCATGTCAGGTACAGAGTGACCACAAATTGGGATGAAAAGAGTGCCAAGTGAGACCAACTGACTTTTGCATAGCGATGCCTCTGAAGAGGTCCCAAACGTGCAGCCTGCTCCAGCCACCAGCACTAGGAGACAGGCTGGATGCGAATCCAGCCGCATTTATGCAGCAAACTTCGTCATAGTGCACAGATACGGAACAGGGGAGGTCAGATACAGAAGAACACAACTGTTCATTGTGTGTACCGATTACATCGACATTTCAACCCCCCTCTGCATCTCTGGGAAATCATCATTTACCTCTTGAAGCCATGAAACAGCGCCCTGAAAGCTAAGGCTCACAACAGCACTCACCTGCCCTCGGCTGTCAGACATAGCGCTGAACGGGCAGAAAAAAGTCACTTCCCTTTGTTCTTCTTAACCTTATTTGGAAGAGCGAGTACTTAGCACTTTCTGAAAGCAAACTTCCTGAAAATATCCAGGCTGGGGACGATTTCCAGAAAACCACACTTCCAAGAGATGCTTCACCAACCTTCTGTTTATTTGCTTAGGTGGTGTTTTTGTTTTCCTCCCCCAGCTACGATGTATCTCATGTGCAGTGTTATCTAAACAACAACAGCCACACCAAAATCCCAGTGTAACCACCCGCCTGGTGTCTGAGGGCACCCTGTGAACCGCAGGCTCCGGTCGTGCTTCGGGCAGTCTGGCACCATCCAGCTGGAGCTTCCCACTGGACGGACCAGCCAGGTGAAGTCTCCTCACTACGTGGAATGAAGCGAGTCCTCTCCAACGGCTCTGACTGTTCACACACAAGGAGCTTAAGTGAAAAACACTAATAAAACCTCTTTTTTGTGTTACTCTCCACAGCTACAGATACATCCTCGGTGCATCAACTGCTGCCTGCTGGAGTCTGCAGGGGCCCTGGCAGAATAACTACGGAACGGGTGTGCTGTGCCTCGCATCCAAGTCCCACAGCGCTCTCTGACCACGAGAGTTGGCGTTTTCCTGCCAGTTCTCCTTCAGAAGTAGCCAGGAGGAAGCTCACACATTGTGAATGGTTTAATAAAGATCACTTCCTATCTCTTCTATCAACTGGTGAACAAGGATGGCCAACACCCCACCAGAAGAGGAAACTGTATTCCTGTCTTTGAAGACACATTAAAGATGAACTAATCCATTTGCAAAATTTCTATTTTTGAAGACCTTAACTAAGAAATCGGCAAGAAGCTATTTGTAAGCATATTTATCCTCATTTAGCGCTCGAGATAATGCCAAGACCAGGACACTGAGGAGGCACAGGAGAAAAAGGGAGCAACACCAGCACGCTTAGTTTTAGGCTTCTCCCCAGTACTTTACATGGCCGCTCACAGGACCATGTGAAAAGTGCCAGAACAACTGAACCATAAAGCATTTGAACCTGTTCACGGGGACAGCACTCAGAACCTGCTCAGGACAGGAACTATTTGAGAAGCTAAGGTTCCTCTGGATACCTTCTTCAAACTGGAATCACACAGCATTAACCCCCAAACCACCTATTTTTACATTGACAATGATACAGCAGACCACCTCTCACTCCCACAAGTGATAACCTGCCTTTACTAATCCATGCCCTCGTTATCAGTGGCCCTGGACGCAGCTGGTACACCCACACTACGGTTTGGAGAAGCATCATTGAACCAGCTGCACCTGGACCAAAACACCAGCAGCTCCCTGCTCCATGGACAGCACAGTGGCCCTGCATTTCGCTCCCTCTGCTGGCTCCGTTTTATACATCCAATGAAGTTTTTCAAGACCTTAAATTTGTTTAAGGCTGGTATATCTAAAAGTTCACCCCCATCTTCAGGCTCCTGGCTCTGCTCAGCTCTCCTCTGCGAACAGACGCCATGGTTGGCAGGGATAGAGCCCTCCCGGCTCCTGCACCGGGCCATGGCATCCTGGGCTCCCTACAGGAACGTGGAGGCACCCCCAGCACCCCCAGATGCCAGTCTGAGTGGGAAGCGTGCAGCTCTGGTCTAGGTGCAGTGCAAGGGAGCAGGACCTCACCACGGCAGCTCCGGCACTGCTGACTGCAAAGACCCTCGTGTCCGTACGCGTAAGCGGTCCCAGCGCCGTGCCACGACGAGCTGTACGCGTGCTGCCAGCGCTTCTTGGCTTCACCTACCTCCCAGAGAAAACTAGAGACACTAGTGTCTCCCCTGGACACTGCTCTGCAGCATGTTCCCAGAGTTTTATCCCATTCCACAAGATACTGATCACTCCTGATAGCATGATGCTTCAGCGAACGGATAGGGCTGCTCGCCCTCCTAGGAGCAATTAAGCAGGACTTCTGCTTCATCCCTGCAGCAGTACCTCTCCTGGTTCTCACTCTTTACTCAGAATTATTTTCACCCCTGCACTGACAGCGGCACAACAGGAAAAATACTCGTTTTGAGTTGGTCAGGAGAGGCAGTGTTGGAAGACATACGCCGTCCTTGTCCGCAGAGCAGCAGACCCTGCCACTGCCAGCTCCTTCAGCTGTTTCTCCCAGCCAGCCGGCATCGGTTTCATCCTGTTGGGATTAATCCTCAGCCAAGCAGGGACAGTTCTGGTGGACACGCAATGGAGATGTGTGCTGTAGGCTTGCTGAGAACGCTCGCTGCAGCAGGCTTGGTCACCCCCACCCCACGTTCTCTGGAAAGGGAGGACTTGCAATAGCCAGTAACATAAAAAAATATGCATTTTACACACATCTCATGAGGCACTGGCTACCGCTACGCAGACGCCAATCTGCTCATTCTACCATGGCCTGGAAATCCACTGAGGCTGTTGAAGAATCAAGAAATTAAAAATGGACAAACAATCTTCTAGGTGCATGAGAAACTTCTTCTTCTTGTCTTCTCGTATCACAACAGTATTTGCTTTCTCTCTATAGTTCCCGTTGAAAAGGAAATGCACAACGACCACAGCTCTTTTCCCTACATAGACACGCGTTCTGCCAGGGCAGATGGCCTTCAAATATGGGAAAAAAATTCTGGGGAAAAATCCCTTGGAAAAAAAATCCTTTAACTCTGTAACATTTTTTAGAAACACACCTCTGAAGCTGCAAATTACACAAAATTAGCGAGCTGTGGGTGCGTGTTAGCATTGCCATGGCTCTGCCTAAAGACCTGCAAAGTCCCGTGCTTCCTCCCTCCGCGCGGGCAGGCGGGCAGCGGCAGCAGCCCTCTTGGGCAACACTCGCCGATGTGGCTGTGCTACGCACACGTGTTCTTAGGCAATTCTTCTCTTTCCAGTAGCCACGTGACTTTCTATGGCAAGAATTACTCAATGTGCAGTTCCTGTCTGAAAGGTCCCATCCAAAGTATTCAAAACAAGTTTCAAGCAAACCACACATCGCAAACTTCTGCATTTAGGTAGATATTATGGTTATTTTACAAGTGGGAAAACTGAGGTAATTTTGTTTTTTTTAAAGGGAGGCAGATGCTGCAGTTGTGCAGGCACCAAACCTCCCCAGTGATTGTTTAAAGCTAGGGACGAGCATTGAAAAAACCCAGATATGACAGAGGCTGTATATTTGGGCATGGATCCCCCAAACCATTAGTGCCTTTTGCCAGGCACACACACCCACCCTGCCCCAGAAACTAATCTTGCTCACATTCAGATACTGCTCTGCAGTTATTCCACATTTCAGATTTTCAGTGTTTCTCCCTCACTGACACACCAGGCTGCACACCGCCAACCAAAGCAGAAGTTGCTTTCTGCACTGTGGTTATAAGGGAGTTAAAGTTCAGGTTTCTAATTGCTCTCTTAAGGCCTTATTACTTGTTGATTAGGTCCTTTTGGGAACGGCATCAAACCTACAATAATAAACACTCATTTCACTGGAAAGTTTGTAGCTGCCGTGGCAGCCCTGCGGCCCTCCTGCCTCTGTAGCCGGCGTGGAGCCGGAAAAGGTGTTTGCAACTTCTCCAAGAGGCTTTTTGGGCTTCCAAGCAGTCAGGGTCAGAATGGCTTCTTCCCCTTCGGCAGCGGCGCTGCTGCTGGGTGTGCTCCTCTCCTCGCTCCGAGCCGGCGCCTCCAGCTGCGGAGCGGGGTCTGGTTCCGGAGCGTGTGCGTGGGGCAAAGCCATCTGCCAGGGTTCCTGCAGAGCCGTGGCTACCTTCCCAAGCGCCGGCCGTTCTGGGGACAGCAGCAACTATGCAGAAGTAAGATCGCCGGCGTCCTGCTGCGCGCCGGTCAGTTCTTGCGGAGGTTCCGCCTCTCGATGGTCGTGGCGGTTTGTCCCTGTGCGTGTCACGGCCCGGAGGTGCTGTCCTGCAGCCCGCGTGCCTTACGCTTCAGCAGAATAATCTGATGGATCGGGATGCTGAACGTCTGCTGGTATTAGAATCATAGGACCGTTTAGGTTGGAAAAGACTTTTAAGAGCGTCAAGTCCAACCGTTTCAAAAGTTTGCAGGTAAATTGAAAAGATCGTTCGAGGGAAAACAGGAAATGCTGAAAAAGAAGTTAGTGCAACAGAACAACTTCATGCAGTTTCCATACGGCTTCTACCGCTCTTCTCTTTAAAAGTGTCAAATTAGAGAAAATGATGAAATTACCTGCCAAAGCATTTTCCAACGTTTTTCAGGAGTCCCTCCAAATACTATATGCAAAGAACCACAGCTTACAGGTTACAGAGTTTATCCATACATGTAAACGACATATATACGCACGCACATATGTAAGCACGTATATACACAGGCACAATGCACACACGAGCCCGCGCTTTTGACACAGGGCCTGCAGTTTCCAGGCTATGGCCCTTCATGCAGTGACCCCCTCCCCTGGGTGCCCCGTGGCTCCCGGCAGCCCCACGGGAGCTGTGGGCAGTGCCCGGGGATGCTGCGTCCCACCAGAGCATGTGGGGCTCGCGGGGACACGGCCCCTGGCCACCAAACTGCAAGAGAGAGATCTGCTGGTGAGAAGGTGTGATGGGACAGTCTCGAGACGCCCACTGCCCAGCTGGTCATCCCATCCCCACTTCTAATCAGCACTCACGTTCTTAATTTTCCAAACCACCGACTTCTCCTAACTAGAACAGTTCAAGGTATAATTTTCAGTCTAGGTCCTTTGAAAGTATTCAGATAGCATCGTTTTTACAGGCTGGATTTCAGGAGGGAAGGGGAAAATAACATGGTCTCGTACAATCTCGGGCAGGAGAGAAGTTGCTGCGAGTGTCTGATCTCCGCGCGTCTCTGAAGTGGGGCACCAGGTCCCCTTGGAACCCCTCCGTAATGAATGTGCCTGAAGTAAGGTGGGTGTTTATCTCAAGTTGTTGCCTCAAACAGCCGGCTACCTGTTGGAAGAAGGGTCTGATCGATGCAAACCAAGGCAGCCACGCGTGAGCTGTTACACAGTGCTTAGTATTGATCAGAGCTAACGGCTGCCGATAGGAATGTGGAGCGGGCTGACAGGCGGAGAAGAGGGAAGGAGGAAACGGCCTTCGCTGGTGGCAGACGTACAGAGGAAAGCCGATAAAAAGTCAATTCCACTTAACTGAATGGCTGCTAACTAAATATTTTTGGGGCCAGAGCCTTCCCAGATAGCAGCTGGAGTGTCTCTGCTCCGGAACTGAGACATCAAGCAAGTGTGGCATCGACGGCTGAGATAAGAGACGCTCGTGATGGCTGGCGGAGCAGGAGAGCCTGACGAGCCCACACGCTGGCCCTGCACGCTGGCCCCGCACGTCGGCCCCGCACACCGAGCCTGCACACCGGCCCTGCTACAGCGCCTGCCACCGGCACTACCAGCTCCTCATGATGAGAAACGGGAATGGTGTGGGAAGGGTTCACGGAGCAAACACAGTACGTAAATACCTACTTCACAGAGAGAAAGCACTGATTTGGTTCCAGCGCCTTTCCCCTGAGATCCCGCTCAGGACCGGTGCCAGAGTGACTTGCTTGGCGCGGAGAAGCAGCACAGATTTTCCAGCCCCAGCCTCTGCCGGTTGGAGACACTTCCCGTGTCAGTGTGGGACCAGCGACTGCCACCAAGCCGGTTTCAAGTCTTTAATGGATGGAAAGTTTTAAGAGTTATGGCTCGCCAAATGTAGTTTGGAGAAGTTGGCGAGATGCCGTGTGGGTTCGTTTGGGTGGCAGGGCTACTTCTGCCTGAAATTGCCGCTGACACCCATCGTGTTCGTGCTCCCATTTTCCAGTCCAGAGGTTTCTCTGCATCGGGAAGGACTTCGGAATTCAAAATACATACACAGCAGCTCTGTAAATGATGCACCACGCTATGAAATCTCACTGTGGGAAAAGTGCTCAGGAACACGGTGGCACCAGCCCACGGCAGGAATCATAGAATCATAGAATGGTTAGGACTGGAAGGGACCTTCAAAGGTCATCTAGTCCAACCCCCCTGCAAGGAACAGGGATATCTCCAACTAGATCAGGTTGCTCAGGGAGGAGAGCGAGGAGCTCTCCTATAGCTGTCTGCTTCCTCCTCAGCACATCAGCACAACTTTTGGTTGTCTTCCTCTCTGCATTGCTCACATTAGTGCTGCTTTGGGGTCTGTTACATTATATGGTCATACACTGAAAGAGAACACAAAGCAACCAAGAATTGCTTTTCCTGGGCCCAATACTCAGTATTTTGACTATTTTTCAGGCCAACTTCTAGTGGACTGGATCAGCGCGTAAGGCACCTAATATAAAGTAATTCTCCAACAGTTTGATTAATAGGGTCATAGTCAGCTTCAGTTCAGGTTCAACCTTTTTAACGTTTCATTATTTTACAGAGTAATAAATCAGGACAGCAGGAAAAGACGGATGTAGGAATGCCCCTGTCTGCCCATCTGTTTGTGAAGACAATGGGTCACAGGACAGCGGTTTCCAGGGTTGGGGCAGCTGATGTTAGAAAATCTACTGGAGAGGAGTTTGTATCAGAGCCAGCAACGCCCCGAGGCAGGAAGAGGAAGCTGGAAGGCGGTTAGTGTGTCCTACAGAGCTGGAGTATTGACAAGGGGAGGAGCAGGTCAGGGCTTCCAGGGAGCTAACCAGGATGAGATACCTCCTTGCAGACGGCAAGAGGAAAGGCAGCTGTGTGACACAGCCCACCATCCTGGAGCAAAGTGGGATGCTGCCCTTTCTCACGGAGCAAATGAGTCCGTTCCCATCCTTTCAGCACCAGCGGTGGCCGAATCAAGCTCTCCACGTAGGTCCTTAATGAGCTCGGTGTTACGGTGATGGAACACGGCTCCAATATCGTCATGGGAGACTACAGCTTAAAGAAAGAAAAGCCGAGTCGTGTAGGTCCAGTGCAGACTTCAAAGAGGAGAAAGCAGAAGCTCTGCAGTTCAGTTTGTGGGAAGTGATATAGATGATACGGATGGAAGAAAGTACGGAGATGTTTTTATGAGATTAAAAGAATAAGAGAAATAAGTGTAGAGGTTCAAACTCTGATGAAGCTGATGGAGAGACTACAGGAACACGAACTTAAACAGGAAGGGGAAGGACTGGAGGTGGTGAACTTAAAGCTTGACTTGTTAGGAAGGAGGGATGGAGGAAGAACAAGAGATCTGAAGGGATAAAACGGACAAATCAAGAACTAAGAAAGACTGTTATGGCCGTGTATTTTATATGGACTGAGACGTGTGGGACGACAAAAAGAAGTGGCTGTGGGAATCAGCAAGAGGTGACGGAGCCTTGGAAAAGAGGTTTTGCTGTTTGAACAGAGGATGATCGAATCATTCAGAAATTGTGAAGGGTAAGGAAAAAAATGGAATTCTGGTTTGGTCATCTTAAGCTAAAAACTCCATGGAAAAGTAGCAAATACCTAATGGATGTACTTTGCTTCTCGTATCAACTGGTTTGTTGTATGCCATGCAAACGCAGGGACAGCACATCGAGATGCAAATAAATTCATGTGTAACACAGTGAGAACAAGTCAGACTATGTTTGAAATTTTTACCCTATATTTAGAGCTTGCTGCTTCTATTGCGGAGCAAAGCGATTTTTATATAGAACAAACATTTCACTGTTTTCCATCTTACTTTAACAGGATTTAATTTTACTTTTAGATTTTAATTAGTTCTGTGAAGGGGCCTGGCACAGGATAAAATATTTGTCACTGTAACCTAAAGACCGTTCAAAGAGGTGTAAGTCACGAATCAGGGACCTGATTACCAAAATACTGTCAGCAGCTGGACTCTTCATATGAACGTACTAGTATTTGTGTACGTTGACATTTTAGGCATTTCTAAATCAAAGCTATTGTCCTCATTTCTGCTCCTGGCTGACTTACACCAGTAAGGGTATTTGGTTTTCCTGCAGCTTTCGCAAGCTGAGCTGCCTGGGCCACAAGCACCGGCAGCGCCCGTTTGCATTCAGTCATCCTACAGTTTTTATACACATGCTTTTCAAAGACCAGTGCTTTGAAACCTTATACTTACTTTTATACTAATTTAAATAGAAGTGAAATGTGAGATTCAGCCCGCTTGCTGACAGTGAACCTTTAATTACACCGCGAAGGCGTGGGCACAGCTAGAAAACTGCCTTCAGCACGCGCCTACCACTTGCTGGACAATCAGTAAGATGATTTAGAGAAGAAATCAGTTCTGTATTTCAGTATGGGTTTCTGCTAAACACTACGCAATTCAAAACTGGACTGAAATCCACGTGTTGAGGCTCAGCCTATTTTATTCTGCTTTCTTACCAGGTTGCATCCCTGTACTGTGTTATATTGCTATGTTTTGAAGCTGACACAGTACAGGAAAAACTAATGAAATCTATTAGACTTACAGTACAAAAGAGGAGAGATTTCTAAGAAATACTGCACAAAAAAGCACAGATTAAAAAAATGGAAGCAGCAGAGAACAGCAACTATGTGCCACAAAAAGATAAATACAAAAAGCTCAGCTCTCTCTCATAAGACACCCACAGTCTCCATCTGTCATCTCAACCCTTCCTCTCCCAACTGTTCTTAAATTAAATGAATGCTTCTAATGGGAGATTTTCTCATGAAAGCTTATGAGAATTCATCCAAAGACAAATTAAAACAACGCAGTGTAATCATGCAATTCACCTCTCTAACAGGTTGCCTGGCTTCACTGTTCACATTTACAAAAGCAAAAAAGCAACAAGAAGACACCCAAATAAAGAAAAAACAACTAAAGAGCAAACCTGTCCTTGACTGAAGCTGATACGGATGCAGGTCACTCCCTGCAACCGTTCTCATAGTTGTAGAGCTGAGACTAAAGGTTATTTTGGTCAACATAAGAAACTTCTGTAGGAATCTGACGGAACGATTTTATTCTTTGCAGGCCTTGCAGTTTGAACACGTCCAAAGGGAATCAGCAATGCTAAAACAATATATTATTTTTTTTCTTCATGTAAATAAAGACAGCTTGGGCTACCGAGTCTAAAGTGTTTTTTTAAATGTATTTTCCTACTCATCACTTATCATTCTAGTTGCTTTTAGCATCCTATCTAAGTTGAATAACATGTCCAGACTTTCGATTTTCACTTTTGTTTCCAGTCAGCTTAATTTTGTGAGCAGTAACACAATTCTACAGTGTTTGGGTCAGATGCATTTAATTTCTATCACTTGTAGCCTAGATAGATGCAATAGCAAAATTGCAGTGAAGTATTTCTATTAGAACAGTAAGTTTTAAAAGGAGCACACTTGAAAAGGAAACAGATCTTAAATTTGGACACATCACCTGTCAGTGCCTTCTGAATAATAGGTCTTGGTTTCCTCTATATTTAACCGTTTTGCTCTTTGAATTCACAGCAGGCAGGCTGATACCAAACGGGTTGTTTTCTTAGCTAATATCCCACTAAATTTAGACCTAGCAGCACAAAGGAAGGTAAAAGGAGACAAGCCACCGCTGCCGCCTCGGAGAAGTTCCCAGCAGAGGGTCGGGTCGAGGCTGAAGGACGCGTGGTCAGGCAGCCGTCAGGTCCACAACCATCGTGGCCAGCAGGTCCCGGGCCAGGGCGGCGCTGGGCAGCGTCCTTGCCCGCCGGGGAGGGCTGGAACCGCTGGACAGCCACAGACGGCTGACACGGCGCTGGCTGGGGGACCAAGGGCTCCGTCCTCCGTCTCCTCTGCTCCAGAGCTCAGCTTTGCCGCTGCCGCTGTCTCTTGTCCTTTCTCTGGGTCTCAGCAGCTGGTTGCAGCACTTGCTCCAGTGACGAGTCCCCTTGGATTTCCTTTCCTGTTGGC
Organism: Tauraco erythrolophus; assembly: GCF_009769465.1. Classification (NCBI taxonomy): domain Eukaryota; kingdom Metazoa; phylum Chordata; class Aves; order Musophagiformes; family Musophagidae; genus Tauraco; species Tauraco erythrolophus. Next base: position 22,620,177 of record NC_141479.1, on the reverse strand, counting down.
TTTAATCTCTCTTGCTCCCTCCGTGTCCTCCCGCTCTCTTTGCATGGTTTCCGCGCTCACCCTCTTCATTACCAAAGTGGCGCGGACTGTTGGAGTTCACGGTGAGAGGCAACCGCGTCCCCCCCGACTCCCCGGTCTCTGTGATTTTCTCTGTGTGCTCTTTCACAGTTTCTTTTACTCAAGTCCCTCACTGTGGTACTTAACCGCCGTGAGTGACAGAAATCCAATGCTGACCACTTCATTATCTGCCGACCTCGTCGCCGTGGCCTCCTGCCCCTCCATCTCTCTGGGGCAGGTTGCCCTGCGTCGCGAGTCCTTGTTAAAGGTCAAGACCCCAAACCATCAGAATCGGTCGTGTTGTTTCACAGTATCACCAGAGAAATCAGGCCTGTCGGATCTCATTAAAGCCCTATTTATGGTGGAACGCCTCTCCTGCAGCAGGATGAGCTGCTACCTTCGGAACGCAATCTTCACCAGATCCGATCAGCATCGCTCAGGGATTATATTCCACCAGTCAATCTCTCATAATCGCTCCCACCCTTATTGGCATGGCTACTGCTGTCCCTGCATGAGAAAGGAAATCCTCTTAAACAAATACTCTTGGCGGGAACCGGGCTCCGCGTGCCCATGGAGAGAGGCAGGATCGGGCCCCTCGGAGGGCAGGTGGCCGCCCGGGCGCACGCCGAGGAGCCCCATGGATACGCCCGGTTCACTGCGTCGTTCTTCACGGAGCAGCGAACCATGGAGACGCCTCGTGCTCAGTATCGTGCCAATGATGGAAAAGCGTTAACGGATCCTCTCAACACGCCTTTGAAACGAGCAGGGAACTGTCACCACCGCGCTGGAGCAGGGAAGTGACGTGACTTCCTGAGTATGACATCGCAAACCAGCAGCAGCACCGCACGCGTAATTACTCCCAGTCTTCTAAGAACTTCTTTAAATCGTGACTTTTATTACCTTCTCCTCTGACATGACCATTAAAACAGGGAGAACCTTTCTCTTTTAGGCTCACACCACAGTTTTAAGACACAGTCGTGGCAATGCTGGCACTGCACTGAGGAATTTCCAGAGAATGCTGCCAGGTGAGTCAAACGGTCAATAACATGATGCTTCACAGGTCTACCGGGCGTTTTACAGAAAGTTGCAGTGTGGCTACGTGTTGAATTGGTAATTTCCCCAGTGCACAATGCAGAAAATGATGCAAACCCATTACATGGATTCTGAAGACAATGAGAAATCTCAGCTGCCTAAATGAGAATAAGTCGAAAAGTAAACACAGAGACTAAGAAAAACGGTAAGAATAACACTGAGAACCAAATCATATCCAGAAAGAAGCCAAGGGATCGCTGTACAACATGGCAGGAGGGGGAGAGGCAGCGTATTAAATTCCCCAAATGCAGATGTTTCACTTTAATGAGAGATTTGTACTGATTGTCTGTTCTGCCACACGAGCTCCGAGCTGTGTACGACGGGGTCGCATGTCATGATTTTTCTATTACGCATTGACAACGTTTTAGCATTCTTTGCCTGAAACATTCCCTCTTGTTAGCTGATGTTCCTCCTGCTCAGGAACTGTTACAGAAGTTCAGCTGATGTGCCAAGGAAGATGCTGGTGCTGCTAAACCCAACGGAACACCGATGGAAAGAGAATGATTATTGGAGGAAAGAGGGGCTAAACCTTCCTGGATTGAGGAACCATAAGGGTGACCAAGCCCAGAGGCAAGGTCTGGATGAGTTTTTATACCACCTTCTTGGGGCTTTTGTTATTAAACTTAATGCCCAGAAAGAGGATGAACTCAGATGTCGCATGGTGAGAGGATTATCTTTGTACTGCAGACTGGGAAAGGCACACCTCGCGTGCAGTCCATGGCAGAATTTTTTAAAAATTCTTCTTCAAAAAAAGCATAAAAAGAGAAAAAACTAAAAAATCCGAAACTAGATGGAAAAAAGAGAATCTCTTAAGGAGTCTAACGGACAGCCCTAAAACCAAAGCACGTAGACTCAATATAATTTATTAGTGGCAAGAGAAGGCAGTAACTACATAGGAACAGCAAAGTTATCCACAAGGAGACTTACCAGGAGCTCAAAAACCTGAGGATGTGGTCCAGATTACAAGGCAATACTACGCCTGCTTTGCCCAGTTCTGAGCCAGGCAGGTGCACTTGCATTTTTAAGAGAATGTGTAAAAGAGGGACATGACGTATAAGAGAGGTGCAATAGCAAGTGGCCTTAACTAAACCAATCCTACGTTTTACTCCAGATTCTCAGGCAGGTTCTGGGAACTGAGAGAACGAGGTTACCACATGTGTGAAAAAGCCAGATGATCTGCTTTCTGGATAGGTCACTAATTGTGATATTTTTGCATCCATTTGGGTCAGCAGGGTCATAAAATATGACCTTTCCATTCTGCAAAGTTTCTTCTAAGTCATTCTCCTAAGAGCTTCTTTAATCTGTTCTTAACCAGAAACAGTGGGGCTATCTCAGTTGGCCTCCTTTTAACTTTTCGTGCACATTTACGGACACTTACTGAAAAGGGATATGATTTCAATAGGAAGAGAAGAGCTAAATTAGGCTAAAGCATATTTTACTTTAATTTAATACCATTTTTTGCTAATGCTGAAAATACACCTGTGTTATACCTGACATCGTTTAACGTTTCAGTATTTGCTCCATTAGCAACGCCTCATAAGAACAAGTCACTCCTGATGCCGGTGAGCACGGTGCCTTTGGAGGTTAGAGAAGAGGCCTCTCTGCCACCCCAGGAGAAGCACCACGCGGGCTGTTCCTGCTGCTCCCGTTCTCCGTTGGCCTGCAGTGAATTTGCTGCTTGACTGCAACACTGAAACTATCTGTCAAGTCCAAAGCAGAAAGAGAGTTTGAAAGGCAAACATGATCTGTGATCAATATCCTAACAAATCCAAAGGAAGCCCCAGCTCCCGAAGGGTTAATCCAGAGGAGAAAAGGCATCCGCATGTTTAGTGAGCTAATGTGTTTATTGATGGGGAGGCCTTTAAGTCCTCAACAGGGAAAAGCTTAGATAAGTGACGGGAAGTTCAAGTCAGACAACCTGGTTTGGGTGGAACGTGGCTATGTTTTCCGGCTGATTTCGGACTCCCGGGGTGTCCTCCCGCAGCGGGGGTCTGCACCCACCCAGAGCAGAGCCAAGCCCGTTCTGGAGCAGGAGTGTTCCCAGAACAGGGAGCAGATACACCGTAGACACCTCGCTCCAGCGAAGAGGGTGGGCTAGCACCCATCCCGCCTCTACCAGCGCCCTTCAGCGTGTTCCGACGGTCTCCGATACTCTCCCATCCATCGAAATTCTGCACTCGAGACTCGGACACTCGTGCTGATTTCTGTAGGGGCGTTCTGTAACGTACAACCCATCCGGACCACGTCCCCGCTCTGCGCCTCCGCTGCATGACCCGGAGCCACCTCTGCTGGCTCGTCCATTGCTGGGCATCGGCGCGGCTGCCCGCCAGCCTGGCGGGATGCCCCTGCCCAGGACCGCGCGGAGGAACTGGAGGAACTGCATCAGACCACCTTAACTCCCCCGCGTCCACCGCTGGTGGCTGCGGTCAATGCCAGGGTCAGGGGTCGGGTGTCTGCCTGCTAATAGAGTGTAAGCCAACATTGTCCTCAAATTGCTGGAGTAAAGGGACAATGCCCACCTCCTGCTGACGGCCATACCCCGGGGGAGGGGGTATCGGCTTTATTGGAAAACTGCCAGTCTGGGAGGTGATGGAAGTGGCTGATAGCAGCCACAGCCGTTTGATTGCCCCAAGAGCCGGCTGGCTGGTCGGAAACCCTCTGAAAGGCGGCTCAGTGACCGACCCCATGGAGCTGCGGACCCACGGCTGGGTTTTCCTCACTTGATGAATCAGCCCCGTTTGCCGGCCGGGAGCTCTGTGCCGGCTTTTCCTGCCTGATCAAAACCTCCCGGTGACCAGCTCAGGAGCTTCCGCGCTGGCAGTGCCTTCCCACCGCCTGACGGACGGACCCCGTGCGCTGGCACGAGCATCCTGCGAGCGAGACCAAGTGCGAGGGAACGTGGATTACACACAGTGCCTTCTGAACCACTTGAGATTACTTTAAAAAACAAGAGAAATTACAAAATTAGTAGGTGAGAGACACTACCAGAATTCAGGATAAGAGTAACATCAGAATTTTGAGAAATGTACAGTTTTTGATCTATCCCAGGCCATAGCATGCACGGAATTCAAGACGTGACTGAAAGGAAGACTCAGTAGATTTCTCTGATCTTCTGACAAGTGCCTGTGACTGCAGGTACCGTAGCTGCTACTGGAAAGATGTAACGCCAGTATATTCATTAGGGATTTCTAAGACCTGCCATATTGGGAAGGTATTGTAACTGAACTAGATACATCGCATTTGTACACTAGTCAAGAGATTACAACAAGATAATTAAATTAATGGTCCATCTAGCCAATACCCTGCATCAACAGCAACCAGTAACAGAGCCCTGTAGGCAAGAGGATGAAGCAAGTGAGCAGACAGTGATGCTTCCCCAGAAGCCACCAACAACTTGTGATTAAACAACTTTCTGAACTACAAGTCACGTTCCACTTTTTAGTAGCCCTCAATGGATTTTTCCCCCATAAATCTGTTCAGATGCTTTCTGATTACACGTGCTGCCACCATCTATAGCTGAAGAGCTGCAGGGCGTCACTTCGTCTTGTGTGAAGAAAATGTTTCATTTCTTGGAATTTCTTCCCGGCTGCAATTTTCCTTCGATGCCCTGTCATTCTTGTACTGGGACAGAGAGCAGACAGGAATTCCCTATTTACCTTGTCCACTAAATTACAATTTTACGACGGTCACTGCATCACATGCCAGTTGTCTCTTCCAGGCTGGGCAGACCTAACCTGCTCCGTACTCTTCCCCTGCCCAGACACTGTTCTCTACTTGATCACTTTTCTTGCACTTTTCTGAACTTTTTCCCATTCTTTTATATCGTTTTTGAGGTAGGACCAGAATTGCACAGGTTATTTAAGAGGCAGGTACATAAGAGATGCATACAGTGGCACAATGATCTTCACCTTTTTTCTCTACTTCTTTCCTAATAATTCCTTACGTTGTTTGATCTTTTGATTACCACTATGCACCAGAATAATATTTACAGAGAACTATTTACTGTCGCCTCAAGATCTCCCACCTGCGTGGCGGCAGTCAGCTCCACACTATCCACTGCCTCATCCTGTCATGTCATTTTTCAATAGGGGATTCCAGTTTTATGGCTGCTATGGAATTGTATCGTTGATAATTTGCATGTTTTACTTTTACTTTGGGAGTACTGTGTTGTGTTGCACTGTCAGAAGCCCTTTGCAGTCCTGCTCCTGTGTGCAGAGATTACCAAGAGATACCAGTGTCCCAAGTGCCTCTTCAGGAAACGAATAAATACCCCGGAAAATTGTTCCCTGCAGGCCTGGCAATCTGGTTTAGAATAGACGTGAGGAGGCGTGTGAGGAGCAGCATCACCGCGGCCTGAGAGGAGAACGGGCAAAGTACATGCTGGCACCGCTACTGGTGAAAGGTGTGAATTGGAAATACCTACATTTATGAGCTATTTTCTCAAATGTATTAAACTTTTAGTAACTTTGTGTCAGAGATGCTTGAGATCTTTCTGCCTATCAGCTGCAGACAGAAGAGACGTCAGATCGTGTAAGATGCTCAGAATAAACTGAGATATCAATGACTTCTGACTTCTTACTGCTGGTAGTATCCGTAAGCCTTACGGCCCCCAGAAGAGAGGGCTCGCAGCACGCCCAAGCGCTGCACGGTGGGTTTCCAGAGCCACTGGACAGGTTGGTCAGGATGAAGGTGCCTCCAGGCAGAACCCCCAGGGCAGCCACCATCCGGCCCTTCTGCCGAGGGCGCAGAGCGGCTCCGTGAGACGGCGCGGGGCCGGTCACAGCTCTGCAGAGCACGTGCACAGCTCTCCCAGTTCCGCTTTTATGGCATTACACGGTAACTCGTTAGTCGTGTAGGGAGTCGAGGAGAATGGGACACTGGATACAGCAGCTTTAGGTTTGATCTTTCCCACACTGGTTCAGTCAGCACCGATTGCAGTGGAAATACGGACACCGCATCAATGCGCAACCGTTTCGGACAGTTCTTGCACAAACCAAGGCTGAACCGACAGGGACCCCAGCCACAGGCTGAGCAATGCCTGTGTTGTCCTGGGAGAGACAGGAGCGGGAGCGGGCGGACGCCTGGGTGGCACAAGGACTCCCAGAGGCACCATGGCCACCAGTAAACTGGGTTCTCAGTGACAATGAGATTTCCCACGGTCAGAGCTGCTCCTGCTGCAGCTTTCCAACAGTCGTGCTGGACGCGAGAAACCCGTAACCAGTTCTGTGGTGGAGATCATCGGGCGATGAAGAGGGCTCGGGGCCGTCTGCCAGAGCAGGGGCTGGGGGCCGTGGTCCCGCACTGCCCACCGCACGGCACGGACCCTTCTGCAAAGTCCCCGGCTGGGAACGGGGCCCGAGCCCGAGACCTGGCGGCAGACGGACGGCAAGAGGAGCACGTTCGGCTTCCAGACTGCCAGCTCAAGACCCAGATTCTTCACACTGTTCACGGGCTGGGATTTTTGATGGACCGGGCTATCCAAGGAGACGCCACGGTTGGTTCCTGCTGCTCAGGCTTCTCCTTGCCTCGATTTGCATATTGAAGGATCCCACCGATGCCTGGCTGTCAGCAACGGTGACAGTTGTGGGGTTTTTTTAGCTTTATCAAGGGGGATTATTTTTAACCCAAATTATTTTGCATTGTAAATGTTTAAATCCACATCAAATCCAGATTAATGCATAAAATAGTCCAAGAGGGTATTTACTGGAAAAAAAAATAACAATAAGTCAAATTATTATGGCTAGTTCCCATCTGAAGTGTTTTAAAAAGGGGAAAGCCTGAGATTTTGGCTAAAATATCTCTTCAAGGAGAAGATTCAAATAAACCTCTCTGCGAAACGGCCAAAGTTTACACACAAACTGGAACCCTCAGTACTTTTTCACAACACGACTGGAATTAATAATGCAGATAAATCCTAAATAAATCAGGATTAGTGTTAACTACGTCTTGAGGTTTAATACGCTCTACGAAAATGAAAGGGGGCCGGCGGGGGAGGAAGGAGCTTTGCCTTAAACCTTGCCCGCGAGCGAGCGGAGCGGTGCCCGGGGAGGAGGGCAGGGGCGCGGGCGCTGGGGACCCCCGGGACCCGCCGAGCCGGGCAATCAAAGCGCCTCTAATCGCTGCCGCTCCGGGATGTGTTCAAAGGCTCTCGCCGGGCCACGGGCTGCCCGAGGTCACCAGTGAAATGCAGTTGGGGGCAGGGGGAGGGGTGTCTCGGATTTTTGGACAGCCGGGCTGTTTGGATCTGTTTGCAGGAGGTCAGCCGGATTGCAGTATTTTACCGTCTTATCAGCAAAAAGATTAAATTTCCCTTCGTGGTTAAAGAGCTCAGCCCCACTCTGAAGGAAAATATAAATAAAACTGCCAACACAATCGCCCTGAGTAAAAACTGCTGCAACGTGCCGGCGCTGACCGCGGAGCCGGGGGACCCGCTTCCCGGTGACCTCTGCACCGCCACCCCGCCGGCATGTCACTGGCATCCTCCTCCTCCTCCGCGGGGTTTAACCACCCCCGCGGGTCCCCGGAGAAGGGTTAAAGCTGTGAGTGAGCGAGGAGGGACGGAGGGACGGTTGGCTTTGCTGCTTCAGAAGGCTCCGGTCGCTCCGCCGGCGTCCCCACTGCTCTCCAGGGCTGTTCCACGTGGGAGCGAGGACAGTCCCCGTCCTCTCCTCCTCCTCGTGCTGGACGAAGCCAGGCCTGATGAAACACTCTCACTCTCTGATATGAAAGCAGATTTGAATTTTTTTTTTTTTTTTCCCAAAGCCACAGAGGAGTAGGAAATCGCTTCTTGTTCTCACGTGGTTACTTGGACACTCACTCCGCCGCTCTCCCTCTGCCCCGGCGCAAGGACAGCGCGTGCCCGGCGCTGCCCGGCGTCCCTCAGCTGCCAGCCTGGGCTGAGAAGTCTCAGAAATTTGTGGCCTTTTAAGAAATCTCATCTCCCATCTGTTTCCTGTTCCTTTTTTCAGCGCTTCCTCGGCGCTCACGCCAGCCCCGGGGCTCAGAAGAGACGAGGCCGCGTTCTCGTCTGCCTCGTGCCACGGCTCATTCCCGACACCTGCGCAAAACGGCGACAAACGCCCCGCAACAATCCCGCGTCGCACGCGGCTTCTGCCGTCCCTGCGCCCCCTACACCGGCGCGCGAGACAACGGAGACCTGGTGGAGCTGGGGCCGGAGCTGCAAACGTGCTGCGGGGTGACCATCTGAAAAGAGACTTAGAAATGTGATGGTTCCGAGTGATTTTTTGACTTTCTGAGTAATCTTTGGCACTCCGTAACGCAAGGCTGAGTTTAAGAGCTGCTTCCTTCCTGCTGCCGGCCGCGAGCGCGTCGGGTACGTGAGAGGGTTGTGCTAATTTCTGAGCAGGTACGAATCTGCCCGGCTCCGAGTAAAGACGGCTTCATTTCGAAATGAAAATGTTGATGGTATGGCAAGGATCTGGCAAAGAAATAAGCAAATGTGCCAGCAAAAAGCCTGCACCTAATAACGATGTTGACAAATCTGAAAAATAGCCCCACTCTTTCCATGGAGCGGTCAGTTTGCTAACCTTCATGATAACTCGTTGTTTTGGATTTTATGTGGAATATTTACATATGATTAAACATTGACCAGTAAGCAAACAGAGTAGGCTTTCAATAATTTTTAAATAAGTCGGACTTAAGCTGGAAATCATTCTATTTTATGTTACATATAGCAAAGTGCCAGTACTTAGCAGTCCTATTGCTGATGTTGGTTGTTTGGGTTCCTAAACACAACATCTGCTGTGGGAACGAACACGCGTCTCCAGCCTCCTCGAGAACAAGCCCGCAGGTCGGGATTTGGAGCTACAGACCCGAAACGATCCCGGCTGGGCCGGTGGCACCTCCCGGCAAGTCCCTGTGCGCGTCAGCGCACTGACCTCGGCGGCATTGGCAACTTGTTAGAAAGTGAAAGGAAATAAGTAACAAGCCTGTCTTTGCTTTGAAGGAAACTTAAGCATAGGTCTAGGAGGACAAAGATGAGATACAAAAATGTAAGAAAACCTCAGATATCTCCGATTACTCTAATCCTTGCAGAGTTAACGCTGACATTTTACAAGAAATAAGAGCACTGCATTCACCCACGGGTTCTGTGCTCCCAGCAACAGCCACCCATAGTGAGTATGAGGCCACCCACAAACTTCATAAAACCTTCGGGTGCGCTCAAACGAGACAAACCTAAAGGATGCCCTCAGGCAGCTGCAGAGCCTGTTGTGCCCGAGGCAGGACGGGCACTTTGCAGGGCTCACAACGGCTCGGGACACTCATTTGTGCAGGTATGTAGTACCGCCACGTAACATGGGGGACCTCTGTTTCCACCCCATACTGACCCTGCTGTGCACCCAAAAATCCCTTCTTTTGGCTAATGTTGAGATTTCAGCAAGCACGTGCAGGCACCATGGTGTGTGGCCCAAATCCACCAACTCATTCATTGCCCTGTTCAAAGAAAATAAGTGTATTAAGGGTGACGTCAGAGCCACGGGACCTGGGGCAGGGCCCCAGCACTGCCAACATCTGCCCGAGACAGACCAGTCCTGCCTCAGCCCACTTCCCCGTGCCCTCTGCCATCTCTGATGGACCAGGAGAGCGGAGCTGCTGTGCCCAGCCTGGGCAGCCGGGTTTGCCTGCAGGCACTGAATCTGCTGTAGAGTTGCAGGGACCTTTTCTGGACTGGCTTCACCAGTCGCAGAAAAACGTTTCTGGAGGTTTTCCCAGGGTTCTCAACGTATATGTTCAGAACCCATGGGATACTAATAGAGAATAGAAGCCATTTTACTTGTACTGTGATGTTTAAACATTTAGGATTTGCCTTCAGCTGTTTCCAATACCAGAAAAGGGGAACAAAAAGGGAGGGGGACACGTCACTGAGAAATACGTCCGTTGCCATGACACGGCAATGTAAGGTCAGACCCTCGTCCTCGTGGGCAAAACTGGAGTGAATGGAATGCACTGGGTGCTGACACACAAACAGCCAAGCTTGGTCATATTCCTTAAAAACCCACATGGTACTAGCCACGTGTGTTTGAAAGGAGCAAACTTCCCAACACTACAGACCCCCACGTGGAACAGGGGCTGGAATAAACAACCTGAAAACCTTCTGTGAAAACTGGCCACCACTTAAGAACAACTTACTTGGTGCCCCAAAAGCTGCAAATTTTGATTCACAAGGAAGTTCATACATCTTTGCTAAAAGAGGATGTGAAAGCGGTTATAAAGAACAGGAATCGAAGTATAACAAATTAAACAAGGAAACATCTGCGACAATTAGGATAAGCCAAAGCTAATGTATGTGAACGACTTGTGTGAAGTCAAACGTATCGAGCATTACCAACAAACGCTCACAATCAATAAAACAGAGATTTTTGAAGTTCACCTTTGATACAAGAACTTCTAATAATTGATTATTATGTGCAATAATTAACCGTTACTAAACAGAGAGGGTAAAAATGTCAATAACTGTGGAATAAAACATTCCTGGTGCATATTTGTAACCAAACTAGTTGATGTAAATATATAACCAAAGTCATATAACAGTAAAGGTGTAGGTTAAATAGCATCTGTTAAATATAAAGATTTTTAAATTACCAAGTCTGAACACTTGTATCTAATAATTTTAAAATAATCATTTGGAAACTCTTCAAAGGCTTTTGGCTAATCCTTAACATATCTTTGAGAAACGTGAAAGTCTCCAGAAGACTTGGGAGGAAGTTCAGGTACAGGTCTACATGGGTTTGACCTATACATGAAATAAAAGATCAACACTTGACATGTGACAGCAAAGAGGTGAAGGATGGAAACATGCTCAACTCTAACTAACGTTATGGCACTGGAAGTAACTACTTTTTTTTTGTCTCAGCAACGTTCATTGTGACGACTCTTAGATCACCAAATCTAACTCATAACAAAGTTGTAAACCTGTATCAAGCCCTGATTATCCCAAAGGACGTCTATCAGAACAGCTTCTAGACCTCCATTCAGAAATGGAGAACCCAACACTTCACATGAGAGTTTTTGTCCATGACAAGGGAAGAAGTGGAGGTCTGACAAAAACTGTCCGGGAAGGCAAGAGAAAGAGCCATGGCTGACCTGGATATTAAAGCAGTTGCAGAGGAAGAGCCCTGTTCATTACCTCAGGGCTCAGCAGATTAGAAAATGATGATACTCTTAAAAATATTTTGATTTGTAGGGAATCATCATGGTTGTTCAAACAACAAGTAACAACATTGGTGTTGGACGCTGCAAGGCGGAGGAGGCAAACCTGTGGAGAAGGCTGCTGGAGGAGACCGGAGAGAGGAAGATGAACAAGGAGCTCGTGCGAGGGGCAGTTTGCTGGCAGCTGAACTGAAAGACATTGGAGGAACTGAGGGTACACATCAAATATAGCTCAAAAATGAGAAAACCAGCATTTGCTGACAGTCAACCAGCACTTGCTGTCTGATACGATGAGCCAATTTAACGAGAAGTTAACCGATCCGAGAAAAGGACGGTGTAACTCCAGCAGGAAGGAGGGAAAACCACGTAACCAAATTTGTGCCAGTGACTCAACATGCAAATTATGCATGTGAAACGAGTCTGTACACTGCACAGCAACTCTGCGATAAAGTATCTGAAGAAATGTAAATTCTGGGAACCACTGCGGACGAAGGCTGGAAGTCACTCCGACGGGAACGGTAATTCGGACAGCGGTTAAGTCAGCGAGCTTGGAGGACCTGATACTGGCAAATGTTCCTTATGGCACATCAAAAGCATTTTATTTTTTTCAAGGTACAAATAACAATGAAGGCCTGATTGTAGTCAAGGGGAAGCTAGGCAGCAAGGATCATAATTCAGTTAGATTTTTAAATAGTACAGAAATTAACCCTAATAAATGAATAGTAATTGTGCTTATTTTCAGCAAGGCAAATGAGGAATGAGAGAAACATTGGCCAGAATTGAGTATAATGAAGCAAAAAGAGAAAAGTTTTCAAAGCAGAATGACAATGGACTTATTTCAGCAACATGATTAATTTTGATGTTCATGGGATTTATGCGTATGCTTAATATCCTTCCTGAATGGATATGGATTTTTAACGCAGATCTATGTGCTTCAGTGAACTGGGGCATGTGTCTTACGCTGCATAATTACGAAATTAAAGAGAAAAATAAACAGAGAAACTAGGGATTGCCAAAAGTTTTGCTACAGGTTCCATGTGCAGACACAGGCTCGACTTCGAATACCCACCCGCCCGTTCAACTGGCACAAACTGATGCTATTTCTTCCTTAAATCACCAGAGCAATTTTGGTGAGAATAGTTTGCTCCAAAGAATGCTGCCAAATCACACAGAACTATGAGCTGTTTGTCAGACTGTGTGAGCACATCTAAAATCTCCGACACAGGGGTGCTCAGCTCGGGAAGCCACCGTCTCCCGAACCCACAAACAACGTTGCTCTGGCTCTCGCGACAGGACCAGGCTCAGCAGCTCGGGGGCCGCAGGACGTGCTCGTGCCCGCAGACGGGCACCGTTTGGGAATTTGGCTTTTACGAGTCATCTTAGCAATTTGTTCTTTCGTTGCACAGCACGTAAAAACGTTTGACATTTAAAAAAAAAGATTCTAACTTTGTAGATGAATGCTGCGGTGCTTTTTGGAGAAAGGGGAATTGCATAGTTGCCTTTGCAAACCTCAGGAGATTTAATACGCCTGGACTGATAAAACCAGTGGCTGCTCAACTTCTTCCCCTGTCCAGCTGGCTTCCTGATGTCTCTCGCAGGAGATGAACGCTGGTTTATGACCGTCTATGAGCCTTCCGAGGTGTCACATCTCTGGTGAGGGTAACTGCAACGCACAAGAACTGCCCATTGCCTGGGAGCGCTTGGTAACGCTCTCCAAGACCTCGGTAATGTCTCTGAGGACCATAGAGAAGACATGCTCGGGTAGGAATTGATCTTAGTTCTCTTCCAAATACTTTGGAAATGAAATGTCTCACTGGAAAAAGGTACTGTTTTTAGAAAACCTGAAATTAATTACATTTCAATAAAATTTCAGATTTCTGTATGTCCGTATCGAACTCGATCTTCCTTAGTTGTTCCCTGAGGATTTTGCAGCCCAGCGCTGCTCTGTTTATATACAGACTCTGAAAAGCAACCCTGTTTATACCAATCAATTTGCGGTGCAACAAATTGCAGAAAACTGAGTGAGCTCATTTTCCGTATCTGATATGATTAAAACATTTTGCATGTGGAAAAATAAGCTATTTTTGAGGTTGCTGGTTAATTTGACCGAGCAGCCGTTGCTGAATGCTTCACGAGTACAGGATGCCAGAGGAAGTGACGGCAGTTGTAAGTCCAAGGAGACTGTTCTCGAGACCTACAACTCATAGAATAACCTTAAATTGTGTTCTTTGTCACCAGACGTAGTTCAAGTAGTAAGTTCCCCTGAGCACTTACATGTCCAGATTTGTTCCATTTTTTTTCCCTGTAGAAGTGATGTTTTTCACTGGGCTTCCACACAACAAGTAGCTACAGAAGATAACCCCTTCATACAATACAGAAGATGCAATAATCCTGAGATTTTTTTTTATTTATTTCTTGGCAGACTTTTCCGTCTTTGCCATCTCTTATTTTCCTATTTTCTAGTCAGTACATATACCAGACTATGTTTTTAAGTAAAAACCCCACAAAACGAACCAACCAAAATTCAACTATACGTGTATCAGTACATCAGAGAACGATAATAATGTGATGAAGATCAGTACAAGCTTCTGGCTCACCTTTCTCTCTACATCTAGCCCATTTGAAAGAGCACTGACAGAAGCAATTTCTTGCAACGCGCACTGTTTAAACCAGTGTAATAGAGTCTTCCCCCCACCTCCTCCTCGGGGTCTTTCAGCTCTCAACCAACTAATGATTCCTCTTCCCTCTCTCCTTTTTCTCCTCTGGAAAGAACAGCTTTTCTTACTTACGTTCTCCCCTCAGAACCTGTAATAGAGCAGTAGATTTCCACGTCAGAAGAGATAACTGAAGATTTAAGCACAGTTGCTCATGGTGAGGGGTCCCTGAACATGGGCCGACAAACTCCACCTGGAACTGGAGGCAGAACAGCTGCTTCACCTCCGCTGGGTCTAAACTCATTTGGGACTGTCGGTCCCCACGTCCCTGAGACCTCCCCTGTGCTACCATAACTGAACACAGAGTTATCCAGCACCAAAACGCATTGCATGATGTACACACGTTTCACGGGAGCTAGCTCGACCGCCCACGTGCACAAACGCGGTTGTTCTTCTGCTCATTCCTGCACCAAGCTCATCCTGTGAGCACCACAGCATATGTTTTGAAAAGATATAATTCAATCTTCAACTAAAAATGCTAAGTGACAGAGATTTCGTCATCTCCCTAAATAACTCGTCCTAACAGTCTATTAGTTTCATTGAATAAATATCTAGATTAAGTTTCTCCAATTTTTCACTGCACAGTACATTTTCCAGACCACCAATCTGTGTTGTAACTCTTCTCTAAACTCTGCACAGTTTTCTTTTGAAGATACATTGACCAAAACTAAACTCACTGATGAGAGTAGCCTCACAAGTGGTGTAATACACTTTGTGATGCCCATGCGGTACATGGACAAGAACTTGTTAACACGTCGCTCTGAAGCTCATGTTCAGTTATCTAGCATGACCCCAGGTCCTTTTCTAAGACACAGTAGTTTTAGCTGCTAGATAACCATGACTGTCTGAAAATCAGGTCCCTTTCCAGCGTTTCAAGCTGGATACCCAAAATTACGAATGAGTTTGGTCTACTGAGCAAAAGGTTGGTTTTTAAACAAAGAGGTGTAAGATATTATACTAGATGGCAGATTTCAGGAACTGAAATGAGAGATCATGAAGGTGCTGGAAATACAGAGAATTAAGGGAAAAAAATTCAATAAATGAATACACAACTAATAACTGACTCTAGAGCCAACTTTCATAGGAGAGGAGGGACACGTTAAGGAATGTGGAAAGTTAATGTTTCCCTATGACATTTAAAATATAGTATTTCATTTGGAACTATCATCTTCTGTACCCATTGATCGTGAGGGTGTGATCTTCATCTTCCTCATCTCCTAACCTCCATGTTTTTCACTACTGTCCCTTTTATTTGCCCTTAAACTAGATACTAATATTTATGGAATAAGTATCACATTTTCTCATGAGCTTAGCAGCAAGCACTGTGACAACCATATCCTGATTTAGATGCTATTGACATAAAAGTAGGACATAGTAACAAGTAGTAGTAGTAGTAGTAGTAGTAATAATAATAATAATAATAATAATAATAATAATACAAAGACTCTCAACTGAAGTCTCTTTATCAGTGCAAACCATAACTTAGGAGAAGTGAATGATAAAGTGCACAAGAGCGTTACAGGTACTGCTGAAAGGCACGGTATTCTACTAGGGTTTGACAATTAAAAAAGTGGTCAATCTCCGGAAAAACTTCACAGATAATTCAGTAATAATCTATTATTATCCAATATGTGCTGTCTCTAACACTCCTACCCTAAAAATCGTGTCTAGGGATGTATATGTATGTATAGAGATATATTTCACAGGGAGTACACAAAGAAAGCCGGGGTGATGCTCGGTGTTAACTTTCTTCTGAAGTGGTTAAATGAATGCCGATGTTCTCGGCACCACCTGATTAACCTGTGCAACTTTAGCGGAAGGGACAACCCAGAATAACAAAATAAAGAGTAAAGAATTATCTCCCCCTGCCTCACGTCACTTGGCTGCGTTCTCCATATGGCCAGAAGGAAAAGCCATCTCCCATTTGCCCACCAAACCACATATTTAATCCATGTGCTTATGTCAAACTTAATTACAGCACATTTGGCATAAAATAACAATCCACATCCTTGGAGAGGGGAACTTAAGTAGTTAATATGTGTGATTGAATGAAAGTGCTTTGCTGAATGTTTATGAGAAACCCAAGACGAGCGAAATGTGGTGATATTTTAACCGTTTAAGCACCAGCCCTCCTGTCCTGCGCTGGAGCCCCACGTGCCCCCACGGCACCTGCCCCGCCGCAGCGCTCCCACGGGAGCCTCGCTGCGAGAGCAGTGCTCCGGTACACAGACCTGGCCGAGCCTCGCCCAACGAGCTCACCGTCCTCTCACCAACAAAGTCACGCTATTGCCCGGGAGAGGGTTCCATACCTGCTTGCACCCCTACTTGATGCCCCACAGTTTTCAGAGACACGAAACTTTGCCCCAAGAAGCTGGGGATTTCCTACAACAGAGGCAGTGGAGATGCTCTGCTGTGGGTCGTGGTGGAGAACAAGCGGTTCTCCTGACCAGGGGATGGATGGCAAAACTCAAGACCTCCGCCCAAAAGCTCTCGCCCCAGGGCCGGCAAGAGGCTGTCCCACCGTCAGCCACCAGACTTCTTCGGGCTGCTTTGCAACTGCTGCAGCTCCAAAGGCACGGCACAGAAATCCGTGCTCTGGGTTTTAAGACCAGCAATGACCTTGCAGTCTGATGTCCCATAAGGCAAACCAGAATTTCACAGATACTCCTGCGCTGAGCTTCAAAGGGCGTTAAAGCTGAGCTGTTTTTCTTACAGAGGAACAAAGACTGATTTAAAGGCTCCAAATAATGTTTTCGTTGTCTTTTTTTCCTCTCACTTCAATGTCCAGTGAGTGGTTCCTTGTGCACGGGCCAGGTGGGCTGGGCAGGCACGGAGCCCAGCACCAGGCGAGACCACGGCAGCAGTGCCTGCTGGGCAGCAGTGCCTGCTGGGCAGTGGTGCCTGCTGGCCCGCGGCGTGCGATGGCCCCGGGCTGGGAGACAGGAGCTGGAGAAGACACTGAATGGGATGGACACGGGCACGGCCGCGTTCAGCCCCATCCTGTCCTCGCCGGCCGGCTGCGGCGGGCAGAGGAGCGTGCCCGTGGAGCAAGCACAGATCCCCACCGCCTCTGAGCACAGATCCAGCTGCACAGCGGCCGCCGGCACGGTCTGCAACCTGCCCTTGCAGGAACGCTGCTCGGCAGCGTGCCCGGGCGAGGTGGCTTCAGGATCACTGCGAAACAGGATCCGAGAGCGCCTGGCAGCAGCGGGAGCCCTTGGATGGTGTGCATACCCTCAGCCGATGTCGGGCACCCTCCTCGCGGGGACCCGTGGGCGCAGGACGAGGCACACGCTGGCTCCAGCTGGCTCCCTGGCCCATGATCCTGGGCAGCAGGAGATGCAGCCAGCAGAGACTCAGCGCGTGCTTCAGGAAGGAATCAAAATTCACAGCACCGACGTGGAACGGCGGGCAGGTGGGAGCCGTTCACACGGACAGCCTGAGAAACGGGTGTGCGAGGAAAGGATGGAGCCAGGCTCCTGGTGGGGGTGCGCAGCGAAGGGCAGAAGTCTGAACAGGGGAAATCCTGAGCAGGTACTCAATAAAGTATTTCATGGAAGTAGTCAAAAAGTGGAAGAGGCGTCCAGAGAGGTTGCAGAAATTTTTAATGCCTGACTGGAGAAGGCCCTCGGCAACTTGATGTCTGTTGGCCTTGCTTTCAGCGGGGTTTGGACAAGGTGACCTCCACAGGTCCCTTCCCACCTAAATTACACCACGATAACCAGGAAGGCGAGAAATGCCGAGGTCGCCGCAGTCAGCGCCGGAGATCACAGAACGCGGAGCAAAGTTTCTGTATAAGAAATGGTTTCTGTAGATAGTGCAGGGAAAGAATAAAAAGTGTTCAGCAATGACCTTGATACAAGGAGCAGGAACAAAGAGGAAATAGCTGAACGTGGCAAGGAGGTTATGAGCCCTGGTAATGGCCTGCTCCTGCTCTCATACAATGGGAATGGAAAATCTCCTATTAACTTCAGTGACACTGGACCAGGCTCTAAAAGAGCAGACTCTAAAGTGGATGACAGTGCCAGAAAGGAGAGGAGGAAAGAAGGAAAAACTTAAGTTTCACTTTCATCATGCTGAGTACGAGTTAACTGCTGAAACTCTATTGTTCCCTATTTCAAAAATGAAAATAAATAGTTTACCACAAATACGGTGGAGTGACTGCTGCTGGAGTTAATTGGCTCCGATTCTTTAAAAAGGCGGCGTGACTTTCTTGTTGCCAGAGATTAATTGCTGATGGTTTATCGGAGTTAGTGTGGGTCCTTCACCCTGCCCTGGATATAAGAAAGGTGACAACGGCCTAAGAACTGTCAGATCGGGTGCAAAATCCCGAGGAACGTCCGCTATACAACAATTTAACCTGAGCACCGTGTGTTGCATTTTACATCACCATCGTTACACTTCCTCTGCTGGTAAAAATTAATATTAGTTTGGACACTAACTGAGAATATATATATATTTTTATATATATATATATATGTACCTCCTAGTGGTAGCAGGAATATGGAGGACAGACTGGTTACGGAGCCTTCGATATCTAATTATACACACAATACAATCGTATCGTTCTGCGCCTTACAACAAAGTGCACGCTGTCGAAGAAGCTGCAGAGTTTCCATAAGAGCCATTGTTTTATCCAGGGTGGCTAAAACACTGCCCAGACTAAACCATAAATTATATTTTTGGTACGGGGAAGGTTATAAGAAGAAAATACCAAGATTTGTCAAAACCGCCGTGGAGCAGGGCTGTTGGCAGCCGGGGGTCACCGCTCGCTGCCACCGCTCGTTCTGGGTCTCGCGGGGTTCTCGGTCCTTCGCGCCGCGTGAAGCAGCAGTGGCCCTTCCTCCCCGACCCATGGCACACGCTGCCCCGCGCCAACACAAAGCTGAGCGGCAAATACCTGTGTGTCACGGCACAGCGGTGAGCGGGCGCTGCCGAGCCGCCGGCAGCTCTGGCCCCCGGCACTGCCCCGCGCACCAGTTTGGTCCCAGTCACACAGCGGCCGGCGGGCGGCCGGGGAGGGGATGTGGGGCCACCGGCCCGCGCCGTGTCCTGCCCAACGCGCTCCCTGTGCTCAGCCACAGCCACCGCTGACCGCGGATGGAAACGAACCGTCCCGGCATCGCCTGGCCCCGCTCGGGGAGGCTCAGGCGTCTGCCAAGCGCGGTGCCCTCTGCCCCTCGGGGCTGCAGCGAGTTCCCCTTCCCACGTCTGCCGGAGAGCCCTGTCTGCTTGCAGAGACCCAGGATTCCAGGCAGAGCTTTCCCATGCCATCGTCCCTCAGAATAGCTCCGCTCTCCGTATTTTTAGCAAGGCTCTAATGGGCCAATATGTTTGATTTTCCACTGTTTCCAGCCCAGCTCAAGCCCGGCTCCTCGGCAGGCTCCCCGAGTTTCTGCCGGCGCGTCTGGCCGGTGTGGCGGGGACGGGGCACGTGGGGCGGAGGAGCCTCGGAGATGGTAGCTCTGGCAGCAAGAGCTGCTTTGCATACTTGGAGTTGTACAAAGCTGATTTTCTGAGAGAGAGAAAGCCGGAGAAAGGGGTTTCTGTAAGTAGCGGAGACAATGAGAACAAGGCAGGCACTATGCCAAGCACGGGATGGCTGCCAAAACACATATCATTAGCTTGGACCAGCTATAAGCAAGGAAATGAGAAACATATGTTGGAGAGCAAGGTTAGGAGCGAGGGACTATGGGTCAGTGACAGTCGTCCGAAAACTTTTCCCTTGTTCTTCAGCTGTGGCCTGATGGTGTCAGATGTCATTCTGACAGCCTTCATTTCTCATGACGGCCCGGCTTATTTCGGCCTGGTTGTTTTTTTGTTGTGTTTTTTTTCCCCTCCCCTAATGGGAGTTATTGAGAGAAAGAAGAGAACAGACAAGAAAGCTTTTGCCATTTTTTTTCCCCACAGTTATGGGAAAATAACCTTGTTTTCTGTGATGTTCTCTGAAATCCTCACCCTTTACAAAATAACGGTGTCTCGGGACTGGGATTCTGCCTGGCCCTGGTGAAAAGAGAAGGGTGGGTAGTGTATTCCTAAGTAGTTCTTGCTGTTCTTTCTTAGATATAATTAGATGCACCTCATTACCTCAAACTAAAGGCCTTTTGTACTTCTTCGGGGCCGTATTTCCTGAAAGCCATGGCACACCACGGCTTGCAGCATCCAGCCTTATTTTAGCACGTTAACGGTGTATTTCTAACATTTTTACCCTTTATCCAAGCTGTTTGCAGATTATTTCATTTTTCTCCAAAGACTATACCCAGATGATACGTTACTCACTGACATTTAATGAAGTGTTTGAAGTTCCCGCTCCCTTTCCCAGCACAATTATGTCTCTTCCTCCTTTGATGGAGCTTTCACTAGATAGCACCTCAAAGATCATTGCTGCTTCCCTCCCAAGGCTGAGATATTCCCAGACAGAGAAGAGCCTAACAGGGATCTTAGGCAGCATCCCAAGAGACTTTGGTTTGACTACTGTTGTGCAGCAGCCTACAGCTGAGCTTGATGGGTGCCTCCACTTCATGAGCGCAGTGCCGAGGGCTGGGCTCCCTGTAAAATCCCAGACAGCCTCAGATCTGAAACGCAGAAGAGGTAAGTTTTGCTTTTGGGCTTGGATCCCTCGTCCTGGAAAACGTGTGTTCTCCGGCTCTTGCAAGCCCATCAAAGACGTGTAACAGGTGCCAAAACAGAAACGGGCAATAACGTGTGAACACTTTTGATAGTTGGAGATATTGCATGTGACCCACATGGCATGGAGGCCAGAGCTACTCAGACCTCAGAGAATGTCTTTTACAATCGTTCAGTCACTGGGTGGTTTGTTTTTGTTTTGTTTTATTTTGGTTTGGTTTTGTTTTTTAAAGTCCAAAGATTAACTACCTTTTTTTTTAAAAGAAAGGTTCTTTTGCATAAATTTGCCTCGATAGTTTGCAGCCAAAACCATAGACTAAACTTGCGATGGTCAAGTATTCCATCTACTTTATTCTATTTTATCTGTTTGCTTGCTTATACATGTAAGAAATTTTTTCCTTCATCATTTGCTTTTGCATTCATCTCATGTAATACAACTGCTGCTCTTTGCTTACATGCTACTCATTTTGATTCAGGGTAAAAATCTTCATCCCTAATCTGCCAAAAGCTTGTCAGCCATGGTTTGCATACTGTAGAAGAAAAAATAATAAATCCACTAAATATAAACTTCTATACCTATCTCTACACGTTGGTCTGCACAGAGGTGTCTGAGTTTATGCTGGAGAACTGCTTCAGTGTTAACTCAGAAAGGAAAACAACAACTGAACCAACCACACAGCACATGGATTTTCTGCAAAGTTTTCCTATTCTAACGATAGATGTGAGAGGCTCCATGTTTTTCATGGAAAAAACATGACATCAGCAGTTTGACAGTGTGGACTGGCTGTTGGGCATCTGGGGTCCACTCGGCCGTTGAGCAGTGCTAGCAGCAGCACCACGTTCTCCGTGCCCTTTGTTGAGGATGTGACAGCTCTAGTGCAACGCGTGGTGTGTTCCCTCACAGGACGTGGTTGGCATGATGTCAGTAAGAATACGGAGAAGAAAGGTTTTACAGTGCCATCTACGGCATTGGCTGCGGTTGGTCTGATAGGAAACGATCCGGTCACCTCTCGCCTTACACCTCGGTTACTCTTGCTCGTTGTCCGAACCCTGAAGAGCTTTAGTCTCTTTGCAACTGAAATGACTGAACTGTAGGGATGTCTTGGTGGAAACTGGACTCTAAGGCACAAGAAGTCAACCCAGATTCCTCATTCTGGACTAAGGTCTAAGATGAGAAAAATAAACAGTACTCTACCACATTTTCAGGAATTCTTGGTAAAGAAGATATTAACCTCTAAGTTAACGATAAGTTAAATTCAAAGTTGATGACACGTACTAGCTCAAAGGCGCTGCTGAGTTCTGGAGCGTTACTCGCTGAGGAGCGTATTCCAGCTCTCGCGTTTTATCCCCTGGAGGAATGCACCTTGTGGGAAGCATTGGCTATTTTCGAAAGCTCAATTTTTCTTCTCTAAACTTAAAATCACATTAAAGTGTTTAATTCAGATTTACAAAGCAGCAGGTCACTCAGATCCAACAACATGGATTTGCCAACAATTTTGGACAGGAAATTAGGGGGTTCTAGATAACCATTAATTACATTTAAAGGCAATGACTTCAGCAGAAATTCTTCCCAAACTCATAACCACTATTACGATGTAATTCCATTTTCTCTGCTGCTAAGGCTAAGCTTAAGAAGGCCCAGCCCTTTCCACGCACCCCTTTATTTTTGGAGCTGGAAGGGAAGGCTTTGTTTAGCCAGGATTTTTTAAACCTCAGTCGTCTCACTTGTGGTGCACAATGTGGCTGCTGAAACTGCTGTGTCAGCACAACTGCAGAGATGGCAAACCACAGCCTGGCAATGGGACCACATAAGGGGGAGGTGTCTGGAATGCCGAACTTCAGCCTCCACGTCTGATGCCCGTTCCGCAGAGGGGCCATAAGCCGTGCAGGCTCATACGGCTCCGGGTATCCAGACATGACTTGATGGCCGTTGTGTTCTTAAGAAGAGCTTCCTCAGCGATTCCAGAGAGATTAACCAGCTGGCTGGGTACCTGCTCCCAGGGAGAAGGTTAGTGGGAAGCTCTTTTCTCCCCGCTGCTTTAGAGAACCTGTCCCTGGTGCGCGGGAGGCGGCCGACCTGTCATCCCGCACAACCAGCCACGAAGGGCCAGCGAGTGAACGGGGCTGAGACGGCAACCGGCCAGGGACACAACCCAAAGAGCCTGATCCTCCTCTGTCTGCACCGCGATGACGTTAATGCAAGACAATATCTCAAAACAGATACTGCTTGATTAAAATTATAGACTCCAGCTAGAAAACAGCTAAGCAGAGCTGAGAATGCGGACTAAGGCGACTAAGTGGAACTGTGCAGTGCTAATTATAGTCTCAATCGCGTATTTCAGTTTTCACTCTGCTCTGAGGAAGGGTTACGAAGAACACAAGCAGCTTCAGTAAGTGTAGATGGATGCACAAGGACTTGCACGGTTCTTTGGACGCGTTAAAACACAGAGAGGCACTGTCCGCAGAGCTGGAACCAGCCAAATCAGGCCTTAGCTCCTTTTTACCTCTATTTCATTATTTTCACCGTATTGTCATCACAGGCAGTTTTTTCTCAAATGAATATGGATGTGTGCAGTAATATTTCATGTATCTTATGTTTATTTTATATGTCTTTAATCAGCTTCCCCCCAGCAGAGTTATGACACATTTGAGGTGATAGTAAAGAAATTTTACTTAGTGTTTGCTATCAGCAGATAAAGTTTCTTCCTATTGACCATA
Source organism: Tauraco erythrolophus (assembly GCF_009769465.1). NCBI lineage: Eukaryota > Metazoa > Chordata > Aves > Musophagiformes > Musophagidae > Tauraco > Tauraco erythrolophus. The sequence goes on along the minus strand of NC_141479.1, from coordinate 22,596,799 downwards.
TTGGACACCACATAACTATAGAAATACAGGGGGTATTAGCGTTTGCATTGAGCAGAACTCGACAAGTCCTTGAGCAGCTTGATCTATTCGTAATTGCTTTGGGCAGGGGCTTGGCCCAGATGATCTCCAGAGGTCTCTTCCAGCCTAAATTATTCTGTGATTCCCCGATTTTATTTTCTGCTTTTAAGGGAACACCACATGTTCCTTTAGCAAAACAAAACGACTCATCTAAAACGCCTGCGTGATGGCACGTGGTCAGGTGGCATTATTTAACACAAAGCTGTGGCTTACAAATCACTGTGCAGCTGCTCTGTATATAGGGGGGTGTGCGTGCACGTATACACACACCTCAGCACCTATCGACAGCTGGATCACAGAGCAACACAATCCCTGGACCTTCAGGGGTGGTTATTAGGTAATCAACTAACATACATCAAAAAATTTGGAAATGCCAGGTTGGACATCAAGCTGATTGAATATTAAACAAAATTTCTGATGTAGGTCCTGTAACCACTTAGGGACTGGAAAAACAGGGCGGGGTAAACGGGCCAAGAAATACCTATATTGAAAGACAGAATATGTGCATTTGCACTTAGCTTGAAAACAGAAGCAGCCAAGGTGCAGAACAATTTTCCACATCCCTCTAAAGGCTCTCCGAAAGCTGATGTCAGCGATCCTTCTCATTTCGAAGGAGTCAGCAGGTGTTTCTCCCACTGCACCGAGCTGCGCCCCAGCAGTGTCGGGGACCCCGTCCCCCCGCGCCGCCGTGGGGCTGCCCACGTCTCCGGTCGCACGCCAGAAGCTGCCTCTAGGTATAAAAACACACCGAGGCTTTCGAAAAGGGAAGTTGTGCTCAAGCCCACAGAAATGGCTGTTCCTGCCCCTGTCTGAGCTTCCTCTGAGCTGTCTCCAGCGCGTGCATTTGTCTTGGGACAAAAACGCCGTTCTGAAGCCGATACATTCATTACGACCTCGTAAGAGGAGACATAAACTGCAGGGCAGCCTGATCATTTCTTCCTGCCTGAGGATCCAGCTTTACTCTGGAATATCACAGCCTGAAGCTTTGTAAAAATTTATTCTTATTGAGCAAAAACAAGGATGAAAAAGTGTCAGGGGAGAGGAACCCTGCGACAACGGGCATCTCACACAGAAGGCTACAACATGCTGAATTAGCTGTTCCTGGCCAGGCACACCACAGAAGGGTGCCCAGAAGGGTGCACCTTCTCCTGTGAGAACCCCAAGGATAGAAACTCCCCCAAGAGAAAGTGTTTTGCATCGGCAAGACGGGCCAATGCAGGGAGATTGTTTTTAATTTAAGAGATGCCAGTCTGAGCTGGGGGGATTAATAGCTTTGTACAGAGAGACACACACACCCCCTGCCACGAGACAGCATGATCTGATGGGATGTCACAGGCTCATCAGAGAGAGCTCACACCGGCGCTTCTGATCCTGCTGCTGACCTGTCGCGTGGCCGTGGGCAAGCTCTGCCCCTTCGTGTCCCCTGCCATCCCTTCCCTTACGTGCCTGACGCACAAATTGTAGGGGCCAGGTGCAAACAAGTGCTGAAACCCTGAGCTTTGGGGAGGAATTCACGAGGCCAAGTTACTCGACTGAGTCTTAAATGCAAACGGGACAGGATCCCCAGGCGCTGGGCTTTGGAGCGGGCTCAGCCGGGAGATGCCAAAGCCAGCCCTCCGCGGGCAGCACGGGCGGACGCGTGAGCCAGCGCGGGGCTCGGGCCGTGGGCACGGGCTTGGCGCTCCTGCGGAGCTGCCGTGCAGGACTCAGGGCTGGCTGTTACACGGGGGCAGCGACGCTGCCCGCCCGGACAGCCGGCTGTGAGAGTGCTGGAACCGAGTCCAACCTCCTCGCCCGCCGAGGTGCCCCAAAAGCTGATCACTCCTGCACCGTGGGCAGCGACCATCCCTGGAGGCGGCAGATACGAGTTTGAATCCCGCGGGGCCGAGGGTGTGATTCCAGCCGGTCTCCCACTGGGCACGCGCTCGAACCGCCCTTCCCTCTCCTGCCCAGGGTGGTGGCACAGCCCTGCGTGGAGCTCGCTGGAGGATGCTGCCTTCTCCCGGGTCAGCACCTCGAGCCCGTGCTGCTGGAGACAGCTGTCACAGGGCCTGCTGGGGCTATCCATGGCCACGCGGCCAGTCCCGCCCTTGTGAGGAGTTTCACCACCGTCAGCAGGAGGGGAACTGGTTGCACGTGGGAAGGCTGCAGCAGCAGTGCCTTTCACAGAAACACCCGCTTTGCCTTGAGAATTCTGGGGTGTGCTGGCACGAAACAACCAGATTACGTTAGAGATCTAGTCCCTGGCTCTGAGCACCCTAAAATATCTGGCACTGCCAAAAATCTGCCTTAAGATCTCTGGCTTTAATCAAATACTGTTGATGTACACAGGCTGCTCCACCAGTTTGTGATTAGCCATCGTAGGACTGAGCTGAGCCCTCCGGGAGCACCACGGCTCACCCATCCCAACGATGCCGTGCGTGGTTTAACCAATCCGGTTAGATTTTTACTTCTGATATTGCCATATAAGTCAGGTCCACAACCATGAGAAGATGTAAATGACAGACACGGACTGTAAATCAATACTTGAAAATCACCGCGACAAACTACGAAGCCAGGAAGATGAAGGTGTGACGGCCCAGAGCTGAAACAGTTCTGATCCTTCTGCTGTCCATAGTAGATTCAAAAATAAAACCTAAGAGCAATCTTAAATTATTATGTACCAAAACCATGTGTGCTCTGCTAACTATGGGGCCACCTCTGTCACCGGTTTAAATGTTTATACTCTTGAATCAGGAGAGAGGACTCAGGAAGGCAACAGTAAGAGAGAAAACAGAGATTCATGCATTACAAATATTTAAATTTTATAACTCCTTCTTTATCCAGCTACCAACATTTTTCGCTTTCTGTTCCAGCTTAAAAACTGAGAGCCCGCAGATCGTAATTAGGGCTAAGGTGGCAGGTATTCATCAAGCACATCGCATTTTTGCTTTAAATCTGCTAGATGGTATCAGAAGGCCCTCAGATATTAAGAAACTCACAAGTTCTTTAGAAGTTTGAATGCATGATCTTACATTTTGATACATCTGTGAACTGAGCTTGCTTCCTTTTGCATTTGTTTCTCTGATAAATAATAATGTAGAGAAACTGTAGTTCAGTATATTCCTTTCTTGATAGGATCTCAAAATAGTTTTAATCTTTTGTTAGGATAGAGGTATTGATGGAACAAACATCACAATTGATTAATACAGGTACTAACTTCTCCAGTTAGAGGGTTATATTTTTGAAAAATAACTACTACTATCTGGAAAAACTGATAATTTTGAGATTTTTGACAACTTAGTTTCTCCAAGGAGAACTGTGTCGTGATGTTTCTACAAAAGGATTATTAAAAAGCGAGGGGACAGGGAAGAAACGCTGCTCAGCTCGGTACGGGGCAGGGAGAGCAAAGGCAGCTGGTGCGGACGGAACGCTCGGACCGCAGCGGCTGGCTCCTGGCGAGCGCGTCGAGCTCCGCAAACATCTGCTCACGGATGGGGCAGCGGCGCAGTGGGCGACAGCTGGACGAGGCACGGCCGGAGGTGCGGCGACACTTCATGCCAGCAGACACAAATGTGGGTTTAAAGTTTGAAATCTGTTTGTTTTTTACTTTAAATGGCAGGATCACTTGGGCTCTCAGCCGCTTCGTACAGACTACCTCCCCTGCCACTGCGACGCCGCTTTTTGTGTCCGTGATTCCGCAGTTTCAGGAGAAGCACAGCCCGTGGTACAGGGAAGACTGACTCTGGGAATAACGAGTACTGCACAGGTCCCTTTACTGCCACTTAACCCATGAATGGAAAAGCTGAACCCAAGAGAAACAGAACCTTTCTGTGCCCCCACCAAGGAAACTGCCATAACCCTGAGACCACAATTCCCTGATGTTTGGTACTTTAGCATGTTATGAAAAGAAATTAAATTAAGAGACTTTATTTTGCCTCTCATTCAGGCTGTCCCAGAAGTAACTACAAAACTGTGTAGAAAGGTGCATTAAAATTAAGAAATAAAGACTGTTTTACAGAAACTCGTGCTCCTCCTTGTCTAACAGCATAATCCATTCTCCAATTTAAAACACAAACGTCTTCTATGGCTTTGAAAACAATCATGTCCTTCACAAGCAAAACAAGAAATCTTACTGGAATATCTTTACAAAGAGAACGTATTAATAAAAGACATATATAGAAAGAGTATCGTTGTGGATAGATGAGATTATGTGGATGAAACATTGAACCTAACATGAATAATAAATATGATAAGCTTTCTCTCCAAATTCATAAAATTTATAATAAGGGCAAAGAAACTTCAAAAAAAAAATCATTACTAGCACAGTAATTTTTTATAAAGTAGGTATTTAATTTGTGCTCAGAGGTCATCGCGCTTCAAAAATATTTTCATCGAGATGCTTTGTTTCCATCCTGTCAGTCTGAGAATTCAGACCAAGTTGGTAACTCCAGAGAACGTATAGATACTTTTGAAAGTGGAAACTATTTTCATGCTTATAAGTAATTCTGTGGGAGTGAATGTATTTGCAGCTTCCAGGCCAGGCAGGATGACCTTTCCAGAACTTGTAAAATCAAATCAAATAAAAATAGATTCAGGCTTTCTTAAAATGAAACTGCTTGAAAAAGAAGCCTATGAACTGAAACACTGGAAGAAAACAGAACACGCACTACCAAATATATTTAAAAATGAAATTTTAAACTTAGAATGACAGTATTTATGTCTCTGTCCCTCTCTTTCTCTCACTCTCTGCCATTTCTATATTATTCTTATCAGAGCTCTGTCAGCTCCTAAACTGACATTTTCCCATCCTGATCATTCCCAGGATAGAGAAGAAGGAATTTTTTTTAACTTGGCTGATGCAAACAGCAGATCATCCTACACAGAAACGTCAAGGACAGTTCGGAGTCCTAATCCCTGACCTGCCTGCCCTTTCCTAACTAGCTATTGACATTGAACTTAAAACGCTGCAGTGCCGAGATGAGATAATGAATTCTGTTTGCTTTTAGTGTGCAAGAGGAAGAGGGCGAGATAGGGGAGGAGGAAGGGCCCTAGATGGGAAGGCTGTGACGGTGCCAGTCTGACTTAAATCTCCTCATCTCTGAAACCTGGTTAAGGAAATCACTGAAGAAATAAACCCTGTTTTTCCCCTGGAGCACAGTGGGTGGGAGGGACAGTAGAGGCCCCAGGAGCATTGTTAAGTGTGGGTGGCTGTAGGGTCCCCCCGGGAGAGCCCGGCCCCGCCAGCTCCCGAGAAGCTGGAGATCGCGCCCAGCGTGCGCAGACTCCTTGTGCCAAGTCCAGACTTCTTCCTTGGCATTTCTTCTGGCTCTGCTTCTTGCTTTCATCTTGCTGCGTAGAAATGCCCAGTTATGCTCGCGTTAACCAAAGAGGCCACGTCACCCCGGACCAGCGCCTTCCTGAGCCGCAGGAAGCGAGCTCACTGCCACGGCACGCTGACGTGGGGTCGCAGCCCCAGGGCAGCCCTGCAGCCCACGGAGAGCGTCTTGGCATCACGCTCCCGGCCACCGCTGGCCTCCTGCTCAGACCCTGGGCACCTGCTTGTGCTCCAGCGCAGCCAGTCCCACCTTGGAGCCGCCAGTACTGCCCCACTGGCGCGGCCAAGGAAGATGAGAATTGCTCATGGGCCATCAACCGAGAGTCCCAAGTCTTCTCTGTTCCTTTCTAGGATCAAGTGCTGTGTCCTGTAGCTCTGAATTATGTTCTTTATCCCTTTGCATTTTTAAGCAATTATTTGTTGATTTGGGAAAATTTAGGAGAGGGTACTTATCGTATTTAGCGTAGGGTAGCTCATCTTCGCAGACACTTCTGCCCTAATATCATCCACTCCCCAAAAACGCCCTTATAGTGTAAAGTGGAAAATGATTAAGTTTTGCTGTCATGATCCCAGGAACATTTGACTTTGAACGCCTGCCATGCACATTTTTAGAAAGTTGAGTCAGAAAACCTGTAAATCCTAATGTAAGTCCGAAGACTTATTATTTGTAAGTGGCATTTGCTGCTTGTTCTTATATCGTATATTGCTATTTTTACTAAGTTTTCAATTAAAGACTCATTAATCATATCCTGAGGATAACGATTCCTGCTTCTGGAAGGTTAGCTATTTTGTTATTTTGTATTTTTTAGCATTAATATGCACTGTTAATATTGTAGTAATCCTAAGATGCTGAGCGAAAACAACAGTTACTGCTCCTGTTATCAGAAACATGAACAAAAATGTGTTTCTAAATCAGCGTTAAAATTCTGACAATGCCATGAAGATACAGCTCTTCTAGATACTGCTAGAGCTAAGCACAGACAGAAGAAATACCAGTTCTGGGATGACTCATTAAGAAGAACGAACAATTGCACCAAATTATGTAGCCCTGTGTGAATTTGTTTACTTTCTTCTAAGGCACACAGGATACACAGCAGAAAACACATACTGAACTCCTCTAATTCTTCCTGCATATTTAAATATTTTTGATGAGTAGATATTACTGGAATGGAAAAGGAAATTGAAAACAAATATGACAGTTGGAGAAATCAAATGACTTTTGGCTGTACTTCTAGAAGGATTAATTTACCAGTTTTTAAAAATTATTACCACTGTAAACTATTAATACTGAACATTTTTAGCTACTTCTACTAACTACTACCACAGGAAAGCCAGATTTTGTCTCACCTGCTCTGAGACACTGTAATACAGAGTCAGCAACCGTCTGTGAAATGCCGGCTCTTACAAAGTCAACAGGACTTGACTACAAGTTAAAATTCATCCTAAAAGTTCAAATTCTTGCCTTCTACTAACTGCATCTATGTAGGAATACTGATCAGCTCAGCATTAACCTCCATGTAGCAGAGGGATTAACTACAAAGGGTTACCTACCAGTTTACAAATGCATAAACCATATGAAAACTTGACACAAATTTTGAGATGCAGCATTTTATGAGTTCTGCTGGTGACCCTCCTCAATGAGGAAAATTCAAAGTCAAGATGACAAGTGGGTTTGAAACGGTTATTTGTCAACTTTCCTCACTCCTTGATCTGTCTACCCCTTCTTTGCAAAACAGAGCAAAACAAACAAACAAAAAATCCAGCTGCTGAAACAGAGCTTTTCCTCTCATCTCTTCCCAGACATGCTAATCAGCATAATTCATGGTAAGAAGGGAGGCAAATGAACACCCTCGCATGGATATTTCATCAAGATTCTGGAGAGCTTCATAAAACAGCCTCTTTTAGAAACCATAAAATGAAACAAGACATATTTCTGGGGTTGTCAGCAGGTAGATCCACTGGTTTTGTGGTAAGTAATCTCTTTGGGAGGAAGTCTTTGCTCTGATGTCTGTGTTGGATGTTCTGTGGCTCCCCCCAGCCGCACCAGTGCAGGTCTGTTCACGGGAAGAGGAGGCGGTGATGATATTGCTTCTAACAACCAGACTGAAGTATAGCCCCAGGCTGTCTTCCAAAGCCCCCTCCAAACAGCCTCTAATTAATTTTAATCCTGCCACTCCAATGAGTCCCGAGAGTGCGGCAACCAAAACAAAAAAACCCATCAAGTCATTCAGAAAAGCTTTGACGGCATTGCTTCAAGATTTTAGGGCTCCAAGCAGAAAGCGCTATAGAAAGCTTTTAAATGCCATTTTCCTTCAGTTGCTTTATTTCTGTGCTCAAAACCATAAAAAGCCTATTTCTGATGAACGGTCTGGTTGCCGTTCCTCTCCAGGCCCCACAAGTTCACTCTACAAAGTGGGTGGCAGGCTCAGGAAAGCCCACCACGGCCATCCGTGGAAACGGCTCTCCATAGCCAGGGCCGAGCATGGCAGAGCCGTCCCCCTCCGCATCTCCCGCAGCCCCGGCTCGCCCGGCAGCCTGGCAACAGAGCCAAAACACGACCGACCAGCATCCTGACACCGCACATCCAAAATCATCACCTAAACCTCTGGTCCCGTCGTTGGCTTTAACACCAGCGAACCATCCGCACGCGGCAGGAGGAACTGCTCTCTACGCTCTAAAACTGCTTATTTTGTCAAACTCTTTAGGATGAAAGCAGAAATTCCCATTCTGCTTTTGTCTGGCAGCACTGTTGATATAATCGCTTACACAGCCGGGCGAAGGCGAAATTTTGGGAATGCTCTCAAATTCAGCAGCAAAAACCCCCGGCACGGTACGCTTCGCTGCATTTACCTTTCCACCAAATTTTATGAAATTTGATTTTGCTGAAAGAAGCACTCGTAGAAAACAAATTTCTAAATTGCTGTAGAAGATCTCCCAAACTGAATTTTAAATTTTAATATTGGTAATGGAAAATGTTTATAAACACAATGGAGATGTTCACGGAGAGGGAAGCTCAGGAAGACAAGTACCAGCGATTGCACTGTGACTTGAACAGGGGGCAAACATCTTGTGAATCACCTCTGCAGAAAATGTATTCCTCTGTTGGGTTATTCCATTTCAGACGCTTCATGGAAGGAATGATGTTTTCAGGGTTTGTTGGGAAAAGGACTTTGTTTGGCTGGAGATGTTTGTGTGAGGAGCCAGCGACACCTAAAATGGTCTGTTAATGGGGTACCAGAGAAAGGGACATGCAAGAGGACTGGATCAGAAATGCAGACACGCCCCCCGCCCCCATTATAGGGGTTATAAATTGGGGGCCACGCAGGATTTTTTCCCCACATTTCCACAGTTTTGACCCAGCATATAGAACAGACATACACATTTTTTCCTCACTGCTCAACGCCTGGTCCCCTTTATTTACACAATTCAAATGCTTTCCTGACGCCCAAGTTATTAAATTCCTCGCAAGCTTTTCTTCAAACCCCTTGTGATACAAGGTGCTATTATTACCTCTATTTTACTGACTGCAGAGCTGAGATCTACAGTGATTAAAGGAAAAGTATCTTCTAACTGTGGATACCTAATTAAGAGAGGTCTACAAACTGTTTTCTCAGAACACTCCTTATGTGTCCAAAATGGTCTTCAGCAGCAGTTGTGAGTACAAATTCAGACCCCTGCATCTCAAATGAACCATGAAGAAATTGAAGAATACCCAATTAGTAACAGTCTGTGAAAAGTTAGGTTGAAGTGAATTAACTAGCATCACAAAGGGAAAAAGGTGGCAAAGGAAGGGAAAACAATCAGTTTTCCAAGGCAGCATTCAACCATCTTAACCATCAAATAATCTTTTCTTCTCCTTTTCTTAGGCTGATTCACTACTTCCAACTCCTGGAGCAGACAAAAGAGGGGTCCCGCAGACCGTAACGTCCTCACCCCAACCCCTGGTCCTTCCACCTCCTCTCTTGCTGGCCCCAGCAGGGGTCACTCAGAGCCCAGGAACGACACTGTCCAGCGCCGCTCAGACTAGGGATGGGCAACCTATGGATCATGCTAACATCGCCATGATGTGTCACCACGCAACGCCAACGTTATTTGGTGTCTTTACTATTCCCATACTTCTAATATTAGCTTTGTGCCCAGCATGTGCCACTCTGTGCAACTTGCCTGGCTTTGGTCAGAACCATCTACCTCCACCCACATCTGGAGGCAGTTGGTGCTGACTCAGCCTCCTCCTGCTTCCATCAGCCTCCTTTCCTGGACAATGGTGCTGCTATCCACGTAGTCTCGCTGTTTCAATACAGAGACAGTAAGGGTTGTGTTACGGATGAGCTTATCTTCTCCCCTCCCCTCAGCTGGTGATGATCTCTCTACCAGCAAAAGGCCAGATGAGACCAGACCCTACGCTGTCGTGGAGCCCACGTTATATGGAAATAGAAGCCTCCTCCTTCTCACAGGGAAGGGATGAAAAACACCAAACACAATGTTATTCCGTAGCTTCCACCATTGGAAGAAGATGCTGAAGAGGAAACACCACAGAAATTCTCAAGAGCATCACGCATCTGTAGGATGAGTGCCTACGCGTGGTACAGCGCGCAACGGCTCGGAGCTGGAACTGTGGGATGATCTCAACGTCTGGCTGAAGTGTGCCCACGGCCAACAGAGCCTCGTGGGCATCTGTTCAGATCTAACCCCACCCTCCTGAACACCTCAGAAATGCGGGATTTGGAGCTTGCTTAAAGCTTACAGTGTTCACAGAAACAGATAGACACCTGATGCGAAATCCACCCACTGCCAAATGTAAAGCTTGAAATCTGGGCTGGAGATTTCTGGAAAAAAGGCTCATGGAGTTGCTTAATATGAACAAAACAATGTATTTTTTTAAAGGAATCAACTACTTGATTGGTGGGGAAATAAAGCCTGTGCCAGACATGGAGAATTTCCAGTCCAGGTGGTTTATGCCTGATGAAGGTAGAAGCAGCTGCAAACAGCATTTCGTGACGGGGATGGTAACTCCCACGGGTTTGTGCTGTGAAACACCAGCACAGAATGCCTCAGCCTGTGTCCGCCGGACCGGACCCTGGCCAGACCTCACCAGTCGCAGTGGCCGCAGACAGCTCGTCAGGGCGACGCTAAAGCTTGGGAAGCTCTGCGTCCCCACGGGCAGTGCCCGGCCCCCGGGCAGGAAAGGCTGCTCAGAGCCTCCTGGAAACGAGGGGGTGTCTGCGCCCGCTCCCACGCTGTGTCTGACAGCACGGAAAGGCTACAAAGCCATCCCGTGTCACTGGCTTTTAAATGTTTCCTCCGAGTTTTTCTAATGCATGCACCATGGAATATTCTAGATTTACACTAATATGATCCTCGTGTGTAAAGAAACGCTTTCTGCTTCCAAGGTCTACATATTCTACTCCATTAAATTCTTTGAGATCTTTTTAGTATCTACACGCCACCTCCTTGCAAACAATCCCATAGTATCTGGAATGCCCCAAAGTGTCTGTGCCAAATACAGTGATTCATTGCACTGCTTTAATAATGGGTAAGAAAAGAGGCTTTTGAGTTCCGTAGCCCATAACAACTTTGAAAAGAACAAAGGACCCTCTCCAAAGTCACTGAAGTTAATAGAGCTCTTTTCACTAAAGCCGAACCCGAGTTTGTTGAACAACTACATGTGAGCTCCCTGCCATCGCACTCCAGACGCTCTCGAGCTGCGGGGATAGAGGCTGTTCACTTTCTGCACAGCACCGTAAGGAAACAGCATCGTGGAAGGTTAAGCAGAGACACTGATGGCCTACAGAGGTGATTGGAACCAGTGAAATGGAGCTAGTATCCTCTGAACCGCCGGCTCCCCGCAACGCAGCCTGCAGCACACCCCGTCTTCCAGAAGGATTTTTCAATCCTGCGTCTGCTTAATTAGTAGACATTAATCTATATTGAACATGTCGTTCGTGCACATTAACGGAACCATTCTCTCTCCTCGTTTTCCAAGGACCATGTTTCTCCATCCGCCTCTGACAGAGGTCTCCCCCAGAAGACCACTCAGAACCCACCTTCTCAGACAGCGTGCAGGAAAGCACAGACAAAGCGTTAAGAGAGAACCAGTGAAGGACCATTGTTTGAGCCTGGCTTTCAGGTCTCTTGGGACCAAAGCAGCTCACTGCCTTTTAAACCTGTTTCTTTTTACAGCTGACATATAGAGAGGATAACAGGTTGATTGGCCATCACAGGCTAAAGGAGAGGGACTCTCCCTTAACACAAGAAGGCAGGTTGGTTTACCTTTCACAAGACGCGTTTTGTTTAGTGGTATTTCAGTCATTCATTTTGTTTAAATACATTTCGACTATCTTATGTATCCATGTGTCAAATCCTCATCAATTCTAAGAACTCTCTGCAGAGATTCTCGTAGTTTACAGATCCAAACAGAAGACTCTCACAGCGACACCCGGCTTGTAAAAAACTGTTTCAGTTCAACGTTTTTCTTCTCCTTTTGGAACCAACTACTCTTTTGGAACTTGATGATCTAAGGACCTAACTGGGAAACAAGATGGACAGCCTGGCAGTTCCCAGCTCACTCCCAGTTTGACCAATTCCAGCCAAAATGAAAGAACAGTAAAAGACTCAGAGACGTTTTGTGTTACCAGCGATGCTGAGAAATCGCTGGTCGCTTGGAGGGAACGGTGTTCCCACGGAGAGAAGGCCCAGCTGTGCACAGCCCACGCGGCCGCAGCTGGCAGAGCGGCCAGCCCCGGGTCTCGACTGCGTCGGCCACAACCCGTTGTCCGGAGAGATGGAAAGAGCTGCAGCCCTTTCCCGGGGACAGACGGAGGGGGTGCAGGGCATGGCCTTCACGGAAAACTAAACCGTGTGGACTCGCCTGCCTACCGAGCGATCCGTTTTACTGCAGAATATTGTATTGCAAATGCATAGTCTTAGGTTAAGAAGGACTTTCTGACACAAACACCAAAGACAAAATTCAAGTATCTCATAAAACCTCTGATTAGTTGAACGTTTTGCGAAAGCGTTACGAAGTGCGGGGTTTCCATGGCGAACGTTCTGCTGGTGTTTCCCTGCTTGCCAGTATGAGATAACCCACTCGGGACGGGTAGATGTGAGGATTACTGGGAATTAGAAAGAGGCTTAAATGACACTTGACACGAGCTGACATTAGTCCATAGCACGCGAAGGCAGAAAAGCCATACCCACTGCTTCATTAGAAACGTGAATGCCCGCCCAGACCACCACCGCAGCATCCACTGCACGCCAACGGAAGGGGAGGGGGACTCGGAATTCAGGAGGAAGCGCACCCGCACCTCTACGCTGCTCTTTTGTATTTCAATTTTCTTTGGCCAGTGGGGATGATTTTATAGCACCACAGCAGAACATTATCTTTTATACTTTGACAAAATGAAACCGAGTCCTTGGGATTTTTTCACCCATTGCTCTCTTGGCTACTTCACTGCAGTACTATTTCATTACTTATTGATTTTTCAACATGCTGTCTGCATCGCTGTAATTTACACAAGTTCTGATAGCCCTCAGCGATTCTTAACACCTCAGGGTGAGATCATGGAGTTCACTCGAGATACCAAAGGTAGGCAACAAGTTCGTCAGAAAAGACGACAAATTGGCAAACTTGGTGGTCAAGGAGGAAATTTGAGCAGCTAGAGGCATATCATACCCTAAATTATCAAGATATTTTTCTTAGCCAAATTGAATTGGAGCAAATTTGTACCCCAGAAACTACTCTCACATACAGCTAATAAGGGCCTGCAAAGCGTATGGCTAAAACCCAAGGAATTAATAATGCATGTCCCTTCCATGGCAGTTGAACTAATGCTATTTTTGTTGCAACTGGAGATAACCACTGGTCTACAGACAGGCTTGTTATTAGAGAACGCAGCTTCATCACCAACAAGGACAGTCAACTACAAAGAGCTTCTCTTACATTGAGGTAAGCAACTGTTTTTCCTTCAAGCACTTTTCCACATTTCTGCCGTTTTGAGTAACTCGGGGCAGTGCCCTGGGCCAAGGGCGCTGCTCACCTCCACCAGAGAGGACAGTCGAACCTGATGTCTCTGATACGACGCGATGCTGAAAGAGCGCACGTGCTTGTCTCCATTCTGCTGCCTTGCAGCTCCAAAACGGGGATGCTTCTGCAGGAAACCGGTCACCGCTTAAGAAATGAGCTCTAATCTTATCAGAGGGTCTGATCCTGCTGGGATCAGGCACACTGATAGCGCTTCAAATCACTTTAGGAAATCTGAGTCGATACTGACTGGCCTCTCCGTCTTTCCGAGTAAACTACAAGATGCTTGAGACATTTTTTAAATGCCTGTTCTTCTGCGTTCGGAATAATATTACTATGAGCAATCTTGACTTTTTAGCCTGGCTTCCCTCTCACTGAGCTATAACTTAGGAAAAAAGATTTATACGGAAGTCTGAGATGACTTTTGGGTAAGGCCTGAAGGTCTCATGAACCCTGTGTATAGACTGATGTATCTACATGTGTGGAAAGTCTTTCACCCTATAGGAAAATAGGAGGCTGAACGGAGAGATCACGAAATAAACTCAACAGCTGGCAGCTACTAGCAGTTTTCTCAATACATCAAAATCCCAAGAAAAACGAGTTTCATTACAAGCAAAACCAGAAGACTTACAGAATTCGTCTAATGAAGGATGAGAAGATCTTGCGAGAACCTTTATGGGTGGATATTTAGGACATTTTTGTCGTCAGCTGTACTGCAAAGAACTGATAAAAGTAATACAAAATAAAAGGTATAAGGACCCTCAAGGGGGTTAACTGATGAGCTGAAGTATAAATCTCTTTCTTAAGGCCCCAAATGTACACATGGCAGAAACTCTTTACAGCGTGCAACGGTAAAATCTGAAACTCTGCAGACAATTTCTCTCCAAGGTGGCTAGCTAGAGAGCATCTTCCACGTAAAGTGCAATCAAGTGTGATTGAGGTGGAAGAGGCATCCTTCCGAGAGATCCTGTCTGGAAGGAGAGGTAAGTGCCTTGCGGGACGGATGGAAGTGCTCACAGACTGCCAGCTCAGGGGGTCTGCCAGAGCTGTCTGTAACGGGGGAAACGCTAACGTGATTTTGCGGCGCACGCACCAGGGTGCCTATCCAAAGTTCATAAAATCTTGGAAAACAGACTGGGATGCACCTCAAGAGGCCGTCTAGCCTGTTTCTCTGTACCACAATCTACACCGACGATCCTCTCGGTGCTATATATGCCTGACAAATGCCTTTCAGTCCAAGCATTTTTATTTGCAGGTGGATTTCCTGCTAATCTCACTGGCTTTCAGTTTGGAGATGCTCCTTATAGGGGTACTATAAGGAGAAGCTCCTTATAGGGGTACAGCAGTGGCTGAAACAGCAGATGAAACCCCTCATCACCCCACACGCTTTTATCAGACCTTCTGCAAGCTTAAGGAGAAAAGGATTTCTTCCACCACCAGGCTGCCGTAAAAGGCTGAGGCTCTCGCCGCGGTGTGTGTACGAGGGTTTGGCTGGTTCATGGCACAGCTGCATCTCTTTGGGGCAGAGACCGTGTTGCTGTTCTGTGATCGTGTTTTGTCCTGCGGTTCATGAGTGTCCTTAGGCACTGTGAGAGGATAAAGAAGTTGAGAAACAAGCCTGTGCTGTGCTGCAGTCTAGGAGGACTTTCCACACGAATTCCAGCATCCAAGAGGATGTTAACATCAACTTAAAAAAAATATTAAAAATTATCTGAGGCATTCAGTATTGAAAAGCTTGGATAGCTGATTAAAGGGATATTTTTTCCCCTGGAAAATATCCCTAATACGACACTGGTATACTTAGATTTTATTCTTTCTTGAGCTCGCTCCCATGACAGCAGGCATTGTGATGTCATGAAGTGGCAAAAATCTGCATTGATAGCAAGATCTTCAGATACTTCTTGAGAATTTCAGAGATACTTTTGTGAGAATAGACATCCCAAACACCAAAAGCTGCAAATGGTCCTACATATGTGGCGGGAGCCGAGAGAGGCCGCAAGGGCTCTGAGCTGTGGGCACAGGAGCGCGGTGGAGCTACAGGTTCTCATCTTTATACCTCACTCCTCAAATGGGAACCAGGGAATACTTACTGGAGACAACAATGGATTTGTTACAACACTGGATAAACGGTGTCTAAGGAATGCCAACACCACCGTGACCTGGGGAGATAATGCCAACGACGATACGGAGTTCCTCCTAAGGACAAAGATGAAAACCAGCAAACCTGTTGCCTCACAGCAAAGGGCTCTCAGCGTTCCGTGCCATGCATTGCCCCTCCAACCTCCTGTCCTGCCCGTGGCCACGCTGCTGTCGCAGGGGTGACAGCGGTTCCAGGATCCCCACCAAAAGAACCCGACCCAGGCCAGAGTCAAGCTGCTAAAGACTGCGGGTGAATCGGCTTTACTGCATGAAAATGAACAGAGAAAAGAGACAAAGCCAAAAAGAGAACAAAAAGGATCTGAAAATCTCCTAATCGTCGGTTATAAAGCTCGGCAAATGTAACGAAAAGCCTGTGAAATTCAACCCAAAGCCTTCACAGAACCCCTTGCTGCTTCTCTTCAGCTGGGAAGCTCCACGGTGCTCTCATTTTCTGACAGTACTTTATTTAATCTAAAATGCTACGTTTTAAATAAAAGGTCCTTTATTTACATAACACTATTTTTTTTTGGACACTCCAGCAAGCTGCCACCACAAGCTGGGCTCTTTTCAATGGGCCTTTAAACGATATCCGTGCACTTGGGCTCAGCACTCAGCTTCTCCTCATCCACATTGGGACCCATGGAACCAGCAAGACCCATGGTGTCCGTCGGGCCTCGCTGGGGTAGCAGGAGCCCTTCTGGTTTAAGAAAACTGCAGTGATTAGAGTACAAGTATTTCAGTTTGCTGGAAATCACATTAAAAAACTACATCTCAACTCAATTTGGATTTTTCAAAATATTGAAATTCTGCACGAAGCAGAAATCCCACATTTCTGGAAGCTATATTCATTATAACTATTTGGAGTGATTTATTGAACAACTCAGGAAATCGAATTACACATAATAATGTTTATATCAAGAATATCGGTGTTTCATAAAACTCAGCTCATATCTTCAGAAAAGATTTAATTTTGATGTAAATATTTTAAGTGATAAATAATCTGTTCCTTTATAATTTGTCCCAGCGCTTAACTGGCCAACCTGTTACAAATCTACACTGTATCTCTCATACTAATTTACGAGCACCAACTTTCAGCTACTGGGAGTTTGATGCATCTTTCACTGCTTGGTTAAAAGCTCTCTGATACACATACTCCTCTTTGTACCCTAACTGTAAAATTTTTAAAATCTCTCTTTAAATGACTGCAAGCATCCTTGCGCTTCTCCTCAGAAACCAAAACTAATGAAAAAAAGGCCAAAATGGGAAAAAATCAGTGTGTGAGGAGCTGGTCTCTGCTTCAGTGTCAAGCAGAAAGAACAGCAACAACAACTTTTTCTTAAAAATAACAATTAATTTGGAGTATAAGTCTTAAACATCAACTATTTGCTTGTTCAAGGACGGCAGTAGGTCTCGGCGGGCGCTCGGACGCTCTCACAGAGGGGAGGTGGCGATGAGTGGTCTGGCACCTGGAGCCTTCCTCTGAAGCTCCAACGTGCTCCTTGCAAACGCTTGCGGGGGTTTGTTAACTAAGGGGTTAAATGTGATCCCAGTGAAAAGCAAGGTGACCCCAGGGTGAACAACCAGAGATGGCTTTTTCATTCTGTTTTTCTTTGGGAAACCTGACTGTTAAATTAAAGATGGAAAAACCTTTTCCAGGTGACGCCAAAGGCACGGAGTCAGACCCAGGGACTCCGGAAGCGGAGTGCTCTCGGGTCCCGCAGCGGCCAGGCGGGCCCTGCTCTGCCTGTGCGTTTCTGTTGGCTTATTTTTTATGGTTTGTAATCAAACAAGTGCCTTAAGCCATTGCTCTTAAAAACTGTCAAGTATTTACATAACACCGTATCTGCAAACGAGGCCCAGTCAACGATATTCATATTTACGGACCCGTAACGCTGTGTTTTATTTTGGAACTTCAAAGGAAAACACGAACGACCTTATAAGATCTTTGACTGCGCCACTTCCTGACGTTGCTTTTTTACGATTCCCACACTACCTAAAAAGCTTTTTCTCTTTCACAGACACGCGCTTGTGCACACACACGTGCACGCACGCTCATACTTATTTACAATTTTGCTTGCATGAAACTGTTTATCAGTGTTGTGTGAATAATGCCAGGAAAAGATACTCCTCGGAAAATCAATACGCCCAAAGTGCTGTTTTAGGGTTGCAGTAGTTGTTGGTTGTGTTCCTGAGTTATTCCTATTGACCCGAGTTCAAAAACAAGGTATTGATTTATAAAGTACCTTCAGTAAATAAATGCACATTCTCTCTGCTAACCCCAGTAACCCGGAGCACGCAGAGCAGGGTGCAGCTCCGCTCGGGAAAGCGCCGCGCAGCGCGTCAAGAGTTTGCCAACAGCGGCAGAGTTCTGATGGCTCGAACGCAACGCCACTGCCTGGGCTGGGAGTGAAATGAGAAGAGGGGGGACTCCTGGTTTAGACTGGGACAGAGGTAGTTTAGCAGCTAGAAGAGCTCGGTGTTTTGGTTTTAGTCTGGGATTCATTCTGAGAAGAACGTTGACGACGCACTGATGTTAGAGTTGGTGCTGAGACCCGAGGGCCTTGCGGCTTCCGTGTGCCACCGGTGTGCCGGAGCACGACAGGCTGGGGGGGCACAGCGGGACACAGAGCCCACAGCTCCCCTTGGGATCTGAACTGAGACTGAGGATCGAGGGTCAAATTGGCCAATGGAGCATTCCATATCATGCAACGTCATGCCCAGTACAGAGATGAGGGCTGATCGGGAAGAAGGGCTCTTGCTCTTCCAGGGGCTCTCACTCTCGGACTCTTGAAGTGCTCTCTCTCTCTCTTTGGGCCTCTCACTTGTCCGGGACTGTGGTGTTGGGACTTACCTCTTTTGGAATTGTTTGCTGGGATGGGACAGGCCTTGGTCACCAGGTGGGGGGCAATTACACTGTGCATCACTTGTTTATATACATTATTATCATTATACACATCTATATTCATAGATTATGGTTATCATTATTACTTCCAATTTATTATTATTATTAAAACGTTCTTATCTCAACCCAGGGGTCTCTTTCCCCTGTCCCCTCTAATTCTCTTCCCCATTCCTGAGGGTGGGGAAGGGTGAGCGAGCAGCTGTGCAGCGTTTAGTTGCCGGCTGGGCCAAACCACAACAGGGGAGGAAATGAGAGTGATGACTCTTTTTTAAAGGAAGTCCTGCAAATTCTTAGGTTTGTTGTGCATTTGCAAGTGACATACAGGAAAAACTTGGCCAGTTTTTTCTGATGGTATGCACAGAGATTTGTCTCCTCTTGTGACCTGTCAGGATATATTTTGAACTTTCACGATAAATACATCCTTCTCTGCTTGAGGGATGAAGATTGTACTAATTTGTAGATATGGGTTTTAATTAAAAAACTAAACACCCAGCGGGTTTTAGAACAATGCTGCTACATCGAAATTGGCACGATCACCTGCAGGAGCTGGCCCTGTACGACAATCTGGCTACACTGCGATTATGAATTCCTATTACACTTGTACCTGTGTGAGGAAATGCCTTTGCTCCTCAGGAGTTTTCCGTTTGGGTACCATCTCGCTCCAGCATCCCAGGGGACTGCCAGCAGCAGGCTGCGGGGAAACCAACCAAACTGGCAAATCGGAGAGCTGACCCGGCGAGGCAGCCTCTATCCAAAGTACCTCGTCTCATTGAAAAGAACATGTTTCTGCTGCCACTGTTTTCCAAATCAAGTATTTATCCCAAGAGAGTCTTTTCTTCTAACAGTAAGACCGAAAATAAGGTGGGATGCCTCCACGAGACCAAGTTTCCAACGCCAGCAAAGTGACAGCGCGACAACCGTAAAGAAGATGGTCATTAAAAGAAGAGAAACGGCGTTATCAGCAAAGCTCTGCTCTCACGCTGTTTCAAAGGACAGTTTCTACGTAGCTCTTCCGTAGCATCTTTCATCTTATTTCCCACTGCAGCCTTAAAGGAATTAGGCAGCGCAGCACGGCAAGTAGTAAGAACACAGCCAAACGCTTCGCGCCGGCGCTCCTGCCGAGCTTGTGCTTAGAAATCCAGTTGTTTAGAAGGTACAAAAACTCATCTGAGTTTTAATACATTCAGAAAGATTATAATGCCCATATATCGTCCTCGTTTTTATTGCTATGGAGTGATCTCGTCAACAACCAATGGTCTTTTTGTTGCCAGTCTTTATCTCTCGGTAGTGTGACACGCACCCGTACCCGGTGCACAGTCCCAACATGGGGCTGAGCGCAGCTGTAGAATCCACTGGGAATTTTCCAGTGCAGCATTTTTTCACAAGATTTGTCAGCCTCGAAACCCTTTGTAGGACCGTGTTCCTTCAAGCCCATCTCTTGATGAGTCCTGGCAGGTTTTCGCCAGAGACCTGCCTGCCCTCCCCACCTCGCGTGCCCTCCGCAGCCCATGCCACCGCCGCGGCTCCCACCCGAACCGCCGGCTCCTGCCGGAGCCACCTTCCCTACTTGGTGCTCCGTCAACACCGACTTTGTTGACTGGGTCTCATCCTTCCCTAAAGCCATCTGACATCTGCTGAGATGAAGACGACGGCTGTGTTAGTCAGCATATCTCAGTAAGATGTCCTACACCCCACATAAACAATAAATATTTCAGGTGTTGATAATGCTTATGAGAATCTATCAATTTCGCTCATTATGAAGGGAAAGACAAACGCATCCAAAATTAATGAAAGTTTTCAGACAACAAAATTTTTAGAAGTATTGCATGTTCATTTTAATCGTTTATGAATTTGAAGTGGCCGATCTATCCCTGTTTTCACTATCATAAACCATTCGGACGACAAACGCTACGTGTGTTTCCATAATAGTGTTGTAACTTAAGTTCATTTCATAGTTTTATTTCATACTCCCCAACCCTTGTATGTCAAAATTTACGGTCTTGCTACAAAGGCCGTGTAGGACCAAGTGTAAGTCCTCTAAGATCTGTTATTCAGGACCACTGAGCTGATGTTTAATTGATTCCGTGGAAGCAGCGATGCCTGTAACTCCTGAGAATAAGGGCTTTTCACAAATGGGCAAACTTTCCAGTGGGTAAAATAAATATTCTTATATCCCTATTCTAGAGGGTACACGTGGCTACATCAACGCAGCTCTTTAATGCTGCAGTTTAGTTCAAATCCTGTGTCCTAAAGATCCAAAGGATCCCACTTTGCGGCGCGGAAGCCACAAAGACAAAAGCCACCACCACGTCCCAGGCGATGCCATGCTTGGGCGCACGCTGTGGTTAGAGATGGGCTCAAAGTAGAGCCCGGGGTCCCCGTCAGCCTCCCCAGGTCCTGGGTCATGCACGGACACGCTCCCGCAGAGCACCGGACACCGCTGCCGCGGTGTCCGGTGCTCTGCGGGAGCGTGTCCGTGCGGGTGGTGCACAGCTCAGGATTTTGCAAGCACTTTGTCCTGTACACCAGGACAGATGTAATAAACCAAATTTATTGCCCTTTTTGCCCCAATGGGATTAGAGAAAGGTAAACAAAGAAACGTCGAGTTCTTCAAGGAAAGGCCCCATGAACTTCTGTATGCGACCAGGAGATTTAAGACCGCTTTTCCCAGAGCAAGTCTCAGAATCAAGCTGTTCTCATCCCATTTCTGCAGAGCAACGGAGAAGGTACACCGGTGCGGTTCTGGGGATTGTTTCACTTTGAGACAGCAAAGATTTAGCTGCAGGGCTGCTGGTGAGCTGGGGTGCTGACGGCTCCCCGGGCCAGGAGGCGATCCAGAGCCTGGCCAGAAACACGGGCTTGGAAAGCTGCGGATTAAGGATATGAAACTAATTACAAAAGCCTCATAAAGCGTTACAGAGCAAACCAGACCCAAACCAGGGCCGATGACAGCAGATACGTGGCGAGAGGAAGACCAACAGCTTGGCAGAAACCTTCTGAACACCCCACACCTCCCTGCCGGCCCCGGCCCCGTCTCCCCCGTGCTTGCTCTGCAGGATGCCTTTTTGCTCCCCACCTCCCAGCCAGGCAGATGTGAACCCAAATTCCAAAGCTGCACCGCTGGCAAGCCCGAAACTGGAACCAGATGGGCAGCGGCATCGTCCCGGGTAGGACCCAGCGCCCACAGGGGCTCTGCTCCACGGAGCGCAGCCGTGCTGGGCACCAGGGCCGGGGCCGGGACTGGGACTGGGGCTGTTACCGTCGTAACAGCTGTGACCAGACCGAGGCCTCCCCAGCACTGTACCCCCACCACCGAGCGATGGTGCCAAAACCCGCACCCCTGTGCGCTCCCGCCCTGAGAGCCGCCCCGCGGGAGGAGGAAGGCAGAGCGCTGTTTTCCCCGGTAGGTTTTCTATCAGTTTTGCTGATAATAACATTATGGTTTTCCCTGCGCTGGCAGTCGGATGAGAGGAGCCTGCAGCCTTCGGAGGGATCGATCCGATCGATCCCAGAGGCTCCATGTCATTTCCAGGGGATTTGCTAAAGAAGCTACTTATGTCCCTTTTTCATTTTCACCAACTCATTACCAGCTGCTGCTGCTCCCTGCATCTCAGCAGCACCTGCAGGAATGAAACCGTCCGCTCCCGTCAGCCTGATCCTCATTTAGATACCTTTTCCACAATTAAACGCCGCCGATCGGAGCCGACGGCCCAAGGTGGGTGCTGGCGGCACGCAAGGTCCATCGCCCACCTCTCCCCTCCGTGCAGGCACACACAGGCACTCTTTTTTCTTTTTTTTTTTTTTTCTAAAGGGCAGCCCAGCACCAGCCTAAGCAACTGATCCCCTGGCTTAACTTTTAAATTAAGACCATTGTAAATTTGGGAACTTGAGAAGAGATGGAGAGGACACCCATAATCCTTTGCAAATGTCAAGTGGCTCTCGATATTGGTTACTTTTCAAAGGTAGCTAGGCTACAGCGTGCTGCAGTAATGAAAAAGCCCTGCCAGGCCCACTCCATAGGGCTTCAGTCAATATACATAATATTATTGGGCTTTGAAAGGATTAAAGATTGTTTCTTTTGCTTCCTTGTAATATGGTGATCTCTTGTGCGTAAAACTCCGAATGCGCCTTCTCCTTCAGGGGAGGATGCTGGAGACCGCGGGATGCCCCATCGCTGCCCCCGGCGGTACCCGGCACCCTCGGCACGCCGCCCCAGCGGCCGCCGGACCTTCCCCAGGATTTGCTTGGTCCGTTCAGCCGGTACTGCTGACAAAGGCATTTCACCGTTCTTCCACGCCGAGAGATGGAAGGGGCATTGAGGATTTTTAAAAATAAAAGTTAAACAATGCTGAAAGTCTCCAATTGTCAACAGGACCTGAGGGACTAGAAAGTGCTGAAATAAATATCTAGAAAAATGGTGCTTTTCTCTACATACTACTCGAAAAAGTTCATAGATCTGTGTTTTGACTGCAAGAACTCGGTTCCTCACAAACACTCGTTAAGTAGGAGAAACTTTAACCATCAGCACTTGTCTGAACCTCCCAGGGCTGCTCTGAGCTGTCACTGCAGGTTTGCCAGAGGGAGCAGCGCAGGACGAGACCCCAAAGCAACGTACTCCCAACGTTAGACCTCCTCGTTGAGTTTGGTGGTTCCGAAAGCAGCATCTCTTGCAAAAGGCACACACAAACCCTGATTTAAGGGGTCTTGTACAGAGGACCTCGCAGCTGAATTACTGTCAAACCCATATTTTTTATCTTTTCACATTTGTATTTTCTTGTTCTGATATTTAATGAACATTATTTCACTGAACATGGTGAATTTTTCATCTCAGCTACCTTGTATGTATTCTTATGGTAGGATTCCCTCTGTCTCTCCTTTTTAAGAAGGCAAATGTGAGAAGTGTTGGCAAGCCTCTGCTCTCCGTTACATTCAAGAGACATGGAGAACTTGAGATTCCTGTGTAGGAGAGAGCAGGATTTGACATCCCGGATGCCGCAGAGCCCAGCGCTCCCTGCACTCCCACTGCTCTGCAGTGAAGCTCCCACGATTTAACAGCTAAGATGGGCTCTTCCAACACCTGAGCTGGTACGTTTTATTAGATGTGGACCAATCCCTCACCACTGAGCCTTTACTGAAGTCATGAATTCTGAACAAAGTAGTTGAAAAAAGTACTGTTCTTATGTTCGTACTGTTCTTACAAGACTACAATCTTCAACAAAAGAGGTGGAGACCAGAATCTGCAAACCCAAGCAGGTGAAGAAGCAATATCTTAAGCTCAGACCATTGAAAGGCGGCTGGGAGGAAGTCTGATTGACTTTGGAAGCAGAAATGAGAAGAACTGCAGTGTCACGCCGCTGAAACGCAAGGCAACACAGACGTCCTGGCACAGAAAAACGCACAGCAAGGTCTCAGGCTGCTTCTGACCGGGCTTATCCCAGGGGGACTCCACGCGCAGTTTCACACTGAAAATCACTCGGATGAGTAACTTTCCATTTCAGCAGAAGACAGGAAAAAGAGGGAGAGGAACCAAAGGAAATGTCAGAAGTTTTTTAACACAGTGTCTTAAAAACCTACATCTCAGGAAAATTTGAAACTGAAACCCTAACGAAAGTGCTTCTGCAGGTTTCAAGCCATTAATCCCAACTAAGGCTTCCCCGCTGTAAGGGCTGATCCAATGTCCATCGAATTCAAAGAAAAACCATGTAGCTACACCCATGAATAAAGTCTTAGACTTCAGATTTATTTCAAAAAGAAAAATGCTCTATATTAGAACAGCAATAAATAATACAGAGTGTTTGCAGACTAGGCTGTGTGCTATTTCAAGTGCTGAAAATAGTTTTTCTGAGGGCAGTGGGATGACCAGGTGAGCGACTTCCCACTGAAATCCCGCTGCCGGGGCGCGATGCTGCCCCGACCCCCCGAGGCCGAGCTCTGGCCAGCTCCGACCCAGCTGACTGAGTTGGTTTTGCAGGTTTTGGATGAGACCTGAGTTAGCTGACGCTCTGGCCACTTGTTTACGGAAAAGTAATGACCATAAACGTCCAATTTAAGAAGGATTTCAGTAATTCTGCCAAATCACCAGAATTAAAGTAATGCTCACAAAAATTTGCAGTTTTGCTTTACTATAATGCAAATTCCTTTTAGAAGTTCTGGATAAAAGAATTAGTAAGATATGAGGATCTAAAACCAGAGACAGCCTGAGTTCTTAAGAATTTACTTTAACTTTCCAGGGCAACATGTACCCCAAATGGAATAACCAAGAAGTTCCAAATGGTTTGTCTGATGCTTGTGGGGACGGGCACAAAGACAGCGATGATGGAACAGCTGAGCAGCTGATGCCCTTTACGAGACACCTCGACATACCAGAAACTTTCCTGACATCTTGTAAGTAGTTTATAAACGTCACAAAAATCCCACTCGGACTTCACAGGGTCTGTAAAACTCTACCGTACAGCTCTCCTGCAGAAATCTGCAGGTGAGGAATCACATGAACCAAGAGAGCGGAACGAGACCGATCCAGAGACTGGAGACATGGGCATATACCACTGAGATAACGGGGAAAAAGGGAATAAAGACTGAAAAGACATCTGTATAATGACCAGAGATCCTTTCTCAAACCAGCTCTCTTTATAGGCCTCTCCCTGTCACTTTCTTCTTCTGTGACCACAGAAATCTCGGACTTGCACGGCGCTTCTTGTCTGGCAACTTAGAGAAACGAGACCTAACGCTGCATTGCCTGCGGGTGTTACCCCTACCCCTACCGGCAAAAGGGACTGAAACACGTTTTTAAAGACTACAGCACAAATAGCTCAACTCCATTAAAACAAGTGAACTTCAAAAAAATGAAATACAAGGATTCTAGACCAATGGGGTGATAAATTAGAGGTTAAATACCTAACAGTTGTTCATGTATCACTTTGGGGATTTTGTTTTCCTTTTATTGGTAATTTTAATTTGAATTTTCAGGCCAACAGTTGTACGTCTTGAGAAATCTATACCATTCTCCAAGCAGTTCCCTTTAAATAACTGACGGATCTTCACCATCTAAATTCCAATTTAAAAGATTTGTCTGTAAGAAAATCCCAATCTCAATAAAAGGTAATGCAGCTGAAGCTCTTCGAGCCCGGCTGACGGCAATAAAGCAGCAGCGAGTTTCTATTAGCTGGAATAAGTTAACAGATTCCTAGTAATCCTTCCTATTACCACTAAACACCCGAATACAGATGCCACATTGTAAACGCAGATGG
Organism: Tauraco erythrolophus; assembly: GCF_009769465.1. Classification (NCBI taxonomy): domain Eukaryota; kingdom Metazoa; phylum Chordata; class Aves; order Musophagiformes; family Musophagidae; genus Tauraco; species Tauraco erythrolophus. Next base: position 22,571,096 of record NC_141479.1, on the reverse strand, counting down.
ATTTTTAATTTCTGGAAAAATAAGATCCCGTGCACACCTTGTGCTGGGAAGGCGACGAAGGAGGAGTGGTGTGCGTTAGACCTTCGCCAACGAAAGGTCTCACGTTGCAGAAGTCCATGAGATGCTGCGGAACGGTGAAGTCATTCATCACATGTATTTAAAGTTGAATTTGCTGATATTTTATGGTATTGGATTTTATTTCTATTAACATTTTATGCTGAAATTACAGAATGATTCGTGAGTACTGAATTTTTGATTGCTTTTATACTTGCTGGGACACTATTAACGTTGATTTACGTTAATAGCGCTGTAAGAAGATATTAACAATGAAATTTCCAAAAGCACTTAGTATCCCATAATTGGAGTTAAATGACAAAAAAAATGAGGGGATAATAAAGTAGAGAGAGAGACAGAATTTTTGACAATACTCCCTCTAAACTGTATTTTTCAGGAAGAATTTGTGCAGGACAATTTTATAAAAGAATAAAGTCACCCATCAAGAAAGTGAACACTTCCTGTACTGACGAAGCAACGTGACGGCAAACTGAGATGTAGGTCAAGCACCACCTCCCTCGGGCGCTGGAGACAAACCGCGGATCTCCAGGGAACCATACGGATGCTACATCTTCACATCAGATGGGTGCCGACAGCTCCAAGTCTGTAGAGCACTTTTCTGGACTGAAATCCAGGAAACAGCAGTGGGAGGCTGGTACAGGAATGACATTAAACAGGATAGAAATTACCCAAGTTTCATCTTTTGAGGCTGAGAGAACGAAGTTTCTCCAGAGAAGGATATAAACTGAACACAACGCAGGTGAAGCGCACGGCGAGGTGGGGCAGGGCGCAGCAGAAGCATGTCCTGTCTCCGATCCAACACCCGCGTCCGCCTCTTCTCCCTGCACAGTGGCCATGACACAAATTGTACCTGCTACAGGTGAGACACGCGGCACATGGACGGAGTTGAGCAGATCTACACCAAGCTTCTATACCAAGCTACACCCCTACCAGATCTAGCCTAGGAAAGTCACTGTACAGCAATTCAAAAGAGCTGTTCCCTAGGAAAAAAAAAAAAATTCAAAAGCTTTATGTTTAAATAAGTTCTTTCCCACTTGATATTCTGTGCATGAAGGCAGCCACAAAACCTCAGAGCTCCCGTCCACCTTCAACACCTTGGCCCCTGCCGACTTCTCGATTCTCGGTAGGCGCCGGACAGCAGCGGTGCTGCCGACGGAAGTCCTCAGCAAGCGTAGGAATTAGCTCCAGAAGACTGAGGTACCCGAAGGAGTAGAAACAGGATGAATGTTTCCAATTTCACTGCCTAAAATCTCTCCTAAAATTGAGTCGTTTCTAAGCTTCGTTCCAATCACGTGCATATCTCAGGGCATTCAGCAAACTCATCCCGAGAAATAACCGAACGCCTCAGCGAGAGCTGCCACCTGGTCCCACGGGCTGTTTTTACACTCGTGCGCTGTGCCCGCGGCTCAGGGCACCAAGGAGGGGCTGCGGAAAGCGGCTCGCCCGACCGGAGACGCCGGAGGCGAAGGCAGCCCAAAGGGAGAGGGCTCATTTCACACAACACACACCATTTTCTGTGATCTCAAATCAGGTTAGAACAAATTTAATTTTTTTTTCTAAACTGAATTTCCACAAATTCTGCTTTGATACCACTCGTATATTGTTTTTAAACCTCTTTCCATTAAAAAAGCATCAAAGCGCTTTTTGTTAAAAAGTGCTGCGACGCACTTCGCTGTTTGCAACACGTGCAGTTAAATCGCTCATTTAGTCAAAGAACATATAGGGCAACGTGACAAATTATGTGAAAACTTGGAACAAAAAAGTAAACTTGAAACAAAAATCTTAAAATAGACAACATAAAGAAACAAACCCCAACACTTGATTTGCTTCAAGTAGATCTGGAAAAAAATGCAAAAGCGTTTGTGCGGATGTGTTTTATCAGTTTTGTTTAAATGACGTTTTTGTGGAGGTAAGAAGAAAGAAGAGATACCAAAATGTTTTCAGCCAGTTTTCATCAATAAAATAACTACAAAATATTACGCTGGAAGGTCATTTTGTCATTTTCCTCTGACCAGGAAGGAAGACCATGTCAGAGTTTTTTAGAAAGAACTTGTACCAGCGTAATTTTATGGTCCACTAAAACGTGGAGGAAAGTCGTAATAAAAGTCAAATCCCACCACAACAAATGCAAAGCCTTGGCTGTACTTCGGAAAATAAACATGCAGCACCAGTGATCTTACCAAAGTGACTCAAACATGGCAAAAGCCCCAGAAATCTGAAGCAGGACCAAACACAGCTCTGTGCCAGATCCACAGACTTCGTGATTCTGAGGTCAGAGGCAAAGCTGTGATCTCACAGTCTGACGACTTCATCCCCAAAGTTAGATATGAAGCTGCTGTTACAGCTTTTTTAATACAAAATGTACATAAAGAAAAGCATAAATACCAATGTAAAGCCTTCAGCCGAACAGGAATCTGTGAGATGGGTGGTCTGTTGGCTAATTACCCTATGTCTTACCAACCCACAACTGGTCTCCAGTCCAAACTGGTCTAGCTGCAGGTGACAGCCACGGGCACGCGGAGATACCCGTTCTTCCGCCCGACCAAAAGCAATAAACCCACCGATCGGTAAGTGCAAGATTTGTTATTATACAAAAGTAAAAAGAAGTTTTGTTTTGAAAGACTGGACAATATTTCCTTTCAATGGAAGAAGGACTGTTTCACAGACAGAGCTCTGCTGTGGCTGCACCTCCCTTCACCCAGTCAAAAACAAACAAACCAACCCAACCCAGGCCCCCTCTACCAGCAGGAACCACAGCTGCTCACACGGAAGACGGCAGCAGACCAGAGTAAATAGTTCAAGGGGAGCTGACATGCTACGAAATTCAATGTGCATCCTCATGCCTTTAAAATTCCCGTCTACCCATGCATTTTAAAGCCAGTTTTGTGGACTTCTTAAGGAATTACACTTCAATAACAGGCAAGAGTATAAACGCATGGAAACAACAACAAAACCACTGACTGATCCAGAAATGAAACACTGATCATGGACAGACAACTTGGACGCATCCTTACACTGACACAGGATCGGGAAAAACCCACAGGTCAAACACTTGTGCAGCGTCCCGGCCGAGCGGCCCGCGGCAGGACCGGCCCCATCCGCGGCGGAGCAGCCGGAGCGGAGCGGTGCGTGCTCTGGCAGTCGGCAGTGCCGATACCCGAACGCACAGCCGGGCGCCGGTGCCACGGGCGGACGGGCACCGGGGTGTGACGGAGCGATGCAGAGCCGTGGAACCAGCTAAGGGCAGCAGGGGCACAAGGGTGCACATCGTCCCTCATCCCACCGCTCTCCTGGACGCTCTCCCACAGCCGGTCCCCAACCCGCTCCTGCAGAACTCCCACTGCCGGCAGGGCTGACACTACGGCCTGAGGGACCAGCGCCCGGAATGCTGCCCCGGAGCAGAGCGGATACCAGGGCGCCAGAAAACAACTATTTCTGGAGCAGAAGTATCAGAAAAAGGTGGGCTGTATGTGGAGGAGCTTCTGGGAGCAGCAGAGGAGGCAGAACGCTCCCGCCAGCCCGGAGCCGCGCCACTGGCGAGCGCCTGCGACATCTCAAGTGGAAAAACGTAATTTTATTAAGGCTCCTCTGGCTTCGCTTTCAGCATCTGCACTGCAGCACCGCACACAAAGAAAGGTTATGAAGAATTCCTCGCCATGGCCATGGGCGCAGGATTCATCACATCCCCCAGCCAACCTTCGCGTGCTTCTCTCTGTTAACAAAGGACACGTGCGGTCCACCTGCCTCCCTGGCCCTCGCCGCGCTGCCCAAGGGTGCCCCAACCCCGGGCCACCCAGCGCGTCACCCCCTCGTCCTTCACCGCTTCTTCGCCTTCTCTAAATTCCTATTTCATGGGCACCTTCGTTTGCAAACCTGCTCTTGGAGGCCCAGAGCGGTAATTAATCCATGTCACGGGAAAGATGTAGTGTCGGTAGAATTTATGACTGGCTGTGAGCCGCCGTGATGAGCGGGGGCACCTCGGCCCCGTGCGATATAAACGCCTCTGCTAATTGGATTGCGGGAGCTAATCAGGAGCTGGAGAGAGAATGGAGGCGCTCGGCCTCCCCGCTGCTGCGGCGGGCTGATAAAGGCGGCAGCTGCGCTCGGGGAGGAGGCGCGGGAATTGCATCGGCCCCGATGGCTATCGCGGGGCGGCCACGGCTGCACGGCGCGGGTGGCCGCGCGGACGGAGGGCGGGAGGGCCGCAGTCGGCCATGGGAGGTTTCACTGCCGACCACGGGCAGACGCACCTGGCGGGCTGTGCACGGGTGGGCCGCCGGCGGTGGGAGGTTGCCGAAAGGTCCACGCGGCCCCAGTGGGCTGCGTCTGGCCAGAAGCTGCCAGAGAAGCCGTGAGCATCCCGAGCAGCCGCTTCGAAAGGCAGTGCCATGGGCAGACCCAGGATGGGGTACGGCGGCAGCACTGCGACGGCTGCCTGGCTTGGCCAGTGTAGCAGACACCCCCACAGCCCTCCGGCTGTCCCTATGGTCTCCATTGCTGACCTCAAGCATCGGAAAGGGGCTGCACGCTCAATAATGCCAACACCACGCCTCTTGGTACATTCCGTACATGCCTTCCCCTGGAGAGACAGAAATCCAGAGGGATGAAGGTGGCAGAAACATGAGAGTGTTGTGCAGTAGCAGTAAGGTTGGCTACGCCAGGAGCAAACTGGGCAAGTGCCACCTGCTACGTGCTCCACACACCACACGGGCCGTCAGACAGCGGGCAGGCGGGCAGAGGTGGCTCCCGAGGATGGGGTTGGGATGAGATGGCTCTTAAGATGGCTCTAACTCCACCCTTTACAGCAGCTTCGAGCTCCGTGACCATCCCCAGCTCCTGGCCAGGGCGGAGCTGCTCACGGGAGGTGGGAGAGCCCCGGCCGGCGCGGTCTGACCTGGCTCTGCACCCGCACGTGCACAGACCAGGCACGCGCAGGTCCCCGCTGCGGAACGGGGGGTTTTTTGCAATCCAAGGCTCTTCCACATTGAAACGGTTTTTCTGTCTTCTCCAAGTCCTTCTGATTGCCCTTTATTCTCCTCTCTGCCTCCCCTTCGTACAAATGCATGGATTGGAACGTAAATCCTGAAAACGATGACTAAAAAGAGTAATCCCTCCTTACAGAAATACTTTTCCACCTTCTTAAATCTTTTTGGAGGCGCAAGGGAAAATAACCCTTGTGTTTATGCAAATTTGAAAGTGGCGTGTGATGATGGAAACAAAACAGTGCTGGACCGCAGCCAAGGCATGGCACCGCCGGGGCCTCTCAGCTGCTCGCCTCCCGATTCTTCGGGGGAAGCAGCTGTAGAGAAATGAAAATACAGAAGCCCCCGCGCACACCCGCCGCCGCCCGCGCGCGCATTCCAGCACCCGTCACCTCGGAGGCGGCAGGACGCGGGCTCCGGCCAGGCGCTGCCTGCAGCCGCTGCCCGCAGCACCCTGTCGTCCCCCACAAGCCTCCCTATCCCGCTGTTCCCGGTTCCCCTTTCAGGAATTTACAAACATTTTCCGCAGATCAATATCTGTATTGATTATTCATTGTGAGCGAGTCGTGTGTCTTTGGTGATCCAACCTGGCAGAGTGAGCAGCCAAAGGCTGCTGCAGTTACGGGGGGAAAAAAAAAGAAAAAAAATCCACAGAAGGCGAGAGGAACCCAGATCTTGCTGGGTTTGCCGCTGCCAGCAACGGAGACGGATGGAGAGGAAGGAAGGAGGAAAATGGGAACGGCATGAAAAGGAACGAAGAGACGAGGGAGCCGAGGAGAGAAAGCAAGAGCAGGAAAAACAAAGTCACCGCTGGAGAACCGGTGCCGGGGCACGGCGGCAGCCTGGAGACATTCCCAGCCTCGCGCTCGCCGTTCTGCACGCAGATGCGGTGGACTTATTGCTCCGGGAGCGAAAAGTGACTCACGGTTTTGGTATCTGCTACGTAAGAGCTTTGGGGGGATTCCTTGGCTGGCTGACAGAAAGGGAAGAAAGCAGCAGCGGTGAGGTAAAACGCGATCCCTTCCTCCTGCCTTCCTGGGAATACGCGGCGCCCGGGCTGGCTGGAGCGGCTCGCTGCTCGCTTATGATATGCAAAAGGAGAATAATTAAAAGCGCCAGCATCACTTGCAAAGTGAGTAAACACAAAGCCTTTCAAAACATGCTCTTCAGCTAATGAGACGCTGTAATTTCTTATACTTAAAGGCAAAAAAGCCACTGATGAGACTCGGCGGAGTGTGTGCACGCGCGCCTGCGTGTGTGTGCGTGTGTTTGTAGATAGGAGAGAATCGGTTAATTGTTGATGATGTTTAGAAAAGGGATTATGAGAAAAGACACTGAAATGATGACAGGGAACATCTTGGATCAGAGCCAAAGAAATAAAATAATCAAGGACAATCAAGGCTGCAGCTCCGGAGGAAGCGCCGACTGTTCTGCCGGCGACTTGGAAGGAATTTCCCGGCGCTGCCGAGCTGCAGCTGGAATACGTGCTTGGCACCAGGAGGGAAAACTGCAAGGAGCAGTTTGCTTGGAGCATGAAACAACAGAAGAGAGAACTATGGAGCTGTGCTATAATTCAGAGGTTAAACAGCTTTGTCTGCTGATGTGTCAGATGGAGTCTCGTTTTTGCCCACATCTGACCTGCTCTCTGGAAATGCAACTTCGGAAACCCTCTGAATGCACGCCGAAGCCGACCATTCTCCATACGCCTCTCCAGAACTGCTGTGACGTTACGAAAACAAAGAAAAGGGAGCTGGAGGAATTAAGTTCTCCTGTGGCTGCAGGACCTGGTGGACCTGACCACAGGAACTGGCTCTGGAATCGATTCTTCCTTAATTCTGGAAACTGGAAAACCCTTACTCCGGGGGGGGGTCGCAGCTCACTGCCTCCAAGCACGCAGGAGAGGTGACAGTCATCGGGAACACCAGGAGCAAGCTTTCCTTCCCACCTGGGCGTCCAATTGCTGTCTCAAACGAATGGATTTTAATAAATGGTGGCTTTCTCTTGGGCTGAGGTTGGGTGGGAGAGAGGACAGAGGGAAATTTAAACCGTCTTGTGGCTGCTATGTTGTAAGTGAGCTACAAAAATGCCATCTCTTTGTTTTGGATGTTAAACTCCATCTTACTCCATTGTTGCTGAATTTTGGCATGTTACACTCTGGGCTTCTCCAGCAGCAAAACACATGGTCTATTAAAGCGGGAGTCTTTGGGGACGCGGAGGCAGAGGAACGAGCCAATCACACATGGCTTTTCCACATTTCGTGTTTCTCAGCATTTGCAGAAAGCTTTTCGGATGGTATGTATGTGTGCCCCAGGGAGGGCGGGAGGGGAGAGGGGGTGTGCAAGAGGGGGAGCGAGCGCCCGGCAGGAGCAGGCGCGATGTCGGGGTACGTCTGAGCCGGCCGCGGCGCGCGGTCCCTGCTGCCGGGCAGACACCCCTTCCCCTGCGCCGGGGCTCTGCCGAGCCTGCTCGGACCTGAGCTGCATGTTAAACGCCGAGGACCAGATTAGCATACTAACCAAGTCGTGTCAACCCCCGGCGATCGCAAGCGGCCATCTCCTCGCCCCAGCCGGCGCGGCGCAGCGCGGCACAGCCCGCCAGACGCTGAACCGTGTCCTTTGTCAGATCGTTTTTTATGTTTGTGTTTAGCTTTTGTTTTCCAATCAGACCCTAGAAATTCATTAACAAGAATGAAAGGCGGAGATGCAAAAAGCTATAATGAAAACAAATGATCTATTTAAACGGTGCTCAGGCTGAAAGGAGGGGTCTCACAGCGCCGGGACCAGAAGAGAAGAAAATCCTGCAGCCCGGAAAATGCCTGGACACACGCGCATCCTTCCCCGTGCCAAGGCTCCAAGGAGACAGTTGCTACAAAGCCGGTGCTCTGCGTAAAGATGTTGTAGCGTTGCCTCTACAGAGCCTCAAAGAAGCGCCAGGAACCAGCCAAAAAGAGGAGTCCTCATTGTTCCTGCTCTGCCCACCGCTAGCACCGTAATTACTACTACCGCTACCGGGCGGGCTTTAATTAGGAAAAAATTTCAGTGCCTGTAAACATAAACTTTTCAAACCGTTTGACTTCATTCCCATCGCTCCTCCCGTCGTGAAACAGCAGCGGCGGCCGTGCAGCCCCGCGGGGAGGGCAGCCCCCAAGGGAGGGCACGCGTCCGCGGCGGGTGGCAGCGGGGCCAGGGCGCTGCCGCCATCCCTGCACCTCCCGCGCGCAGCCCGGCTGGCAGCAGGGACACCGAACCCGGCACAGCAGCCTGTTCTGCACCTCCAACAAACTATTTCACAAATGTTAATGTCCCCTAAACTGTCACTTGGTTGTGGAGAATAAAAAGATTTAATCCAAGCATGGCCTTTTTATCGGGATCTATCAAATAAGGGAAAACTTGAGATCATCTATGCCGTGTGATTTTCATTTTGAAATGGTGTGTGTGGGCTTTAAATATCATGGAGGCGTAACTTCCCATTTTTGGGAAGCAGCAATGTCAGCAGGGGAAAAGGCAAACGTGTTTCAGCCCCTTTGTCATTTTGTCCCTGTTCTCACTGCAGACTGGGCGACACGGGCAAAGCCTCTGCAGCTCCGTGCATGTCCAGTGAGGTATCACCACCAATTCCAGCTGATTTACACCAGCTAAGAACCTGTAGCTTAAATGTTTTAAAGACAGACAACTTAAAGATTTTTATCTGTTGAAGAAATTGGAAGAAATCCTCTCATGAGTTTCAGCACCTGCCATATGTCCACATCTTCCAGGAAGGAAAACAACAACCAAACCAGTTACTGGTTTAGGAAACCTCTCTAATTTATACACAGTAAGGACACGCTGCATAATCTGCCTCAGTACTAGTTTAATCAACCTTTACAATCAGATAAACAAACTGAAACCATTAAGAATCTTCAAAATTTATCCTAGACTACAACCAGTCCTTGTCATCAAACTTTTAATGGTAAACACTGCAAATAGTGGTGAAATGTTTGCTCTTGGTAGGAATTCCTACCGACCAGCGCTGGACTATTCATGATGTGGGAGTGGGGAGTTTTGGAACCACTGAAACAAACCCATATTTTCACAGTAGCTTCTGACAGAGCCTTGTGCCAGTTAAAAAGAAAAAACTCACATATTTTGCAAATCACACGAGACCTGTCTATCATATATGCCAGCATATCACCCAGGTGATGAGCTACAAATACATTCCCACTCTTTTTTCAGTATTGAAATAAAATAAAGGAAAGTTACTAAAAATACGTTACATTCTTACACCAGAAGATCAAGACAGGCTTAAACTGAAGAACAAACCTGGAAAATACTAGCAAATAGAAAGGCTATGGCTTTGGGTGGGAATCTCTTATTTGGGATGTTCATCAGCAACAGAGGATGTTTCTCACTTGCTCAATGAACAGGACAAACTCTAGACAGTGTTTGCCGAGCCCGGAAACAACCCGGGATTTTCCAGCCTTTTCCTTGCTGCCGGTAAAACCTGCAATTCTGAGCACGTGCTCCAGTGCCCGACTGCAATCCAAACCCGCCTCCCTCAAGAAGGGAGCTGCAGCGTGAGCGGTGTTTGCCCTCGGAATCGGAAGCACCAGTTTCTCCGGGTGTAGCAGTCCCCACGGCCACAAACCAAACCAGCCCGGCCGCGGCAACCCGGCTCCGGGCACCCCCTGGCCCCCACCGATGGGGGACGCCGCAGGCCCCCTCCTCATCCCCGGTGTGCCCACAACAAGGGCTTTAATGGCGGCCGGGCTGGTGCCGTGGCAGCGATACAGAGGATCGAGAGCGCAGGAGGTGGCAGGAAGTGCCATGGGCTAATGTGGTGCCCTGGAGAACAAATCCCCCCCCGCAAGCTTTCCTGCTGCCCAGGAATCTTGGAAGCTGGGGGGGGTGTGTTTGTTCTAGCAGAAAGTGTTAGGAAGAAATCCCAGTGATACGAAAGGATGGGACTCGCCAGCTTCAGAAAACGAGAGTTCTGGGTGTTTTAACGAATGCCCCTCGTACTGTGAAACACGGCGTTGGTCCCACCTTCTCCAATTTCTTTGCACTAACTGAAGAGCAACTAGTCAATAAACAGGTAATTATAATAATATGTTATAATAAAGTCTGTAACAGCTATAGCAGCAATATGAACAACGGCATTTTCCTCACCGCGCGAGGTTGAAATCAAAGCCCTCCGTTTAGTAACCAAGTCTACGTTAGATCCAAAGGGCAAGCCAAGACCAGCACGCAGAAGAAAGTTCCTTTTCACACGGGAAGCTAAGGGAGCCGCGTTCAACTGCCACTGCTGGGTCTTCACTGAACTAAAATTGTTAATTTTCCTTCCTGCAGCTGGTTAAGGACTTGGGTCTCTTCTTGAGGCAAGTGAGCCTTACAGCATCTTGCCCTGTGACAAAATGAAATTGCACCCGCTTGTACCAGCTGTACAATTTTAAGAGTTACAATTCTGCTAAACAAAAGCCACTTTCTGCACGGCCGTTTAGCAGTACTATTTTCTTCTTAAGACTTTCTCCTTGCCAAACTTTAGTCTGACTGTTCAGTGCTGATGTAGGTCAGAAATAGTTGTTAGCACCAGAAATTGGTACTACCGCGTTGCTATCCTGAAATACAGCACAGCTTTGCTCACACTGAAAACTCATCTCAGGAGGAAAATCATAGCTTGAAAATGAAAGTTTCTAACAATTAAGAGAAATTCTTAATCCAGTGGATTCTAACAATCCAGTGGACACAGTGAAAATGGGTATGTACCCTGGATTGCAGCAACTATACAATTTCTACGCATTCATCCTACAAATAAATTAAATATAATAATATTGTGATTATCAGCAAAAACACGGGCACAGCTACCTGCTCGCTCAGTGCCGTGTGTGCGGACCGATGCACTACGAGCCGACCAGGCTTCAGTCGTGTTTCCACTGGCAGGGGAGCGTTTCCCTGCTAATCCCACACGGTTTGCTTTTCCCTATGTGCACCGGTCTCTTCCATAGAATCAAACCTGCAGTTTAAATTAACTAAGGTGCTGGAGCCAACGTCACCCGGTACGTCCGCTCACCACCTTTATTCTGTTTCACCCATACACCAGTTTCTGTTGTTGGTTTGGTTTCCTGTTTCCCCACAGCCCAACGTTCCCACGCTATGGGCAGTCCGATGAAGTTGTGCGGTCGGTGGATCCCCTCAGCATATTGCTACTTTTTCTGCCACAGTCATTAATGAAAACAGTAAACAGATTGGTCCCCAACTGGATCCTGTTTGTAGGTTCTGGATGTTTTTAAAGAATACTTACAGTTTACAACACAACAAAACCAGTCAAGACATGACAGCGTGAAAAAGGCACAATCGACCGCACGTGCTCTCTCCACAAAACGTTTCAAAATTCCTCCATTTCAAACTCCTTTATCGTTCCTTCTCTTCCACCTCTCTGACCTTCTGCCTGCTTTTCTGTTCCTTCTCTGTTCCATCCACCTTTCCCTCTCATTCCCAGATCAAAGTCAAGAAGTTGGGATTTCAGTGTTAATATTCCTCACCCAAATCTTTGGATTCCGTTTACAACATCTGGAGAACATCATGCACCCCCGCCACTCCCCAAAAGGATACCAAGGCCTGAAAAGTTTCCTGACTAGATGGGTGAAAGCAGATGCTTTACTCAGGATCCTCTGAGATATTGAGAGCACAAAGAGAACGAACGTCTTTGCCCACCACAGAATTTCCCAAGGTTTCTATTTAATTTATAAGTCTGATGATTCTCAAGCAATTGAAGTGTGCACTTCTGTTGTAAGTTGTAAACAAAATACTTCAGACAAAAACATACAAAGAAAGCAAGGGAGAAAGCTCCTTAAAGGATTAAAAAAAACCCAAAAAGTAAATACAGGAAAAAATCCAACTCCAAACATACACTCCTCAGTTTTTAATCCAGATAGAGGATACTGGTGAGTATTTTTTGAAGCCTGCTATTAATCTTTCTATTGCTATCAGTATCACACAAGGTTAGTCTGATGTTACGGAGCATCCCAGATGTTACAAATGGCTTTACAATGACTCGAGATACACGGGTATATTAAAACTAGGTACTTCACAATGACTCAGTGAATTCTAGTTACATGAAAAATAATTCTGAATGAAATGACTACATTTGGACAATAGGTACCTTTTCAGTGCCAAATTTAATGGTGGACGGACTAGCAGGAAGAGAAGGGATATTTTTCCCCGCATTCAGGAAGATGTTTTTTCTGCCAGCGCATCATTTACCATAGTTTTGGGAAACTGACTATCTAAGAATTGAAACAGACTGTCCGATCGTGATTTACTTTCAATAATTCACATACAAAATGAAACAGGTCAGGAGTCTCGTTATTTTCTCATCTTTCCTTACGTCTGTTTGGGTATGACAGAAATTCAAGGGACCGTTTTCTGCTAAGAAGATTAAGCCAAGGACATTAATCATTCCTCCTGTTCTTTAATTACAGAAACTAACAGTTAGGGCCAACGTAGATAATTAAATAACAGAGCCCACATGGTTCCTCACCAGCCCGCATAGAACTATAACCTGACAAGGTATCAGCTTGAAGACATCCAGGAGTAAAAATAAAAAACCTCTGTGGATGGTCTTGTTCAAAAACCACCTCTTCATTCATCCTACTGCACTGAAAATACGACGAGCCAACATCACTGACCAGCAAGTCAGGTGCTAAGAAATACTTCACGTAGATGGCATTTATAAAAAAAGTCAAGAGCCATTAGAAGAAAGAGCAAGCAAACAATGTTGCTCACCAGAATGGCAGAGGATAAATAACAAAAAGAACTCTCCAATCTCTGCCTGAGAACAGCACGGTCGTATTGCACGTAATCACATCTCTCTTAATCCATGTTATTTACATTACCCAGCCCAGGAGGGCTACCAACACAAAAAGTCACTTCTACAAGGCTTAAGAAAATTGGGTCATAGAAGATCTCCCTACCTCAGTCTGGAAACATGAAGATGATGTAGCAAGATTCAGTGTCAACGAGCAGAGTAGGGGTGATGGTTCCTATTCAGAATGGAAAAACTTGGTAGAAGCTCTCCAGATCAATGCCTGCAAATGAAAGAACATGAAGCACATAAGGAATCCTGAAGAATTTGAAACAATGCACTAAAAGAAGCAGAAGTTTGTTTACAGCACAGAGTTGTTAATATTTTTTTATCTCTGTTCAGCTCCAATTCAGTCAACATTCCCAGCCATTCCGCCTCTCCTGGAACCCAAAGCTCACCTGTAGCATCTTTATATGATAGATTCATGTTGTGCTCTACAAAACAGTCAGCTGCACTTTCCAGTGCGCTTTCCAGCTGCCTGGCTTAATCTAGAAAAGACTGTATCAGCTACATTTAGGTGGCCTTGCCAACAGACAACCTACAAGTTTATCTGGACCATGGACTCTGACTTGTCCATCAGCAAAGATACAAGTTCTACGGTCTTGTGTTTCTGTTTTAACCACTGCAGCTCAGTACCGTTTAGCACGTAACAAGCAGGGGAGCAGATGCACAAGGAAGGATAACAAACACAATGAAAGAGTTAGGAGAAGCAGGTGGATTCATGGGGAGCCTTCTGCCTCCCAAAGAAAAGCATCACTCTCAGCGCCCAGCTTGGCATCCCAATGGATGACCGAACAGGAGGTGTGATGCAGCTGATGTCAGGAGATCTCCCGGACATGCCCTCTTCCATCCTGATGGTGGTTCTTGTTGCAGTCACACCTCTGCAGCTGTCACGAATTTATGAACAGGAATTACAGAAACCTGGTGAAATACCATTTGCCTCTCCCCAGTTTGTTGCCCCTCTGCCTACCCTCTACACTTGAATGCATTTTACCATTTTCTGTCTTGGCAAGAGTCTTGTTTGACCACTTGAGTATCAGCCTCTTGGCTGGCATCTGACAGGGAGAAAAAGTGCACAGAACTCTCGTGTGGGCTTGAGAGAGAAACGCGGGCGAGCTGATGGTTGTATCGTCACCGGGTCGCTCTGCAGCTGAGACTGCAACCTGCCCGTCTGCAAACCCGGTCACGGGCACAGCCGTGATGGGAACGGTGCCTCCTCCTCACCCTGACCCAGGGGGCTTCAGCCTGAAAGTGAGCGGAGCTCAACGACAAACTACGGGACACGAACGCGTGAGACACAAGGGATCCAAAACGGCACGGATTCAGAGCTTGGTTTAAACATAAACAACAGAAAAAGGAAGCTATTTGAAATAAAAAAGTTACTTTCAGAAAAATGGAAGTTGTTTCCAAACAATAAAAATAGAAAAGGACATAAATCGAGCAAGCTGAACGCAAAAGCACGATAAGGCAAGCCCCAACAGGTCCCGAAGAACAATTGTTAGAGTTACGAGGGCTAATAAAAACTTTCTGAAACACAAAAGCAGGAAGCCTGTCAGTCACCTGGAGCAGCTGACGGATGATCGAGGCGTAAAGGGAGGAATTAAGAAAGATAAGGACACGGCAGCAAAATTAAATGAATTCTTTGCACTGGTGCTCACCGTGGAGGAGGTCAGGAGGGTTCATGCACCAGAGCAACAAATCACCAGAGGCAGGCAGAGCTCCCTCGAGACTTTTAAAAGAGCTCACATGTGAAATTGCCGAACTAACTTTCTTCCTTCCTTTGTATCAGAGGATCGGAAGGCGACAAATCTTCCAAACAGGCTTCAGGAGCGACCGTGGGAATTACGGACCAGAAAGTCCGATTTCCAGAACAGGCGAAACGGCAGAAATCCGTCGGCACAATGTGATGAGTAAACACGGTGTCTCGGGGAGGAGTCTCTAAGCCAAGAGAGAATTTCTACGTATAGATCCGAGTTCTCTGATGGAGGAAACAGCCCTGCTAATACAGGAGATTTGGGCTGATATAGGGGAATCAGATTTTCTAAAAGCTTTTCTAGAACATCCCTCACTAAAGGTTCTTAAGGAAACTAAACTGTCATGGAGTAAGGAGGATTAATCTTCCTGCGAATTCCTGATAAAAAGATAGGGAAAAAAGGGCACGAACACAACGTTAGCAGGGAGGGAGCAGAGGATTCTGCACGGCTTCAGCAACCTCATAAATAACCTGGAAGGAGGAGATAGTGCAGTGTCACACGGATCATGGAGTTAACACACAGAGTTTTTCAGGACAATCAAGTTTAAAACTAACTGAGAAGAATTCCTGACGAACCCCGCGGGGTTCGGTGACTGGGAGACAAAACGCCAGTGCACGTCCCTGGTTGAAGCAGATCCTGGTTTTAACCAGGCATTTTAAACCCACCGTTTTTGAAGGCCGATGTTTGCTGGCTTTAGTAAACAGGTGGACTCGGGGAACAGCTTGACACCGGCGTCATTTGGGCTAGTGGGAGGGGAGAGGTTAAGTCCCGTCCGTTTTAGTTCTTTATTTTTCCACATAGAATAGCATCTCCCATCCTTGGGGAATCCTTAGAGGAAAGGCAGAGGAAGAGGAAGCTAAAGCTTCTCATTTCGGCCATAAAACAGATTAATTACTTGGACTTTGGCAGATATTTTGAGGACAGATTCCCTCAATCTCTGCAGTGGTACTGGAGATGAGACAACAGTCCTATTGCTGCTGCCGGGTTACTTACAGGAGAATACAGAGAATCACACGACTCCATCCTCTGACAGATTAGATGAAAGAAGAAATTTTTGTTTCCTGAAGGCTCTGCCATGGACGGGACAAATCCCCGTGGTTTTGGCAGAATGGGGAGCAAACACCTCCCACCTTGGGGCTCGCCCTCCAGATCTGATGGCAAGGTGGAGGAAATCCCTTTCGCCGTTCTGGGCCGGACTCGGGTGGGAAAAAAGGGGTGCTGAAGTTGCTCTCCCCCTGCCCACGAGCACACCCATCAATGGCATCGCGCTCGGAGCTGGGGCGGCTCACCGCCCTGCTCCCGTGCCGCCCCGGCGGGCAGAGGCCACGTGCCCAGCTGCGCAGGGCCGGGCGAGGGCAGGTCGAGGCTGTGCCTCCTCCAGCACCGAGCCTCTGCCGAGACGCGCACATGGCTGAACTTCGGGGGCGACCGGCTGCGGCTCCGTCCCGCGCCCCACGAGCGGCCCCCGCTCGCCTCCCGCAGCCAGCGGGACGGCCGCAGAGGAACGGCTCTGACCCCCGCCACAAAATCATCTTTATCCACACAGGGGGCTCTGGCAGAACGGAAGCTCGTGCCTTTGCCTGGCCACATCCGTCCTCTCCCGGCGCTCGGGATCGACACGGGAATCCCTTTGGCTGCGGCAGACACGGAGCCTTCTCCCTCCGCAGCTGCTTGGGTTTCACAGCCGCCGCGTGACTGTACGGCAAATAAAGAGCATCCGACAGCGCCTACACCAAATTAATCCGGAGACCTTCTCGCCAGCGCGGGAACAAAGCGCGCGGCGGAGAGCCGGGGCGGGTGCGCAGTTGCCCAGACTCCTGCCCGCGCGGGGCAGCAATGCGGGCAGCACCCTGCCTGCCTTTGTGCGGGGCGTCGGGCGGCGCCGGCCCTCGTTTTGTGCTGCCGCCGGCCCACATACTGAGGCGGCTTGTTCCCGTCTGATCGCAATTAGCACCGTGCCAAATTCCTCGTGCCCCGCGCTAATTCAGGAGGATGGGCATGTCACACCCTGCCAAGAATTACGGCCGGCCGCCGTCGAGACGGGGGCATGCCTGCCCTTTCCTTAAGCTTTTGTTTCAAACCAGAGGGCTCGAGGACTCTCGTTTTTTTGCCAGAATTACCCATGGAGGCACCGGAGGGTGCACAGGCCGTGCGGTTTGGCCTAAAGGAAACACACAGTGAGGCACGGGGTTGGTGCCGCACTCCCTGATCCGTCATGGCTAACTGGGAAATTTAGAAAAATCTGCTGTCTGCAAGAGCTTGAAAATCCAGCGCTGCGTCAGTGCTGCGAAGCCGGCGCAGGCGCTGCCGGAGCCGAGCAGGGAGCCCATCCCCTCCCGCCCCGCGGAGCTGCGGAGTCCCGCGGCAGGACGGGCACACGCCGAACGCTGCACCCACCGTCCTGCCCCGCTGCACGTCTCCAGACAGCTACGATTAAACCAGATGTTCTCGGGGCAGCGCTCTGCCCCCACTGCACTCCTCTGACCACATGTGATGTAATTCTGAAAACCTGAGACGAAAACGGAGAAAAAGTAGTTGGTTCCATTAATACCCCGTATTCGATGGACTCTGCTACCCAGTAGTCATCCTGTACCCAGGCAGCTCCCAGTGGAGCCATCCCCTCCCCACGCAAAGGAGCGGCCACTGGAGGAAGGGAAGGAGGGAAAGAGGGAAAGAAGGAAGGAGGGAAAGGAGGGAGGGAGAAGGAGGGAAAGGAGGGAGGGAGAAGGAGGGTGCCCCAGAGACCTGCTCAGCCCCCCGTGCCTGCATGTCCCCTCACAGACCCAGCCCTGCTGGGGGAGGAGAACACACTCCATGCCTTCCTGTCCTCAATCACCATTTGAACATCACTGCTCCTATGAGCTGGGGATGCTAAGACAAAGGCCAAAACGCCATCCAAAAATTCTGTCCATTAAGCCGGTGACATTCCCAACGTTTTGGGTGGCAATTCCCACGTGCCTGATGACTGCCGACACCTGCCACAGGCCTGGCAGTCCGGGTTTGGAAGGACAATGAGCTCTCCAAAAACTGTCCTGCCTGCAGCGCCCAACGCCAGTGTAACCTGTACGTACAGGCTCTAGTAAAACCTCGGTAACTCACAGTGATTGCACGGAGTATGTTGTGAATTATTGAATGTGTCAGATTAGCGGTATGAGAGCAAATCGTTCAAAAAAGAGAGAATAATGCTTCACAAAATGCAATTTAACTTATTTTCTTAATTGTAGGTTGATTCCTATTTATGTTAATTCATAACGAATTATGAACTGTATTACATAATTGGGAAGACGACAATAATAGCTCAGTAATCCTCGAGGGGGTTTGTTTTGTTCTGTTTTGTTTTTCCCACTCCATCGCTTCCGCAGGCAGGCGCACGCGTGGCCGGACCGTGTGCCCGTGTAACCGACTCAGACACGGATACGCCATCGATGTGCGTGCGCAGCCTCGTGCCACCCAGCAAACACAGTCGCTTTATCCAGCGCCGGGATTGCTTTTTGAGGACCCCTGGAAGGGACACGGATGCTCTGCGCGAAGGCCGAGGCACACCAGGACGTGGCAGGTACCGGCGCCCTGCTCTGCTCGCTGGTGTCCTCCCGCCGACGGCTGCCTCCGATCGGGGGGCAATCCTCTGGGTCACATCCTGCTCTGCTTCCCGACAACACTCTGCTGGCTTGGGCAGAGGACGGACCGACAGACAGCGATGGACTGCTGAAGGAAAAGGGCCGCAGTTGGCTCCTCAGGGTGCAAAGCCACCAGCACAGCATTGCAGAGGACACCTGATTACGGAGTTTCAAATCCCGGTTTTTATCCCTTTATGCATAGCTAACGGGGCCTGACCGAGGCGGGCTGGGTGTGCATTCGACTCCCAGAACTGGGCATTTGATCCGTAATTGTTTTCCAATGATCGTCTCTTTTTCCGTGTTATTGCTTTACACGGGTAGGTTTTGTACAATATTGAAAATCAATAAAAACGCATGAAAAAAATGTTTTCCCACCCCCCTTCAAAGTTAAACGATCTTGTTAGGATTCTGGCACCGCTATCTGAAATCAGGCAGCCGCGTGTCCTTCCCGTGCTGCAGGACAGGAGCCTGGCAGGAGCCCCGGCTGCGGGTGAGCAGCACGTTCGCTCAGAGGAGCCCGTGCCCCGGGTCCCACGCGGCGCTCGGCCGCCTGCTCCACGCCACTGCTACTGGGAGCACGTCCGAGGTGGCGGCACCTCTACAGCCACCGACGCGCTGGCTGACACGGGGGAACGCAGACCAGGGAGGGAACGGGACCCCCCCAGAGTTGTAGGGGATGCCCGTGGCTGGAGGAGCTGGTGCTCCTCGCCGGTACGAAGCATCTCATGGTGCTCTGACGTCCTTCTGTGCTCGCAAACTTACACCGTCACCAACACTGCTTCTTTTTATTTCCTTGCTTACACACCAAACTCAAGCGGAATAGCAGTAGAAAAACCCCACAACCACCTCTTCACTCTCAAGTCCAGATTGGGATTGGGCTATAGATGCTACAGGAGGCAACGAGCATGATGAGATGAGAACAGGGGAGCTACTTAGAGAGATTAAGGGATTCACCGCGGTGCCACTGAAAGGACCGACGGCTTCATTGTGGCCATTAGCAGCTGAAGGCAGCAGAGCCCCATCTGCTGCAGCGTTAACCAGCGAAACCAGCCAGAGGTGACAGTGTCCAGAGGGTGGTACAACTGGAGGAGAGGCAGGGACCTCCCAGGGACACGCAACACACCCCGCACGGGGCCACACCGCCCCTCGGGAGCCCCTGTACGACCTCATCGCGTCCGGATACAGAGACACGAACGGTTCCTTAGCTCTGGTTCCATGCTGACATAAAAACTGGAGTCTGAAAGAAGTGTTTCACGTTCAATGGAAACATTTATATTCCTGAAACAAAACTAAAAAATATTTTTGTTTGGATAAGAATATTTTGTTTGACACAAGCAAAATCTTTCACTTCAGACTGTGGTGTTTTGTTTGTTTGTTTTTAAAGTTCTGTTTCACAAAAAAACCTTTTTAAACAAAACAGAGACATTCTCATTTTTCTAATTTTTCTAAAACATCTTCACTCTTGTTCAACCTTCTGTCAACGCAATGTAGCCTGGCAAACTTTTAAAAACGTTTTTTCTGAAAATAAGTGATTTCCACGTATGTCCCCAGTCACTGCACACGTGAGCGGGCGCTGCAGGGTGAGCCCCTCGGTGCCCACGGCATCTCAGCCGGGACTCCCTCCCCGCGGCACAGCGTCGCGCTCACGGCGTTGCATCGGCATCGCCGCCGCCGCGGAACGCGGCACGCGCTTCGCCGGAGCCCCGGCTGGTACCAACACACACGTCTCAGAGTTACCATCGGTTCGTCACGTCCGCCTGCTGATAGGTCTGGCTCCACAGTTTGGAATTCTTCAGGAATTAAAGCCTTACATAAACATATCATTTAACTTCATTACAGTGCAATAACGATTTTTAAATAACTCTGTAATATGCTCCGTAATCTTTTTTTAAAGTGCGTATTATGGTTCTGTCACAGTTTCGTTCAGTCTGTAACAGCCCAGTCAAAGCAACAGATAGGAAGGTAAACACAACCGAGAAGGTGCCGAGTGCTAAGTGGCCCCTTTCCCAGGTTTATAACTTGCTTTTCCAAACTGCCAGCTGCTCTGTAGACAAGCCATCCTAATTGTGGGACAATTTGTGTATTCTTAAACTAAAATATTTTTCAGTTAAAGCAATGCATAAATTATTTATTCATTTGTATTTGCATTTAAATAGTTGAAAAATGTCCAAATTAACTGCTTTGAAAATTGTTCCAAAATTTCCCCCTAGGCTGTGACCTTGTGGCTAAGTTTAATCTCAAAGCAAATTGAGAGAAGGGTTTATAACTAAAACGTCAAACGGCTCTGAACGTGCTTTGCTTCAGAGAACCAACTTACTCTTTTGCAAACTCAGCTAAGCCTCCAGTTTGAAGCCCAAAGCCTGGTTTTCAAACATGGGCTTTCCATCAAGTTATCCAAATCTAGTGTTGACAATCAAGATTTTGATGGAGAGGTTTTGTCTCGTGATACTCGGTGGCTCGCTCAAAGCTCCTGCCTGTGGACTCCTCCAACAATGCAAGAAGCTCAGCCTCCAGTTCGAAACACATTTCTAATGCTCACGGTTGTGGTGGAAAGCATTAAGTGTGAAAAACCAGAATACAAATGAAAATAGGAACTATATTGGTTTTAATAATTTGTATATAATTGTGTCAAATCTGAGACTGAGGGAGATCAGCTCATGGCCACGACAGCGCTATTGATCCACGTCCCCTCTAACCCCACGTGTCCCTACAACCGTTCCTGCGCCCGGAGCCGGAGCACGGCACCTCGAGGCACCGGGCTGATGCTCCAGCCTCACCACTCAGCAAAAAAGCCAAATCTCCTTTTGTTACGGTTCCTACGGTAAGTTTAGCTTCATGGAAATGGCCCTTCCTTCTGCCTTTGTCATAAACCTGGTTTCTGCAAACGTACAGGAGATGAATTCATTACACCTTCCCTCGCAAGGACAACTGCTGAGAGGGGAGGGAGGAAGCACAGGCACCACTCCAAGATCTCAGCCAGCACTAACACGTCAGAAACCAGCAAGGAAGGTGCTTTCCTGACAATGCGTGTCCTGATGCCAGTCCTCCCAAAGTGCCCCCAAGATGAGGGGGAGCTCCTGTGCTCATGACTTTGCTCCTTTCAGGAACAGAGTGAAGACAACAGATATAAAAGTGAACCCCTAAGCGTCTAGAAGAGGCCAAAAGTCAGAAGACTTCAGCTGTCAAACCTTCAGCGGAATAGACATGTAACTAAAGAAGAAATGTTTAGTGTTTAGCAGTGGTTTATTTACTATTTATTCAAAATGAACAGTAAATTTCAGTCTAAGTCAAGACAGCAGGATGTACTTGGGCTTAGGGTCCCTAACACAATAACCAACTCGACACCTCACCTGTGAGCATCTGCTCTTCGGGTGGCTCTTGACCTCTGCAGACTCTCAACATGGGGAATATCTCAGGATTTTGGCCCCACACGGCATTGAACTCCGGGACTGGTTCATGACATGCCATGAAAAATCTCCCATGTCCTTGCTGGGCCTCTGGGCAGAGCTGTCAGCCCACCCGGCCCCAAGCCCATGGCCGGCTGCTGGGACTCCTCGTGTCCGCCCGTGCCGCACCGTCCCGAACCGATGGGTTCGGCACAGGAGACAGGGCTGTCGCTGCGGGGGCCGCGCTGTCACCGCGCTGGAACACACGAACCACCTCGCGTGGCACGTTACAATAGATCAGTAAATGTGTTGCTGAAACAGGGGTGAAAAGGAGCTGTCATGCTGTGCACAGTGTAATTGCTATTTCTTTTATATGATTATAAGAGTGTGTGATTCTTTAATAAAACCTTAGAGAAAACACCCCAAGTCCTCCCCCTCCCCAAGTACTCACATGTCAATTTATAGAAAACAAAAGCAATTTACTAACAAATGCAATAATATTAAAACAGAGATCTAAAAAGCACATCAGGCATTTCAGCTACCTGTAAATAAGTATCAGCTTGAAAACTGAAGGTAGAAAAAATTATTAAATGCCAGTCAAGAACACATGAACCACCGGTAATTCCTCTGGCACAGAAGGTTGGCGGGAAGAACGCAAGCAGAAACACCGGCCGATCCCAACGGACGGCGCTTGGGGACAGCATTAAAAGGCTGTCAGAGCCTCCACTGCTCCTTCGGCTCCTTCCCAGCACGAGGTCTCTAGGTCAGAGCCCTCCGCAGACTCAAATCTCCGTTCCAATCTTCTCCTGGCTCAGGGGCAGCACGTGCTCGAAACACAGAACGTGGAAAGATTTTGTCAGGGAATGACTCAGAGCTGGGACAGAGGGTGGGGTGGCCGGGGGGAGCAGCACTCTGCCATAAAAACACCGGGAATTCCTCCCGGAGGAGTCTGACTGCACCTGTGTACCTCGAGCCAAGGTCCCCCTGACTGACCCACACTGTGTGTCCATCTGGCCGCCCCTCCTTCCCCTTGAAGTCATCCATTACTGTCGTCACAACATTCCCCAATTCTTGTGCTTCCCCCCTCCCCTTGACTGCAGCTCCCTCCCAGCTGACGGGCTGCGTCCCTGCGGCGGCGGCGGGGGTACCGCGGCCCAACCGCCGGCACCAAGAGCCATGATTATGCCCTCGCTATCTCGCCGGCCCATCCAGCCCATATCTATCTGCCGTGAAGAACCCTCGGTTTTCCCGTGGATTATTTGGACTTTCTGATGAAACGGCAGAAATGTCAGTGTGGCGGCCGAGCGCCCGATGCGGCAGCGGCTCCCTGACCCCCGCCCTCCTCGCCAGCACCACCGCTATTAGCCGCACCGGGAAAAGCCCTCCTTGTCTCTCGTTATGCCTTTTTTTATGATCTCGGATCCTGCTAATAATGACTCCACGTTACATAAAACAGACACATTAATGTCACCGAGTCCCAAAAGTACTGAATCGAGCTGACTCCTTCAGAAAGGAAGAAAGCAGCAGACAGGAGCGGGGGAGAGCCTTAATAAGAGCACAGATCCGAAGGACGGGAAGGGCTCCACCAGGTCGCTTCCACCTTCCTGTTTGAAACGGGGTATGTGAAGGGCCACGCGGCTGGAGAAGATCAGAGTCGTGGCGAGATGACTGCGAACGCACCATCAAAGCGAGCGAATCAAACGCGGGTTTCGGCACGCTCAGCCCACCGCGCTCGCCTGCTCCGCTCCCAGGTGCTAATGGGGAAAGGAGACGGAGAGACCGGGCAGCCTGGCAGCCCCGCGCTCACCTTCCATCGCCGCAATACAAGTGCTGGCTTAGACCAACAGCTTTGGAGCAAGAAGTTGCCTGGACTCAGTTTAGAGGGAAGGGCAGCCAACCCTCTGACCTGCGCACACGGCCGAGACTATTTTTATTCCTCTACAGCTGGAGCAGACGTGACAACTAGAAGCAACACCCGGTGATTGTTAGTGCCAGATAAATACCAAAATAAAACAAAGTCTCTAATCAGAGGTATGAAGATATTTAGTGGCAAACTATTAATATCTGAAAGCTTCAGAAAAGAAAGCTCAGGATAGTCTGGCTACGCCATCTGCTACAGAATATAGCACAGAAGAGTGCTGTGACCTGGAGGAAATGTTGGCGGTGTTCACAGATACATGGCACACATCTGGGGGTCAAAAAACTTGGGAATTGCATCCAGGGATAATGAACATGGATTAATGAGTTTATAAGTAGTCGCAAGCAGTATAAGTAAAGAAAAATGACACGAAAAACTGAGTCATGTTTGCTGAATCTCGTTTGGCCAAGCATCGGGGTTCTTTCTACCAGCTATAGACAGAGCAGATATTTGGATTCCCACTTGATGAATCTGGGCAAGGGTAAAATCTTCAGGCTGAGATGAGGCGTACAAACAGATGCAGCATCTTTCACAGTGGCACTAACACGTACAGATGAATCTGGCCCACGGAAAACGTGAGGAGAAAACGAGGGGCCCTGTGGAGCCAAGGCTGGGTGCTCCAGGAGGGCGAAACCAGGGCAGGAAAACAACATCAGCCACCACGAGTGCAACTTCCAGAATAGCTCTGGGGTTACCTCCTGTGCATGTGTAACAAATAGGGAAAAATCTAAAGTAATGGTAAAGGTCCGACCACAGCCTTTTGTTTCCTTCTGTCACCTGACTGCTGAGTGAGAGAGAGAAAAAAAGGGAAACAAGAAAGTAGAAGGTTACTCCTTAGGAAGCCTTCCTCAGGCTCCATCAATACATCAACTCTACTGCTCTGTACGGAAACCGAAAACACCTCTCACAACAGAGAGAGCTGCGGAACAGCCGCGCACCGGGGCTCAAGTGCCATTTAGGCTCATCTGTACAAACAAATCCAAATTCGACCCCCCTGACAGAGATCCTCCAGAGCATTAGATCTATTAAAATTTGTATTTTGCAATTACTTTCGTTTACTTTGCTTCTTTTCTAGGTTTTATGCTAAATTACAGGGATGGAGGATCAAGTGTCGCTTACAAAAATCTATTTTTTCCTGGGTTGAGTCACTGTTAGAACAAATTTTACATCATGTGATACAATCATCGTTTTGATTGATAACTTCACTTTAAACCAGCCTCTGCATGTTTATTAGAGCAAAATCTGACTTAATCTACTAATTTCCAATTTAACATAAATAAAGCACACAACACATTAGCCATTTCTCTTAATTCACTACTGTAAGATGCTCAAACAGCGACGGGGTTCATGTCTACGCAGCACACCGTAATACAGCGGCCACCACCGACCCCTTCCATTTCTTTGGGTGAGAAAGTTAACGTCTCTGTGCCTCTGTTCCCAATTCATAAAATGGACACACTGATTTTGATCTCAGAGGTGGCAGGAGGATTAATTTGTGAACAACCAAAAGTATAATGTAAGTGCTAGGCGCAATTATTTTAAGTGCTAAATATCTCACGATGATGGTGGAGAGGAGTAAGACAGCAACGCGACGGCGATTCCGGGGTTTTTTCATTATTGCATAGACAATGCTAGTCCTCAAAGCATGCCAGGCATTTTCCAGATCAGAAGAAAATGTGATCCCTGCTCTGAGAAGGCCTAATCTAAAAAGTCAAAGATGAAAAGAGGGAAAGGAACTCAGGATACAAAGGAATCTATGTAGTGACAGGTCTCAGCTTGTTATTTTAATTAAAAATATGCTAAATCCTTCTTTTTGCCTCTTTCAGCCCTCTCATCCAAGCTCTAAGCTTCAATTCCAGTGTCCGCATAACCTCCCCTAATCAGCCACGGCTCCCCCCACATACAGCAGCTCTTTGGAGCCTGGGTCAGCAGACCCCGAGGACTGGAAATCCAGCAGATTCAGCCCAAACGTGTTTCCAGAGTGCCAGGTATTCCCCCCCAACAGGGCCCTTGAGCTCAGGGCTCCTTGCGACTTACAGGGGGTAAACTGAAGGAAAAGCCCACGGCACTGGATCCCCCTTCGCCTGCACCCACGCACGTGCGCAGCTTGAGAAACGCACCCGCTGCACTGAACACGCTCTCCTTTCTCAGAGGGCCCTGGTTGGATGGTCCTCGGATGGACCATCAAATCCTCTGAGCCAAACACAGAAAAACGCTCCTTTACCGACGACCAGAGCGCGAGCTGGCAGCGTCGTGCTAGTTTAAATCTTCCAAGAGTTGTACCAGGGGTTAGAGATCCCACCAGCCCCCTTCCCGATGCCTTCCAGTCCTTCCCGTTGGCTCGCCCCCAGACCCGAGGCAAGCGTCCCCCGGCGCGGCTGACTGCGCTCCGCTCCCCGCCTGCCCCCGGAGCCCAATGGATATTCCTTCAGATGTCTAACAAGCGTTGAACACAACTGAGGTTTAGAGAGAGACAGAAATCAATAGCGCAGCTTCCACTAGTCACGCTGAGGGATTAGCCGTCCCGAGGAAAAGCACAGACGGCTGAATAGGAGAATCATGACTCCGAATAACGCAGGAGGTTTATGAAGCTGGAAAGCAGCCCCTGGCCTTGATAACCTCCAGCTGGCTGGAAGGAAAGCGGCAGTGGAAACACGCGCGCGTAGCATCCTCCCCTCCCGCATCGGCGGGGCAGGAGCCGGCCTCGGCGCGTCCACTGCGGCACGCCGCGGAGGCACCGCGAGGCAGAGGCAGGGGATCGTCCAGATCTGTGCCGTCACGCTGAGCACCGCGCGGCCATCGGTTTTTCCAGACCTCCGTTGCAGCTGGGTGACACATTTCGGCTCTGGAGCTTGGCACGAGCCCAGCAGCGCCAAACGGCAGGAAAGGCAGGTGGCACAGGGGGATGCCAAGGCCAGGGCTGAATCCTTTAACTGCGAACCAGCTTCGACACAGCGTGAAAGGAGAGGGAGAAGACATGGAAAACCGCTGGGCTCCTGCCATTGCCAAAGGAGGCCCCACAAACCTCTAATAATGAGATGTGGGATCCAGTGTCACTGCTAACAAGTACCTCTGTCTTAAGAGATCCAAATCCTCTTTGATCCAGGAACTCTTCCAAAAGCACCTATGTTGGATGGGCAGAGGCACAGTTAAGACGAGCACTCGGATAGCGCAGTCGGTTCTAGCTTTGCTAACACCATGCCAATTCCTGCGGGCTCAGCAGTGGAGGACTCGTCGCTCCCCATCGCTCTCGCCTCTGTCGTTTCAGTTGCTGTGTCGGGACTCCAAAAGCTGCAGATGTGAGTTTGTCTTTAAACGGCCACCGGTGAGAAAACGGAGCAGAGAGGAGAGGAAGGGGGATGCGATGCTCAGGCCTTCACGGTTTAATGAGCATCGGTAACGTATTTGCACGGTTTGAGAGAGGTCTTTAACGACCTCTGAAGGTTCCAACGTTTCTGAAGTTTACAGTCCAGCATAAGGCTTCTGTGAGCACCGAGTGAATAAACGCTCTCGAGCTCACTGCTAGAGCCCACACGATCACAGAGTCACAGTTTGCTTCGTTGCCCAGGAAGCATCATTGATTGTCCATGGGACTTGCAATGTCGTTCTGGGAAAGCAGATGAATTCTTTACAATCCAAATTTCACCCACGGTGAGAGAAGAGCAATGAGACAACAGAGATGTAGAAGAGCAGACAAAATTCAAGTAATATGTGGAAAAATGCCTCAAGGTGATTTTTGGTCACAAGCCTCTATAAAAGACTCTTTCTTTTTTATTTAGTTTTCTGATTTTTCTCAAGTGAATTAACACAGGGGGAAAAAAGGTGTCGATACTTCTCAATGTAGCAGCTGAACTGTACTAGCTTCTGCTAGTACAACAGAAGATTAGTGAGATGCCCTCTTATACGTATCTCCCTGAAAAACAGCCCCATTTATGACCTGAATGCTTCTATTATTTGATTTCCTCCAACCGGTCGTATTCATCTCTCCTGATGTCCCAGAACTAAAACTAAAGATGATGCGGAACCACATACTGCCAAAGATGCTCATACAACTTCCCTCTGCGTTTCAGAATGGTCTCCAGTCCACTAGGTACTAACATTTATTTGCCACAAGTGAAGTTTAAATCCATGACCTAGGACAGGTCTGTATCCTGCTGCCTGGTTGCACAGGACCATCAGAGAAGGAGCTCTGAGCTTCAGCTCAAAGCTTCAGAGCTGCTTCAGACTTGCTCCATTTTAGGAAAATCTAATAATTTTGCGTATGCTAACCAATTACTTGCAGAAAAGGACTTATGAGTAGACATGGTGGAAGCGGATCAGGAACACACCTGCCCTGCCTGTGACTGCAAACGCGATCCCCGAACGAGGCGATCGCAGGGGTCGTCGCCAGAGTTGTACTGATTTGCACACGTGTGAGTATCGGACGTCCGTCACCCGGGAGGTGGCTCACAGGAACCTGCTCTCTTGCCCCAGAGTCTGTGGGCCATCAGCCCACCCTCCTGCTGTGCACCCTTTGGCACGGCGGGGCTGCAGTGGGCTAGCCTGGCCACCGGCGGGCCCGTGGGTCACCTGTCCCTGGCGCCGGTGGCACAGCCGCTCCCTCCCCTGTCTTGGGCAAAGCGCGGTCGGACGGGGCTGCCCCACCGCGGCGCGTTGCTGGGGGCTGAGCTCAGCCTCCGGCGCGGGAAGCGCGTCGCTCCCACCGGAGACCATCAATCTGTCCCCGTGCCCACCCCCACCGCTCCTTCTCCCGCATTAACCTAAAATATGAGCGCCTGCGCTCACCCCGGTGCGTCTGCTCCCAGAAAGCACCCCGTGCCCTCCCTCCAGCGCTCCTTATCTAAGGCAGCGTGTCACTGCAATTTTATGGTCAACATTACAGGCTGAAGCCCTCCGTCGAGCCAATCGCCCCGCGCCGCATCCATTAGGAGAGCAGCCAGGCTTCCCGCGAGGAGCTGCCTCCCGCGCCGCGCCGCGCCGCCTGACCCCCTCCGCCGGCAGCGCCATAAATCTGCCGTACCTGATGGGAGATGGGCTTTTTAGGATCTCTCAGGGTGCTTTGAGGTAGCACTTCTATGAACTCCGTGCCACAATAAATAATGCTACCTGCAATATGTCTTTGGGAACGTGTCAGCAGCGGCTGTCCTGCCATGAATTTTTATTCTTTTGCCGTCTGGAAGATAGATTCCAGATACAGCATTTCCCCGCACTTAGTGTCAAATCTCTTTACCCCTTTGCCCCGGCAGAATGACAGGGACCACAAATAAAATAAAATAATAAAAAAGAAGCATAGGAAAAATGGCCTGAGAGCAGAAGGAAAGCACTAAACTCACCTCTCTCTGCAGCTGAGCAGCTTCAGAGATGACAGCAGTGACTACAGGCGGGGGCGATTCGCAATAGGAAGAAGGTAATTTTTGTCTTACCCTGCCGGTAAGACTTCTGCAGGAGGATTCCACGGAAAGGAGCGCGAAGGTAAAACTGCCATAAAGAGCATAACGCACGTAGAGCTGGAAGACACGGGAACGCGGGTACGTGCGCCATTCCAAACCGCTGCGCCACGGACGGGGACATAAAGTGCTGACCCCAATAAAGGAAGGGGTTTAATGAAAGAACCTTTCTCGCTGTAGAGAAAAGGGTCATACAGAGAGACTACTGAAACGGTCTAAATGTTTGCAAATCTTGCACTGCAGATGTGGTACCAAGGTTAGAGCGTGAAAGGAAGAATGCTGTAACGACTACCAACAGGAATCCCATGAGAAAGGAAATTGCAATTGGCACGGGAATCGCGTGACGTGCGTTTGGATTGCCGGAAAACAGCGTGCAGGGCACCCCCGGGGGTGGCCGTGGGGCCAGCGGCGCTCAGGAACGTCAGTAATGGGGCGGACACACAGACAGAGCACACCTTCAGCACGGCTCCGGAGAGGGTGCAAAGGCAGGAGGAGCTGCTGATGCACCAGAAGGTTGTGTTGCCATTCAGAGGGACCTCAAAGAGGTCGAGGAACCTCAACATTTCTAAAGGCCCAAGGAGGAGCAACCCCAGGCACCGGGACAGCCAGGGGCTGTCTGCAGAGATGGACCTGGGCTTCCTGGTGGACATGGGGCTGACCACGAGCCAGCAATGTGCCCTCACCACAAAGGCACCCAGCACCATCCTGCGCTGCTCTGGGGGGAACGTTGGCAGCAGGTGGAGGGGGGTGATCCCTCGCCTCTACTCAGCACAGGTCAGGTCACATCTGGAGTACTGCCTCCAGTTCTGGGCTCCCCAGTGCAAGACAAATAGGGACTCAGTGACTGGATGAGGCAATCTCCAGAGGTGCTTTCCAACCTCAGTGATTCTGTGACTCTGCAACCTCTTTGAGGAATCCAGGTTTTATTTTCTGGTTACGGCACATAAGCAATTGAGTAAACTACCCTTAGGACTCCAAAATACTTAAAAAAAACCCAAAACAAAACAGGCAGGTAAAATATTATTAGTTGTACAATTCAGTTGGGAATATGAGAAATATCTGCTCAAACAACAGTGTAACAGCCAGAAAAACTCTATGAAAGATAAACTGTTCCAACTAGACAGGAATTCACGGTGCACAGGTGTTTTTCCTGTTTCCCTCTTGTAGCACAGTGCCTTCAGAAAAACAAAATAATGACTCTTCCACTTGTGAATACCACCTGGGCTGCAGTGCAATCTTATCTTAATTTGAAGACATCATTTTACTTTCTTCCTTTACTCTGATGAAATTACCAAGCTTCATGTCCCTTGCATCTGGAAGATACTGGGAGGAGTGATACGAGGACACTAATATGCGCGTGCCGGTTGTAACATATGGTATGTTAAAGACCTCATTGTTCTACCATTATGTCACCTTTGTCTGGCCTTCAAGCGAAGTCAGAACATATCGATGCCATATGAAACGTCCCCTTCGGCACACGTGCTTCCCAAGGCACATCAAAACCGATGGCACTGCAGTTGGAATACGGCTGCCCCGTGGCCCTAACATCTGTCCTCTTGCTGTCTCCACCTTTCAAACTGAGCTGTAAGCACCAGAATTGAGATTTTGTTAACTATATATTACTGAGCAACAGTCGTACAAAACAAGCCACCCAAAGGTGTTGAGCAACTGCTTTTGCCACACAGCAGTTAAAGTGGAGGAGATTTACAAGGTCATTGACAAATGCAAGTATTGATTGAGTATTAAAGTGTCTTGTGATTAATACAGCCTTCGAAGTAATTAGTGCAGATCTCTTATATCTCACCATGTTTAAATAATGTATCTGTGAACACGCAGGCCCCTGTCAATCACTCTGGCTGAGGCCAAACCTCGTATCACCTGATAACTCCTTTGGAAACTGGGCTTCCTGCCTGCTGAATCTCTTTCCAGAACAGCAACTCTTCCCTAATTGCCTGGGGTGACCTATATTTAGAGCCTTGCAGTTCACTGGGGGGGAGAGAGGGAGAAGAGAGCTACAAAAAATGCTAAAGCACGCTCTTCGTGTAACGGTAGCAAAAACCCAGGAGAAATATCGGAGGTGCTGAGCAGCACTGGCTGAGGGACCCGCCGCAGGACCACGCGGGCGGCATTTGCTCAACCCCCCACACACTGTTCCCATATCTGATGTAGCTGTACAACTGTCTTCCATTCACACTTCTGTAGGAATCTTGATTTTTTCATACAACAGTCGACATTAAAACTGGGAATTACAGAATTACGATTTGGTTTTTAATTCAGAGAAATACGTAAGCCAAGATGGACACAATTTCTCCCAGATCTCCTAAGTTTTTCTTGGGGAAGGAGGTGTTCAGCTAATACTTTTCAAGCTGTATCTGCATCTAGCTCACTATCAGATCCCAGAAATCTATGATTACAATTTCTATGATTAGAATAATAGAAAACAGGGCTGGAAAGGACCTCAGAAAGTCACTAAATTGATCTTTCTACCCACAGGCAGAATCAATTACACCTAAGCATCCTACTATCCTGGCATCCGAGATTGAAAGGATGGGTCATGTTAATCTAATAGCAAACCGGTTGTAAGCTCTTGATCAATTTGCAGTCATCTGCATCCTCACTCATTTTCCCGCTCTCTGGGACTTGGGACCAAGAGGTTCGTAGCAAAGTCTAACTGCTCGTGAGGTACAGGACTGCAGGAACAAGAACAACTTAAGTTCTAAGAAAAGTATGTGCCAAACTCAGAAAATCTTCTGGAGAAAGTAGATAATGGAAAAAAGAGGGTGGAAAAGGTATCTGCAGTGTGTAGGAGGTACAGAAGCATCAAGGGGAGGAAGGCAAAGACAAGGAAGATGCATAATCGAACTCAAAAAAGCTTACGTTTTGGAAACATCATTGCTCATTTATTTCCCAATTCTTGCAGCTATTTAAGGAATACACTTTTTTGTTATTATACAGTGGAGCGTAATACCTAGATAAAAAATATACACAAGGATGTGCTGAGAGGATTATAAAAAGAGCTAAAAAACTCTGCTCTTCCACATGTGCTCAGCGACATGACCAAACCACTCTACCAGGAAGCCCACGTTCCTCAGACCAAGGACTCGGGTTCCATGTGGGGCTCTGCATTCTGTACCTAAACAAACTCTTCGAGCCCCTCTCGGTTAGTCCTTGATGCAACGTCTGCAGAGGGAGAACCCTTGGGTGATGCTGAGGACTCTCAGGCCAGGGCTGGCAGTCTCAGTGTCCCTGTCTCAGCTCTTGGCCCCCACCAGAATGGCCCAAATCTCATCTGAAACAAGGTCCCCACCACCTGTGGGAAGACCAGGCTGTCAGCAGTTGCTAGAACTACGCGTGAGCTTTTCTGGAGCAAGCTGGCATTTGTCAGTCACCTGGATCTAGGAGGTAAACGTTCTGCAGCAAGTGCCACTTCAGCAAAATAAGCAGCTTTACACCTTCTGGGTGCTTTTTGGAATCCATGAAGCACCAGGTACTCATCTAATGCCTTCTTAATCTCTTTCCTACCATTTTCTTTAAACAATCGTAATCACAGAGTTTCTCTGAAGCACACTTAGAGATCGTTAAACGTTTTCTGCTTATTGGGTAAATAAGGCTCCGGGAAACGGTTTCCTTCAAACTCATTCATTTCTGAACTGCTATTTGATACCAGTTTAGAAAGAGCAAAGAGCTGAACTGCCACCTCACCACCCAGCTCAATCTCTCTTACACTTCCCTCTAACGGAGGCTAAAGACTGGTGTAAAACATCCAAACATTCCAGCACCCTGCAAAAATCGCCCGCTCTTGCCCACTGCCTGGCGTCAAGCGGGTGCCCAGCTGCCAACCAGAGCCTTCCCGGCTCGGAGGACAGTTGGTACCATGACCTCAGTGTTCCTCTGGAGAAGACACAGCCCTCGTCCTCCACTGCACAGTTTAACTTTCAGGGGTTAAAATATACAACATATGGAAGTCAATCACTCTCATACATAATCAGATCAGAGCAATTCCTAAACTAATTTAGGGAGGGTAAAAAGAAGGAAAAAATTCTTCTTCCTGGAAGACAGTGAAAGAAATCCAAACCTGGGACTTGCGGCTTTCTCTTTAGGCAAAGCACTAGCAAAATTCTCCTGCCTTTAGTGTTCCATAACTCATAAGTCCCTCTTCCTTCCCCTCTTACAAGTTTATTTATTACGACTATTTTACCAGCTATTGGTCCAACACACTCCACTCAGATATTCATCATTTAGTTCTCTGGGTAAATCGTATTTAATCAGCACAGGAGAGAAAATAGCATAATTATAGATGCCGGATGCCATTACACTCAGAAGAAATTAAACCTCGTCTTAAGCTGTCCAGTGGTGCCTCTGATGAAAACAAGGAGGCCGTGCTGCGAGGGAGGTTACCCAGAGGTTAGTGGCCATGCAGGGCCAAACGCACCTTCTGGGATCTCTGCACCCAAGGAACAGGGAGCACTGGGAGCACTGGAGAGGCACAGAGGGAGAAAGAGAGAAGTTACTACAGACAACCGGCCAACGCCAGAATTTGTTATAACGAAGCCAGTAAATGCATATTTTTATTTTTTTTTTGTAGAATACGATAAGCCAAACTCCTACATTAATAATAGCGCAGAAAAACGGAGTTGCTACAGAGAGATGTGGTGGTTGTAAGTAAGTCCTGTCCACAAAAATCCTCTCTTAAGAGTAAGGACAAAGATAACGCACGTTTCATCCCTGGCCTTAGGCTGAGGTTTGCTTCAGCTCCAGCGTAGGAGCTGGGCTTCCTTGGTCGGGCACTCGGCTCAGCACTGCGGCACCGAGCTTCGCCGGATGGCAAATAAATTGTTCGACACCAAAATGGAGAGAAGAGAGGATGTCCACACAACTTACCAACCCACGGGTAGTGCCTATCTGCTTTGTGCCAATTATACTCCTTCTGTGTAATTTTTTTTTTTTTTTAAGGTAAATAATTCTATTTTTAGTAATTCTAACGGACAAATTCTTTACTGATCGATAAAAGTCCCAGAAATTTTTACAGCAACAAAGATGCAAATAGATTCTTAAAGTTGCCTGGAGGAAGAAGTGGAGCAGTCTTCTCCAGCTGGCACTGAACCACTTCAAACTTGACATTCCCCTCGCGTAAGGCACCCCGGCTCTCCCAGGCTGCGGCATAAAATGCTACAGGAGACATTTTACCTGCAGACGCTTCTTATTCATCACTTGACACCAGCGCTCAGAAACGGCTACCCGGGCTCAGCTAGAACAATGGCCAGAAAGGCTGAGTGTTGTCTTTTATTTATTATTTATTTTTTGCTAATAATACATCTGAGGTTTAGATAAGTAACTAAGAGGAAGGAGAGCTCCTTCTAGTCCATCCTGCTGCCGACAATTAAGAAACCTCAAAGTAATTTTTGAAAATGTCAGCGTCTCATTTAGCAAACGGATAAATAATGAATGAAGCATAATCACTGTCCTGTGCTGGTGGTACAGCTTCGCGGTGTCATTAGTAAACTAACGGTATAATATCTTCGTGTCACAGTTTAATTATATCTTGTAATTAGTTTCAGCAATGGATTGCACAGAGTCAGGCCCCCTGAGCTAAACAAAAGGTAATAGAACTTTCAGAGTCCTCGCATAAATCAATTATGAAAGTGTCCTGCGTTATTTGAGGCTTGTTTGCTGCAATTTTATGCACAAAGAAGAAATGATCCCGCTGCCTACGGAGGGCGATTCGCCTTGCCCACCGCCTGCCTAAACGAGCGTGAGGACTGCTGGGGCATGTGCCCATCCTGCGCCGTGCGCCCACCAGCGCCCACCCCGCTGGGGAGGGCTGCGGGGCAGCCGCGTGTCAGCCACGTCGCAAAATGAACCTGGCCGGGATGTGACCACCGCAGGCACAGGAACAGCACGTGCCGCCGCGGTGAGACGGTGCCAAGGTTTGCCCGTTGCTGCTGCTGTGTTACGAGCCAGCACTGAAGATTGGCATTTTACAGGTACCATCCATGCAACCCTCTGCGTCCAAAGCTGCACGTTACTGTGTTTCTGTTCACCATCCTGAGATCCACACCACCATCCAAACAACACCTACACCTTCCTTCTCCCTCTTCCTCATCCAAAGGCTGAAAAACTCCCCCCGTGCCAGGCGTCTGACCTCTAGCTTGCGCCAGCGCATCCAGACGAGCCCCCAGCGCTGGTCCCTGGCCCAGCGGCTGCCCCCCTCGCACAGACACGCTTGGGGCGGTTCCTCCTCCTGCTTCATTCCTGACATTACTCGCTTGCTGCCACGGGAATGAATCAAGCAGACGAGGGCCATATTGGAAACAGATCCGCGCGGGCTGAAGGGCCCATTGAGGTTACGCAACTGTAATTGCAGCCGATCGGAATCTCCGCTGCCATCCCGCAGGCTGCTACTTAAGCTCCGGAAATTCTCCAGAAGACGCTCTTTGCTTAAGAGCTCTTTGTACCGCACCAGCCGCGTGTGCACGTACAAACCGTGGCTATAAAAACCCGTACTGCAAAG
Organism: Tauraco erythrolophus; assembly: GCF_009769465.1. NCBI lineage: Eukaryota > Metazoa > Chordata > Aves > Musophagiformes > Musophagidae > Tauraco > Tauraco erythrolophus. Next base: position 22,535,567 of record NC_141479.1, on the reverse strand, counting down.
TGGCTGGGAACGATCTCCGCTATCCAGCCTACAACTTCTCACGTACTTCCAGGGCAAAGAGAGCTGCAGTATGGGAATCAAACGTATAAAATAACGTTTCACAGTTCAGGCTTGATAGCTGTATTTTATTTGCATGTTTTTTCCACAGCCTTCTTAAGAACACTGTGTATTCTGTCACCGTTCCTCTACGTACTGATGCCCGCGCGTGGCTCTCGCTGCTCTGGTGTCCGAGTGCCTGAATCATTTGTCTTTCCATGTTCCTCCTCTGCCCCCACTGCTTGGTGTTGGAAGCTGCCTATGTTACGTGGGATGGAGAAGGAAGGAAAAAAAAAAAAAAACCAAACCAAACCTCTCAGTGTGTCTAATTTTGGCCTACTGAGATCTCCAAAAGCAAAAAAGGCTCAAAGGAGAAGCAAAGGGCTGTCCGCAGGTCACCCAACCCGAGTCGGAGCGGCTGGGATCCCTGCCGCGGGCGGCAGAGGAGGAGTGCGGAGAAGAGTCTGAAAGGTGCCAAGACATGTAATCGTCTCAGTTCTGATCAAGCTGCAAAACACACTGGGGTCCTGGTTCAAAGCCCTCATCAAGTCTGCCTTGAAAGTGAAGCTAGTGGCACGCTGGCCTTTCTGTTTATACAACAACTTACAGGTTTAAATGAAAAGCTGCTTGATAAAGCAGCCTGGATCCTCCTATTGTGAGCCCTTCAGCAAATTTAACAAAAGAAAAAGCACCGAGTAGAAAAAAGGGGAAAAAAAAAAGTCCACTCCTCGGAGCGGTGCTGCAATCCGACTGGTTGCTATGGTGACGTGATGACTTGTTCACATGGCAACATACCTTGGGTCCACTATTAAAGTGATGAGAGTAAGCTGGGTTGCACTAAGTACAGTATCCTGTCTGCCGCACAGCCCCTCCGTACAGCGGGAGCGGGGCCGGATCCCGCTGCACGGCAGGAGGGGAGAGGAGAGCAAAGCTGAGGACAGCACTTTTGGTGGGCAGCAGAAGAATAAGGGGGATAAACAAGAGTTCTCCATCTGTATCTGAGCCGCATGACAGCTACACGGATCATAAATTAAATTTCATTTTGACATACAATCTGCCTTTATAAGCTAAAGGATGTTTTCCATACATCAGTAACATGCTCCAGAGGGCACTGAACTTCTTTAGGGAGTGACCTCTAGTGAGCACTGGCAAAAATTAGTGGGGAAGGGGGGGAAATCACCAGAGATCCTATCAACACAAAACTAGTTGTGTTAAAAATAAAAAATAGCTGCTAGGGCAGCAAAACGCAATCATATAGTTTGTCATTTGCATTAAAATCCTAAACAACTAGAAAGTGGTAAATGGTGCAACATCTATTTAGTCAGAACGAAGACCCAAGATTGCAAAAAATACGTCCTCCTTGAAATATTATTGGTGTGTTTTCTGCAATTCTTTTAATTTTAACAGATTTAAACACCTCCTTCTGATAGCACAGAGAATCGCGGTACTGCTGGGGAAGTCGTCATCCTGTTGTCCCTCATTTGGATGAAGGACAGGATGAATCTCCTTGGTTTATGAAGCACGTGCGTTACACAACAGACATGAGAAAAAATACCTTTAATACAGATTCTATTTTAATTCTGCCAGCCTCCTTTTATTACTTCCTAGAGAAGGCAGCAGCCAGGTATCTCTCTTGCTCACCAACTTGAGCACAGATTTTTAGCTTAAAATCGTATTTCGACACGGCAGTGCTGTGGAGTACCAGCAATAAGTGCAACCTACTCATGTTTATCACGGAACAGCAAAATAAACCCCATCGTGGCACGAACCCACAATATGCAGCAGCATTCCTTCTTCCTGTTCTCCCAGCTAGTCTCAGCGTGTTGCCCTTCATTTGTCGGCCACTCTTCTCTGTCTTCTCAAGATCTCTAAAGTCTGCAGATGAGTTCTGGGCACTCTGCACACCTTGCTCCCGGGCACTGCCTGGGGCACCTGTGTGTTGCCAGGCTCTGCCCTGGCAGAACGAGGATGGCAGTAAGGCTTAACGAGAGCCGTACTGCGGGGCAGCGGTTAACAGCTGGCTGGGGAGGCCATGCTGGGGGCTCCCAGCTTGGAGGGTGTGAAGGCCCCACAAGTGCAGATGTCACAGCAGAGGAGGATTCCTTTCATCTCTATTAGTGATGAAACAATAGCTTTGTCCCGCTCCCCGAAACACAGCGAACGATAACTGCCTCATAAGGATGGTAAACTGCACGTGGAAAAAAAAGAAAAGAAACCTTCTGGTGTCTATCAAGCTATCATGACAGCTGCACTCATGTTTCCTCCTGAGGACCAAAATAACTACAAAGTGCATGAAATCATTAAGCACATGAAAATCCCAGAGGTAGACTTGGGCGAAACCTCATGATTTCCCAACCAAAAGGCATCAAAGAACAATCCCTCCTAGTTCATCCGCCGCTTCCCGCCGCTCTGCGCGCAGCCGGAGCAGGGAAGTCTGCCTTTGCTGGGCGAGCACCAAGCAGTAACTCCGAGGACGCGCTTTCTGCACGCAGAGCAGTTTCCCTGCCCGCCCCGGGCTGCAGGGCGCAGGTGAGCAGTCATGGGGCAGGCGGGTGGGAGAGAGGACGGCGGCACATGGAAAGGCCAGGTTGGGAAGAAAAGCCTTTCAAGGGAATCCGTACATTCATCCATCCACAGTTTGCAGGAGCTCTTCCAAACAACACTGGGAACTCGTCATTTTACGGTACAGAATCATGGAATGGTCTGGGTTGGAAGGGACCTTAAAGATCATCCCGTTCCACCACGTTTTGCACGAGTCAGTATGACAGTCCTTGCAGGAACACAGGTGATAAGGTGCTGATCTGGTAGGAGTCTGGGAAGGCAACTTCGTACAGCGGCGATGCGGTTCTATTTTTATTCATAATGCTATTTAGCTGATAAACTGAACAGTTCCGATGAACTCGGAATTTTTCAGCATGACGCAATGCTTTAATCAGACCTGTGATTTGATGTCCAGTACAGAAAGTTGCAGAGCAGAAATTAAGGTTATATCTGACCAGAAAAATCTAAAAGCAAAGAAGAGACTCCATATTTCCACTTTGTAAAGACTGCTACCTAATTGTAGAAAATACAGTATTTTTTTCAATTGGTGTAATTCATAGGCTTTCAAAGCGGGCACAGAAAGCCTTTTGCAATGCTCCTCTTCTCTATCTTCTCCTGCTTCGCCCCTGGCATATTCAGAGATGATTTGCTGCTTTCCCCTTTCCAGTGGTTCAGCACACACCTCCCTAATCCCTCTATTAAAATAGTTGCTTCTACAAATTGCAATAATCTTACTATTTTTAAAAAAATCAATCTCTATAAAGCACAGAGAAATGGAATCAAGTTCACTGATTCCCAAACTTTTAACGATGAATCTAATTTTAGAAACATGATTTACCTGAAGGATAAATCAGGAAGGAATTTCAGCCACTCGTAAGGACTTTGTGAATGGGAAAGGAACCTGAAGGTTCACCAGCGAGACAACAGGTGTTTAAACAATTCCTTCTACCTACGCTCTCACGTCGACTTTATTTTCAAGTTTCACTCAATGATGGAGTTGTTTCTTAGCTCCTTGTGTGCTTAGCCATTTAATTAAAGCAATCCATATTGAATTCATGTCCAGATGCCTTGACCAGCAGAGCCAGATCCTCATTGGCATGCCAGCTGCTCAAAGAAGAGCACAGCCCCTTGCATACTAATCAGAGGAGCCGGCAGTGATTCATCAGCCTACGATCCTGCTGCAGCATCTACAAGCACTTATGACATGTAATTGGTGGTGCATAAGCAAGCCGGGCCACATTAAAAAGCCTACAGATAGTCAGAGATAAAAATTAATGACTTTTGCTTTGTGTAATCCTGCGTGCGGGGGGGGGAGGGGCGGGGAGACCGGGATTAATGGACAAACGTAAGTAGGCACAAAGGAACAAAGAGTTTCTTGGCCTTGTTTACATATTGAACAATAATAATAATAATAATAATAAAAGAAAAGTGACAAGTTATGGGAAAGGCAAGCGTGGATTTTCGGCACGAGTGAGTTGGAAGACTGCTTGCCGTTCATTACGGATGCAGAATTTCCATACTTATTATTCCGAAACAAACCTCCTTCGAAGGCCCTTCTGGGACCAATGGCAGCAGTTTTTATTATTCATCTTTTGCTGGGATTGAGGATGTCATTGTAAGAGCTGCACAGAGCTCTTGCTGCATGGCACACGTGAAGAGAGGAGCATCACTATCTCGGGAGGAACAGTGTACTTTTCACAAGGCCGGAGAAACCAAAGAGTCAGGGTCATAGTGGGCCACAGTTGTAAAATCAAGAAGAGGGAGGTAAATCAAGGACAGCAGACAAAGTCATTACGTTATGCGCCCATGACAGCAGCTTCTGTAGATCAAGTTCTCATCAAAACATTCACCCACCAACGATGTCGTCTGAATCCCCCTCTTCCTGCCACAGATCCCCTTTCTTCCCCAGTGATGGACGCACCCTCCTTGAAACCACTTTGAAGAAAAACGCAACTTCTCTATTTTTATCTTTTGCTTTCACAATTGCTTTCTCTTCTGCTTTCTAAAGTCTTGGTGAGATGTGTCTACCAAGGGGAACAGTCAAACTGAAGGTACTCGAGTGGCCTTTCTGCTCGGAGGGAACGGAAACGATGCACGTGTGACAGCATACGCAACCGGAAACGTCGTCTCACCTAACGTCCACCTCCAGCACACCACGCACAATAACCGACTTCAGCAGCTTCCAGGGGTAGAGGTCTATTGATTTCAGCAGAAATCTGCCCATGTACAATAGCAGAGACTTTCCTTCTGTCATGAAAATTGCCAATTACACGTGCAGCTGCGTGTTCTCCAGCACAGAGGCTGATACCTCCAGTCCGTTTCTAACGGCAAACACTAGCTCCAGTTTGGACTCTGATTTCAGGTCACTTCAGCCACTGTGCTCATCCAAGAAAGGCAATTTATTACCTGTTGAATGGAAGTTTCTACTCTGTAGCTGGGAAGAGTTATTTTAGGAACTATTGATTTATCCTAATTGCATCTATCTTAGTACTATGAAAAACTGCCATTGCCATGGCAATAGTGTTAAAAAAATGGAAAAAAGACTACTCTTTAGTCAAGCATGTTGTTCATTTTAATACCGTAGCCAACAAACCTTTCCTACAGAGGTCAAATATGATCACTGCATGACTCGGAGGCAACTACAAACCTGGAACTCAGTTTGGCATTTAACCCAGACACATCCACATCTTGGCACCTTCATGTTCTGGAAACCACAGTCTTTAGGATGCGATTCCAGCAGGACAAGATGGGAAATACCCAGCAAAAGACACTTGGTGCTGATGCCATGCGGGAGGGACGGTATCTGACAGCAATCCTTCAGAAAGCCTTTCTCCCCGCAAGTTCTTTGCCTCAGAGAAGACAAGACAGTTCCTGAGACTCTCACCCACTGGGGAGCAGCGCAAAGCTCTTCCCTCTTCCTTTTCCTGGTGGCTGCCCGCTACACGACTGGCACGGCCGTACCGACACACCGCAGACACGTGCCGGGGTCCGCAGGGGAACGGCGGGCTGGGCGTTACACAGACGTGGTCCTTTATGCAGCATAAATTAATTCACACCCTTTCGATCCCACCTCCTAACCAGTAACATTCACCAGCATAGTCTGGAGGGCTGCTTGGCCCCCGTCCTTGCATGGCCCTGCAGAACAGAGGGTAAAGTGCTGGGACTCACGAAACCCGAAAATCATTGATATCAGCAGGCAGCTGAGCAGAACCTCAGAGCTCCCAGTCGTGTTTCAGGTCTGCTGCTGCGCTACAACCCTTCACTCTGCAAACCTTGCTCTTTATTTATCGGTTGCACCAGTTCATTTCATCTGTTTTGCAGAAATATTTACCGAGGGTAGGTGAGGGAAGCAGAAGCTGCAGCTGCATCCGCAGTCACCATCCGATTTATTTACAACTGGGGCTTTGTGGTGCAGCGAGCTAAGAGAGGATTAAATTACGCTTTGTAGATTAAGAGTCTGAACACTATAAAACTCATAAGCCTTTGTATGCTAAGCAGGAACTTTGACTCCCACAGGAGCTTGCAACAGAGATTCTGCATGCACTTTGAAGACTTGAATTTTTTTGATACTGCAGCGTATCTTTCACAAGCCGAGATGTTATCAAACTGTTTTGGAAACATTTTATCAGTACAAAAAAGTTAAACTGAATCGTGACGTCCAGTACATTTTCATCTCAGTTCCTCCACAGTCATTCAAACAGACTTTCCCATTGTAACACTATTCTCACCAGTTACACACCAGCAGCAGTACCTCTGCTCCACAGCTCCCTTCCCAATACAGCAATACCATCCCAACCTTCGCTTCCTGGAAAAATGTACTAACACAGTATGTGTGTGTGCACAGACCCCCCTTTTCCTGCCCCCTCTTTTTCCTCCTCTTTCCTTTCTCTTCCCATACAGAATTTACAAAATGCATGCCACAAATTTTTCTTTCAAGAGAACTTCTTTCTGCTATTTAGGAAGTATTCTGCTTAAAACAAGGACAAGCAGCATTGTCTGGAGATACAGAAAGTAAAAGCAGCTCTGTGCCTGTGTGTGTTCACTGGGAGACGTTTGAGGCTGGCTACTGGAATAGCCACTAACAGCTGTTCCTAGACTAGAAAATACGAAATGAAAGTAAACTGTTCAAGGAAGCCAGGAAAACCTTCATACATCCCGGGTTGGACGTTTTAAGGTAAGTTTTCCATTGTCATCGTTGATGGCGAAGGCAAAGCAGGTTTAGAACAGGTGTTGGCAATCTCTGACGCTCAAGGTAACAGCAAAGGGACCAGCTCAGGGGTGTCTGATTCACCGGCACGGCGGGCTGCTGCCGCGGGCAGCCCGCGCCCAGGGCTGGATGGAGCCCCGCTGCCCGTGCGCGGCGCTGCCCCGCGGGGAGCAAACAGCCCCTCCAGGCCCAGCACGGCCCTGCAGATGGAGCGGCCGCAGCTTTGCTGCTCCGCACCCTGACGCCCGCTGGCCCGTCTCGCCTGGCAGCACCCCTGTGCCGTGCAGGGCCCACGGGGCACCAGCTCTGTCAACGGCCCCGGGTCCTGCCTGCTCGGGGTGCCAGCTCTGCCAACGGCCCCAGGTCCTGCCCTTGCCCCCTGTCCCTGCCACCTGTGCCTGGGCTCAGCCTGCCTCGCGCCCACCACGTACACCCTCTTCTGCTGAAACACGATGGGTTCCGCACGTTTTGCTGCATAACGCCGTAGGAAGCAACTCCAGTTGGAGAAGCACTGGGAGAGGCGCCGTGGTAGGGGGAACCTCTGGGGTGATACCGAGCGTTAACCGCCCAGGAGCAGCTACGAGGGGCACGTTCGAGAGTAATCACCAGGTACCTGTCTCAGACAGACAGAAGGAGAGGGCAGAAACCTGAAGCAGCTGCCTTTAAAGAGAACAAGCAGACGTGAGTAATCCAATTTAGGGGAGATAAGAGCCTGCTGGTAGCACCGTCCTTTCACTGGACAAATGCCTGTGTCCAGGTGTCAGCCCCGATGCCGGGGAGGTCGGCGCGCGGCGCCTGCAGCCTCATGCACTCCGGAATTGGCTGAGTGGGTTGCCCAGCAAACACGCCGGCCCGGCAGGATGGATTTCCGCAGGCCGTGCGGGTCCCCAGCGCAATTACCCCGCAGCGCGGCAGCTCGCCGCAGCCCCGGCGCTGAGAAGCGGCCGGTCGGCCCGGGGGAGAGGTGCCCGCCGAGCCTCAGCCCCCCGCCACGCACGGCTTCGCTTTTCATTGTTTCAACAGCAGCGGAATTTCTTGGGCTCTTTCTCAACAGAGAATCATTATATCCCTGTTTAAAGAGGTCTGGAGGGACCTCAGAAGAAACTTTCCCTTCAAGCTTTGTGTGCTAATGAAAAAAATCAAGTCACAGCTCTCTAATAGGCGAATTCAATTTGTAACAAGCAAACACAATCATCTCGACACCAGCACTGCACCGCAGGAAAACTCCCACAACAGCTCCTGCGAGACGAGCCCGGTGCAGCCCCCCTGCCCTGCCACTCGCCAGCCCAGGGCAGGCAGCTTGGCATGGGTCACCCCCAGCAGCCGCAGCCCAGGCGGGCACAGCCAGCTCGGCTGCCCGCCGCCCGCGACCGTGCCCCAAAGCATCGCTCCCGCCTGGGGCAGCCCCCGGCTCCCTGGGGCAGAGGGGAAGAAGCCACGCAGGTGGCTGCCCTCAACCACGTAGCCCTCAAAAGTGCCACGGCATGGCACAGCACGGCATGGCACAGCACGGCACATCACAGCACGGCACAGCACAACATGACATGGCACAGCATGGTACAGCATGGCACAACACAACTCAACATGGCACAGCATGGCACGGCACGCCGCCCGGCCCACATGGCGTTGTGGCTGAGAACAGGCTGCGCTTCCTACCCAACAGAGGACTTATTTCCAGGCACTTTAACATACAGGTTAATTCCGTAATGAAGCTCCTACAGCACCCTTCCTGGAACTGCTGCCATGAATTCAATCGCATTTAGGGCATCATTTGATACAGAAGAGCCAAACTTCTCCATGACGAAGTAACACCAGATTTGTGTACCAGCTGGGTAGAGCAACATCAGTTTAACGATGTTCCCTCTAATTTGTATTTTTCCCTTTCTCGGTGAAGGCTGGGACTGACTGAGAGCCAGGAGGCAAACCCAGGTGGTCTGTAGTCCCAAGATATGCACAGGAAAAGTCCATGCCCTGACACTGGGCCTTCTCCTACAGACCCTGCCAAGAATAGCGATGTGAAGCAGCACCGAACGCTCTAACGGGATTGCCCCCTTCCCCGTTTCACCACAGCAGCACCAGTTCTCGACCGAAGCGGCTGTATGACCCTCAGACAAAAAGCACCGCACCTGCCACGCTTGGTTCAGGTGTTCCTGCATCTCTTGCAGCTTTCTCCAGCCAAGTTTTGTCCCGACTACCTGAAAATTTCCCACACTGGGAAACCGCCAGCACAGCAGCGGCGACAACGAGGGTGTGTTTGCAGTACAGGTACTCGTCTAAGCGCAGACGTAAAACGATGAACCTGTTTTATACAGAAGTTATGTGCACAGGACTTTCCCATGCTCCGTACGCCGCTGGATGGGGAACTGCCACGCTGGGTCTAAGGGAAAGCCCAGGTCCTCTCTCCAGCGCGGCCAGAGCACACGGGCAGTGCAGCGTGGCACAGCAGGCTGGGGACTTCCCAGCTGGGTATTTCATTCGGGCTACCGTGTTCTGTACCCACCAACGAGCCCCTTCCCCAGCAATTTGTCTAATCTATTTTGAACTCATTTATTCCTTCGTCCTCCGCAGTATCCTGCGCAATAAATTCCGTACGTTGATTATGTGCTCTGAGAAAAGATGCCAACTTTTCCTTGTTTTAAACTTTCCCCATCTGGTGAATAGCCCGTACTTCTTGTCATTATTCCCTAATAATTTTTTCCTGTACCACTCACAATTTACGAGCTGCCACATTTCTCCATCACATTTATTATCATGGATGATGAATTCTAGCTTTTTCAGTCCCTCTGCTTGTGGAAGATGCCCCATGTCTGTAAACAGTCTCACTATCTGATCAGCTCAGTTCCCCATTTCCCCATTTCCAGGTGAGGCCCAGCATCCTGATCGTCCTTCCAAGGCTGCAACGCTCATTAGTACAGAACCCACTCCTCATACCTCCGCTGAAGAGTGCCAAAAAACATTTTACACCCTCAGCTTTTCACAAAGCCCCTATTTCATCCGTGGTGCTAAAAATTTCCTGGCAAACTAAAGTTCCACCCAGACAAAACTGCCTGAGTGACTTTTGAGAGAACTGGTGCAGGTGGGAGCTGCTTCGGAGCTCACCGGTCCGAAGCTGCGCGTGAGCAGACCGCAACCGTTCCGAGACGGAACGTCTACCTGAACAAGGGGTTCACTGCAACATGACCTCGTGCTGGGCCCATCTCCGTTTCCTCCAGCCAGTCGGATGCTGGTTTAACTGCGCTCTGCTCTCTCGCCGCAGTTGCAGAAAGCCATCTGTCAGATTCTCAGCCTTATTTCCCTTTTCCTGCCTTTCCCCAAAGTAGGAGCAAATGGGGCCAGATTCCAGCTGTATTTTTCATCCTCCAATTAGCAGGCTCCAATTCATCACTCTGAGTATCTCCTGGCATCAGTGCTGAGATTCCCTCCTCACGCCTGGTAAATCGGTCTTCATTTAAAACCCTCTCTCTTAGCCCTAAATGGAAATCAATTCTGCAAGTTTAGCAAATAGTTAATTACTCCACAAAGAGGATTGATTGGCCTTTGATCACCAGAAAGCTCTGTAGTGCTATTAGTCTCTTTCATCTGTGATTAAACCACAGAGAAAAAGAAACAAAAACTAAATTAGGCTTCTCCTGTTATCCTACAAATATTTAATGACGGGATAATCTCCTAAAGGTGTGATCAGGGGATATACATTCCGCCAGGAAACGTCTCCAGCTCAACCTTGAACCCAAATTCTCTCCCTGCAAAGAGCCTGGCAACGAACTTTACAGAGGAACGGAGCCGAGCTCAAAGGGATGCTTTGTAGTACACACTCTTCTTGGCCTTTTCTTCTTTCCTCTTCTTATGTACGTTTTAATGCAGATAAAGATTTTCCCAACGGAGCCCTGACATGAATAATAATAATAATAAAGGCTTCCTTTAAATTCAGTTTTGGCTCTGCTGACTTTCTCAGCAGGACAAGACTGCGTCCCGTTGATCTGCAGCGTCGTGCAGAGCTTTTTCCCCCAATGATGGGACCCTCCCACTTCAGAAAAATTTCAAGTACCGCAGCCTCCCACTGCTAACCCGCTCTAAAATTCAGTCCCAACGCGAAGCGCCAAGCTCTCTGCGCAGCCCCCGCCCGCACTGCAGCAGAAGCCACCACAGGTCACAGGATGGAGAGCGAGGGTCGAGCTGCATTTCTCACGTTCCAGGCAAATTGAAGGTCTAGGAACTTTCCTTCTGTGGCATTAATGCAAACCTCATCAGCGGGTGGCTGGCGGGTCCCGCGCGGTCTGCGTGTGCTCCTCGCCGTTGCTCACTGCAGCGGTCACCATTATCGGGTGCACGACAAGCCTCACTGGTGGTCTCGGCAGACGGGGCCCACGTCATCAGGGGCTTCATCAACACGTAATCAGGAATTTCTCCTTCCCCAACACTGCCAGAAGTTTAGGAAACACACCTGCTTTTCTCTAGCAAATTTTCATCAGCTGCAACCATTGCTACTCTGGATGCAACCATCTGCAACCATCCACACGCCTGGATGCAGCGAGGAAGGTCGAACCCAGCACCGGGCAAGGAGAGCTGCCCGAATTTCTGCAGCCTTTGCCTCCCTGGCTGAATTGGGTAAAGACCGTGGCATTAGGGTCAATGAAGCAAGTCCCTCAAAAGTCAGTGCGCGATACCAACACAGCTGATGGGTGCGAATAGCCAGCTTGAAATCATTTCTGCCATCAGGTGTGGTATGCAGAGACTGCTCTGCAGGTCCACGGGGAAGAGAAGCATACAGACATATATCCAGGAGAAGGTTCCATTTCAGGAGGTGCATCTTGCCAGGTAAAAGGTGGCCCAATTAGACACAAGACTGGAAGTGAGGAATGCAGCTGGTGAGGCCGAACGTCAAGAAGTTTCACAACTTGCTGTGAAAACTGAGAAAGTTATCAGAACTTTTTTTAGCACTAAAATGTCATAATATTCCTCATGCAAGAGAAAAGAGGAGCCTCCTGACATGTTTTCAACTCTCGAATGGCAATGAGTCCTTGAGGGGCCATGCCACGCATCAGGCAACAGCAGGCGTTAATTAGCCTGGATTTTCTATTGAACTGGGGGGGGTGGGGGGGGTGTGCACGCGCACGTGTGCGTGTGTGTTTTTCCTTCCCTGCGTGTCTCATTTACAGAACGTTCAATCATCCCCTCTCTCCTTCTGATTCCGCAGCCGTGTGTACTTCCGTGCGACTGCCGCGTCCTGACGCCTGTCAAACAGTGCCACCGCAAATTGGACGTGGCAGCCCCGGCGCGCGGGCGCCAAGGTGTGAATTAGATCCAGCCTCTGGCTGCTGTTCTCCTGACCTCTGGGCTCCACTACTAGGACATCCCAAGATCCACCAAGCCTCGGGGTACCAAGCGACAAAACCCAACAAAAAGAACCCCACAAACCCATTGCTTAAGGATTTGAACCGACGCGTTCTTCTCGGTGCGAAGGGAAGAATTTAAATAAACAGAATTTGTAAACATGCTGATTGCATTTGCAAAACTGCTCGGATAAAGGCTTCACATTTTTGTTTCATGCCGTACCAGGAGGCTCTAGGAGGCCAGAAAGAAAAGGGAAAGCGAGTAGTTAGCGGAGCTTTCGGCTGGAAAGACGCACAAGTCATTCCGCACAAAGAAAAATATTTGTTTATATCGTGCCCATCGCTGCAGATGTGGTTACCAGAAAACTCCACACCAACAAAAAAAACCCCAAACAATGCGCGTGACTGACAGCACCCCGATCCCCGTCCCTTACCTTACACGGAGGCTGGGGGTTTGTTTTGTTTTTTAAAACAACAGCTCCCAGAACAAAAGGCTGATTTGTGCAGCAGGCAGTGCCGGGGACCACCTATTGCACGGGGCTGCAGACACATATGGCGCCGCACAATAACAAACAAGAACAACAATGCAGAAAGCTGCACCCACTTTGCTCAGTACGGTGTTCTCAAAGTTACACAGTAAGAAGCAATTATCCCAAAGTGGCAATTTTATTTGAAAATAACATTTAAATTAAAATGGGCATTTCAGGGCCTCCTGCTGAAGAGTGACATGGGCTGTTGAGGGGCCCACTGTCACTTTGTCAGCTGTCACACGCTGCCTCCTGCTAAATGGGCGCAGTTTGCCTTTACCCTTTATCCACACTCTTAAAAATGCCGCACGCATTTTATGAAGACCAACTAAGTGGGATTGCATCTCTGACAGCTGTTCCAGCTCGGGTTCTGTGAAAGTGCTTTGCATACATCCATCCTTCCCGCTAACAATTCGGAGAGATAACAAAAGCTGAGGGGAGAGGGGCGAGCGGGCTGGGGACAGGGATGGAACAAAGGGCTCTCACGCCCCGGTCACCTGTTACATCCAGCCCAGGGCAGCGCCACTGAAGTGGATGTTTCGGGAGAAGTCAGCTCCGTGGCTTCCGTTAAAACACGTTTTAGGTCTCACGACTCCCTGCAGCAAGCAGGTGAACCTCCTGCAAACCCCAGCGCCAGGCGCCCTGGTAGGGCTGGGGGAAGAAGAGATGCTGTTCTGGCCTCAGCACCAGCAACTATCGACAGCGTGAGGGACGCAGGGCTCCGCTGGATTCCTTTACATTTGGTAAATCCTGAGCTGCTCCCTAGAATTTGGCGATTTTCCTTATTCTCTGCCATCTTCTTTTTGACAAACACAATTGATTATCAAAAACTGCCACCTAACAAAACCTGTCTTTCTATCTATACACAGCCATACTGAGTCTTTAATGCTGTGAGTTACCAGTTTAGCAGCTCTCACAACAACCTTCTCTTGAGTTCAGTGTTCCCCAAACCTAAAATACATTTTAAGCTTCAGGTATTCACCGGTGCCCCTGTGTACACAGACACACGCTCTTCAGCAGACGCAGACACATTCAACAGCAGACCCATGTTTTCCCCAGTCTTCCTTTTGCTGCTGATATACCTGTAGAAATCCTTTTGGTTGTCCTTCCCATCCCTTACCAGGTTCACATCCAGATAGGCTTTGGCCTTCCTAACCCTATACTTGCATGCTTGGATAGTATTTCTGTAATCCTCCCGGACATCCTGTCTAGGAGGTAGCAATCCTAAAACTAACATAGCTCTCCTGAACCTCTCTTCTCTCCAGGACCATATCCCATGGGATAAGGAAAATATGTTCTGATGAAACTGGCAATTCCTACTGGCAAGGCAGAAGCAAGGCATAAATTCGACATAATGCTGATACTGTCTGAATTGATTCACTAGACTCACCAGACACACGTGCTGATGGCTTTGTAATTATAAAGAGTTAAATCACCAAATACTTGAATACGTAAGTATTTTTAAAACAAAACCTTGTTCATAAAAGAATCCCAACAGATCAAATAGCGGAATGCTTTGACAAGAACACTACAATATGATGTGTACGGTTACTATCACTCATGATTTGATTTCAACAGCGCTGGCGAACAACAGAATTGGAGTCCCTTTGTGCCAGCAAGGCACCATCTGCAAAACTCTCAAACCAAACATACCGAAATGAAATAAAAGACCAAGTGCATAAGACAGAAGCACTACTTTTCTACAGGGATTAGCAGAAGCCTCAGGGTAGCTACTCATCCCTTTTCCTTTCCAAGTGGTAGTGGACCATTTTCTGCCCCTCCTACACAATGTAGCTGAAGCAACTGGTGGTCACCAAAATGTTGGTTTGGGTTTTACTTTTTTTGAGGTTCAAGAAGAAGAAGGGTTTTCCACTAAGGGTTTCCAAGGCCAGTGGCTTGGGTCAAAAGTTTTCCTGCTCCATTAGTCTCTCTGTGCCTTGACTCCCTTCCGCAACATGAATGTATTTTCATGCTAAATTACATTACAAAGATTTTCAGAGCTGTGAGATTTTCACATCTATGGTAATGAGGGCCACTTCAATACTTAGAGTAGATGGAACGTGCGCAGGAGATCTACTGATGGGAAGTAAATTCTAATTTCTTCCTGCTTTTATTGCTGATTAAAGTCAAGAAATGTCTGTAGTTTGCTCCATTCTGTGTTGTGAGATCTCACATAATCACTGACAATAGTTTAAGGTATTATCTGATCTATGAAAGTAGATGTATTTAAAAAGAGGTAAAAGTCTTAAACCCAACATATTAAACATGAAAGGGGTGTCTGGTTTACTTGTTCAAAGTAAGGGATTTGCTCCCAGGAGTGACACATCTATTACTAATTAAACAATTAATTTATTATGCAGCACTTGCAGAAAACAACATATTTGAAGTCTGGAAACGTCTGCTAAAGAATGGGAAATAATTTGGATACAAATAATTATCTTCAGGATTTTTCTCTACACTGGAATATGCTTAGCACAATTCAAATGCTGTTTTCCCAGAGCTAAATAACAGTCACTGTGTCACCGGCAGCGCACAGGCAAAGCAGGGCAGTAACAGGTGGTGGTTCTTCCTAAACATGGCTGTTCCTGAGTCATTTCAGAGCACACACAGAAAGACAGAAAGACAGACAGACAGACAGAAGAGATTCTCTATCACAAAGTCATACAACAAACTATCTATTGGCTGCCCGAGATCTTTGCACTGGGCGGGAAGGTGAGTTTCTCCATCCTCACCCCGTGACCAAACATCAAGGGGGAGATCTTACCCATGCTAAAGTTAGAGGAGCAATTGTCATGGTTTTAACCAAACGTCGCAGAGAAGAGCTTATTGTACTGAATACAATGCTTAAGTTTATTTCTATATACAACAAATAGCTGTGCTGAGAGCTGGAAGTCCAATTATTTCCTCAAAAATATTAAGTGCAACGTTGTTGAGTTTCATCTTCGGAGGCAGATTATGCAACTAGCAGGCACCCCATGCACAGCGCAGTCCTCAGTAGCTCCCCGTTCAGCTTCAGCTCCCAGGAAAGCTTGTCTGCTGTGGTTTGCTCGGCCAAATCACCCAAATGCCTGAATTTGGTCAGTTTTTCTTTTCTCCATGATCCAAAATCCCTTGCAAGAAAGCCCACTGCACATCAACATCATATGTTATTGAACAGGAGGAAACTGGTATTCTCAACCACAACTAGAAACTCAGATACCTCCGTCTTGAGGATTCAAACACGTATCCCTCTACCTAAAGGTATAATTCAAAATGAAATCCAATATCTTGTCTCTGACACCAAGAACTCCACTTAGCTAGAGCAGAGGTCCTAATCTGCCCTGCGAAGCCTCTTTTGCTACCAGCTTTTGCAAATATTTTGACACTGAAGTCTCTGTCTCAGATATCATCTTTTACTCCAGCTTCTCCCTGTTATCATATCCAGAGTTTTGTCTACGTTTGGCTTGCCTTCTCCCTAACACCTCTAAAAATCTTTTACTAAACATCTTCATCGCTAAAATACTTGCCTGGACACCCATTGTTTGTCACATACAAAATGGAAACATCCTTTCTCTAATCTTAACATCTTCATATTCCTCCGAGAGCTGGGACAAAGATAATCTTCCAAGTTTATCACTGTGACATTGCAACCATCTACAGGTGCTTCCTTTTTCAGTGCAAATGTCATATATTTTTCTCCCTCCTTTACAGCTCCTTACGATCTGTTCCCTGCTACTTCTCTCTCGGTATCTAGAGGCTAATTCCTCCTTTGTACTTTCCTTTCTATCAGCTTCCATAACCATTTTTTTAAAGTGTCGTCAAGTTTTCTCCTGTGCTGCTTTTGTACTGGAGCCAACAATTCATAAAATGAACGTACTCTTTAAAATTGTTTATTAAAGCTCTCCTTTTCTGTGTTGGCTGCAGTTATGCTGATTGTGTGTGGAGACCACGGCTGACCACGCCATCCGACATCACCACAGTTTCTGCGGGTATCACCTCTCGATTTCGGGAACACTTATGGCTTATCTCAGACTTCACAAGAAAACCCCTTCGGCAGAGATTGTTTTTATCCCATTTGCACGGCACCAAGTGCAAAGCGTGGTCGTACTCAGGGGCAGGGATCCAGCCGCCGGAGCGAAGGATCAAATGGTTAACGAGAAGAGCCATGCAGCTCCCCTGCGCGTGGCACTTCTGACCAGCTGCCCTGCCGCACCGTCCTCCGCGTTTCCGAGTCCACGAGCACGGTCACAGCTGGTAGCCCTGAGACCCGCTGGAGCAGCCCTCGCCCCAGCCTTCCCTTGGCACACGAGATGGAATCGTGCGGCTTCCTCGGCTCAAGCCAACACTTTGGGGCGCCCCAGTCTCCCCTCAGCCATGGGTGCTCAGAATAACGTGTCCAGAGAGTGCAAAACAAAAGCAGAGAAGAAGGATTTTCATCACAGTCCCTTTACTCTTTAAACGAGAGAAAGTTGCGGATCTTTGTGGAACAAAAAGGCCTGGAATACATCGCTTTACTCCTCCGTCTCGCCTCCTCCACCCACCGCTGCAGGGTTTGCCGTCAGCTCTGCCACCTCTCCGGGGGCAGCTGGACAGGATGATGAACGTACTCCTGTCTCCAAACCAACTTCCCCCCTGAACTACAGCCTCTCTCCCTCCCACAGCACGTCTAGACTGAGAAACAGCAAATCCGCGAGGGCTGGAGACGGCACCACCAGGAGAAGACAGTCAGATGGCCAAGGAGGTTCGTCAGGAAAACGATCAGTGTAACAGAATCCGCGTTAACGTCTGAGATGTGCAGCACCAGATAGAAAATGGAGATACTGACACAAACTTGAGCTCTCCTTTCGACCCAGTAGCATCCCACCCCATCCCATCCCATCCCAAATGATATGACTTACACAGTAAATTAAGCTGTGTGCGGTTTAACGAGCAAACACGACAGTTCTCAGGAGCTTATGGCACTGCAACACATCTTGCAAGAAAAGGGGCTAGAGAAGGAAAATATGATCAAGCAACAAAATTAACTCTTAATTCATCACATCTCTTCCAGCTTCTAAAGATTTGGTGTATGTTTTATGAGAAATCAAACTCAGGGTATGACAATGGCCAAAAAGCAGCAGGCTTAAAGATAAACATGTTGCAGCTCATTGAGCACATCAGAGCTCACTGCAGATGTAGGACAAAGCATGGTAAAAATACCACACACAATGTAGTGAAAGCATGAAGCAAATCAAGTAAAAGATAAATAAATCTCAGCAACTGGAGGAGGGGATGAAACATGGGTAGAAACAGAGCTACAGAAACCCATGGAGGTGTTCATAGAGCACACGAGTCCAACGAGCACATTCCTAGACTCATAGAATCACAGAATGGTCTGGGTTGGAAGGGACCTCAAAGATCATCCAGTTCCAATCCCCCTGCCATGGGCAGGGACACCCTCCACTACACCAGGTTGCCCAAAGTCTCATTCAACCTGGCCTTGAACACTTCCAGGAATGGGGCAGCCACAGCTTCTCTGGGAAACCTGTGCCAGCGCCTCACCACCCTCAGAGGGAAGAATTTCTTTCTTAGATCTAATCGAAATCTGCCCTCTTTCAGTTTAAAGCCATTGCCCCTTGTCTTATCACTACATATCCTCATAAAAAGCCCCTCTCCAGCTTTCTTGTAGCCCCTTCAGGTACTGGAAGGCTGCTGGAAGGTCTCCCCGGAGCCTTCTCTTCTCCAGCTGAACAGCCCCAACTCTCCCAGCCTGTCTGCATAGCAGAGGTGCTCCAGCCCTCGGATCATCTCCGTGGCCTCCTCTGGACCCCTGCTCTAGACTCCTCTGTTCATGAGGAACAAAACATAACTATCAAGTGATTTGAGGAGGGATGCAAAATGGACAGAATGCCATCAAATCAAGATACATTTAGGAGAAGGAAGGAGAACAACAAAACTTTTTTTCCCCTGAAGATATTTACCCTACAGATAACTCGACAGCAGTAGCATATTGTTGTGCCAGTTCGATCCTCGACAGCTCTGCCCAGAACGGCACCAGCAGAGCTCTGCCCGCGGCTGGCTGGGCACACAATTATGCCAGGAGTCCGGACACGCATGAGATCAGGAGCCCGCTGCGGCACGGCGGGCCCCGGGAAGGGACGGACGCGCGGGCACCCGCCTGGCTTCACAGGCGCTGCAAAGCTGCTGTATTGCAGCTGCAGCACAGGAGGCAGCTCTGGGCCTTTGAACGTGATTAGAAAAAAGATGGGAAAATGGGATCCTCGTGTTCGTTATGAGAAAAGTAGTGCTTGAAATAAAGTCCCAAATATGTTTTGTAGCTGCCTTAGATATAACCATTATTAGCGGCCTTAAGAGGTGCAAGAAATTTCTATAACTGAAAATGTAACAAAGGAACAGAGTACTTGGGGAGAACAGTAGAAAAATCAAGCCTTTTTTTTTTTTTTAATATATTTTAAAGGTATACATTTCTTGCGATTTAAATTTACCACCAAACCTCCCAGCTTCTCCCCCAGTGTACCAATTCAGAGCTACTTAGAAGGAAAAAAAGAAGAGAAAAAGGAAAATCATTAAACAACCCCCCAAAAAGAGGGCTCAATGAGGTCTCATTTCGTCGTAATGAGCTCCAATTTAACATGATCATTATTTCTGACATTAAAGGCCTGTGAATAGTGTCACATGCCCAGAAGCTATTTTTTTTTACCCTCTAATGCCAGAAATAACAAGCTGCAGTTAAGGGACAGTGAATCAGGGTCTGTAAAATTACATTAAAATAGGAATTTCACTACTGATAGAAGGACTCTTATCTAGGCGGCCCTTTCTGAAGTGTGTGGTGCTGGCTGGTGGGCTGGTACCTGCCATACCCTGCACAGCAACAGCCCTTCTGCAAAAGGGAGGAGAAAACCAGCAGAAGTCCTCCTGCCTTGGAGCAGAGCTGCCTGGAAGCGTCACAATGCACGTGCAGAACGGCCATGCCAGGTCAGACCAGAGGCCCATCTGGCTCACAAACCTCTCTGAAGGCAGCCACCAGCACATGCTCAGGAAAACAACCGTGAGAACAAAAGAAACACCAGGTAATCCCTTTTTTTGGTAATAAGCACCTAGTTCCCAGCCACCTGAAGGTTACGGATTCCTAATCTGCAGTAAATACTTTATCAAGCTGTGAATTTATCATTACAAAACTATTCAAATCCAAAAGACTGAAAGAGCTCCCACATGCCTGAGTTTGTTGACCTTCACTGTATTTTTTAAATTTGTGCCACATCGTTGTTGAAACCAGTATCAAGAATCTGATGGAGCAAAGAGAAGTGGCCACGCCATGGCTACGTACGACGGCGTGAAAATGTTTCTGTGTTGGTCTGTCTGTCTGTCTTCTCTGACAGTTTCTAATGTTCTGTGTACTTTTTTTGATCAACATTAGGTAAGTGGACAATTACAGGAAGTTGGCTCTGTTTTCAAAATCTCTTTCCTGTTGAACATTTATTTTAAAAACCAGTGTATTGCACACATGAAGTTAAGGCTTTTTTCCCCTCACCATGTGTTTGTCCATATTTACAGACACCTAATTTCCCCGCCTGTTTTACCATGTCAGCCTTTTGCTAGTCTCCAAGCCACATTCTACATTTAGTATTACTTATCTCACCAGGCATTGCCACGTCACTATCTGCTCCGTTTCAAGAACATTCAGGAATGTGCGGAGCAGCACAGAGCGTGGTGGGCTCCTCACCCAACCTCCCTCCGTTGGGAAGAGGACCGTCAGCTCCCAGTCGCAATCCACTCGCCCTCTGACAGCACAGTTTCCCTTGGAGCGTTCCCTGAAAGATTTTTTTTTGTTCAAAACTTTTTGGGGGAATCTAATACATTCTGTCATTCAATCACTTCACTCCCACGAGGTTATCGGATTCTTCAAAGCAACGCGATAGCTTTGGGATCATTCACTTCCATTTACAAAAGCTGTGCTGATTCTTCCCCAGCACGTCAAACTTATTTGTGCATCTGCAATTTCCATTTGCGATATCCCTATTTCTCCACAACAGAAATAAAGTTTACTACTCTGAAATTCTTTACATCACCCCAGAGCCTTTTTAAAGAACCGTAATCACAGTCAATTCCTCCAGTGCTGGGGCAATTTAAACTACAGGTTACACAATACAGTAATTTGGCTATTTTGAATTTGAGTTCATTAACTCCTGGCATCTTGTCCTGGCAATTTGTTGCAGTTGTTTTTATTGATTTGTTTTAAAACCTTCTCCTGACATTTTAATTTGAGACAGTTTTTCATACATATTCCCACTAAAAATAAAAGCTTCTAATGCGGTAACCTCGCAAAGCTCTTCCAGAGCACACACCGGTGCAGGGATAACAGTCAGCTTCTCTGCCGTCGTTTTATTTTCGATAACTGCTCGTTTTATAACTCAGTCACCCAGCACACCTTCCCACTTCTGGCAACCTCCGGAACGCTGATGTATTTGAGCAAGTACTAGTGTTACCTTCTGTGTTTTCAGCCATTTCTTCCTCATAATTTTTTTTTGGCTTATATTATTATGATTTTATGTTTCATTTTCAAAGCTTATGCTTTCTCCTTTTCTTTAAATTTGACTCTCATATTTTCTTTCTTTTTTTTTTTTTAAAAAAAAAAAACATCCTTTGCTATCTTAAGATTCAGGTTTTTTGCAGGGCTTTTCATTCTGAGCCTCTTATGTGATGTATTGACATTGCCACCGTTCCACTCAAAACATTTTAACCTTCTGGATGCCTTATTTTCTTAAAAAAAAAAAAATCAATCTCATTTTCAGGTAGTTCTGTTTTCAGAGCTCGACTTTATTGCAGTCAGTTCTTGGTGGCTTTTTTCTTACAAATTGCTACACAATGGTTACTACCTGTACTATGTCCTCTGCACTGCAAGAAAATAAAAATAATCAGAAATGTTCTCGCCTTTTTGGGGTTCTCTCTAAGATGTCGTGTCAAATGAAAGTCATTTAGAGTACCTAAAAAATTTAGTCTCTGCAATACTGTCTCACCACACATACATATGCAGCCATCTCCTTTACATCATAGGTCTGGAACTCAACTACCACTAGTTAACTCTCGTTAACTGTACTTACTGATAGTTACATTTTTGCCTTAATTAATTCTACCATTTCTTGTCTGTAGAGCTTTATTCGTGATCAGCAGGCCTTATTCCATCATTGCTACTTAATTTATGCTCTAGGAAAAAAAAAAAGTGTTTACTGATGATCTTCCTTCTATCCAGTTTCTGAGACCTGTTCTGACAATGGTGTGAAGAAGATACTGCAGAATATTCGCCTCCATGTTTCGGTGTCCAGCATTCCAGTAATTATTTTATTACTTTTAAAAGGAGTTGGGAAAGATTCTGCAGAGTCCATCTCATCTCCTTGGAGCCCTTTTAAACCTGAGCGATACGGGGTGAGAAATGAAGGCTCTCTTGGCCATTGGTCTTGTTGGGGTAACAACATCACCCGCCAAGAGTCACTTCCAGCAGCACCAAGCTCAACACCCACCCGCAGCGCCAGGAGCTGCTGCGTGAATCAATAAGGTCTTTGCAGAGAAGCCCCATGGTCAGCAGTGGAAGCGAGGGATGAACCAGCATGGTAGCAGTAGTCCAAAAGGATCTTTTCCCAAAGGAACAGACACAATCGTAGAGAACACAGGTTGCCTAAGTGGAGGAATAACCTCCTCCTACAGAGAGCGAGAGGCCTCAGGCTGGAGCACAGCCCCGGGGATGAGGGGATGAGAGACGCCAGCACCGGAGGTGCACTTCAGCACGTGTTACGGGGTCGGGGTTGGAAGAACGTTTCTCCCAAACATTAGATACTTTGACAAAACCTGCAAATTTTAAAGCCCTTTCTTTTAGCTTTTTGTTTTAAGAAGGTCATTGGTTTGCTACAAGTGACCTCCCACCTCGTGCCATCCAACGCTTTCCAAGCTGTTCGCACAGACTCTGAAACGCGTTTTCAGACAGGTGCCAAGGGGCTGACCCGTTCATTTAGGTGTCTGGCCGAGCTGTAACGCATGAGGCGGGCAGCACGATGGAAGGGGACGCTCAACTACGGATGCACTGTGGGAAGATTTCATCAGTTTTACTTCCTCACATCAAATACGCACGATGCCAAATTTCCACACACAAAGTACAGAGCCAAACGTTAGGGCATGGTTCCAGAATCGGACAAAGACTCCAGCTGATCGCAGCTGTCATCTCACACTCCGTGTGAAACAGCCAGTGTTACAACAGGACAGGGTTTTTAAGAACAGAGACACACACACATCCTCAGAGAAGATACTCGCTCGCATGCACCACGTGTAAACCTGGTGTGCTCAGCAGTGTTCGTTTCATGTTATCATCTCCGGTACGTGAAGGCTTTGCTTGTGTAAACTGGGGTGAACAGATTATTCTTGGGGGGTATTTTTGTCTGAGGCACATGCAGGTAAGGTGACCTCCAGCTGAAACAAAGAAATTCTCAAATCAATGAGTGACCTCAGCTCTCTTCCGTGCGCTTCTACAAGGGCACACGCACCCAAGCACGTGCACTGGTTTTGTGCAAGGCAATACTGGGTGCGCTGAATTGTGAACACGTAATTCAGCGTGTGCGAGACAGAGATGGAGGGATTGACGTGTGCCTGTGAAACTTGGAGTAAGTGCAAGGCTGAAGGAGCTTTCAAGGAAAAAGGACCCAATTTGTATCTTCATCAATAATTGGTTTGTTTGTGCGGAGCGAGCAGGCGGCTCAGGCGGAAGAGGCAGCGGGAGAAAGTGATGGAGTGAAACAGCGAGGGCTGCGATCCCCTGCCTGATGGCTCGGAGAGAAATTGTTAGGAGCTGCGGGAGGTCCCAGAGGGGTTCATTAAGTGACTGGCCCTTCGCAGCCCCCTGCCACATCTGACCTGGAAACATGAACATGAGGCCAGCGGCACGAACACGAGCGTGCGTGGGAAGCGAGGAGCACGCGTCGGCGAGCGCGCACCCCCCTGCACGCACGGAGCGTGTGTAAGCGCTGACGTCCCGTGACACGTTACACGCGTCCGTCCTGCGCATGAAAACGCCCCCGTTCCGCTCGCAGGTGGCTGCACTCCCAGACCCGTTGGCAAACCTGGCCCTGCTGCCGCGGGGGAATTGTGCTGGCACTAACGGCAGCACCGCGCAGCCGAGCCAGGAGAACCGCGACAGGACGTTAAACCACAGAGGGACAAGGTCAGAGCCCCAGGGTAAAGGACAATGATGACTGAAGAAGATGGGCAACAGCAGACTACCTTCTGCAAGAGAGAACGAATCTTTGCCAGGAAGCCAGGTGACCGCTGGGACCGAGACAGGCTGGTCAAGGAGGAGCAGGGAACACCAAAAGTAAGAAAGAAGGGAAGCTTAGTGAATTGCCCCGTTTTTTGTCATTTAAAATCCGAGCATTTAGAAAACATCTAGCAGGCTTCAATGTTGAGCTACATCTGGACTACAGAGTTTAGGAAGAGAGCTAAAAAGTGTCATATTGCCCATCTAACAGAGTTATCCAGAAGAAGCAAACGTTCAAGTCTGCATCGATGATCCGAGTTTGTAGTGAACAGCATTTGTACTGGCTGGTGGGAGAAGTGACAGTGGGAAGAGCACTGGGGGAATACAGCACACCTGCCTCAATCACAGGTCACATTATACACGAGAAGGGAACAAAGAGACATCCCCAGAGCACTCGCTTCAACCTGTATTAGCAAAATGATTCCTACAAATAAGACTGAGTCACCTTTCCAAAACCATGTTCACATCCTCCTTATGCGTATGACTGTCTCGGTCCTTCTAAAACCTGAGTCTTTTCACATCCTTCATGTGCCTCCACTGGAGTATAATCACAGGATTTTAAGCATTACCATTCAGTCAAAAAGTATTTTAAAAGGCTTAACAGAAACTTAGAAGACAAAAGTTAAAAAAAAACAAAACAAAACAAAACACAAAACCAGCTAAAGATACTCAAAGGCTGAGTGGCTAAAGGAAAACACACCGGCAAGTTAGAAGCAAAGTATTCTAGGGAAGAGGTGAAGCAAAAAGATACGGAATATAATTTAAAAGCTGCAGAGGAGAATTCTCTGACATTCAGTTACGAGACTGTCTGGCAGGGACAGCACCGGCACTCGGACATTCGGCAACGAGACTTCTCATGGCTACCAGGAACTAACCAAACGATGCCAGAGGGAGGGGCCGCAGGGGCCGCCACGGGATGAGACAGCAGAACAGGGTCAACAGCCTTCAGACGTGGACTGAAGTAAGGCACAAAAATTGCATGAAGGAAACGTATCTGTACTTCTCCAATGGTACTGCTCAGGAGGCACTCAGCTACTCACAGCCAGGCGAAGAAAACATTGGGGTCTAAATGCAGGCAGGTTGAGTACACAGTGCCAAAGTTTTGAGAACTTGTAAACAAGCATGTAGATAAAAGCAATCACCTTTGCCTTGCTGCAGTTTTTTCAAATGTTCTCTTCAGGGCATGATTCATGGCTACTGCTGCATTTGCACAAGACATGAACAACACGGACCTCTACAGTTGGCGAGTCCTACGGGCACTACGGGGTCTGCTGCCATCCCCAGACAGCGTTTGAGAACAACTTAGCTGAAGAACTCTGCACTATTTTATTGTTCATTTATTGGTTCATAACATCACATTCATATGGGAAGATTTTGGCTTCAGCAGGGTCTTTCAAATATGTTTTGGTTTTTGGTGTTGGTTTTTTTTCTTTTTCCAGTAATAAAACCACCCCAGTGCCCAAACATTAGATTTTTCCACGAGCTCATGGATAAATGGCCCCAACCTGCACAAACTGAAATCAATACAAGTGATGTTCACCCTCCTCAGAACGCAGACATGTCTGTAAATCACAGAATCCCAGAATGGTTTGGGTTGGAAGGGACTTCAAAGATCATCTCGTTTTAGCCCCCTGCCATGAGCAGGGACACCCTCCACTACACCAGGTTGCCCAAAGCCTCATCCAACCTGGCCTTGAACACTTCCAGGGATGGGGCAGCCACAGCTTCTCTGGGAAACCTGTCCCAGTGCCTCACCACCCTCAGAGTAAAAAATTTTTTCCTTCTTATCCCATCGAAATCTGCCCTCTTTCAGTTTAAATCCATTGCCCCGTGTCCTGTCACTACACGCCCTTGTAAAAAGCCCCTCTCCAGCTTTCCTGTAGCCCCTTTAGGTACTGGCAGGCTGCAAGAAGATCACCCCGGAGCCTTCTCCTCTCCAGGCTGAACAGCCCCAACTCTCTCAGCCTGTCTGTAAATACAGAGGTCCTGGCAACAACACACCTTGTAACTCTTACTTTTTCTGTGGGAGCAAAAAATTCCCACAGAGCAGAACCAGCTATTCTGGTCTCAGTCCAAAAGTCTTCTAATTTAAGCATGTGCTCGGTCTAATAACATTTTCCTAAATTAACTTGCTTTTACATAGCAGACATGAAAAAGAAGCAAACTCTGCTTCAGGAAAATGCTCCTAACAAACAGCTTGTGTTGTTTCCGTATGACCTCTCTTCATCTGCTCAGAGCTAAGCTTTCCGTAGGCATCGTCCATGGACCGCGCTACACCAGCAGACAATTGACTAAAAGATACAGCTCAGGAGAAGTAGGGCTTGGTAATCATATATTAGTATTTTTTAAAATAAAAACTGACTCCAAGTTTTTTAGTCAATTAAACGCATCCGGCACATCATGTATGTGATGTAATGACAGCTCAAGACTAGAAATGCTTTTGATGCATTATTAACCATAAAAAAGGCATTAAATACCAAGCTTGAATGCCATAGGGATGCATATTTCAATAGAAATTATTTTTCAATATATGCTTAAAGTTTATTTTGGTAAACAGATGACTGTGGGCTGTCACAGATGGAGACAGATTTATGTTTAGTTGGAGTCTTTTTGAAACGAAGGGAAATAGCTGGACTTGTTGAACACACGGAAGGCACATAATTCTCCCAGCCAAGGGAAGGTTGAGCGGTAGCTTGGAAGCTGCCCCAGTTTGGAATATTAATTTCAGAGTGACAGCTGGGAATATCACCAAGTAAATAAAATTTTAAAAATGAAAAGAAAAAAGTCTCCAAGCAGGAAGCAATGGTAGAAAACCACGAAATTTCACTACCTGATCTAACGGTGCTACAGCCATGCATTCATTTTCTGAATCTGCAAACAGAAGCCAGGCCAAAGTTCAAAAGTCCAGTAAGTGAAACTAATCCTGTTGCTCGAACATCCAATAATCCCTGGCAGAAACTTGGAGTTTTTATCCAGTATCGTATTACCAACATTATAACCACCCATCACCACGCATTTAAAAAAAACAACGAACCAAACCCAACCACCCTTCCACCCCTCACGCCCCAGAAAAGACAACCCACAGAAGCAGCCTGACAGTAAATTTCTGCTCCTGGTTCATGCAGATTCCTGACTCTGATTTGCAGAATCAGAGCAGCTAAAGAAAGAAGAACCCAACGGAGGAGACCCACGCTGTGCCCCACCTGCTGGGCATCGCTCCTTCCTTACTGCCCAGAACGCTTTTCAGATTAAACACCAAGGCTGAAGGATCTGGTATCTTCTGTTTTAGGAGAACGCTAAAATTTCAGTGTATCAGTGTTAGAAATTTCTTGCTGATATTCCAATTTCACCACCTGCTTCCTTATACACATATGCATAGTATATAAACATTTATATGTATAATCATAACCAATTTTAGTTTGCTATTGGGGTTCAGTCCTGCAAACGTTCTACCCTGTTGATTTCACAGTGACATTATGAAAGTGAGGTCTGCAGAACCAACCCCTTCATGTTTAGATCTTCAAACATTTGTAGACTGTTATCAAGCCTTCTGGTACTCATCTCTTTGCCAAGCTACACATATTTAGCTCTTTTAATCTTTTCTCATAAATCAATCCCCTCAGCCCCTTAATCCTTTTTGTTGCTTTTCTCTAATCTCCGTCTGGTTCGTCAATACCTCTCAGTACTGCGGTGTCCGGAACGGAACCCGACACTCCGAGGTGCCGCCTCGTGCACCGGGCGAGCGCGGGGAGGCTGCTGCTCCCAGTCCTGTGGTGGGAGGATGCTCCAAACCATTTGCTTTTGCCGATGGCAAACTTCAAGCGTGGGATTCCCACGCTGCAATCCGCTGCCTGGCTCCGAGGGAAGTTTTGCCATCAGCGATTCCCTGCTCCCGGACCTCACACCTCTCCTCGGGCTGCACCGCTACGTGCAGAAGCACCGTTGCGCGCAGCACGGCGCGTGCCGGCGGGCCACGCTGCCCGCCTCCTCCTTCGGTGCTGCCCCACTGCACCAGCTTCCGTGCCACACCAAAGAAGCCGCAGTGGCCAAATCATCCAAACAGCCTTAATTTTTTCCCTACCTCCACCTCACTCCGCCTCTGCCTTCGGCTATCGCTCTCACCTGGATTCAAACTAAACAAAGGAAAAGAAATATTTTACCAGTTCAGTAGCCACTCTATAACCAAGAAAAGGTGTCGGAGAAGCTTCCAGAAGAAATTCCTGCACTGTGAAGCAATTTTCTCCTTCATGACCTGCTGCCTCCACGTGCTCTGCCGCCATGGCGGCAAAGGGGGGGATTTCTCACCGTACCCCAAGAAGGGTTCCTCTCCTGCCGTGTCTCACCGGTGGAAGCGGGAGCACACGGGCAGCCCTGCCCAAACACTGACCTTGAACGCAAACCACGACCATTATTTAGGTGCAAAGCGCATCCGCTTGGTCCCCCGGCGGGATCAGAGCTCCGGTCCCCGCGGCAGCCGCGTGCTCTGCCCCACACCCAGCTCCCCACCTGCCAACCACCCAGAACCACGAACCAGTGCGAGATCCACGAGAAGAAGAGCTCTGTCTAAATGCTAATAATTATTTTAGGCCTGCGAGGGCTTTTCCCGTCGTACAGAGACGGTGAGATGGCAGCTCTGATCTAGGAGGTGTGTAAACTGCCGGGTGTTTTCCCGATACGCTCACCTCCCCCCCGTTTTTTGATCAGAAATGCCGCTTCACCATTTCACTACCAAAGAATGTTGCGAAAAAAGAAAAATACAGGTTAAGTTGCCTTTAATCTTTAATTCATATACGAGAACATATAGCGCATGGTGAAGTATAAAGGAAGATCCAAAGTCAGCGGGTTATGCAGACTCTGCCAGACCTTCACTTTCAAAGAGACACAGCCTGGGGAATTACACAAATGGCCTTCCATTGCCCTCTTAGTTTCTTTTTACGGCAAAATGCTTTGCTTTTATCAATTCCTTCCCCTTCTATGAGTCCCAGAGGCTTAGGCAAAACAAAAGGCAGATGTGCAAAATGCACCCTGCTCCTCTGAACGGAGCGGGAGACTCGCTCCGCAGGAAGGCGACGGACGGATGGAGAATGCTCTCTCGAAGAGTAAAAGCCAGCAAGCGCAGACGATCTTTCTGCCTGGGTGAAGGAATTTGGCCTCGGCCAAAAAAAAAAAAGGGGAGGGGGGTGAAAAAAGGGAGCTGCTCTTTTCAAGCCCCCGTAGGCATTGCTGCATTAAACTGTGCCAGGCTGGAACAGACAGAGGAGGAACTCGAGTCTATTGTTGGAGATAACCATCAAAAATAGAAGCTAAGAGAAAATGGTCCTCGGCAGGTTCTGACAGGGGAAGGCCACCGAACCGAGTGCCAGCTCCAGCGGTGGGAAACGGTGCCTGAACGCGTCCGAGGGAGGATGGACACGAACAGCAGTTTCCAAATGACGGCAGCAGAAGTGCCAATCCCGACCGTACAACGTAAATACGGGAAAGGAGCTGCAGCCCCGCAGCAGCACCAGCCTGGCAGGGCACGGGCAGGGGCCCTGTGCCACGCTCGGCATCCCAGGCAGCAGGAAGGAGACGTGGGACAAAGCCGTACTGACCGTATTCCCTACCCTGCCGTAACTCCTGTCTCGGATCCAGGAGCAGCTGCCCAGCGCAGCCATCACGATGGACGGGGGAACGAGGGGACGAGTCAGAAGCTTTGCCAAAACAACCCTCCCCCTGCAAATAGAAGTTTTCTCTTTGAGAAATCTTACAAAAACTGCATTTTGGGGGAAAAATGCACAAAGAAAAAGAGACGTTGCAGTATAGAAACAAAACTTTCAACACTTTCTAGAGCAAGTATTTCAGTGTTGAGTTTCAAAATTATTTCTCCCTTTTGCTCCTTTCAGTAGAAAACATTACAATCTAAATTAAACTTTAGCTTCTTTTCCAAGAAAGGAAGATTTTACTTATAGGGAAATAATGTTTGTTTTGTACCAATCTGAAACAAAGACAAACTTTTAACAGCTGTTTCACCCTGGTTAATTCTAGTGCTAAATATCCTTGCTCCAATTCAACTTAAAGGTTCTTGCACTGTTTTTTAAAATTGAGACCAAGGGGCAGGGGGGAATCGGCCGTTCGGGCCGCGGGCAGCTCCCATGGAGCCTCCGCTCACGGAGCCGCGTCCGGATGCTCCGTCTGAGCCACGTCCGGACGCATCGCGCTCCGCCGCCCCTTAGGAGAGCACACCATCAGACTCTTTTTGAAGTGTTGGTTGCCCCAATCGCAGCACATGATGTCAGTGAAGTGGGAAGAGGGGCCACGCTCACACCAATTTCATGTGTAGTTCTTTTAGAGTCAAAATTTAACTCTTGCATATGAAATTAAGTAAGATTTTAGGAACGCCCGTTTGCTCTTTTAGATCGCTAGATGCTCCTACTCATGGGATTTTTGACAGGAGAGAATGAAAAATCTGTAATTGGCAGAGAAAGACATACAAACTGATTAAGAAACAACCAAAATTTTCCTGCCTGCCACCTTTCAATCTTAACATGTCACTGACTCACACACAAAGACCTGAATAAAGATTAAATCTGTAATAATTTACTCAAAATCAGATGCTTGACTGAAGGACTACCTACATGCTAATTCAGCTTGAAACCACTAAACCCACTGTGTTAGCTCATGGTACCAACTAACATGTTGAGATTTCTGCAAGGAGGAATGTTTAAACACCAGATTAAATTTGCACACAAACTCTGAAAGCCCCATCAATGGAAGTTCATGTACGAGGCATCAATCATAGAATCATAGAATGGTTTGGGTTGAAAGGGACCTTAAAGATCATCTAGTTCCAACCCCCCTGCCATGGGCAGGGAAACCCTCCACTACACCAGGTTGCCCAAAGCCTCAATCTGTTGTGTAGACTCAGTCTAAATGGGAAATGTTCTCAGCTGCTGTTCATCGTAACGTTAGAACGTTACTACTCGAATGCCTTCTTTTACCAGCACGTGATGGCTGCAATCCTGGAGTAACAAGCCCAGCTGCCATCTACAAGGAGGCTGCCTAAGGCAAGGAGAAGCACTTGGCATCCCCGCTGCAAGCTACTTCACATGAAGGAATTTGCTAAACTGTGGGAAAAGTCTATTTTAAGTTTTGGGTTCTGCTTTTTGCAAACATAACCCACGGCTGTAGGTCAGCACATAATCTTCCCATTAAAATCTATTTATACTCTGGACTTGGTCTGTTTACACGTTACACTGGTGAGATGTACACATGGAGTAACTCAGCACACTTCTGGTCTAATACTTATCGTCCAGGGCCCAGCACAGGAAAGCAGTTGAACAAACGTTTAAGCAAGTGCTGAACTTTGAACATACACTGAAGTCTTGCTCAGCCCAAAGGCAAGCACATACTGCAGTGTCTTCTCGAACACGAGTGTTTTCCTGAGCTGGTCCCGCTTTGCAAACAGCTCCTGAGCCTGCTGGCATCCTGTGCACGTGGGAATTTCACCCAAGTCCGTGACATGACGTGGGCGATGTAAGGCCTGGGCACGAGTGCTGGTGGAACTGGGCCCCTTGTGAATCGCCAAAGGCACCCGAGAGTTCACGGTAACTCAGCTCTCCCCTGACTCCCAGCCCCACGGTACGACCGTCAGGCTCTGCTCCTGCCCCTTCCTTCAAACGGCTTAGAAAAACAACCAAAGTGGGATTTCCAACAAGTCACGTCTAGAAAACAGGGGCGGGAAAAAAACCCACCAAACCAACATGCCAACACCCAAATCCCACCCCACCTGTAGGTGGCAAACGTCGCTGGGATAAGGGACCAGCAGCAAATGCCATCGCCTCCAGCCGCGCTCCTCGGCCATTCCCAGGTCACTCCGACCGCTCCTACGCGGCACTGGGCGAACACAGCCCCGGCCAGCGCCTGCCGTCAGCGCTCAGTTTTTGCTTGGTTTGGACAACAGAAGGTAACACCAGCCACAAAACGGCCCGGGTTTGCCACAGCCAGGGTGGCGTTTTGCCCACCTCGGCTGCCTGTCCGCGCTGCCGTTCTGCTTAGAAGCATCATTCCGACACAGACTCGCCGTAGCAAACCATTAAGAACAAGCTGGCACATACACATACCATTAATTTAGCTAATGAAACAGTAACGTAACCAGTTTTCATTTAAAAAAAGTATCAGTGGTACCAGCGGGAGACGGAACGGAGCAGCGAACAGCTCCTACCTGGAACGCGAGGGCAGAGCGCTGAGGGCACCACACGGTGCCTACGGTCAGTTCTGTACAGCAAACTGGTATTTTGACCTGCTTTATTTTAAAAGGGATTTTAAACTGCTACCTGCGTTTACAAACACAAGCTATTGACAGCGTTCACACGTACGTATGATTAATCGAACGTGAGATGCTGCCTCTGTCTTTAAAGGTTTACATTCCCGAAGTCTGGAGACCATCTAGTTTAAACAACGCGTGTATTCTGGATAACGTTCCTTTGCAAATGTTCCCTCTTTCTCTGTGATGTGCATTAAAAAGTGTAAAATGTTCCACGCTAATAAGAATCAACAGGGAAAAAAATTCTAAGCACAAGTGCTTAAATAAATTATCATCTTTGTAACTCTGCCATAAATCCCCCAGTTGGGACACGATGATTTAGCGCTTGCTGCTCTGGCACAAATCCAAGCGCCTTGGGTTTCTTAATGGATGAAATATTGCCTTTTCACCTTTCCGACCTCACTTCAACTTCAGTCGGAGGGGACATGAGCCTCTGCTCAGTCTTTGATGGACAGTAGCAGACATCACGCGAGAGCGGTTCCTACACGACTGCAGCCTGTTGGGCACCGGGGCACAGCCGGGCAGGAGCAAGGTGGTGTCTCCTGGGCAGGAGAACCGAGGGGCCTCCTGCCAGCACCTGTTCCCCAACAGGAGAACACTTGCGTGCGTTTTCTCATCCAGCGAGCAAGACTTCAGCCCCCAGAACAGGCAAACAGAAAAGATGTGAACAAATCCCTGCAATCTACAAGGAGAATACGCTAGATCCAGAATAAAGAAAAACAAAAATTCCCCCAAAAACAATCACCAAAAACCCAAACAGGATGGATCACATATGAGCTAATGCTTGTTTCTTCCTGTTGGAAAGAAGCATTTCCTACTCCCTTCAGAGAGACCGGCACTTCCATCCCAGGTGAACACTTCCACAGGTTATTCTTAATCAAAATGTAAATATTTGCTTTATTCACTCAGGGTTAACACCATGGGGGAAGAGAAAGCGGAGTGAAGGAGCAGGGGAGGAGAAGCTCCCAGGACCAAACCTTCACTGCTTCAGCCCACAAACCAGATCAGCATCACCCCTCTGGTCCCACTTCTGTGCTGGGATCCCAAAAACCACCTCAGGACCTGGACTTCCTTTCCTGGTGTTACAAATAGAGTTTCCTCCAGTCATCAAATATTGAGAAGTGATTTTTCGAGGATAACTCTTCCCTGCAAGAGTTTACTAAGTTGCTTTCCAGGAATTCTGCTCCAGATACATAAAAGTCTTGTCCACTCCACTCACTGATGTTTCTTCAACGTTTTAAATACCGCCTGGCTTTTCAAAAGGTGATTTCAAGGCCATTTAACTGAGGAAGTCAATTCCTCAGCTAAACCATTTTTATTAGAACATTTAAGGAGTAAATCCTGTAGCGCTTACATTTATCTGGTTTATCTAGCTTCCAGGGACCCAGGGAAATCTCATTTTAGGGTTTGGTTGACTTCTCTCCCAGCTGAAATGACAAGTCTCCACGTCTTTGCAAACCGTACGACTAACTGGAGAGCCCCTTCCCGGGCATCGTTTCGCTTCTGCTCTCCAACAGAATCAGGAACTTCAAATGAAGTCAACCACCTACGTTTCTGCTGAGCACAACGTTGGGTATCTACTTCCCAGCTTCCGAATGAACACGGACAGCGCGTACCAGCTGGCTGCCACCGCGGTGCCTGGCGTCCTGGGCAGCCTGCTTTGGGGGGCAAGAGGCAGCACATGGCAAATCACACCACCCTGCCTGCTTCCACTCGCTGTGCTTCAGCCTCGGCTCTGAACGCGGATGTCGGGGGAGGCCACTGCTCTCCTCTGCACGTCACTAACGTCCCTAAACTTGCTCTGAATGTGTTAGAAGCTTGAAGGTATGCAACATGCCAAAAAAATTGTTGAGGAATAAATATTCTGAACAAAACGTGTTATTACACCAAGACGGATGATTAGCACAGCACCTTCCAGGCTCAGCACTGCGGTCCTGAACAGACGAAATCCCTCTCGACACCGAAGCAGTCGCAAGGGAACGCGGATGCAACTGTTAGAGATGTTCCTTTGCTATTGCCTTCTCTCCGTCACAACTCCACCCGCAAATAACGCATCCTTGTTCACATCTCCCTTTCCTCGGATACTCTCTTAATTCTGCTTATCCGTCGAGCCACAGCTCGCGGTGCCAGCATAACGTACAAGCACACACGGATTTGTGGCACTGCCAGTGTGCCCACGCAGAGGTTTTGCTCGCCCTCAGTCTGCCCTTGGCACCTTCTGCAGGCACCACGTGGTGCCTCGTGGAGACTTCACACACTGCTCTGCTCTGGGCTTTGCCGACACGACCCAACGGGCACTGATGGCAGCCGACGCGCACCGAGAGAGACCCAACCCCAAAGCCGCGCTGAGAGGCGCGATGGAAGTTGTTCGTTAGAACACAAAAGCATCTAAACTGGGGCTCGGGAAGGCGGGGGAAGGACCGCCATGGCCGGAGGCGCGGAGCCGGGCAGGGAGGCCAAGGGACACCGCCGGCGCTGCGCCCATCCCGCGGGGACAGGCTTTGTCTGCCCTGGCCGCCCGCTGCCTCTGCCCGCCGCCCCCCCGGCGCTGACCCGGGGTCGGAGGCACACATGCTGGCCTTGAACTCTCCGTCTGTCTCTCCGCTGTCTCCCTGCCATATTAATTACCATTCCCCTCTGCCAGGGCCAGAAAACAACCTTCACTGCATTAGTGCTAATTAAGAAGAGTGAGCTTCCTACTCTGGCTGCTTGAATCACACTCCTCTACTCCTTCGGAGCAGCGAGGAGCGCTGACAATCTTATGAAAAGCAGAAGGAAACACCTTGGTCGTGCTTCGCGCCGGCAAACGAGGCTGGCCAGCGTCCGTCCTTCCGCAGGGACAGCGGAGCTGCGGGTGTCAGCAGGGGGACAGAAGGGAGGGAGAGAAAACGACACGTTTCCTGGGACTTGGAGATCTGCATCTCAGGGAGAGAGGGGGAGAGCATCCTGCTTTGAAAACATTTCTATTTGAAGGCAGAACACCCAAAAGGAGGATATTTGAAACACAGCCCTGTTTGCAGAGCAGCGGTGTAAGTCTCCATCGAAACGTGGACCTGGAGCAGCCCCGGAGGACGGCTTTCCAGAGACACCAGTGTTTGGAAAATACTGAATCTGAGTTTCTGGTTCTCTCAATGTCAGAGCAAGACTTTGATTTGCTTGAGTCATGTAAACAGACAATAAAGTCAATAACAAGGTACCATCACTTCCCACTGAGCTCAGCCTGTGAAGGAAAGTCTTCCTCTCGGACATCGTGCCCATTTCCCCCCCTCATTCCCTTTACTTTAACCCATACAAACCCATTCGTGAACTTTTCACTCTCACACACAGAGACTGTTTCCTCTCTTTAAAAGTGATCTTCTTGGTTAATGCGCTTGCCAATTTTAATTAGAGTGCAATAACAGACGGGATTAAGTTGTAACGAGGAGGAATCATGAAGACAAGAGTCCGATACTGCCAATAAATTGATTTTTAACATACTAAATATCATTCTTCAGAATACCATTAGCTATCCATTTGCATACATAAGATCCAATGGAACACAGAAATTCTTCTAAACCATCCAGGCTCGAGGGCTGGAAACTACCATGGCTTGATGCAACAGGATGAGGGAGAACTCTGATTCGGTCCTCCTGAGAGAGCTACAGACTCCTGCACTGTCTCTCTCCCAAAAAATTCTTGACCAACCAAAATTCCCAAGACTCGGTCTTCTTTTACTGTAAGAAAATATAGAGAGGTCCAGCAGAATAATAAGTCTTACTCTTCTCTAGTGGCGGGTCTGCAAAGTGGGTGGTCATCAACTACTTCTGTCATGTGTTCTGTTAGCACAAAGCAGAAGCAGTTTAGGCTGTGAAGTGGAAGATTCCTGCGCTGTCTGTTAGAATATGTGTTACGAAATTCCTGGATTTGTTTGTTTATATTTCTGAAAAGCTAGGAAAATTCACAGGGAAAAATATTTATTAAAAGAATATTATTCATACGGTCAAAAACAAGTAGAAAAAAAAGGAAGTCTCCTTGTTGCACATGCATTGAGATGCCATCCCTCATTATCTCAGGACATGAGCTTTCCAGAGGACCCAAGCCCTGCCCGTCGCAGAAAACAGACCACATGCCAGCTGCTGCAGCGGCGCTGCCCGTCGCGCGAGGCCACGCGTGGCTGTGGCTGTGCCTGCAGCCCGGCGCTGCCAGCACCCCGAAAAGCCGACCAGGAGAGCGGATCATGAAATCCATGCTGACCATTACTTTGCAGGCAACAACAGTTTCTGCAAGACATGTGTTTGTCCCTACTTCGAGGGCGCATTATACGCCACTGGAGAAGACCTAGAGAGGGATCAGGAGTTTCAGCTGTCCAAGTTCAGCAGTACCTGAGCCTTCAGCATTTGGCTTACAGTCCTCTGGGAACGGCAGATGTGTGTTCATTGCATGCTATTCTTTTAATTTTTATTGCAGAACAACTTTCTGAATCTATAGAAGGCCACGTCCCGCTCCGAAAAGGATGCAGGTTGGGAGCCAAGAGCAAACGCTCCGAAGCGGTGGGGAGCCCGAGATGCCCCAAGCCCTGCGGGGTCCGTCCAGAGCCCGATGCTCGACGGTGCCGATTTCGCCCTGCACCAGAGGACTAAATCGCATTAAGTCGTCCACAGCAGCATTCCATAATTTCCTGACGTTACATTTCTATGTAAGCAGTTAAAGCTGTTGCCATAGGAACGTTAACAAATATAGCGATGTGTATGACTGAGAACAAAACGGACTGGGAAAAAAGAGGGAAGATGGCCTACACGATCCAAAAAGTTCAGACTCTCCACACTGTGCTGCTTCTCCGAGTACCGAGACCTGGAAGAGCCGCCGTGCCCGCAGCTGGCGGAGGAGCGGGCTCTGGGCACGTGCCCTCGGCCCACGGCTGCTCCTGCGTTTGCCGGCGCGGCACCGGACCCAGAATAGCTCCGGCCCAGGAGAGCAGCCCCTGCCCCGGCTGGCGGCCGTCCCGCCGCGCCACCAGCAGAAAAGACCTCGGGAAAGAGGGGCTGCATCCTCGCCCGACAGCTCGGGCCCCCCTTCCCCCCATTCCCAGCTTTACAAAAATAGAAGGAACACATGTTCCCATTAGTCACTTGCTAGAGGGAAGCTGTGGGGTATGTGCTGACAGTCTGAACGCCGAGATCTGATTTGAATACCATTTGCATATTCCAGGTAGACAAAGTGCAATCGCATTAAAACACGGGCGCGAGGGTGCACAAAGCGAGGCAGCAGCCCGATGGCATCTGCCCACACCGCGCCTTTGCCCCGCGTGTCACCCAGCGCGCCAGGGCCCCCCGCGGCGACTGCTGCCCGGCCGCCGCTCTCGGGGAGGCTCTTCACCAAACTTCCCCTTGCCAAGATGGCTGGTATTTGCAGGAGTGAGGACACAGCCGTCCTCACGGAACGTCAGACGGAGGGTTCTTCCCTCTGGCTAACACCGTTTGCGAGCCCCAGCAAGCAGGAGGCATTGCAAGGTAACCCAGATGCAACAAACGCCTTTGGCCGCTGTGGACTGAGCTGAAATCCCGCACACGGTATTTTCCGGCATCGAGTCAGGACTAATGAGTGTCTAAAGCTCATCGCAGCCTGAACGCCAGCCATCCCTCCTCACTGACATCCTCTTGATCTTTAAAAGCTCAGTGATCTTTGGCTGGAGCATAACCCCTGGGAGCTCAGAGGTTAAGTTTTGGGGATGCAATCAGTGTCTGAGCGAGGCAGGACAGAACTGCACCGGGGTTACGTCACGGCACTGCCGGGGAGGAAGAAAGCCCCGGCTCGTACAGGCGCCGTTATCTGTGCGCAATTCACACGACAGGAAAGACGCTGGACCGAGAGCAGGACACCTCGCCGGTGCCTCACCGGCACTTGGCAACTCTATCCAGACCAATATCGATGGCCAATGGATACCAACCACCTGCATGCAGGAAAATATTTCACATACTGCATTTCTCTTTACCTGTCGGTCCACTAAGAATCATCGACACAAGAAAAGAAAAAAATGCATCGTGTCATCAGCATATCAACACTGTTGCACACAGAGGGCAAAAATAATCACCTAGCCATTATCTTCCCATGTAGTCAATGAAACATATGGGAGAATTTTCATTTTCTTGCATTGTCAGGCAAAGAGCTCAGAACATGATTTTTTTTCCCCCCTTTAAGCACCTGTTCATTTACAGTTATTTAATAGACAGCACTATGGCTAGATAGGACTACAATCCATACATAAAGGTATGGAATCTAGAAAAAAAATGCAGTCAGTTGCTAGCATTTTAGCAAAATTCATCTAAAAATGTATACAATTTGAAAGAAAGAATCTGGAACTTTTCACTCGTGTAGTCAGTTCCGGAAAAAGATTATAATTCAGCATGATTTCATAGAATCATAGAATCTGATCACAGAACGGTTTGGGTTAGAAGGGACCTCAAAGACCATCCAGTTCCAACCACCCTGCCACAAGCAGGGACACCTTCCCCTACACCAGGTTGCTCAAGGCCTCATCCAAGCTGGCCTTGACTCAAAAATACCCATGTCAGTTTGTAAGAGCTTATGAGATCCTGAAGGATAGCCGTTATCTGCAACATTACGCCACATCCTTTGCAACACAAGCATGCAGAAACTTGTATTTAATTCCTACTCCTGTTCAACTACGTGCAAAATACATCCCTCTTCTGTTCCACTCTATTTAAATCAAACTGTCCACCAGGATGGTACCCGAGTGCTTTCTACGTGTTCCTTAAGCAGTGTGACTTGCAGGTGCCTTGTGTAGCTCCTACCTTCTCCCCCTTCCTGGCTAGGAAACTGCTTACAGATTGATTTTTTATTTTTTATTTTTAACTAATTATGTGCTACCTCTGTCTGTGTCACTGCAGCGGGGATGAGGTGAACATCTTTCCGTTGGGGTGAAACTCAGCAAGGTTTGGCATGGCTGAACTGCACAGGACAAATCTCTCTTCTTCTGAAGCTCAGCAGGTCGCACATACCAGAGCACATTAAAAACTTCTGCAACCTTCCCAGAAATGTTTTAGCTACTGTTGCTGAAACTATACCCCGGATTATACGGTGTAAGTACACTGACGCAGAAGGATACGTTCACCTGAACGGAAAGCTCGTGACCCAACAATATCTATTCACAATTATCTTTCAAAGGATGTTTTTAGCAGAATTTGCCAAAAACTGTGTTTCTGCAGGTCGCAACAACTAGCTCATGATGCCTTTGGCTTTAAATAATAAGTGGTTTGTCAACCTCAGCAATGAAAAATACAGCAAAGGATGCAAACACAGCTGCACAAAAAGCAACTGGAAAGTAGGAAGCAAAACAGTGGGGAAGATCCTTCAAGCAATCAGAAAAGTAAATCTGTCATTTGGTGACAGACTTAGTGCCCCCAGATAAAGCTCACGAACTTCTGGTTTGGAATTACAGCATCATCAGCCAGAGACCAATTTATCCCCAATGAACAGGGGTAGGGATATTTGCATGGGAAAACAGCGGATTAATCCTAACACACGTGAGAACATTAGACACAGCCTGGATGGACATTTGACCCTACGGGGTTTGCGCCTTCTCCCAGTCTCCCAGTAAGGAGTTTCCTCCCTTTGTGGCTTTGTTCTACATCCATCCTCAAAGATAATATTTGACAGCTTTCCCACCCTGAGGATCTTTTCCTGTGTGGGTTTCGTTGACCACCGTCCTTCCACTCCTGTTCAGTGACCCACCAGGAGCTCCCAAGGAGAGCCAGCACAGAAGTTCAGGCAGACTGTTTTCGGTGTACTGATTACAATATATATAAAATAATATTTTGTACAAGGTCAGGGGGAATAATTACACCTTGCTCTCAGCTCTTGGCAGTGACTTTCACCACGCTGTGTAATGACTTAGCACATTTTGACCTTTACATCCAACTCGCCTTCCGCGATTTGCTGAAAAAAAGTTTGAACACCATATGAGCAAAAAGAAGAGGAAGGGCACTAGAAGCCGGGCACGGGGTACGCTGTCGGGTGCTGCAGACATCAGGTATCTGTACAGGAAGCAACTGAACTACTTCCTAGTGTTGGATTTAATAGCAAATTACCAAAGAGACACTACACATTACTCCAATCTGCACATCAAACCAGGCAGAAAGCAACCTGCAATTATACAATTAGATTGATACACAAGCTTCCCGCCAGTGTTTATTTCTGCTGCCAATCATGCTGCTTACTGGAAAACAAGAGCTCTTAGCAGCCATCCTGCCTCACATGTTCTCCCCTCCGTGCTTTTCCATTTTGAGGGGCTTTACTGATCACATCTCGTTCTCTTAACATCCTGATGAATTTGTCTTTAAGATCAGACCCTGCCCAGGCACCTTCGGCTGTTCTGAAATCCATCTCCATGCGTGGTGCACAACCTATCCCAGCAGCAACTGGCTGCATGGAACATGGGAATAGGAAAGGAGAGACAAATAAATGGTTATTATTAGCTGATGAAGGCAGCTGATTGAAACCTCACAAAACCCTTGATTTCAAACAAAAATTATTAAATGAAAATCATTTAGCTACACTGTGCCCTGAGGAAAAACACAGAAGGTGAATGCAACTAGAAGTCATCTTTGTATTTGAGCTTGGTTTCCTCATAACACAGTGCCTCTAAACAACTAAACGTTGAGCACATCTCAGATACTTCAAACAGGTCTACCAGCTCAGGTGCAACACACGTGTGATCTCTCAGGCCCCCGTGGCAATTCATTTTTCCCACCCTGTCCTGAACCACACCTGGTCACACAGTTATACTTTGTGTCTCTTGAGCATCGCTCACACGTACCCATTAC
This sequence comes from Tauraco erythrolophus, assembly GCF_009769465.1. NCBI lineage: Eukaryota > Metazoa > Chordata > Aves > Musophagiformes > Musophagidae > Tauraco > Tauraco erythrolophus. The sequence goes on along the minus strand of NC_141479.1, from coordinate 22,494,524 downwards.
AGCCCATGCCGTGCGCCGTACGCCTTTCCCTAAAGTCAGTCTGCCCAGCAGATGCTGCTGGCACAGCACAGCCCGGCAGCAGGGCACGCACCCACCGCCCGGGTACAGACTCATCCTGAAGAGCCGTTGTATCCCACCGCATCTGTGTGAGAAGGGGGCTTCTCAAACCTGTCTGGCTGGTTGGAACAGGGGCAAGAAAGCAACGGAGAGTGTGCAGCCAGCCGTGAGCACATCACGTCAGCCGGCGAGGGCAGAGGGTGCAGCACCGGACGCGCACTGCCCGGGCACCCCGGCAGCGGGTACCTGAGCGTCGCCTCTGACCGCAGTCAGAAACGCACGGACCACAGCCATAGTTCCACGTATTTTGTATGCATATGTAAGTAAAATTTCTGATAATAATTCTCTTTTCACAAAGTATTCTGCTTAGATTTCTGGATTTCATCTAGCTTTCCTCTCGAATCTTACCCCATCGTTTCCCAAGAAATGCTGAGAGATTTCTCTCAAAACGTTGGCAGCATTTAGCAGCTCAAATCTCAGTGACTCACGCACACGTTTTCTGGAGCCCACGTTTCACGCTGGCGGTAAATGATTCAGACACGTGGAGGCACGACAGCTTGGAGACACGGAGTGGCATCTGCAAGAAGTGGTGGGGCATCGCCCCGGCAGCGCGGGCTGCCGGCCCTGACGGGTAAATCAAGGCATGAGCTACAAAATCTGTGACTCACCTCCGTGCTCGGGCAGGCGGTGCCACGGCTGCGAGGTTCGGTTTGCCCCGGTTCACTCCTTCCCATCTCTCTATCTCCTCCCTCCCGCGCACGTTAACCCGGAGGTTATCTCGCCGCGCGCGGCGCCGCCGGCTCCTGCCTACGCTCGCAGACGAGCCGACCTTCTAGTAGCAAACGAGAAATTTCTTCTGCTCCCTTTTGCTCCGAGGAGCACACACTTACTTTTACAGAGGAACTGGTGTCCCTTCATACACCTGTCAGGATTCCCGTTTTTGACTGGGGTTTATGACAATTAAAACATTTTTAACTGTCACACAGTACTACAGCTCTTGGAAATCCATATTCATGGATTTCAATGAAATAGTTAGAATACAAGTCCTCAGATTCCCTTACTTGGAAGAGCCAGCCCAGGTGAGAAAAGCCAAGTATCTGCTGACAACACCACACAAACGCACCGTTCCTGCTGATGGCAAAACCACAGTTCAAACAACGCGCGTGCGGCCAGACAGAGAAAGCACCGAGACACCCACCGGCCATTTCCAGGGTTCATGGACACGCTGGGGGGATGGTTTTTTATTTAATTGAGATGGAAAATTAATGTTTGACTTATATCACAGAAAAATTGTACCAAGTTATGAAAATAGAGGATCTTGGCACCAATGAGCAGTTGTTTCAGGAAAGCTCACTCGGCACACAAAATTATTCAGCTTTATGCACGATCGGAGCAGATTTGCGACCTAACAACGAGGAAGTCCTTAGTCTATCAGCCACTTAGGAGTGATCAATACACAATCTTCTTCTAACGAAGAAAAGCCTTCCATAAACTTGTGTGAGAAGACAGCGATTCTCTGCTGCTGATACCACACAAGGCACTTCTGAATTTTACTTTGGACTTGAGCTCGAGAGTTTTCTCCAAAGTAAGGAGAACAGTAGGAATGTACCATGTCACCGTTTCAGTACCAAAAAGAAATTGTCTAGCTGCCATTGTGCAAGGGTTTAAGAAAGAGCCAAACTCAGACCAATCTAACAGGCAAGACTTTCCAGCATTTGAGAGTCAAGATGGTAATTTGCAACGACACCGAACTTACCGACTTGGGAAACACTTCAATAAACAGGATTAGAGCAACATCCAGAGCCATCAAACTTGGAGCACCTGCACAATAAATGTTCACTTTTCTCTCTCACTTTCCCAGAAACTCCACAAAGTTACAGGTAAAATGTAAATCACGTATTTTTCACTATGTGGATGTTTTACCTGAAACACCACAATAAAACTATTCAAACAAGATTTTTCTTTTTTTTTTGGCATTGCTGGTGAGACCGAGCTTCCCGATGGTCTCTCAGGACTATCACCACAACAATCCCTGGAGAGCACATGAAGCACCTCTTGCAACCTACATCTTGGCAGAAATTCTTTTGTAAAGCAATGCAACGTTTGGATTTACAAAGGAAGCCCCATTACACACCAGTTTGGTATTAAAATGAAGGCTTTGCCCTCCGGGGTCAGGAGGCCAGCAAGACCTCCATCTAAATTTTCAAAGTACGTGGGGATTCGGCTGTGCCTTTCACTTGTCCAAATAAATCCAGGATTAAAACCAAATGCAGCGTCCTGGCAAGGCAGGTGACTGCGGTGACTCACACGCCGGGTCGCGCAGCGGACAGGCTGCCCAGGTACCACCACCGGCATCACCGGCATCCCTCCTTGCCAGGGTCCTGACCAGCACCCGCCAGCTTCACGCTTCGAATCCCAGCTCCTGCATCTCGAACCCTTCAACACTGGGCAAGGAGAGTTTTAGGTATTTAAGAAAGATTTAGTAGGCTGCAAACAAACGGATCAAATCGTGCTCTTCCATTTTAAACATAATCTGAGTAGAAAGCACTTACCATCAGTGCACTGAGAGCTCGGCCATGCTGGAGAAGAACAGCACAGCAATAAGAGCAAAGGTAGAAAATGGAGGATGCAGATTATAAAATTCAGTCACATTTTAAAATTTTCTGCTACAATAATTCACTTTATGTAGAATTAATGTGGCTGATTGAACGTTTGTGCTGTAATTTACTTATAATTAACATTTTATGGTGAACAGATTTCACCATCTCCTTCATGCTGTGAACTCCAAGCCATAGGTCAAAAATAGAGATGAAACAGATAAGCACAAAATATTCTCACTGAAATATTAATGAGATTTTAATTTACTACTTTAAAAATACATCTTTCATCAATGCCTGTATATCAAATCATTATTTTAATTTTTTTTTTCATTGTATTAAAAATATAATGAACTTTCCTAACTGGTTGAAAGACCCTGAAACATCTATTGTGAAGAGACAGCTCAGGGGAACAAAAAGGTCCAAACATTTGCAACTATCAAAAATCTACACGTGATCGGATGAGGCTCGGCTTAAACTGAACATAATATCTCTGCCATTAACTGTCCAAACCTGTGGGTCTCTGGTCTCACAAACCCTGTGGGCCAGCAAGGAGATGCTATTCTTCCCACTAAGATCTCACTCAAAAGCATAGGGTAGTCTCTCAAAAAACTCAGCTGCCACAAACGTTGCATTCATGTTGAGCTGTAACGCACACAAGGTGTTGCTTTGCTCAGGCATTCGCATCTTTTAAGCCAGTTCTGGCGAAATTTGAAACCCTCCAGAACAAGGTTTGGCCATTGAGAAAGACACCATGAGCCAGAGGAAAAACGCACTTCTCCACGGCCTAGGAAGAAAGGCAGAAGCAAACTTGCCCAAAATCTCAGAGCCACTCACGTATTCAAAGCTGACTTTCCCGTTACCTAAAGACGACAGACCACATTAATGAATAAATTATCGAGTCATCTGCAATTCATACAGTTTCCTATATTCCACCGCGCTATCAAACAGGCAACTGAGGACATTCCGGGAACGGTCTGGTGACAGAGAATGAAGATATGGGATGACAATGAAAAAGTCAGCAGAAAATCATAAGTCAATGGAACTGTTTTATGCTCTTTACTTCCCAGCCTGCACCAGCCCATTCAAAAGGCTTATTAGAATTTCAAATGAAAAGCTGAATAATACAAGCATTATAAATCTGTTACAAACAAACCTAAAACGCACCAAGAAAAATACACATGGAATTCTCCTTCTTAAATTGCACTGTTTTTTCCTACAGGTTTGTTTGCTGGGAATCAGCAATTATTTGGTTTTTGGGGTAAGGTTGTCTTGTCTTTTTTTTTAAATTTACTTTAGTTATTTAAATTGAAGGCCAGTGCCTGCCTCTCTCCTTGGTCCCTCTACAGCCTGAAGAATGGAACCCAGACACCTTTCAGGTTCCTCTATGCAGCCATAGGCTTTTTCTTTTTTTTTTTTCTTTAAAGACATTGTGGGTGAAAAAAAGAGATATTTACCTACAGGAGAAACCTCAAGAGAAATCAGAGCCTGAGCTTACTGCGGCATCGCACCCCAGAACGGCTCCTCACAGGAAGGTAAATTCTCATCTGCAGACAGTAAGACCTCTTGGTAGAATAGCAACAGGAAGGTGATTTCTGGTGGGTCCCAATACCTCCACCCCTCCTGTGCCATGGGGACAGCACGTGGGCCTCTTTCCAAAGTTGTTCTGTAAGATCAGGGTCTTGTTCGTACAAATATCTCTGATGATGATTAGAACTATTCATTAGAAGTCTTTTAAAAAGAAAATAAGCCCTTAATGTTTCCTTTGAAGTAAAACAATTCGGACTATTTTTAGTAATAACAAACAAAAAAAACGTAACATACAAACTACCACCAAAGTCTGAGTGGGGTGAATGGATTGCTTCTGAGAATAGCAAGAAAACCCACGAAATTATGAGAAAATACATAATACTATATTAACAGGTAAGACTTAAAAAGTGCCAAACCAAACCCCAAACAACATGGCAGAAAAGAAAGCAAAATAAAACATTATAGCATATCACCCACAGAAGTCCCAGTAAAACTTCTGGACTTCTCAGACACTGGCAGACAACAGGACCACGTACGTTAAGCCAGAACACGACGCTGTGCTCTGGGCAGCCAAAGCGATGGCAGCAAGAGGAAGAGATGACTATCAGGCTGAGATGCCCTCACGGCCCAACCGAGCACAGAGCTGCTCTGCACGCCGGCCCGGTGTGCCGCGGGGGGACGGGGAGTGTTGGGAAGAGAGCAGGACAGCACAGCTGCCTTCGGGCTGCAGAACGAGGTGCCGCAGCAGACAAAGCCAATTGGTTGCTTAAAAAATAAAAAAAAAATGGCAACGTGGTAGAGGTCTTCATCCCTTTGATCTCTTACCTAGTGCTGATGCGCCACTGAAGCTATGTGGACTCATCTTTAAATGAAGTATTAATGATGAGAAACTATTCTGACAGATGTTTTCTCTGTACTTTCTCATTCCCAGGACCTCCGTTACCATTTTCTAACACACAAGATTTTCTTCCAGAACATCAACCAGGCTTGTACTCAAACGAGGGGCTAAACCGTGCGAGACTGCCTTCCACAGGCATCCGCTTGAAGAAAACCTTAACGCCAAATCTGAGTGAGAACCTTAAATTCCAACCACCGAATCCCAGAAACATTATTTACTAAGGACCAAAAGTTCACCTGGAAGAGACGTTAATCACGGCTGAAGCCCTGAGGCTGCCCGATGAGGAGGGCCAGTCGAGGCACACGCCAAGAAACGCGGATGCGGTACGTGATGCAACAGCATCGCCTGTTCAGGTTCCGTGTGCCGTCCTCAGAGCGGGAATACCGGACTCCCGCGCTCGGCTCCGCTGGGGAGCCGGGCCAGACATCCCACATACATCTTAAACCAGCTTTCTGCGTCTTAAGGAAACAGGAAGGAAATAAACATACAAATAAACAAACACTTCAAAGATAACAATGAAATCTCACCAGTTGCAGCACATGTCCACTCAGTCTCTTTTTTTTTTTCCTAAGTGCCTTTCCTTAGTAAAAGCCATCAAATATCATCGTGAATCAGTAATAGTATTTTTAGCAGCATCGAAGAATTAAAGCGAGAGAGAAAGGGAAGGGATGCAAGAGAGAAAAGGAGGGAGAGAAAGAGAGAGGTTAAGCTCAAAGGCAGAGAGAGCGAAATGGACCAGATTATACAAAATTAAAAAGCAAATACGCGCAGACAATTTGTGCCGAGTGATTGCAAGCAATTACAGTCCGGCTTTTCTGGAGGGAAAATTGGGGAGGGGGGGGGAGGTTATTTCAGCTTAAAAGGAGACTTTATTCATTCCTGATCAGCTTCTCCTACTATTCTCTCTTTTATTCTTGGATATCAATTTAAAAAAAAAAATCACCCTTCAGATGTTACATGTCTAACCCTGGGAATCCCACCCCTGGGCAGAGAGGGAGGATTTCAGCTTCCAATCGGCTCTTTCTATAGCCCTGAAAAAGCAATTTGCTCATAAAGGATAAAAAAAAAAAAAAAAAAAGAAAAGGAGGGGGTGAAGAAAGAAAGAAAGAAAAGGAAGGCAAAAAAGGAAAACCACAACAAGGGCACACGTTTCTCTTGGAGGAGAGCTTCAATTTTACTGTAATTGTCTGAAGAAGAGCCGCTTTGATCTGCAGAATTATTACCCCGCTCCCAGTGCCTCCCACTAACGCCACAGCTGTGCTCCGGCATGAGCGCCGAGGGGGACCGGGGCCGACCTGCGCCTCGCCCCGGCACCCGTCCCTCTCCCCCCCGCTCCGTTGTGCCTCTCAACTTTCTTCCAGGGGCACCCGAAGCAGCCCCGGGGGGCGGCTGCGCGGCTCCTGCGCAACCCCCTTGGCCGGGAGGGAGAGATGGAACCGCCGCGCTCGCCGCCTCGCACGGACCAGGAGAGGGTTCAAAGCCACGTACTTCCTTGCAGTTGGGTCTCGCTCCATCACCGGCCGAAGCAATGGCAAGGAGGCTCTAAGGTCCCTACTAGATCTCCTGTCTTACGTCACTACCTGTTATCGCTGTGAAATTCCTTTTTTTTTTTTTTTTAAATCGGAACCAAAGAATCTACAGTGCTCAAAACACATCTCCATCCCCCATGTCCTCAAATTAGACAAATTTTCCTGACAGCAGGTAGAAAGAACGAGCCTCAGGCCACGCTCCGGCCAGCGGCAGGAGGCCACGCGGGCGTCCCAGCACCACCCCGGGAGGCACGGCAGCGCGGGGAGCAAAAAAGACGCCGGGATTCTCTGTTCTGCAGCGAGACACAGAACCACGTTAGAAGGAGTACCTCTTCCTTCGCATTCATTGTGGAAGTACAGGTCTTCCAACTCTATTTTAATGTGGTTCCCTGAAAATTAAAGAAGTCCCATGAACCCAGCAGAAGCATTTGCCCCCGTGGCCCCCCGTACTCCCAGCGACCTGCCATCTGAAGCTGGTTGACTTTGTAAAGCCCAAATTGTTCCACAAAACACAGCGAAGCTCATCTGCTTTCCTGTTTTCTTGCTTTCATGCACCATCTCTGTATTTGTATGAAAATACATTCTATGAGTACAGGTAGTCTATGAAATTTTTTTTTTTTCATGTTTATAAATCAGAAATTTAGAGTGACTGAGATATTCCACACTTCAGGACAATGGCTTATTTTTCAGTTCTTTCACAACTGGGGCCAGAACCTTAGTACCATACCAATATCTGTTTCTTGTGACCTACTTCTATTCTGATAACAACTTTCAGAAAACATGTTTATTTCAGAATACTATCAGAAATGATTTTTTAAATTATTATTCAAAAATATCTACATTTAATGATGAAGTTTTTCAAATTCCTTGTTCTGCAAAGCCATCTTCTAAAATCCATCTCGGCTCTGACTACCAGCACGTCGAGGTCAGCTTCCACCACTGTGAGACTCATTTGGAGAAGCGCCAAGCGCCCACAACTCAGAGCGAGCCACGGGCGTGCAGGACTTGTGACAGACGGACCCAACACAACGCAAGGTGGACACCAAAAAGTCAAGCAGCCAAAAACAGATGCAACTTTCAGACTTGGGCTGCACTCATTCAGTTGCTACACAAGATTCTTGAAGGACACAGCAGCAAGTAACATCAAAAATATCTTTTCATGCATCCAAGCGTCAGCTATTTAAAGTTCGACACTTTAGGAACTACGCAGTCTAAAAGCAAGGCCAGTATCTCAGAAATGTAGGATTTTCTCTCATCAACTGATGTATAACTCTTCTTTCCAAAACTGCTGACACCGTATGGGACGTTTTCTATGCCAGCAATCAAGTCCAGAATACCACTTATTGTCATCAGAGGGATTTGGTGTGCAGGTGGTCACGCTGCGGAGGAAGCAAGCTTTGCCCCCTCATCTTTCTCTATCCACTTTACTTCAAACGTCCCAAACTTCTGCTCTGTGAAGAGCTGGCATTTGTGTTTGAAGAAGGAAGATTTTTCTTTTAATCAAATAGTCAGAGGAGTTTTTCTTCAAATTTAAAACTTCTTATCCACAAAGTACAATTTTGAGGTGTACCAGAGACAGCATTCAGTCACTAGTGATGAGATATCGGTGACCAAGCATTTTTGCGACTCACTAAAAACAGAGTAAGAATTTTGGGATTTTCAGCTTTCCAATGAGTAAAGCATTCTATGCCTAGGAAGTTTTCGAATATATATGATCTTAAAATCTTCCCATTATTATATACAAAAATAATACTTTATGGAAGTAAAGGTTTCTAAAGTCATATTTGTTCAGCTTTTCTCTTCTTGCGTAGTCAGAGTCCTGGAACTGGCAGTCTACTCCCACGTGAAGAAGTCTCTGACAAACGGTATAAATAATTTCTCAAAAAGTCTCTAACACCTTTCTGAAATAGTTTGCCTGTAAAATACGTAGCGTGCACAAAACACACCGAGATGTGGTGTGACGCGAACAATTTATCGGCATTAGTCTGGGATGCCCCATCCCTGGCAGTGTTCAAGGCCAGGTTGGATGAGGCTTTGGGCAACCTGGTGTAGTGGAGGGTGTCCCTGCCCATGGCAGGGGGGTTGGAACTAGATGATCTTTAAGGTCCCTTCCAACCCAAACCATTCTATGATTCTATGAGCCGCATAAGTCATGGAGGGCTTCACCACTCGTAAGTATTGCAGTCATCTCAACCCCATCAATAACGCCTCTGCTCTACCGCGTCCTACCACGGACCGTGTATCTACCTAAATTATAAACATATACAATTTTTCAGTCAAAAGAGTAACAGGCAAATAGCCGGATTTCACTCATTTTGTGTTCTCCAGGTAGTAAAATAGACGCGTATTTAATGTACAGACCAAAAAGTGCAGTGGCAATGAGTACAGAGAGTCGCATCTCCGCGTCAGTCCATAGATGGCTGTATTTTATGGCTGCACTGCAAAACCATATATGCGTGCACATAAATATAGATAAATATCTGTAAAGTCAGAATCTGCACACACGAAATAGAGAGCTGGATAAACGCAAGACAAAGTACATGATAAAAATAATCCTAATTTCTATCTACAATTATGAATTCTTGACTAAAATGACTACTTAGAAATGAGATCTCGAGGTTGTACCGTGTCCCCTCATACTGATCCCAGAGGTTGCTATTGGACATTGTTCTTCTGCTTAATAATTTTGCTAATTGGTCATTAAGAAGTCTGTAATTCTAATTCTGCCTTTTCCGGCAACACGCTGTGTTTCAGCAAGTAAATTAATCTGCCTCTACACCTCAGTTTCTCCAACTGCAAAAACAGGGAAACATATATCCATCATGAGGTCCTGTAGGACTTAATCTGTTAATGTTTGTATCAATCAAGTTGTCAAGTGCTATTTAAGTGCTTATTATTACTCATACAATAATTCTCTCCTTCAGGGCTCCATAGGTTTGTAAATGCCTCTTCCATCACATACATGAAGTTCTTTTGGGGCAAGGGGACGACCCGGATTACGGGCGGATCAAACACCTCTCTTTGGAGGTGGCTTCAGAACGCCAAGTGCTCTGGAGCGAGGCAGGCCGAGCATTCCTGATGGTTTGCTCCTGTGCTGCACAACACTTGGCCCTTTTTGTTTCATCACAACGTTTTTGTCAGCTGCACTCTGCGCCACGTCGGGGAACTGATGTAGCCTAAAGATACGTGTGTATCTTACACCCAACTACTGCTACACGCATAACCTCACGTGAGCATCCTTCCCACGAGGCCAGTGTTAGGCAAGGATCTTTGCCCACCTTCAGCCCGTTCTTCCTGAGTGTGCCCTCCTTTTTGGCCTGGAAATCGTTAGGCACAAGCTCAGAGATGTTCTGTTCATCCAGAGCACTGCTGGCTCTGGCTGTTCCAGAGAGAAACTCCGTTTATTCAGGACGCCTGGCTCTGACCCATCGCGGTGAGAGGTCCCACTGTGTGGGACACGTGCTCTACCCAGCTTCTGCATCTGGGCAGGAGGAGGGACAAACCTTTGGTCCACACCTGTGACACCCCTCTGAAGGCCGGTCATTCCCCTCGCAGGCACGCTGTGACACCACAACACGTCACGCAGCCAAATGATTTCTGGAAACCTCAAGACTCGGAGCCTGCGCAGCCACGTCGTGCGCGTGCCGTCGGCCCGAGGCTTGCAGGGGGCACTGCGGCTACTCCGCGTAAGTTGGGGAGCCTCCCTACACAGCTACAAGAGCTTGTAGATTTCTCCTCAGCTTATGGCCATGACACCACTGTCGTTAGAGCACGCCAATATAAACCAGTGCATCAGCTCTTACATCACGAGTCAGTGCTCGTTACCCACACAGCTCTTGTCTGTACAGAAGACGTGTGGCATTCAAGGCACGTGGGAGCCGGGACTCCTGGAGCCCGCACGCGTTGGGAGCTTCTTTAGAAAATACAGTAGCTCTTCTAGTCTTCTCACAAAATGAATCCTCTCTACTGGCACCAGTGAAGCTGAATACAACTTATAAAATATTGAGCAGATCTTCATAAGGCAGGCAACTAAAAAAAGTGACACTTTAATTATTATCTTTATGCTCCAGAAATATCCCATCAATAGGAGAGGCAGATAATTCACAATGCTGTTTCAACCACTGCAGAGTCAGGAGATACTGGTGCATCATCCATGCCAGGCATGCAAACATTACTGCTCCGTATCTGCGTACGGGGCCTGTAGTCATTTATCAATTGTTTATGCATGCACTTATTTACAAATTTATTTAACTTATAAACGTTTATATTGTAGAACACGAGATAAGTTCAGAAGAAAAATACCAACTCGTAGAGTACAACTCTCCTGCCTCGTTTAGCTGAGAGCTCCCTGCCTCGTCCAGGCGGCGTGACCTGGACCTTCCCGCCGGCAATCGGTCGGGAACAGCAGCCCAAAGCATTGAGCCTTCGGGGAGAGAAGGGTTTTAGGCAAACCAGTTCTTCCCCGTGATTTTCTCCACAGTGGCCTTGAGCAAACCAGTTCTTCCCACCTCCAGAGATCAGTTTAACGAGCCTTTTGCCCACAACCGATCCTTGGGAAACCAGTGAGATTCTGTGGCTGCCAGTATGGCAGCAAATCATGTAACTTCCGAACTAATTTTGTGTTTTCAAAATAGCTGTGCTATGTGCAAAACTGCAAATATCTCAGTAAATCACACAATAAATAAACAAATGTCTCGGCGTAATTACTTGTTAAATAGCTCATTTTCCCACTGTTCCAGCATCGACAGTTGCCTAAACAAAGTCCATCAGTTTCAAAGCAAGATGTTTAGCAGGATATTTTTTACTGCAGACTTTTTTCCTCCTTACCCTTGAGTCTGTTTTGCCATAAGATTTTAAGCAAAACTCTATTTTTCCTTAAAATGCGTATGTTTTTGTGTTTTCTCACTGCATGACAGAAGCAAATGGCACTAATTAAACACATGGCTGGACGTGCTGACTACATCTATTACCGACATTTCACTCTCTTACTGTCTTCAAGTACTTCTTGCTACGTGCTACGTGGGTAAAACAGCAGAACAAGTGATACGGTATATTCTGCTGGGTCCAAACACGTGTCTGAGCAAGTCCATACGGGAAGCAGCGTGGTAGGTGGCTCTGGAACGCCGGCGATTCCTGGACAGGCGTCTGTTAACGAAGAGGCAGAGAGGCTGTTTCGTCCTTGGTGTTACACTCCACTTTCCAAAGACTCCTGCCATTCGTAGGATGGTTTGCGTGTCATAGAATCACAGAACGGTTTGGGTTGGAAGGGATCTCAAAGATCATCTATTCCAACGCCCCTGCCATGGGCAGGGACACCCACCACTACACCAGGTTGCCCAAAGCCTCATCCAGCCTGGCCGTGAACACTTCCAGGGATGGGGCAGCCACAGCTTCTCTGGGAAACCTGTGCCAGTGCCTCATCACCCTCAGAGGGAAGAATTTCTTCCTTAGATCTAATCGAAATCTCCCCTCTTTCAGTTTAAATCCATTGCCCCTTGTCCTATCACTACACGCCCTTGTAAAAAGTCCCTCTCCAGCTTTCCTGTAGGTACTGGAAGGCTGCAATAAGATCCCCCCGGAGCCTTCTCTTCTCCAGGCTGAACAGCCCCAACTCTCCCAGCCTGTCTTCATAGCAGAGGTGCTCCAGTCCTCGGATCATCTTCGTGGCCTCCTCTGGACTCGCTCCAGCAGCTCCATGTCCTTCTTGTGCAAAGACACGACTCCGGAGCCGTCCTCCGGCAAAAGCCACGCAGCGGCTGCCGGTGGCTGAGCGCGGTGAGCGCGGCAGGGACGGCGCAGCGCGGTGCGCGGGCAGGTCCTCCCCCGGAGCGTGGCAGCACAGGCCCAGCCAAGAATGAGCAAACTTCTCTGCCATCTACTTGCCTTATCTCTCCTTAAGACTAAGTCTGCATTTTAAATAGCATCCCGGCTACATCGGAAATCAGCATTTGTAATAATTTTGATCTTTTTCATCCTCTCGAACAGCCTAGACCTGAACCGCCCTTTGGTTTGAGTCAGAGATTTCTGCCCCCAACTTTCTAAAATTATTCGAGTTATTCCTTCTCTGATAGAAGCTCTGCCAGCTCAGTGTTTGTTCGTCACTTTCAAGGGTATTTTATTTATTTTCCTCACTTTTAGCTATTGAAATTGGCAAGAACAAATTTATATAATGAGCCTTAATAACAGTTTCTCCCGTAAAGTTCCCTATTTATCTCCTATTGTAGTGGTTTAGAAAGCATGAAAATGACGGAAAAATACAGGTGTAGTGATAAATCCCTGGGACTGATAGCGAATAATTTAAAATAGTCTTTATCCGCGGGGGTGAGGCGTGGAACCCACCCACTCTGCGTGAACCTTTCCCAGTCACTCCGACTCCTCCTTTCGTAACAGTAATATCCTCTCCACGCAGACAAATAAAACCCTGTTTATCTAAACCTTCTAATCCAAATCCGTTCCATCTCTCAGCCTGTATCACTTACCAGTAGCCACCACCTTTATCTGAATGTTTTTCATGTCCCGGATCACTCCGGATAAGCCGAGCTGCTGCGGGAGCACACCCCGCACGTGCTGCAGCCACGGTTCAGCAGAGCTCACTTACCCGCGGGGGAAAGGCTGTAAAGGTGGCAGCAGCAAAGATTGTTCTGTCCGTGTTTCCCTCGGAAACATTAGTTAAGCAAATTAGAGACGGCGGAAGAGCAGAGATGAGGGTTGAGGTTTTTGCTAACCAGCAGGAAGGACAGTATTTTGAGTCCTGCCCGGAATTCCGCACACCGGCCTATCGATGGAATTCTGCACACGGGGCTATCGATGGAATTCTGCACACCGGGCTATCAATGGCACCGCTCATTCCAGCCCGGAATTCTGCACACCAGGCTATCAACGGCAGCACTCACCTGGCCCTGAATTCTGCACATGGGCTATCAATGGCACGGCTCATTCCAGCCCGGAATTCCGCACACCGGGCTATCAACGGCAGCGCTCGCCGCGGCCCCGCCGGCGCGCGCTCACGGGACACACCGCCACTGCGAGCACAGCGAGACTCACCCTTCGAGCAGCTCCCGGGGAAGCACCAGAGACCGACTTGGTGTTTTGTTCAGCACCAGGTCCACTCCCGGCACCAGCAAACGCGAGGTCGGCATTTTGTCCTTAACTACTTATCCCTTTTTAATGGCGGCAAGAAACAAACATCACGAGTGCTTTCTTTGCTCAGAAGACCGCGACGCAGACCAGGACGAAACCCACCCTTCATTTCCCCTGGTTCTTTATTTACAGAACCATCCGCGTGCAGTTGCAGAGTCCGGTCGAGCCCTGCCTGTATCCCCGTTTCCCTCCAGCACTAATTAGTAATGCAATCCCACAAAGAGTGAAGTTGCCCGAAACCTCCCCTCACTCACAATGATTTATGTTCAATTTGTACAAATGGAGAAAATGAGATTTCAAATTTCAATGCCATTTCTGCAATGAGGTGATTAAAAGAGAGAGAGGTATTGCGTTCTACTGTATAGAATATTGATCCCAGTGCTATTTTCCTTAGCAATAACCATTAGCTCAGTATTATTTGCAAACCTCTAATGCGAACCTGGAGATGTAATTTACATTTGTGCTTTACTTATTTGCTTTAACAAAACAACACAAAAGCTTTGGGTCTTTCAATCTGTCCTTATTGTCAATAAAATTAGCAGTTCATAAAAAAAATTAATGTATATGCAAAACCATCACTTCCTTGTAAACTGCGCGGAGACTGTAAACGTTGCTCAGAACAAAAGGGAGATAAACTATTAAAAGCCTCTGGCCATTTAACAAATTGAATACCAAACGAATTAAGACAGAGTTCCCTTTTGTCCCCTCCTTTAATTCCCGGGCCCCTGGGAGCCCACAAAAGTTTCCCAAGTATCGGGAGGTTCCCCCGAGGCGCGCGGCGTTGACAGGGGGTGTCTGACGGGAACATAATGGGCACGGGGCAGCACATGCTTCTGCTCACAACCGGTGCCGCGGCTGCTGCCGACGCCGGAGTCGCCCAGCGCAGAGCACAAAGCGCACACGCGTGCACGGGCACACACGTGCACGGGCACACACGTCCTGCATGCAAATGCTTCCGGGGAGGGCGCCAAGAAAGAAAAGAGCGAGGGTAACCGCGGGATGAAAGGGGCCGCTCGGGCGGCCGTTTGTCAGCCCCCCACCCCGGGCCGAGACAAGGCAGTTCCCCCCATCGGGCTGCCGGTCCCTGCACAAACATCAGCTGCTTCTGCTGCCTGGCAGAGCTTAGAAGACGAGAACAAGGAAAGAAGAGGGAGAAAGGGGGGAAAAAAGAAAAGCTAATGACCCATAATTGCCATGATAGTGGAATAGGGCCCAGGCAGCTGTTTTACATTCCCGGTATGTATAGTATGCAAATATCTACAAAGGGCCGACACAGTTTCTCTATTGTGGATCCTGAGGGTAACCAAATTAGCCTTTGGCAACCATGGTAATTGGGAGGTGCTGTTCCCATTAGGAGTCCTGCAAATTATGAAGAAAAATGGACCAAAGGCTTTGTCACAAATAATAATACCGAGAAGAAAAGAGCAGGCGGCCGTCTTTGCTTTCCTTTTCTTTCTCTCTTTTTTTTTTTTTATTTCTACATTGTGTTGTTAATATCTCTCTGTTTAGTAATAAGAAAACAGTCCTCAGTGCCCTGCTGGACCCTCCTGGGCTTTCCATAGCGCTATGAAGTTCTGGGGAATACTAAACACGGGACGGCGACATCGGTTGCAATTCCCCCAGCAGAAGCCTCCCGCCCAGCCACCACGTTCCGCCGGACAATGCCGCCCCTGCGCTGCTGTCAGCTGAGTGCAGCAGAATTGGGGAGAAAACGAACAACTCAGCCAGCACTCGGGTTTGCACAGGACAAAACGGGACGCGGAGCGCCAGCGCAGTCTTTCCTCCCCAACTTGGATCCACGCAGCTAAATGCAGATTTGTTCAACGAATCACCCAACTCTGCTGCACGAGAGGCTGCGTTTTCCACTAATGATTTGAATGTCTTTCACTCTTCCCACCTTCTTTGATCATCCCATATTTCTCAATTCCAGCATGCAGAATCCTGTTTGATTGTTATAATCTACTAAAAAATGCACAACTGCCAACTTTTTGAGTGGAGCTCTCAGCTACGACACCGTAAGTCAAAGCCAAAAACTTCACCTGCTTTTGTCTGTAATTCCCCCAAGAACAGAGCTCGCTGTTTCCATGGACGCTCCTGGCTGAGATCGGGGTGAGCTCGCGACACCCACTGACACGGCAACGAGATCAGACCTACGTGCACTGTCCGTCAGGTTCAGGTAACTCTCCAGACACTGTCCTGGGAACATCCCTGCAAACCCCAAGTTTTTTGGAAAAAAACACACCGACAATGAAAATTAGGAAATGGTCTCATTTCCTTTTGTATTTCTTCCTGTTAACTTTGCCATTACATCCCTCGAATAAGACAAAAAAAGAAAAAAAAATTGCTTGGGTTCTTTTTGGTTTGGTACACCAATGAAAGCAAGGTGCCATCACGAGGGCTGAACGGTGCAACCTGCAAAAGCTTCTCATTACTGCTTGCCAAGGGCTAATTTCAGGTGAGACTCTTGTTTAAAATTTTATCTAGCTTTTCCTAATATCATGATTCAGCAAAGGACAGCAATTACAGAGAGAAAAGAATGAATTATATTCCTGATTTACAATCCAGGGGATAGGATAAACAGAAGCAGAGACAGAGAAAAATCAAAGTGTTTGACTACAATGGAAAAAAAATATGGAAGGAAAAACCTTCCGTGGTACAGCAGGCCTTTCGTAGACTGACCAAAGCAACGGATTGCTCGCGTTCCTAGACTCTGATTCAGAGGACAAAACTAACAAAGCACAAAGGTAAGCAAACGCCACTACGTTCAACGTTTGTTTGAATTGTAGAAAATGGCATTTTTCAGTGGGGAAGCTCACACCGCGCAACGCACACCGACACGATGACCACAAAGGCCATGGGGCTCCTCCGAGGCCTTACGGATCCAACCTGAGGCTGTGAAGTGCCTTTGCCTGCCACAAAAGTCGATATTTCCCAGAATTAAACTTATTTTTTATTTTGTTAACTATAAATCTGAGTCAGGGCACGCATCTCTTCTAACAAAAGGAAGAGCGGAGACCACTCCCCTCTTTTTAATAATAGTCTAATTTTGATATGCGGGATCTTTTGGAAAGTGAGTAGGGAACATCTGCCTTGAGGACCCTGACCCGTCTTTTTGCGAAGCAGACACTAATTTACTTGGCACTAACACAATTATTACACTTTCAATACCAAAAGCAATACTTTAGGCACTTTAAGAATTTTTCTGGCAGGAAATTAAACGTCTAAGGGATTAACTGGCGATTGTAAAGACATATTTTAGATTGAATTAACTACTTCTGTATAAATCTTGCTTTAAGAATCCTTAATTTCTTTATGTGCATCCAAACTGCCTCGATGAGGCTGGCACAGCCCTGATCTCCGCACTGCCCGTGTTGGGCAGCTGTTCAGCGGTGTGCTCCTGCAGCCCATCCACCCAGATCTCCTTCCCATGGAAACCAGGACGGGAAGAGGGGCCTGGCAGGGGCTGAGCTGGTTCTGGTGCTGCGGCGAAGCGCTGGTGCGCCCACGGAACCGGGGAACTGGAAGTCCTCCCGATTCAGTACGGTGGAGGAAGGCTTGATGGTTGCAACTTCGATTCTAACAAAAAATGATACCTGAGGACTTAGTATTTGTACATAAAGCAGTCTAACACCGTGTCAGGATGACACACGAACTTTCCAAATCATAGAAAAATATCTAGAATGGGAAGTTCAAAAACCCACAAAAGGAAAAGTTCTCATGGCATTGGTACTAATGAGTGTAATTTTTCTGTTGGTGGGGGACACCTTGTTCTCAGTAACGTACTCAGTCTGGTATTTTTTTTGCCCAACTGCTCCAGGCTGACAGTGCAAACAGTCACTTAAAGTGGCTGCAAATTCCAGGAGAGCATCCAAACCTTTTAATATAAATAAGATTCAGAACAACCACGTCAGGAATCTGCAGTCATTGTAGTGGCTCTAAAACCTGAACCGGTGAGTTCTATTTAAAAAAAAAAAAATAAAAAATAAAATTATAAAGCAAGTGTCACAAAGAAAAGTCATGTTTTAATTTTTCATGCTCAGACTAACTCTTCATCTTAAAACCGCTGTAGCAAAAGTCTTAACCCCAGATCTTTATTTTTTCATGGTTTCCCCTCAGGGCCTCTTTAAACAGCCGGTGGAAGAGTCGCTTCCCGCCGGCGCAGTTGGCACGCCTGCAAGTGTACTTAAAGTTTGCGTCTGATCAAGTTATGTGTATTGGATCTGAAACCAGTTAGTCAATTCTTTCAGGTCCCTAAGTGGCGATTTGTGGTAATGTCTACATCAATACTAACGGAGCGGTTTGCTAGCTGGTTTACGTAAAGCAAATGTCTGAAGGATGGAGGGGCTGCCTCCAAGGGTTCTCGCAGTTAATGGAGATGTGGCTGGAAAAAGAAACGTGCAAACACAGAAGAAGTGCTGCTTTAAAAGGACCATCCTTCACGGAAACACACAAGCCAGGGACGGACGGGCGTCGCGCAGGCACACGCACCCGATCCCCGTGTCTTCTGGACAGGCTTCTGCCACGGAGCCTTCGGATCTCTGCTGCCCAGCACCAACAAGATACAGCTCTGCTGCATTCATCACTTTTTTTTTTTTTTTTTTTCTTTTAAGCAATAATCCCGGTCCTTCTCTCTTGCATTTTTGTACTCCCTGGTCTCCAAATGGTAGACACAGGCCGCAAATTGGAAAAAGCAAAAGGTCAAGAAATCAAAACAAACCCACCAACCAATCAACAAAAAACAGGCACACTAGGGATAAAGAATAACTAAAAATTAGAAAAAGGTAAAAGATGTTATATGAAACAAAATTACAATTAATGAAAAAAGCAAGAAGAGGCCATCGTTAAATAAAAGTTTCTGGGTCAAACTACAAATGAGAAAGGACTACTATAAGCAATAAACAATATTGGATTAACTTCTCCTTTCAATAACAGCTTTTCTCTCTTTCATATTTTTCTTTTTGGTTCAAAATAGAATTTCCTTTCTGTACATGTCTGTGAAGTGCACAGCAGAACGGGCTGGTCTCCATAAGGCCTCGGCGTGCCACGGAATTGCACACGCACACGACAGGCATGTTGCATTCCGTGGAGAACTTCTTTACAGATGTAATTCCTCTATGAGATCTCATACATGCCTATTGGCAGAAGATGGAAAAAATATGACCCAGGTCATGTCATATACTACATCTCCTCATTCATGGTTTTTCTGTTTCCTTTTTAAGATGAAAAACCTTTGAGCAAAGATGATGCATTTGTCTAGGCAGCGCTCTGGGGGTTTTGGATTGTAACAGAATTAGCAGCTTATAGAAATAAAATAACCTGGGGAAAAAGATTGGCTTGTGTTCTGTGGGAGAAGAGCCACCAGGTTTGTTCTTACGGGGGCTGGACTGTGCAGGACGCCCGTACACACGCTGGGCTGGCCGACTCCTTGTCCTTACCCTTACAGCCTGCTCCACCTCTCACAACACACGTGGGCTGTAGCCGAGACCCTGGGGCAAGTCAATAGGAATTTTGGTCATTGACCTCACTGTTAGTCCTCATTGGATTCGGCACGTCACCCTCTGAGACCCAGAATACATGAATACATGTGTTCCCTGACATTTTTGTAAACATGTGTGATATTTAGCTTCTGCTACACAACGAACAGAAGCTACGTAGTACAGTGGTCGTGTGAAAGCCCAACTTCTGCAGCCAACGCCTACAGGCATGCCTCTTGTCCCTGAACGGGACCTCTCACGAGCCTCTTCTCCTTGGGTGGCAGAACTGCCGAGTCTTTGTAGCAGATATTCTTCAGGAAACAATGGAGTTAATTCCCACCACTAGAGTGTGAAAACTGCCAAAGGTTTAATGAACCAGAATGCAAGAGGCAGGGAATATTCCCACTGACGTGGTATCCTGGAATGTCTCACCTTCTAGGAAAGGATCCTGAACAGCAGAGGGACAGAAGGAGGTGGAAGGTATGAATATGTAAAGATGCAATCTGTGATTAATTAAACATTTTTTGAATACTATATCTCCAGGTACGCTGTGAGAATGTTTTCTTTCCTAGATTAGTCATCATATCTCACTTGGCCATTCTGTAATTACTCACCGCTACCTCTGCGAGCATTTAGAACAAAACTTTTGGAAAATTCCCACTACGCCGCTCCGCGTTAGCTGAGGATTTGCCGCCCATCAGGCAGCGAGCGCACACCACCGATTCCGCGGCTCCGCGAGCCGTCAGCGTCAAGGCACAAGCTGGAACACGGGCTCTACACTCACAGCCTCCATCTGCACATGAACCAGAAGACAAAAGCACCGTTCCTCTGGGTGTTTCACCCCGTTGCTGCTGACCTTACTACCCGGTGTAGCGGCTACTTGCTGCTGCCCGCAGAGGGGGGCGCGCGATGAACCCGCAACCCCCAAACGGCACTAACGCAGAGCCCTTCTGCGCTGCTCCTGAAGAGCGATGCCGGAGCCTGGACGTGGCTGCAATGGGATACCGACGGAATAAAGGACCGTGGGGGGGTGACCCCATCCCTGGTGCGTCACTGTCAGCCCCGCAGCCCGCATGTGTGTGCAGTGATGAAGCGACACCCCAGTGGAAGGCACAGATGAGGCGGTGGGTGAGCGGGGAGCAACCCGTACGGGCGAGATGTATGCAGGGTGCCCGCAGACAGGAGAGGAGCCACATGCTGAAAACACACGCATGAGCACGTGTTACAGCACGTAGTCTGGTAGTTCGATTTAGGACCACAATCCTCCCCCATAAAAATACACCTGAGAACTAGAACAGCAATCTTCATAAAAGCAGAGGTGCTGCCACTGCGTCTGCCTCCAGCACAGCCAAGAATTTCAGAGATCATCAGAAATTTCAGAAAGAAAAAAATCATCAGACATTTCAGAAATGATTCTGTTATTTGGGATTATTGTCCCAAATTTGCTGGGGTCATAGAGAGGGAGCATCCCTCGGCACAGCCTTTCCTTGGGAAGATCTGCTGCATCCTGACCTTATTCGCAACGGTGAAGTGCCCACAGAGGGTGGCTCAGCTCCAGCCCCGACGCTGCGCAGGGAGCAGATGGGCTCCAGGGACTCGCCCCGTGCCCTTGGGCATGTCACTGCTTCCGTGCTCTGCTTCAATCAGAGTAAAGAAATCCACTGCTTCCACACCAGCTATGCTCTGATTTACACTTTAAGTCATTTAAATATACTGCCTGAAGTGTAAAATCTGTGAACTGTCAGTAAACTTCAACTTTGCAAAAATTGTTGTTATTATAATAAAGTGCTGTATGTATACCAAGAGATGACTTTGATAGGATCTGTTCTCTCTCAGACAAAAATACGGAATAAACGATCTCCCAAGGTCTCCTTCGACCCTGTTTTCCATGACTTTACACCAAAAAGCAGAGCACACACCCTGCGGGCAAGCTCCTCTCCAGGTCCCAGCTCTGGCGTTCGAGGGCACCTGCCCCTCTGCGCTGGCACAGGCAGCCGGGGCACACACAGCCCCGTCCGCTCCCGCACGCAACCAGCTCACGTACTGCACGTTTTCAAGATGCTGCCTGTAACAAAGATACTTTTTGAGACCTTTATTCGTACTGTTTCAGATTTAACGATTTCAAACAGTAAAAAGCAGCAGGAAAAACCCCAAACCTGAGTTGCCAAACTGCAGCAAAGAAAACGTTTCCAAACCTATCAAATCCTTTGCTTCCTTCAACCTCGGCTCTTCCACAGAAGGCAAAGAGGGTTTTAGCAGCGCTGCTTGAGGGATTTTCAAATTACAATGTCGTTTTCTCTTACCAACAGAGAGATCCTGCCCAGCAATTGCAGGCAGAAGAGTAAGTTATTTCGTGAGCAAAAGGGAGGGTAGAACAATTATTCACTTATTCAAATCATTTTCCTTAAACAGGAAGACAGATTTTTTATTTCCTTGTTTATAATTTGAATTTTTAATTTTAAAGCCTCAGTACACACATCCTCAGCACACCATAATGCCACCTTCCAATCAATTCGTGCTGTTGCTTTGCAGCTTCCTCAGGACTGTCCCGACACCCAGCCCAGCACCCTGCCCTGCGCCCCCAGCACCAGCCCCGCGGCCCTCGCACCGCACAAGCGCCCACGAGAGACAGTCTGTGCCACAAACAGTGCACCGACCTCATCATTCCTTTTGAAACTCCCACTGGTTTCAGTGGGAGAGCAAGTCAGACTTACTAAGGCCAAACTATAAGGAAGGATCATGGAAGAGAAAGGGGAGAGAAGGAACGAGCTGTTTATTCAAGAGAAGGTAGTGAGAGTATTTGTTTATGGTAAATACATTTTAAAAACCATCAGCAAGCACCGTAACATGTAGCATGCGTTACGTTTGTTCGTGCTTTTGGGGTTAGCTTGTATTTTTATATTTGGTTTTGGTTTTCTTTTTAGATCAAACAGCGAGCGATCGGCAGGAATCCTGTACATCTTAAAGAATGCTCGTTTATTTTCCACGTTTCTCCTATATTTTCAGAGATGAGTGCGTGTAATATTTTCATGCTATGGCATAAATAGGAAGGAGAGGGAGCGCTCTCATATTTACACACTCGCAGTGCACGCGGTAGTGACGCCCACGTGATGAGACACAAGGACACGTGGTAAAACCCGTTTCACGCGCAAGGCTGCTCAGGGCGCGAGGCGGCGAGATTTAACAGCCAAGTCTGCCACGGCGGCCGAGAGCTGAATTTTTCATCAGTAAAGAGAAAAAGTCTGTGTTACCAACGGATGTGGTATTTTTCTCTGTTACTGATGTCCCTGAGAAATAACGTTAAGATTGAGGACTTTTTAGAATCAAAAAATATTAATTTGTTTTACAGACATTTTAAAATAAAAAATTTCAAGTTTTTATTTTTTTTATCCGAGTTGGATTTATGGCAGATTATATAGTAGATTTATGGGACAAAAAGCTACTTTATAAAACACTTTAAATATATATATTAAAAGAAGAAAAATCATTGAACTACAATATTCAAAATATGTGGAATCAAATCTAAAGACCCATCTCAATAATTATCTTCTTGAAGACTATGCAGACATCTGTATTTCTGCTAAGGACACATATGCAGTTTTAAAAAGGCAAAAGATGGAACCAGAAGTGGGATATACGGGATATTGTGAAACAAAGGAAATAGAGATGTAGTTATGCAAAAATTAATATATATTTATTCACTCAAGCCTCGAGTCCATCACTATGGACTTGTAGGTAATTGAAAGACTCTGTGTGTGCAGGAAACCTGCTGCCTCTCCCTGCCCAAAGGAGCGAGTTGTGCCGCGGATCCTCACCAGCGCTGGAGTCGAGCGGAGCTCCAGGACACACAGGTGCACACGGGAAAAGCTCTTCTCTCCCGGAACCAAAAGAAGCACCTGCAAATATCGCGCTCCAAGTTTTCTGGTTTGAATTCTTGAAAACGTGTGCAGTGTCAGGCAGAGACAAAAGCAATTTTCACTGTTTGCTCACGGCTGCCATCCAAACGCACGCGGTTGTGAGTACCAGTGCTCAACCCGTGTCCACGTGCCAAGCCGCCTCGTCTGCCCTGGCACCGGCCCCAGGGGATGGCAGCCTTACAGGTGCCACACACCGTCCTGGCTCCCCATTCCCTCCTGCAGAAACATCAGTTTTCCTAATTCACACCTTCTATCCTTGGAAAAACATGGGCAGGGTTTACGTCGAGAGGTGAAAGGACTAAAGATGATCCTGCAGAGGAACGCTAAACCACGCGATACCCAGAGTTAAAGGAAACGGAACGTGCTACCCAACGAAATAACGGTCGGTACTTTAACCAAACGCCATCAGTTTGGGGGTTTTATGTATCTAGGGAACCGAATCAAGCCGGGCCGTTTCCCAGTCAAATTCTCGGGTTTCACTACGGACCAGTTTACCCCCGTTCACAGCAGCGTGCTTTTATCGTGATACTGTGCTCAAAGCAAAGTGATGGGCACGCTTCAGAAATGGGAAGGCATTTAATGTCCTCACCGTAATTACTGCCAGGGATGAAATATTTTGACAAATCAGTGGCTCATATCCAGGCTGATGGGATGAACTTCAGTTCTTTCAAAATTTTCACCCTTCCAACCATCTCTCAACACCTGGGCAAGAGTCAAAACAAGGTGTCTGACACGCTTCGACAAACAGCGGTGAGCAAGATCAGAGTCAAAACCTCTGCTGAGACCTCCACGGCCTCTCTCTGTCCTTCTGCCTGAACAAGTGGTGTTGGAGGCAACGAACACACACACAGACTCATTCTCCCAGAGTTGGGGAAAAGAAAATTTCACTCGTTCACCCATTCTGTGGTCAAAACCATTTTGTCTCCCAAATATCTCGTTAGAAGAGAGGAAAAAACAAAAGCATAAGTATGTGTCAATTAAATTCAGACATGGGTTAAAACGTAGACTGAGAAACAACAGAAAAAAAACCAGGAAGAATTTTGGTTATGGAGATTTCAAGGGTCTCTTCCTCCTGACGTCCTTTCCATCCCTCAAACAATGACTCTCCAATCCCTGACAATGTTCCTCTCTTTTCACTAGGGATGTGCACACTGGGGCAGGCAGGAAGAGGAGAGCACCAGCCCAGCCTGCACCGGGTTAGTCCCATTAGTCACAGGGCAATTCGGAAAAGTCTTTGAGCAAGAAAATGCTCGTTTTTTTCTGGTTTTATTTTTAATATTATGACTAAGTCTATCTGGGAGCATCTATACAGGCCATCTCTTTCCCCAAAACCAACGCGAAAGCGAAGGTGTTTCTGTGGAAAAAAGGCAGCTGTGATTTAAAAAAAAAAAAAAAAAAAAATTAAAGAAAAAAAAAAATCAAGCCGAAAGCACAAAATGAAATAGCTGAAGAGGGGAAGTGGGCCAAACGAAGACAAAGCAATGCACTTAACCCACCTGGAGAGCACCACAGGCCATGGAGCCCCGCTGGCCAAGCGCCGGGGCTCTGCGGCGGCAGGAAAATCCGCTCGGGCGCATGTGGCTGGAGAGCGTCTCGCGGCCGCGCCGGTGCCGCGCCGAGCGCTCCCGGTCTTCCCACGTCCCCGTCACGCCGTGGAGATTGGCTGCCGGAGCGCGGTGGGGAGGGGGGACGAACGGGTGGGTGGTGGGGGAATCTGGCTGGCTGGGAGGGGGGCTCCGAACCTAGGTATTTATTTTTTTTAAGCTACATATATCGAATAAAAAACCCTCCATTTCTTCCTTTTGGGTCATACGAGGGAGCCACTGGCAAAGATAATAATACATGAAGCGAGAGGGAGAAAGAGAGAGAGGGAGGGGAGGGAAGGAGGGAGGAAGGGAGAGAGAAGCAAAAGGCTTTCTATTATTCGGGACACTGGTGATGCACACTGAGGCAGTTGGAAGATTAAATTAAGTATTATATCTGCTGACCCCATTGCCATGGTTACCGGACAGCGGAAAATATTAATCAAGCCAAGCCTTTTCAGCTGAACACACCAGAAAGAAATGCTAAATATAAATATATATGTACATATTTGCTGCTCTGCCATGCTAATGTGGAGAGCCAGCAACCAAACCACCTGATATCATCAAGATAAACAAATTTAAAATATCCTTGCCGCACGAGAAGGCTGACGTCACCGTGGCGAGCGCAGCACGGGGAACGGGGGCTGCAATGCGCTCGCTCTCCCTTCAGCCGGTTCCAGAAGGAATTGGAACAGGGAAGGGTAATGTCTTGTGGGGTGCCCGAGCTCAGGGGGCACTCGGGGCTGCCCTCTCCCAAGGCACCACAGCACCATCTCCCAAAGCTTGGCAGGAGGGATCGGGAACCCTGCCGGGGTGACTCGGACGAGGTGCCAGCCTGATGGCCAGCACGAGCCCCAGCAATGCCGGCCCATGTGCCGGCTCTCCCGCGCGGAGCCCACGGCACCACGGAGCCCACCGCGCCGTGGACCTGCGACGCCACGTCCAGACTGCGCGCCTCCGGCCAGAAACAGGAACAATTCCCACCAACTTTGTCTTCACCTTCAAACCAGAATTAGTGCCCAGAGGAAACCCAGCTGCAGTCTTGGTCTGTGCATCAGAACGTTTTCTTTGTTTTTCAGTTGTGTACACGTGACCCGCAGGTCTCTGCTCGCCGTAAGGCTGCACGGAGCCCGCTCGCTGGGTACGCGCACGATGCACCCGCACGGAGAGAGAATACCCGGGTGTCTGGGGTGATGGAGAACAACCATTTCTAAGCTGGAAAGGGAGTATGACCATCTTATTACAGAGTGTATCATAATGCACAATAAACACCCAAGTGTGCCTGCAGCCCTCGCCCAGTGCCCACGTCTCACCCAGGATGGGCGCAAGACAGGAGATTTGCGAGGAACCTCTTAAGCCTTCGGAAAGGGAGAAACTCAACCAAACCAAAACCATGTCCCTCGTAACTATAATGCTGAAATTAAACTTCCGTAATTTTTTTTAAACTCTAAGCTTAAACCCAGAAATGGGAATAACCCCACAAATTAATCCGTCCCTTCCCATGCGGTAAGTCGTTGGCGTAACTAAATAGGGAAGCTAAACCCCTCACGCTCCGCTTGAACCGCCCATGCGAAAGGAGGCGGCCGCGGGAAGAGAGCACTTTCTCCCATCAACACGCCCGACTTTCGCTTGGTTGTCTGGTTTTGTCTGTATTTCCCAGGTCAGTGTTACACAGCTGCTGCCCACTCGTGCACTTCTCCCCGAAGCACTCAAAGCACGCCCAGTACCGAGGCGGCAACTGCTCATCCTCCGCTACAACCCATCGACATACTGGGTGCTAGAGAAGAGACACTGGAACAAACTGAAAAATAAAGGAATAGTCGCCACTGGGGGTTCTCAAAATGCAGCAGCTCGCCATCACGGATGCAAATATGCATATAAAATATTTTATAGATTACGCAAAACAGAAGTTCTGGTTCATTTGCAGTTCTGTAAAAACCGAGCCAAATTGACTGAAGGCATAAACAAGAACGTCTCTTTCACTTTTAAAACGTTAATGAAGAATGAGATTGTTATTTGTTCTTGGTCTATTTTGTGATTTTAGCCAATAGTTCTAGTGATAATTATCAACTGTTTATATTTAGATAAAAGCAGTCCATATGGCAACAGCAGAACAATCTGATGTTTAGATCCTCAGCTACATGTTTTCTATAAATAATATGATTGAATAACTGTAACAAATTATTTCATCAGTCTAAAAGCAGATACCAATATATAACAACTAAGAAAGCCATTTACTCATTATCTGCAAATAATAAATACCTTCCCAAGTACATTTAACACTTAGGAAAATACAAAAATATAAACCCACAGATATTAACCCATAAACGTTTACATGAACATATCTGAAAGTATACCTCTCTAATTGTCCATCACCACACACTGATGGGTTCCTATGATAATTAAAGGACCTGCCTAATTTTGCATACATAAACGCTCACCGTTGTTTGATACGTGCGTATCTGAATCTCACCTAAACATCGTCTCGATTCACACTGCCTTACCAATTCTGCAGATTCCAAACCTTACCAATGCCCCTCCCGAAAGGGACCTCGATTCTCGACTTGGGGACCCTCCTCAGCTTGGAAAACATTCACAACAAACTAACGTCATTCCCAACATTACAGCAACATCACACACACACGGAGAGAGGGCAGGATTCCCAGCCTCAGGACCCTTAACCAGGATTTGCAGGTTGCACAGCCCATCTCCTCGCACAAAGGAGCAACCCCAGAACCAAACGAGGACGCGGGCAGCGTGGGCAGCGCGGGCAGCCACCCCTTCCCGGCGGGGAAAATGATTGCGGCACGGTGGCCGGCACGGACAGCTTAGGGCAGCTGTGTCATATAAATTGTCAGCAATGACCATAAGCACTCAGAGAAACAATTTAATTCCTCACTCCCGCCATCATGGGCTGATATATTCTTTCAAGGTCATTACCCAAGGCTAGGAGGGTCGCATGATTAACGAGTGACACGTCCAATGAAGGCGGCTGTGCCTGAGCAGGCCTTATATTAATTAGACAGAAGCGCTGAAAAATAAACGGTGCCTGGCAAGGAGGGGCCAGACGTGAACCTCGATGGCTGCTGCACCTCCCCAAACTCCAAAATCACCTTCCTGCTCCTTCTCCTTTATAGTAAACCGTTGCTTCCTTACAGAAACCCACAAGCAGGATACACAAAAGATGCCACTTTCCTTGTTTAAATGACTTGGGCTATTGCCCCAAGTTTCCACGGAGTCTTTGTTTTACGCTTTTCTTCCTCCTTGCCATAATTCTTTGGCTTATACTTCACAGAAGCACAGGAGCCGACTATTCACAATGACTTGCACAGCTCAAGAGCAAATTAAAGAAAACAAAAAAATTCCCCAAGGCTGACAGGTTTGTGCCAGGCACTTAGAGAGACCTAAAGCAAACACCGGAACATACACTGGCCCGTCATTGAAACCTTTAGCAATCTAATCCTGCCCTCCCCCCAAAAATATCCTTCGTAACAGTTTTGCAAGTTGAACGTTTTTCTAAGAGCTGAAAGTGCTCTCCTGCCCCAGGTGCCAGGCGGGCACGGCTGACCAGGTCTCTTGCCTCTCCACAAAGAAAGCAAAAAACCCCATCAATGACACTTGGTTGATTCTCAGATACTTTTGTTATCAGCGAGGAGATTCCATGCAGTCAGCCAGCGGAACAGACTGTCACCTTTAAATAGCAAAGAGAACCCCAAAAAGCCCCAAATGCTGGAACTGGGGCGGCTGCTGCTGCTGACGGCGGGAGAAATGGGATTCGGTTATCGCAGAACACTCGTTCAGGTCACCAGCAGATGAAACCCACCCATCCCTAGTCATCGGCCCTTTGGAGGGATGCAGAGGGAATAACCGTGTACGGCGACTCCGGCAAATGCCGAAAGCTTCGATATTCACCTGCTAATTCCGGCCCTTCGTTAGGCAGCACGCTGCGGTCAGGCAGTGGGTGTGCAAGAACCCGCCCCGGCACCGAAAGCCCGGTGACTCGCGGCACAGCGCGTCTCCACCGGCCAAACGCCGCTGGACGGAGCCCCTCGGTTTCCAGGTTTCACCTGCAGGACCGTGCGGCTGGGGACCACCACAGGCCACCAGACCAGACAGGAGCGAGAAGCATTCCTTCTCACCCAACTGAGCCATCGCCTGTCATCTCCAGAACGTGCAGGGAAGTCTGCGCACCCCAGGCTCTTCCAGTTTTGGGTTTTTGTTGTTTGGTTTTTTTTTTGGAGTAAAACAGCTGGCCACGGAGACCCCCGAGATCTTCTCCATCTTCCTGTGCTACCACGCTCTTTTTGAACGCCACCTCTCCCTTAGCTCTGCTGTTGGACGCTTACGTCCTGTTCCAGTTACTAGTACCAACGAGCAGGGGAGCATCCCACCAGTGTGAACTGGGCACTGGTGAAGGAGCGTGCTGTCCAGAATCCAAGCAGAAGGTACTGGAGTGCTACGCAACCGCGCTTCTTGGCGTTTCTATGTTCTAACAAAGGAAGACATTCCATAAAGACAGGCAGATATTATGCCACGGTATAGAAGGAGAAACAGCCGACTGAAGATTAACTGACTTGCAAGGATAAGCAAATAACAAACTGCTAACAACAATAAATTAAGGCCACACAGCTAAACAAACTTTAGATTTAAGGACTAAAGGCCCCTCTGACGGCCGCCGCTGTGACCTCACCGCTCCACCACGATGCCCCTCCGAGGGAAGGCTGTAAATAGCGCAGCCACCCGCACAGCCTGCAATCCTCCCATTGCCGTTTCTCCAGTTACCCGCCACATTTCATAATCCTGCTTATTCTCGGGGCAAACTAGATGAATTTCTGCCATTTCGCTTCCCTGGTGGCGTGTCCTGCCAGCTCCTTTCCCATCCACCGTTTCACAGCGTTTCATTGCTCCCCAGCCACGCGCCTGTGCTTTTGCGTGTGCACAGCGCTCCTGCCTCTGCCTCCCTGGCTCGTGAGCAGTAACGGGGCTCCCGAGGACCTGCACGAAGCTCAGACACCCTACAGCAGCAATCCACCCTCTGATTAAAGCCCCCACGACACCCAGCGCCGCACACACCGGTCTCGGTGGGGGGATATGGCGCCTGCTGTGCCACGCTGAACTGACGTGATGCTATTAAACCACGAGAGATGCACTGTCAGCAAAGATGCAGCTCAGGACTATCTATACTCATTATTTGGACAAAATGTCTTTGGACACCACCTCAATCTCCGATTTCCCCACAGAAACCTGGAAATCAGTCCGCTCACTCGAGACTACAGCAGATTAAACCATACTGGGTTTATCTGTTCAAACAGAAAGAGGGACAACTGCTTAATTTGCCCTGCATTCAGGTGCTGCTAACAGGTCTGTCTGATGTTCATGAGTAAAAGTACTTTAAATGAAGACAATGTACACAGGATCTGCCTGAGCAAGAAGGACCTAATTTTCCAAGATTCTCAGCGCTTACAGCTTCACAGGACCTAAAAGAAGCCACCAGTTTTGCAAAACTTCATTCAAACATTCTTGATATTCAGCTGTTTGTTCAGCCCACAACATTGTGACGCCTTCCAACAGCTCAGGCCAAGCACGAGAAACCACGACACCCTCCTGTATTTTACCTCGCACTGGTTACTAGACAGCACCTTCTTCTCAGTCACAGCCAAATTTTAGATCATGCAAACCACTCATCTACCTTCCAGCAGAGCTTAGGACCACAGACAGCACATGGCTGAAGCGGCGCAGATGCTACCAGGAGCTCAAACCTCTCTGACTCCCACCCACAGACCCCAGACCGGAGCGGCTGCCCTACACAGACCCCAGAAAAGATCTCCGTGCAGCACACTACTCACCCCATTCCCGAGGCAGAAGCACCTTTCCAGCTCCACACGTGGTGCCAGCAGATCCTCACGGCCGAGCTGGAAGCTCTGCTGGTGCAGGACACCCCCCAGCCCTCACAGGTGCGTGTGCTCAGAGCTGATCACGGGCAACCAACAACTCTTTGTAACCCTCTGTAATTTGACTTGCTAATTTTTTCAGAACCCCCATTTTCTGCTTTCAATACATTATGACAAAAAGTAACCATGAAGAAGAGTAAAAGTTAGATGCGAACAGCAGCATTTTAGGGTGTCGCTGGCATAATTACACTCATTAGCTGTCCTTTATTCTCACTACACAGACTAAAAAGAGCAGCAGAAAAAAAAAACAAAGGTCTTTGCCCTAACCACAAACCTTTTGTCCAATACCTGCATCGAGGGTTCCAAGACAATTCTAAAACTCCCCCAGAATGTCTGTTGGACACTTCAAAAGAAAAGCACTGAAAACTGGAAGGCGGAATTTACCTCATGACAATCCTCGGGGCTGTCCATCCCTACCAACACAGCTCAGTGAGAGTCTCTGCAGCTTCCCAGATCACCTGTAAAAATCAAAGCCCACCTACCCTGGGCCCAGAGCAGCTGGACGCGATTACAGAGCTCACCAGCAGCACCTGCGAGCAGGCTGCGCCTTCCAAGGCACACGGACTGGGGTGTGATTTTAGGAAGGTGCATGGCATCAGGGAATGTGGGTGAAGAGGAGGTGGGTTCTTAGGGCACCTCTGAAACACGAGAAGCAACAAAGGTGAAGCCCAGCCAATATTACGGTAAGCAAATATCATTGAGACAGTGCAACACCAGGAGAGACAGACAGACGGACGTGGGCACGTACGCAGGGGCTGGGGCAGGGAGGGACACGTGTCCCCAGAGCGCTGACGACAAGCTTGTGTAACGGGAGAGAAGTGTACGCCCACCTTCGGACAAGTGCGTGTTGTCACCCTGCGCTCAGGCACGGCTCCGTTAAAGGGTCTGTTGTAACTAGAAATAATTACTACTTTAGTGATAAATAAGCAAAATATATCATCTGTCATGCATAATAATTACATAGAATATGTATCAGGAATAAATAATAACTCGATAAACCCATTTTATTATGAAAATAAAAACTGTGACCCTTTCCCACTCTCCCCCTTCTTCCACTCCCGTGGCCTCCGGCTCTCCACCGCCGTTCATCACCTAAGGCAAACGCTCTCCTTCCCCTTCCCTCTCTGTTTCTGTAAAACTCTAAACCACAAGGCAGCACGCGAGCAACGCCGCAGGTCACGATATCAAAAGCGGGAGCTGTTCCAGGTGTCCTCGATAACACGGGCAATAAAAGGCGGCGGCGGCAGAACCGCTGACCTGGTTTGATGCCGCACAGCAAAGGGAGACCCCGACCCTGCCACGAGGAGCCAGGTGCACCACGCCAACAGGCTGGGCCTCTCTGCCTTCTTGCAACGTCTTTCGAAAGTCATTGCAGCAGTTAAGACGTGCAAAAAAACGGCATGGCTACAAACGACACAAACTTGGCCAAGTGAGACACTTGTGAGCAGCACCAATGATGGCCAAACCCCACTCATGGCCCATGCTGCTCCGTGAAAGCAGAGCCCGCGCTGCACAGACCCTGCACTGCACAGACCCCAGCCCTCTGCCACGGAACCCAGCAGCTCGGGCCGCTTGCACGCGTGCAGGTGACCACGTGTGCCCAGGGCAGCAGCACCAGCACGCGTGTGCACGCCTCTCCCGCAACAGCTGCTGCACGCAGAGGCACATGCACGCCTGCACACACGCACACCCACCCAAACGCCTGCGCACACACACACTCCCCACATGGCACCCAAGACCCTCTGCACACACCAACAGCCAAAACACCCCTGACCCCCCCCTCCGCTGATTTAACGGGCACCCGCAATTCCGGCGGGTACAAAGGCACGCTCCGGCCCTTCACAATGATGTTTTCTCTTCCCTGAGATTGACTGCGAGGATTTTTCCTTTAAAAGTCCTTGATATTGCCTTTAAATAATTTTGGTTCACCCAGAAACATGGAAGCTTTCCCACCACCTCATTCTCCAGTGCCATGTCTCTCCGGTTACTGCCCCCGGGAAAACGCGTGCCACGTACGAACGCGGCGCTCGCCCTAACCCTTTGTCCGAGACGGGGTTTGTGACTTTGAAATTACTGCAATTTTTGGCCTTTCCCAGCAAGACTCCTCTTCATGTCCACAAATTGCACCACCTTGGAAATCTAGTAGGAAGAACTGGGGTTAAATCCCATGTGTTTTGGGTAGGTGCGTGCGTGAATAGCGAGGGGGGAGAGCAGAGACGTCTGCGGCAGGGATCCATCTCACGCAGCCGGACAGACCTCTGGGATGGACGGGCATCCTTTGGCTCACGGCAGGCTTCAGGGGAAGTCTGGGTGTTGTTCTTTTTCTTAATCAAAGACCTTCATCGTGGCTTTATTTTCGGGAACAATTTCTACCATCCTCAGGGAGGCTGCATTTCCAAGGATACTTAATTTTTCCCTCTCTCTGCCACCCAATCCTTAAGGAAGGCTGCAAGGCAAGTTCTTCCGTGTTAGCACTGCCTCTGTCCTGCTGAAACATCGCTGCCAGATCCTGTCCTGTCCTTTCAGAATTTCCCTCCTCAAACACTGACATCAGCTTGGATCTAGAACGAGCTATGGTGAAGGCAGAGCATTTTGTACCACGCTCTCTTAAAGATCTACACCTCCCAAATAGCACATGTACTACGTGTGGGTGCACATACGTGACGCACAGATGCGACGCGGACACCAACGCCTGCAACCCAGGCTGCAAACAGGCAGAGCTCACCCACACACGGAGCCATTCCACGCGCAGGCACGCAGGATGTTTCTGTACCTGAATGCATCGGAATCGGTTTGGATTAATTTATCAGGTGCCTGCATACTGAAAATCTGCAGATGCATTCTCTGCAACCCTTTGTAAGCAAAGGTGGGATCGTTGTTTGAACGGTGGCTTTTTGTCATCGTCATCATCACAAGCAATATTCTCCAGTGTGACACGAAGCAAAGGCCAACGTGAATTAGAGATGCCAGGAAAGAAAGATTTCTCCCCTCCCGCTCCAGTCCTTCCCTCCCAGTAACATCCAGTTCCTGTACATTCAGGAAGGGTGGAAACACCGCGGGGCGCTGTCAGGTAGGCAGCCCACGTGAAAAGCTGCCGCTCGCGCTATTTGTGACGCATCCCCATGTGCTAGAGGAGTATTTACGGTACATAGAATCATGGAATGGTTTGGGTTGGAAGGGACCTTAAAGATCATCCAGTTCCAACCCCCCTGCCATGGGCAGGGACACCCTCCACTGCACCAGGTTGCCCATCTATTTACGTGCGCGTGAGCTCACGTGTTAACGCCTGCTGCACAGAGGGCAAAGACCACACAGCACAGTTACTCCAATACACGTAAATACAGACAGAATCCTATTTACGTGGCAGGCCACACAAAGGCTAAGAAAGGAAAAAGGCACTCGCCCTCTGACACCCTGGCCGAGCACGCGCACGAGAGCTCTCAGGGCAGGGACTGAAGACTGGCTTCCAGCTCCCGCTCTCCCTCGCCCTTTCCTGTTAGGAAGATACTTTGAGCGCAGGGATTGCTCACAATCTGGCTGTGTGAGCCACATGCAGGACGTGCCATACGCCTGCTAGTTCCCTCTCTCTCCCTCTCCTCCCCATCAAGCCTCCCCCCACCCCATCCCTCTTGTTCTCATGTTCAGTGGTTATTTTAGCTTAATGTGCTGACATCACAGCGCGCTCAGTGAGATAAAGCCCTCGCCCTGAATACAGAACGCGGCTCCACTCGCTTCCAAACGATGGGATTCAGTGAGGTCTGATATTTAGTGAGGTCTGATATTTAGTGCTCATCCCTACAGCAGACGACGCTGTTTGGCGCGGCTCAGCGCAGGTTTCACCGGGAGCCGGCACCGCCGGCTGCAAACGGGGAGCGACACTCGGGGGAGGCGCTTTTAGTAAGTTCACTCCGTTTTGGATAGCAGAGGAGAACACCAACCACCAGTCTGTCACCATCGTGAGAATTTGGTGGGGTTTGTATGCAAAGACCTCTTCGCTGAGGAGAGAGATGGAGCGCTGGAAGACATCTCATTTCTCAGCATCTCAGAGTCACTAAAACCCCGCTTGGCGTTGAAATGAAAATACTACGTGCGTCTTTAAAGTTGCCCAGGAACCCCTCTACAACTTTTCATTCATCTGTTAATTCCTCCACCCTTCTATCTCAGATTTGAAATAGCCTCCACAGCTTTCATGATTTTGTTCTGCATTCTTCTAAAACGGGAAACAAATAAATAGCACACAATATTATAAAAACTTAACAGCAGACCAGATAAGAAACGCGGGAGGAGAAAATAACGCAGTCCAATAAGCTTTCCATTATTAACAACCGTGCCCCGAGGTCTGTGGGCAGAGTCCCAAACCTAAATTATCTTAAATCATGAGGTTACCAATAAAGACAGCTCGGGACAGCAGAAGGGGTCTGTGATTTCAAGGGGTTTGCAGACCGCATATATATGATTAACATTTCTGTGCTAAGGTTTATTACTTCATTATAATATTTTCCATCATAAATGAATAGGTAAAACACCTGGCTATTAAATATAAACCTATCCCTCAGGATGATCAGATTATCACTTGAATTTAAAATCTTTCTGAATTTTTAATAATGCATAACAAATACGATTATTTATGCACTTCTTCGCTCTGCTCGCAGGGTCGCCTAGAGCCTCCCCTCCCAGCCGGCTCCGCGGGAGGCTGCACCGGCGGCTCCCCCGGCTCTGCCCCCCCCCGAGATCCCCGCGGTTTTGTGCGGAGGGGACCAGGGACCCCCCTCGGCAGCCCACCCCACAGCGGGCACCGCCAGGCCCTGGCCGCTCCATGGGAGCCGGCGGTGATGCCGGGGTAGTAGCTGATGGGAAGGTCAAGTGGAAGCCTGGCTGGTGGAAACCTCTCCAGCAGATCCACAGTCTGGACTTGAACCCTGCCCTCTCACCTCGGGGTCCCGTATTTCATCCCCCCCTACCACCCCCCGGCCACCTGCCCGCTCCCCCCGCGCCGCCAGCCAGGGCAGGGGAGGACGGCGTGAGGGAGGGGGGAGAAGGTCCCGGCTCCCTCACAGGTAATTAAAGGGGCTGTTTTCAAGGTTGCATGGGCAAAAGACAATTGGGCCTAATGAAGCATCGATCGGCGGCGCTGAGGCCGGCAGGAGCTGACATTCACTCCGAGGCACCTCCAGCCGCTGCGCAACGCCGCACCGGGAGTCATCCTCAGCGCCCGCGCCCTGCCTCGGCAGCCAGGGGCTTTGCTGGGAACGGACGTTCGTTCCGTAATCACGCAAACTCGCGTGCCGAGCGGTACGGAATCATTAATTAGAGAGGCAAATTATTTTGGCGGTGGGGTTTTCTTTTTGTTTGTTTTTCTTCTGCGGGGTAAACGTTGGCCGTCGTTCACATTGCGACCCCGCCAGTCAGCGCCGATGGGGCTGAAGGCATGAGGTCAGTTATGGAGATGTGGGAAA
The DNA here is from genome assembly GCF_009769465.1 of Tauraco erythrolophus. Classification (NCBI taxonomy): domain Eukaryota; kingdom Metazoa; phylum Chordata; class Aves; order Musophagiformes; family Musophagidae; genus Tauraco; species Tauraco erythrolophus. The sequence continues at coordinate 22,458,392 of NC_141479.1, read as the reverse complement.
TTACTGGGGATTGGCAGGGACGGTTTGGTCAATTTGTAAGCAAAACCCTGTGTTATTGCCACGTTTTCATCTTTTCATCACTGTCAGCCTGTGCCGGCACAAGGTATCCATAAGCAAAATCGTCTCAGAGGCTGCTGGAAAATCAACAGAGGAAGATTACAAATATATTAAAAATATTTTCCTGTAAAATCGCAATAGGAAACAGGTACTCACATCAAAAAAATTAAGCCAATTAAGGCGCTTGGAAGTGCTGACACATGAAGCTCACCGCTTACCCTAACCAGGCGTCTGCTCCCGCGCTCGGAGCCGAGCAGCTCGACAGCATCGCGCTCCCGGGGCTTCCAAACCTGCCCTCGCCTCACCCAGCCCCTTTCTTCTGTCCCAAATGTTTGCATTTGTAGGACGTCTGAATGGTAATAAAAGGGCCAGGAAATGATAGTTGTGCCAAGTAAATTGGGGTGAATGCTGGGGGAGGGGAGGACGGATCGATTGTGAAACAACTTGCGCATTATCTGGGAAGGATTTGCTCACGGTCCTGCGCTGCTCCGTGTTACAAGAGGCCCCGCACTCAACAATAGCGTGTCCCCTCGGAGCAGGAAACACAAAGGGAATTTGCTCTGATTCAATCCACACAGTGAGGCCCCTCTGGGGCTAAAGAGGGTCACTTTTACCCTGGCTAAAAATAAAGAAAAAAGATTTTTTTCCCCTCACACACACACACGATCGAGTTGGAGATAGCAGCCTGCCTCCACTCGACGAGATGCTTAAAAATCACGAGCCTTCTCTCTTATTTTTCCCGTTCAGACTTCAGAATTTACTTGAAAAAAAAAATTAAATAAGTAGAATGTGATCAAAGAACGGCAAAACGGCCTCTTCCTTTTATTCCATCTACTTGTATAACAAGTGCCTTTACCAGGGGACTGATGCAACACTGGCCCCTAATAACAAAGGAGGTGACACTGTTAGGGCACAGAACTGTAAACTGAATTTTAAAAGGCACGCGAGAGCCCAGATATCAGGGTTCTGCTGTATTCAGATATATTTGTTTTCTAATACTTGGCCTTTTTTGTTCAAAGCAGCATTAGCGTTCTGCTTTTAATCCCAAATTCTTTCATCGAGAACAGGTCAGTAAAGAAAGGCAGCAATTGTGTGCAACACCTGCTGAAATAAAAAAAAAAAAAAAAAAAGAAAGAAAAAAAGAAAAGAAAGTTTTTCCTAAAAATCGCTAAAACGTAGCTCAGCAGATTCTATCTGCATTAATTTGGCTGAACAACAAGATATTGCTGGGGACAAACTCTGAATAAAGCGGTCCCGAGCCCCAGAATTGGCACAGCTCAGCCCAAACAATGGCTGCTTCCTATTCACCTTAACCCGCCTTTTCAAAAGAACATCCCCAGAAACACAAAGCATCAGCGGGAAATGGCAATTTTATGAATCCTAATCAATCAAAGGGCTTATTAACTCAATGTGAAGCCAGATTAAAATCTTTAATTATAAATCGCGCTAAAAGGAAAAACAAAATGTACTTATGGTACATTGAAAATTCCGGATATTAACATAGTTGCCATTATCTCTCTCAATATTAAATTTCCCCTCCCTGCCCTGCAACATGCTCACCTTTTTCTGTTCCTAAAGAACAGAACTGGAGAGCAAACTCATTTTTCTCCTTCCCAGGCTTATTAAAATGTATTCCCTCTGCCCGCGCTCCGGGTTTGCAGGGGCGGGGGGCGCGGGAAGCGCCGTTCCGGCGGCGGCGGCGAGGGGCAGCGGCTGTTTATTAAGTGGGCCGAGCCGGAGTTACGGATTATTTTTTGGGGGGCCACACTCGAACGTGAAGCATTGCTGCCAACGAGAGCGGCACGCACGTCTGGGGCGATCGGCAGGGCTGCGGAGCCGTAGCCACGGGAAGGGCCCTCGCCGGCGCGAGAGGGGCCGTGGGTGCTTCTTCGTCGGGCCGACGTTCGGGAGATGACCACGGCAAATGCAATCACAGTTGGATGGGAGGGGGAGGGGGGGGTGAGGGAGAGCGGAGAACAAGCGCCGCATGTTTTATTTATTTGTTCAAAGTCACGGTCATCCCATTGTGCGTCCCTCTCGGCGCCTGCCATCCCTGCCCCCCGCCTCCCCGGCGGCACCCCGGGCGGAACGCGGCGCGGCTTTAGCACACAACACACCCAACTTCTCCGAAGCGCGGCGCTTGGCCGGAAAAGGGCTTATTTTCCGTTCGGAATATCGGCGGTGTCGAAGCACGCTCCGACGGCGCCGCTCGGAGAGACGCTCCCTGCGCAGCCGCTGCGCTGCCTCTCCAGCGAGTTCCCGGCCCCTCCGCAGTGAGCCCGGCTTGCGCCCCAGGTTAAACTGGGGGGTGGACAAAATTAATTTTTCAAAGGAGAGTGAAATTTCCTTTGGAAAAAGATCCTACAGGACACGCTCAGACTGTGATTCTAGGTCCCTTCGGTTTTCATACAGAATTCCTATTTTCCTTTCTACTCTTTTCCTTCAAAAATGCCTTCCTTCCCTGGGATTCGCGCCTTCAGCGCTCCCAAAACGAAGAGCACCTTTTCTGAACTGGCATTTTCAGATTTGCTGTCAGTTCTGCGACCGCATTTGAAACCCCGAAACGTGTTTCCCTTCTCTAAAACATACGGAGAACGCAGCTGGATAATTTGAAGTATAGTTTCAATTTTAAAACCCAGGAAGTTAATTTTATATTTTACAAACGACTGGTTGGCTCCAAAACGTTCGCAGACGTGAATTTCACCCCTTGGGGAAGGGAATCACCTTCTCTGCTCTCTAATTGCCATCTGACAGTCCTGCTCTGTCCTGAATTCCCACTGCCGTGCACAGACACCAGGGACTCCCTGCCTGGCTATTTTCAAACCCGCCCTGGAGCGGGCAGGGGCCGTGCCTGCGTGGGCTCATCACCGTCCTCACATTCCCCGGGCAGGGCAAATAATTCCTGATTCTGCTTTTCAAAATACCAACACCACCTGCCTGGAAATCGTGCCCAGCAACACGGAAATGGAAGAGCTTGGGAACACAGAAAGGAGGATTTTAAAAATATAATCCATCTGCTATGGAATCTTTCCGTGCTGAATATGCATTTCCCAGATTTTGGGGGCTTCTCCCACAAATATACCCTGGCATACACTTTGCATATTTGTTCTTGAACTGCCTATTTATGCCATACACCGCACAAACAGCACAGAGAGTAGCAGATTATTTTTTGCTGATAAACACCACACGTGCCTCTCAGCCGAAAACGCCGACGCGCGGACGTTTATCGAACTCCTTTAAACCCTTAAACGCCGCGTACCAGCGATATTCCTTTGAAGATGATCATTAGACCTAATAAACAGGACACTGGAGGCACAGATCTTGTCCTCCGCAGCTCCTGCGACTGCCTTTCAGTAAATTCAGAAAAGATCCTTTGTGCCTAACTCAGTTTTCATTTCATCGCTTTTAAATTTGTTCAGCTTGACTTTTGACACTTCAGAGGCTTAGCCTTTTTAAAGTACAATAATATAATAAATATTTGTGTTGCCAAAGAAAAAGTGAGTCTGTTGTTAGTGTTATATAAAGCAGGATCTCTTTTTCATTCATTTGTTATAAATAATTCACACAACTATGTGCATTTTATAAACACAATCTTTAGGAAACTGATACTATCAAACGTTTTCGAGACAACACTCAGAAACATACACATATGCACAAAGAATTTACTACAGCGCATTTGAAACCGTAAACAAAAAATGGTTAATGAAAGCAGAAAAATAAAGATATTTTATGTAAATAATTATGTTAATACAAAGTGTTTTCAGACTTATTTACACAAATTAGTCATCTGAATGACAAAAAGCTTTGACAAACTACAAACATCTATCAAAAATCATATTATTTGGCTCATTTTCCCTTGCAATTTCCATCTTTAGCTTGCCTTGGAAAAAGAAGAGAGATTCAGAAACTCCCCTGCTATCTGTCAATACCGTAGGAACAAGCCTAGTCAAATGCGTTTTGCTTTACTTATATGTTAAAAAGTGTTCTCATGTTTTTCCTATAAAGAATTTGAAGAAATTGTGGGTTTTTTAAAAGCTTAAAAATTAAACAAGATAAATCTATTTTAATCCAAAATTATTTTCCCTAAAATACTCATGTGCAGCAAGCTTGGTTTGATTAGGAGAAAAATAATCGTATTTTCAAGTAACAATTTAATATGCAGAAAACATATTCTTATTTTCAACGGAAAACGCTTTAAAATCATTCATCAAAGAAACGATATATTTAAGATGAGTATGAAAAACACTGTGCAGAAACTCCGTAAAGCTCCACATCTGCATTTTTTGTACTTTTCACTATAGATCTAATTTAGGACATTAAGTATTTCCGATTTTGTCCCCGCTAATGAAACGAATTGTCAGAAATTACAGTTTGGAAAAAGGGTATATTGTTTATAATCCCAAACCACAACATTTCGAACAAACTATTTTTACTTTTTTAAATGCTCTTTTGAATGTTTGGGATGATCTTGCCATTCAGCCTTGCAACCCCGCAGCGACTGTACCAATTCCGTTATTCCCAAGGACAACAAACCCCCACTCGGATTAACAGATGCTTCTACACGCGGTGGCGGGGCCGGAGATAAAGAGGCGAAAGTACTCGCCAATCATTTAATCTGGATTAATCTCGCTCTGCGTTTGCCCCATAAACCCGCCTTTCCGGGAGCATGGCAGGCGGGAGTGGCATCCCGGGGCTCTCCGGATGCCCAACCGGACTCATCTCCAGCCCCTGGTCCCGCCTCAGCCTCTCCGTTGGGGTAAAGCCATTTCTCTTTCCCCCTGGCAGGGCAGGAGGGGCCGGGCGGCGCTGCTGTCAGCGGGCATCGATCAGCCCCCGCGGGCGGGCGGCGGCGGAGAGGGCAGCTCCCCCGGGAGCCCTCCGGGGCTGCGCCGTGTCGGGGGAAGCGGTATTGAGTCATGATGCGAGCGACTGCTCATTGAGGGAAACGGGTATTGGCGTCCCCATCAGCGCCGACACGCCGGGCACCGCTTAAACGAGTCCGCTCTGTTAATGTCAGCCCACCGGGGACACGGCCGGCCGCTCCGCTGACCGTTACGGCCTGTGATGGAGTGGGCAATGAACTTGACGGGACAGCCTGGACACTGCTCCTGAGCGCCGGTGCTGCTGCCATGCTGCGGCGTGACCACTGCCTGCCCCCCGTGTGCCCACCGCCTGCCCACCGCCTGCCCATTGCCTGCCTCAGCCTGACCACCATGTGCCCACAGCCTGACCACCATGTGCCCACAGCCTGACCACCACCTACCCACCTCCTGCCCACCACCTTCCCATGGAGAACAATTCTTGGGGGCAAAAAAAATAAGCTTCAAAGTACTGATCCTGTATTCGTCAATGAAAAATAAAAAATTAATAGGAAATTCAACCTTAGCTGTTTTCAGAGAAAGTGTTGCTAATTACATTTATACTATTTAAAGAAATTTTTTTTTTTTTTTTTTTTTTTGTTACATATGAGCTTACTAGTATTTTCTTACTTAGGTTTCTGCCAGTAAAAAGGGCTTTGGGGTTGACAGAGCAAATTTTCCAGCATTTGGAAGCTTTTATCCCAATTTTAACACCTTATCTCTTTTCCTCTAGAGAATTAACTGATATTGCATTAAAACAGAAAATGATATAGAATTTTAAACAGTCCGCACAACTGGAAAACTGACAGGTCATTAAAAAGCTCTACTGGAAAGAAACTTTGTCCTAAAAATGTAAGGGTTTGTATGTAATATATAAGCATGTATACATCTGCACATATACATATATACACAGCAATTTTACAATAGCCAATAATTTGTCTAAAATTAATTTAAAATAAACCCCACCTTTTAATATTAAGTACTTTATCAATAAAAGATATTAAAACCACCGAGTTTTTCTTTTGACCTAATAGTCAACAAAAAGCAACACATCTGAAGAACGTGTAAGTATAATCCAGATTATTCAGATGCAATTTGTATTTTCAGTCGAATCTTGAAAGTTTTAAGAAAAGAAACATTATTTTTGTGACTAATGCACTTTCTAATCTAACTGGCTCAAGTTTATTTTCAAAAAGCCATTTAAAAAGACACAACGGTTTCGTGACACGTTGCCTCCTGACTTAGTTAATGGCGCATTCACACGAATCCCAAACCAAATGGGTTTTTCCTGCCACCCACGTGATGGTATTTGCTAAATGATTTCTGCCTTTTTTCAGCCTGAGCCTCTCTCGCACCTACAATGGCACAGCCGCCCTCTTAGGGACACGGGTGACAAGATTTCTTGATTTTTATTTTTAATTTTTCATCATGATTAAAACGATATATAAAATTAAGGAGAACGCCAACTATCCTTTTTCCCTGTAGGACCTGTTACTTTAAGATGACATAAATCGCTCGGAATCCCCCGTGAGCGCCTGCTCCGGGTGCACGAGGGCACACGGGCTCTGGATAAGTAATAATTTAGTGTATCAGAAGGTGAAAAGAAAAAGCAGAGTAAAAAAAAAAAAAATAAAAAATCCTATTTTTGCAGAAAGCCTTCTCCACCAATGAAACGTAACGGCTCTTGTTTATCACGGCGGGAACGCCGTGTTTTTCCCTGGGCCTGGGGATGCAGGATCCCAGTGCGAACGGGGAGCTGGCACCAGTGCCCGGAGCCTCCCCTGCAGCGGCTCTTTGTGCCCCGCGGCTCCCGCATCTCTGCGCCCCGCATTTCCATTTCAAGCGACTGCACGGGCAGAGCTGCACCGATCGATTTCGCCATCGAATATTCAGTAATCCAACGTATGTATATTTTATATGAATATTTCCATTTAGTGGGAGCAGGGCACAGCCTCTCTCGGAGAGGAACACAAAAGCTCCTCCACACCTGACTCGCCACCAGCCGCCTCACCCTTTGGTTCACCAAGTTTGCCCCAGCCTTGGTGAGGATTTCAGACCATGCACTGTTCACACAGTCCATTGCCTTCTTCACAAAGTAGTTCTTGACCTGCCAGTGCCCCGTGGGCACCAAAGGGTGTCACAGTGCACAAATGACTGCCCTCTGGACAGCTCAGGACACCAAGCAGGGCCCTGATCTTCCACCTGGGCCACTACTCCAGTTGCTGCCCTGTGCCACGTCTCACCGAGCTTACAGAGCCCTGGGCAGCAGAAGTGTCCACTGGGCAGAAAAACTGCAGAAAAAAGTCTGAACCCAGCCCTGATTGCCAATGATGAATTTTGTAAAAGAATTTTGTGGAATTAGGAAAACGCCTGGGGCAAAACCATCCCCTTTGTGGGCACGCACAGATTACGCGGACACTGGAGAATTTGGAAAAGCCACTGTGCTCCTGATGCCCACCCCGCACTCAGCACATCAGGGCCCCGGGTTCGGGGCAGAACCCGTACCTGCTACGTGACACAAACACCAATGTTGACACACTTTCAGAGCTTAGTGACCATGGACATCTGCCTCAAAGGGTCTGAGACACTGCAGGGTCAAAATCCGATTTCGTCTTTGAATAAACACTAGCCCTAAATTATCTCCATTATACCAGCCAGAAAATGATGAAGATAAAAATCTACAAATTTAACTTGGCATAACTAAACTTTCACCTTTGAATCGACACAGAAATTATATTACAATAGTCATTTAGGTCTCTCTGTGATAGACATTTTATATATTAAAAAACATATACAACCTTGGAAAAAGAGGTACTGAGAAAAAAGGAATTAAAAAAATCTCTAACCACTTCATTTAGAAGAAGTGCAAAGGAAAAATGTTTTAAAATACATAATAAAATCCTAAAAGTTGCATCAACATGATCACTATTTCTACGTCTACCTGACTGTTACACCGCTTCCGAAGGAAACTCCTTCCTTACACGCTGAAGAGCTACTTGTGTACAGAAGCAGGACTCATCAGAAACAAACCTTAAAGGAGAAACCGTTTGATGATGGCTAAGGGGCAAAACTTCCCAACCTCCCACCACCCCACTCGGATCCAGAGGAGCTCCCAGCACAGCCAAGTTCAGCACTCGTAAAACACCCTTCGACCAGTTGTGCCCCGTGTGCCAGCCCCACGCACGTATCACTTATATATTGCATTTCGTGTGAATCCCACCATGATTCTATACAAAAACTGGACTTCTCATAAATTGCTAATGCCTAAAAATATTCTTTTTCCCCCTCTCCTATCTTTTCACATGGTATCTGAAATCATATAGAACCACTCCACTGTTTTTAATTGCAAGTTTTCTTAAACATACTAAACTTGCTTGTTTCTTTTTTATTTTCTCTTTTGCAAATCACCTGCATGGTCATCTGTTATCGTTTTGGCCAGACACTTCCATGCTAACCAGCAAGGTCGCTGCGGAATCTGTATTGATTTGCTTCCTAAATATCCAACTGTACAAATACATATTTCACCAGCGGTTCTGAAGTCGTCCCTGAGAGCTAATGTAAACACAAACCGATGCAGCTGCGAGAGCCTTTGCAACATGGAGTCATCAATGGACTTCTACAGATTCCCGTCGGAAAAAAAAATGGCTGGTTAACCCTTCCGTTGCTGAGTGAGGAAATCAATTCTGCAGCAAAGCAGCAGACTTAGTAGGTCCCCACTACGGACCGGGCACCGGCCGCTCTCGCGCTCAGGGTAACCGACTGGGCGCCCACCGCACCCGGGCAGCAGCACGACACGCGCCTTACGGGCGCTTCCGCTGCAGGGTGTTTTGCCTGGTTGACTGATTTTGGCATTCAAGCAGACCTTCCACTATTTCAACCCAGAGACGTTCACTAGCCTTACTTTGACATATATCAAATGTAAATTTTCCAAACTTATCACCCCAAACTAGAATGGTTTGGCGATCACAATAAATATCTGTCCTCTCCCCCCCTCTGACGGAGAGCCCGGTGGGGCTCGTAGCCTGGCCTGATGTCTCTGGTAGTCACCACAGAGTTTATCTTCCAGGCCTGGAGCTCACCAGAAGAATGCCCTGCTAGGTCAAGAACTTCATGTTGTTGTTTTTTTTTTTTTTTCCCCCAGGAATGAGAGAGTCCTTTTTGCAGCTGAGTAAGGACCAGCTCCCTCCCCGAGACTCTGAGCAACAGAGATTCTCAGGTAAAACCAGCTTTTATTTTTCTTACCTTGGTCACTGTTTAGGTACTGCAGCATTTAAATCAGGATTACAAGAAAATCAAACAAACCAACTGTGGATGGCTAGAAAAAGTGATTCAATGTGGGACCGTGCTTCAGACCTACAGTTACAAGAAACCAACTTTGAATCATTGTACCAGATGCAGTCCCAGAGAAAAATGTATGCAGGCAACAGGGAGTTAAGTAAATAATTTTTTTCTTTTCTTTGTCGATGTGTTTAGTTCTCTTCCTGCCAAGACTCATTTCACTCTGCTATCTTGTGAGAGACACATATGGTGCAGTGAAATTGCCATCCAAGAAAGCATGTCCCAGCCTGTTGAGACATCATCAAATAAGATTAAAGCAAAGTAAAAATAAAAAGATAGAACGATTTTTTTTTTCTTTTTCTTGTACAGAGAACATCTGATGAAAGTCACCGAGGTACTTGAATGCTTCTAAAGGTTTTGCAACCATTTCTTTACTTTGCCTGGTTAAGAAAAAGGCAAAAATAACAAGCCAATATCTCCTTTTTCTTCTTCAAGTTAGTGAAAAAAATGCGTTTCATAATAAACCTGATGCATATGAATAAAATACAATATTGCCTTCTGTGCTCCTGTGGAAACAGCAGTTAAATGCACAAAAACACCTCTGACTTTCTGTTCTGGTTGCCGTTCCACCAGCGTCTCTGACTTCTGCATGCAGAAAAATCTTTGGGGGCCAGGAAAAAATAATTAGCCTATTCATCTAGTCCACAAAAAGGTCCAAGGAACCTCCCAAACAGCACATACAGGTGTCTCTCTGGCTACCAACTGCTACACCAAAAATTAAAATTCATCGCCTGAGAAATACAGAAGTCCATGCTGCAGTATTTAAATAAGTGTGAAATTGTTGCCCGCTCTCCTTACACGTGCAAAGGCCTCGGGATGCTGGTCAGGAGGAAGAAGAGTTTACAGGTTCTTTCCCTACAAGGTCTTTTCAGTGTCCACACATTTTAAATACAAGGACTGGGCAAAGAAGTCCCAGCTGATCCCCACTTGCTGTGGACGTGGTCCTTACGACAAGATGTAGGACCAGAGAGGAATTGCCGGGATGGTTTACACTATCGCATCCACAGGAATCGCTGAGAAGCAACTTGCCAGCTACTCTGTCCTGCCTGGAAATCAGGCTCTAAAAATATTTCAGAATTATTGTCCGCCTGCCACCAGGGAAAGACCAGCAAATACAATACGTACGATACGTTCTACGCTTTAAGTGAATAAACAGAAGTCTGTGCAAGGCCAGGAAGAAATCACGAGGGACAGGAGGAAGCTAAAATCAAATTAGCATTGTTGATCACAGCAGAAGGTGAGGGGGAGCTTCTTAGCCGTATGAAATACTCTGCAAAATGGGGTTCGGCTTCTGAAACAGGAGTGTATTTTGTGTATTTCTTTGCTCCCTCTCCAGTTAGAGACTGCATTTCCAGCTCTCGTTTCCGATGCAGAGCCTTAACTGGACTGCAGGAAAGCAACAATGCATCAGTAGCAGAGATTATCCCCGGCCTTAATAAGCTGTTGTTGGCTTTCATAACAACTGCAGCCGAGGACGAGTCACACCGAGCTCAAAGACAATCTTACCAATAGCCTGGAGCAAGGATTATAGAAACAAGAATCCAAGGGGGGGTGGGAGGGAGCAAAAATCCCAAGAAACAGGGGCTAATGTAAAATCGTTTACATATTAACCTTCTTCCCTTCTGACAGTGGTCAAGTTCTGATTCAAAATACAAATTATCTCCAATTACTTCAAAAGAGGCAGTCACAGAGCTGTCACTTAACCTTCACCATCTGTTTGGCTCAAAAGCAAGCTGTACAGCCGGCCACTTTGACCTCGGCGTTCCCTCTCCGCGCTGGACAGGCACCAGGAGCGGGGAAGATGGCTCATTGTTCTCCGGAGCATCCCGGGGCCCTTGGGGAGCCGGGGCTGAGGGTGCTGCGAGGGGAGGGCAGCTTCAGGAGGTGACTGCATTTAACTCTTCGGGAGGAAGGGGGGTTGTTTTGGGAGGATGTTTGCAAACCTTCCTCACTCCTTCTGCCAGCCGTCCCCAGAGGGGAGGTTTGTTTAAAAGTGGAGCCCCCGCGAAAAGCAGCCGCTGGCTGAGCAACAGGGGCGGCTGAAAAGGCAAAAGCTGATTCGCAATGGATCGTGGCTCACAGATTTTTGTGAATTTTGCCATCTAGGAGCCAGATGCACATAAAAAAAACATCTGTTATTTAAGATGTCAGAGGGAAAACAAATCCTGGAAACGAGATGGCTTTCTAGGAAAGACAGTGGCACAAAACGATGCAAAAAAACCAACCACCACCCCCAAAGCACAAGCAAATAAAAACCTCAAACAAACCAACCGGCTGAAAAGCCACTCTCCACAAGCAAGAAGGTGCCTGCTCTGGGGAAGCACAACTTAAGGTTATAAATATGACCAGAGATCACCATGACTTTCAGCTCTTACAGATCAGACCAAGGCTTCTCCCAACCCGCGCATCTACCGTGGCATTTTGCAGCCTTTGTCGTGGTGCCGGGGGAGGGCAGGGAGCTGCTGGTTCCACCTCACCCTCGTGCAGTGGCAGCAGAGAAGGACCCAGCAGAAATTCCCCACCAGCCACCAGCTGGATGTCAGGGAACTGGGGCTCAGAAGCACAACCTACCAGTCCAGAGGTGTTGGGAACAAAAAAAAAAATCTGTTCGAGAAAAGAGATTCCAGAGGGGCTGGAGGGCACAGTAATAGGGTGCAAATTTTTGAATGCCTCGTGGTTTATGGGCAGTTTCTAATGCTTCTGCCGAGAAACATTACAGCATTTCCATTGGCTCTGATCTTTATTTTTAGTTTTATTACCCACTGCATAACAGGTTTCTTCAAGGGAGAAAGAAAGAAAGCAGATCCCTCTGTAAACAGGAGCAACTCCAACTCCGGAACGTCTCACGTAGCAGTGGTTGAGCAGGAGGATCATTGCGTGTGTGAAAGCAGCTCTGAAAACAAGTATCCCTGCAGCCGTGCAGGCTACACGATGCTTTTGGCATCATTTGGCGTGGGGAGGCAAACCCCTTTTCTCATCACACAGTATTTAAGCCACGAGACACACACCACAGTGCACGTAAAGAGCTGCAAACTTCCCATTTCCACAGGAGATGGTGACAAGTCAATGAAACGCACAGAGCTACAGCGCTGCCGAGAGCAGCACGTAGCACTGAGCGTTTTGGTCAGTGCCTGCTGCAAAAGGTGCTGAATCAAATAACCAGCTCAAATAGCCCTTACGTCCTAGAATCCAAACTCCTTTGCTACCTCCTCTAGAAAGGCAAACAGAATATTGAACCCAATTTGCAGTTCAGAGGGGGCAAAAAACCTCCCTGCGCTGGAACAGCCTGACAACAGCTGCAGCCACACTCAAATGTTTAATTTTACTTAAAACATGCTCTCAGGCCTACGCATTATTTGAAGTATAATGTACAGAATTATCTAATGAATTCTCAAATCAAATACTCTCATTTTGCTGTAGGCCATTTCCCGAGAACAAACTAAAGGCACACAGGCTTCTTTCTGCTTCTGACTGTTGAATTTAAACAGATGTCCACTGGACAGCAGCTTCTTGCAGATTACCTCTCCCATTCCCTCTTCCGTATCTCCGGCCAGCGCAAACCCCCTTAAATTAAAAACAAACAGAGAACCAAGATAACAAAAAATATGGCAAGACTACCAGGCACGAGAAGGTCTGTCGGGAATGCTGGCTGTCCCCTCGCTGCGGTGAGGGACGTGGTGACAGTGAGAAAGTCGCCTCGGAAAAGCATCTGGCTCTGATTAGGTAACAAGCTGCAGCATCTGCAAACTTGTCAGTTCTCAGCCCACAACAAAGCCCAGCCAGCAGCTCTGTGTTTCAAACGGGAACTAGCTGTTACGTTCTGTAAGACAAACATTATCTGTTCCCGTTGCAGGGTGCCTTTTTATTAAAAGCCGGCTATAAGAGGAGAAATTAAATGTGCTTGTTGGATTTTACTTTTCATCTCAAGGAAAAAACCTATTTGGTTTTGAGTTTGTCTGTCAGAAACCTTTTTACTTGCCTTGGTGAGAGGGCTGTGAGATAACGGCAGCGATTGCGCAGCCCCCAGAAAGCCACCGTGAACCTCGGGTGCTCGGGGCACGTCCCTCTGAACGAGAAAAACAAAATGAAACTTCCGTGAGCAGCCAGAAACCCAACCTGTGGCTGTGCTGCCCTGGCACGTGCAGTGGGGTCCCCAGTGCCCTGCTCGGGGGGCCGGGCACCTCCCTTCCCCACAGTGTGCCCGGGCTGGTGGCCGAGCCGCCGGTGCGGCCGCGGGGCTGCACCCAGCCGGGTGCCCGCAGCACCCACCCGCTGCCCGGCGGCGAGCACCCACCTGCTCTGTTCGATCGCACAACATTTGAATTAAGTCCCCCACCTCCAAGTTCTTACTTATTTTGGCAGTGTGTTTCACTAAGAAAGCTTCCGTATTTCACTACTTTTTTCTTCCTTTTTCCCTTGGTATGTTGGAGTTGGGCTTTTTCTCTGCTCTCTGTATCAACGACAGCTGCAGTTCTCAACGCCTCTTCTATAACCTGAAATGTATTTATACTTCTCTTTTGAAAAATGAAAAGAGAATACTCTGTGTGCCCCGTATAAGACCAAAGTCCAACATAACTGAGGAAGAACTGAAGAATTATTAAACCTGAAAAGTTAAATTTCTGTGCAACCTCACAGTTATTTTTGAACATCTAAGGGAAACCACCTATGAGCACCTCTACAAAATATGTTCCGGCAAGACTTAAGCATTAGTCAAACCAGCAGTAGTGACTTAGGCAGCAAATATCTCTCTGCGTGGCTTTGGGAATATGTCAGAAATTCATATAATTTAAAAATTTCTCAGTCTGAGCAGTTTGCTTCTGAAAATACTCAACCTGGTGCCCCAGTCTGTGTGGGGACCAACCTGTGTAAACTTTAAATGTGGCTTCAAGTCTGGTGGCACATATCACAGCAAGCGTAAAAATACATGAATGGGCAGAAATAAAAAAAAAAAGTCACAATTCCATTGCAAAATCTGAACAGAATGAGAAAACACTATTTTGCCAAAATCCAGGATACTACAGAACTCCAAAATAAGGACTTTAAGGGAAAAAGCTGTAGGTGTTACAAGAACTGGGGTGGAGGGGTTGTGGTTGGCTTTTTTTTTTTTTAAAACCTCGCTAAGAAATCTGGTCTATTTATTAGTTGTGAAATACAAACCACGTTATCAACAATCTTAAGGAAATGGATTGATGTTAAGTGATACTTCAGAATCCGCCCCGTAGCAAAGCTACTGCACCATTACAGAAAGATAAGCAGAAAATCCTTCCTGCAAATAAAGGAGACCTCCCTGATATTCCGTGAAGCACGCGGCTGAGGTTTAAAAGCCACTGACATAACTTATGGGTCTGGAAAATTTCTGCTATACAGTAGCACGCAGTGCCTCCTGTAAAACGAGACTTATTAAAAAAGAACAATTCCTAATTAAGATAATTATCCTGAAATGTTGTTACATAAGCTGCAACTCGTACTCTTTTTATTAATAACACAAATGAATCTCCAGATTGCATGAGCCTGCATGGATGCCACGCACTGCCATGGGAAAAGCTGTTTGTCTGTTTTCCAAGATAAGCCTTTCCTACCTTCAATAAATCAAGCAGAGGAGAGCCCCACTTGTGAACCCACGAGACGGAGAGTCGCTTCCATCACGGGGGCTGAACCGCACGGAAACCATTTGCTCACAGAAATCACACGTTTGGGCAACTGGGAAGCAGCACGGGACCAGTGAGCCTGCTGGAGGGGCAGGACAGCCCAGTGCGACCGTGCGACTACGGGGTCAGAGCCACGGCAGCGCCCTGGCAGCAGCCCCCATGCCCGCTGGCACCTCCGCCGCGGGGAGCCGGGGCAGCACCGGCACCCAGAGCCCGCACCGGGGGCTGCCCACCCCGGCCCCGGCGTGGCAGCGCAGCCGTGCACCCCGGCCCCCCGGCTCAGCCCGACACCGGCCGCTAACGGTACCACGGATAAGGGGCAGGCACCTTGGAAAACAGCTGAACACCCAAAACCAAACCCAATAAAATCCCTTACTTGCAAAATTAGGGGATTTTTCTTCTGAAAAAATAATATATGTGATCTAAAAAGTAATTTTTTTTTTTTTTTAAGCAATTCTTGCTGCTGTGTGACCACTGTCTGAAACGAAGGCGTGATGAGCACTGGAACGTACCGAAGGAACAGCACTGGGAAATGAATCTGATGAGAGAGCGAAGGCTCCTGTATCATGTCCACCCACATCAGGGCACTTTCTTGCCATAAAGAGGCCTTTTCGTTCTCCAGAAGTTGTAAGAAATCTTCCAGGTTTGTATTTGCTGCCTTCCCTCTGGTTTCAGAGCCGTTGAAGTGCTGACGCCTCCCAGGCAGCCAGCGCCACGTGGCACTGAGCCGGACCCGCTGCAGATCATCTGCTCCTCTGTGCTTCTCGTGGCGACCCAGTAACTCTACAGGGGACCCACAGGTGAAGCTCAGAGACTTCACTTTGTTACCCACGTTGTTTCTGCTGTCGTGCTTCCCTGGTCCAAATGAAACAGTGGCTTCTCCAACGCTTCAGTTCTCTCAATGTTGCAGCTTTTTTACAAACTGCTGTGACTGCCATCATAAAACTGAGAGCGCCAGCGTTCCCTAAAACCATTTTAAGCCCTTAACAAAGGCCGTGCATTTTAAAAGCAACACGGTTTGTCCGTTGTTATGATTTATTGTTATTTGCGTTGCAGCAGGACCCAGAGGGCCCTGCCCGGGCTCCTTCGTGCGGGGCACTGGGCAGAGCCCGCTGCAACGCACTGAGCTAAAAACCTTAAATTCATTCTGAAAGCTTCCAGTCCCATTCTCTCTAGGTATTTCATCACTCAACACATTCATCACTTTTACCATTCTAAGGAGCATTTCTCAAACTCTTAATTAAGAGATTTAGAAGTTTCCCAGTGCCTGGACTTCCACATCCAAGTACAACCCTACGATGAGCACAGCAAAAGGCTCAGAGGTCATGTGTGCGAAGCTCACAGCCAGGTTTTGAAAAGTCCTTTGGATCCAAGGACACACAAGGTAATTCTAAGCATCAAGATGATATTAACTGGACTGCAGCAAGCGAAACAGTCAAAGACGACTGTTGATTTTATGTGATTCTCTCTCCTTTAGCTGAAAAAGAAAGCTCAAAGCAGCTGTTCTAAATAAAAAATATTCTGAAATATAGTAAACAAAAAAGCAATATGGCTATGGATGTGCAATATGAGTATGGAGACAAAGGAAAAGTGTTGAGATTGCATATATCACCCTTGAAAGCAAGAGTGAAAATAGCCTCTCCTATCTCTCAAAGCAGCTGGGGATGATTCGCAGTAGATTTTTCTGTAATAAAACTCCCCCACGTTTCTTTACTTGGAAAACTCAGTTTATAGGTCAGTTAACAAGTATTAAAACCACAAGAGAACATGAAACGCACCACCTTTTCCTTTTGATCCTTTTCCCTTTTGGATGAAAGTTTTGAAGTTTGGAATATAAAATCCCTGAATTTTTGTTATGTTTTATGCCTCCACGAAGGCATTAAACCAAAAGTTTGTGGGCTGAAGAAATATCCCTTAACTAGTAGAGAATTAAAGCAAGCTGTCCTGCCCCAGCACACCTGCGAGCCAGGTGTGCAGCTGCCCCGGCTCCCCAAATGGAACACCTCATTTACCAAACAAATCTGCCCAGAAAATTACCTGCCCCTCTTGATTGCTGCAAATGGTTTTCATCAGCCTGCACTGAACCGCACGCTCTGCTCTCCCCAAATTTACAGCGTCGGGTGTAAGAGGCATTGTAGGAGGAAGAGGAATAGGAGCAACGTTTAGAAGCCGTTAAATCCCCGGCGGGTCCCCCCCGAGCGCGGTCGGTGCCTTGGGTGCCCCTTCGTCGGGGCTGCTTCCCGCGGAGCGCGCCGCCGAGCCCACCGCCACGCAGGGAGCTGCCTGGGCTCCAAGGTTTTAACGGCCCTGTTGTTCTCTTGCAGGATGCTTCGGTTTTGAAATCTATCAAAGGAATCTCGAAACAAATTACATGGTAAATTATTATCTCTGTTCTGGCCTCCTCCCTGCACCCCACTGTTCAGCGTGAATGAGGCCGGCAGAGCCGCTGGTGAACGCCCGCCAGATAAGCAGATTACAGAACGTCAGGTGCCTCGGGCTGCTCAAAATTTCACAGCCAAACTTGGCTGGATTCATCTCACTAATATGGGTCACAGGCTGCTTCAATTAATGCCCCTCTAATGACCAACAGTTGTTCCTTAATGTGAAAGGAATAAATGCAGAGATCCGCCGAGCAGCGGTGCAACCCGGCGCTCTCCCCGCGCTTCTCATCGCGGCGTTTCGTTTCTCTACCCGGCCAGCAGGGATGGGGAGAGCAGCCTTGCCAGGAGCACAGCATTTCCTTCCGAAGGAAACCTCTTATGCAGCTTTCCTACCATTACCCACGCCTTTCTGGCAGCTTCCAGTGTCCTCTAGATCCCAGTGTACTGAATACCAAGACCCGATATGAAAACAGAATGCAGAAAACAAATTAGCATTTTGAAAATAAAAAGCATGGCTTTTAATCCTATTAAGATCATGGCTTTTTTTTTTTTTTTTTTAAGTTCTCTGAAAGATATACTGATGTTTCCATTAACATAAATGCTGGAATCAGCATTTCCTTTGAAAGAAGTTGTTAATATTTGGAAATGGTAGGATTTCCAATCCCAGATTTGATTGTTATTCTACGCTACCCTGCAAGTGCCAAGGTCATGGGGAGATTCACCTGCACACTGAGCTAAATGAATGCACTCGGCCACAATACATGTATAATTTAACATTCTCCTCTCAAGTACCACCATGCATTCCTAAAAATATTTTATTACAATAACAAATTGGTTTCAAAATCATGCATTATGTATTCTGAAATTAGGTCTGCCAATGAAACCTGTATATACAAACATACAAGCAACCATGCAGGACAGCATGAACGCAGAAATTATAGGTTCTAGAGGAGCTGAAAGGAACAATTAATTCTTCCTGTAACTCCAAAAAGTCCTTTTTTATTACTTTAATCTGCATGGTTAAAAAGAACGAAACAATCAATTGCTGTGAAATGTATTTAGAAATCAACTAGCCTGTCTCTTTCTAGATGTCTTTATAGAGAGGAAATGTTTAACTGCCAAGTGCACAGTATATTAAAACATACATTTGGGAGTTCCTTTCTCAAGGGTAGGGCCGGGAAAAATAACACAAAGCTTCGCAAATATTTAAAAGAGTATCAGTTACATTGCAAAACTTTACCACCATAACATTTTAAATGCTTTTTTCATCAGATCGAGCTCCTCCAAATATTTCAGATGAATGTATCAAAAAATTCCTGCTAAATCCTTGATAAATAAAACTAGTCCTTTGCCATTTCTTTTTGAGTTAGTTAGCCAAAGAGTTAAAAATGTCATAGTACTGCTGAATTCTCAGCAGCAAACGCTGTACCATTAATGCACTTTCATGATAGATGGTTGTTTCTGATTTGCAAGTTTCATTTTGAGTTAAATATACATTGATAAAGCATCCTTTTACAGCCCAAATATTCTTCTTTCTCATGCAAAATAAGCATGTTTCTTGGTCAACTGACATTTTGTTAAAATGGACTTGAGGTAGCTATTTATGAATAATTAAGATTAAAATGTTTCTGTGATTCCCTCAATGCTTTTTTATTTTAAAACATTTATACCATGTCAAAATGGACTTATTCTTCCAAAGGTAACTTTCCATTAAAATAATGGAGAAAATGACATTTCTAATTTTGATAATAGCCCTGAGTTCTTAACTAAAGTCACAGCCTTCTGCTGCAGAAGCAGGACATTTTTTAGGATTGATACCATTATGTGAATTCTTTGTAATGGTGTTAAAATACTTGAAGTATTTAGAACGTGAAAAATAAGATCAACTAAATTTCCATTTTAAAACAGGAGTCCTGACTAAGCCTTTATTTTGGATTATGTATTTCACTCTGTTAAAACTATTTGGTTTTCTGTTATTTACCGTAAGAAAAAGAGTCTGGCAGACAGTACTATTAATTAGACTTCGTTCAATTTTAAACCTGAGCAAACGTTCTCAAAACCAGCATGCAAATGTATGTTCAAACTGGACATTTGGTATTTCATTTTTACTCCAAGAAGCAAAAATGCAAAATATTCTAAAAGGCTGTGCTTTGCAACAGGAAAGCCAGACCAGACTGAAGACTTCCCATTTCTAAGAGATTTTAATTCAGTAAATATTGTACAAAATTAGAACCTTTACGCTCTCCTTTTCGAATACAAGTGCAAACGTTGCACTCGGGAACTGTTTCTCTGTAATTTCGTTTAGATGTTCTGATCTGACGAGACACGCAGCTTTTGCAGTGGCGAAATTATGAGAAATAATTATCTCCAATCTAATCAGTAGTATCTGAAAATGGTAAATGTTAGCAGCTTAATTTGTGATTTCTTAAAAAGCCTTTTGTATCCCTGTTTAGACTGACACACTGAAGCTTGGCTTTTAAAGCAATAATTAAGAAATTGTTGACAGAAATTAAATGTCACTGACAATTTTAAACAATTGTAAACGTTCGTCCCTCTTTCTTCCCTGAGGTTGAGCCTGACAAAAAGGGAAATCTAAACTACCATTAGAGAGGGGACCACGAGTTTCCGGAATGGTTTTTTTGCAGTAAAGAGATGTGATTCATATAAGTAATAAGCAGACCCCATGCTATGGATTTTTAAATGCCCTGGCTTGTAATCCAGAGGTTAAATGATTAAACCCATTCCTGCACTTTTCAGTTAAGCTGCAGCTACGTTCCCTTGAATTTAGCTGTGGGCAATTTTAAGCTGAATAGGAACTGCTCTTTTATTTGTTATTAAAGTCCGTTGCTATCTTTCAAACCCGTTTGTTACACGTATCTGAACACACACATGAATTAAGACAATATACTGCAATAAATGCAAGAGTCTAAAAACTAGACAAAAATCTCCCGGTGTTCATTTTGGCGTGGCAATTTACTTAACGAAAACGATAAACGGCAAAACATTAGATCATTAAATACAGCCATTATCTATCTTCTACAGATTGAAGTACAAAACAAAACAAAAATATTTTCCAAACATTGCCTGTAATCCTTAAAAAAAAAAAAAAGGACTGTCAGTGGCGGGGGGTGCCGGGGGGAGCAGGAGCGTTGCCTCCTGCCGAGATGCAGCCCAGTGGTCAGCGGCAGTGAATGCATCTCAGCCAGAAGCAGCAGCTCCAGATTTGGAGGAGCCCTTTCAAAATGGCACTTACGTAAGAATGTACGCACGTGGGAAGTTGGAAAAGCACGTAGGAGATAAAAGAGATATTGAGGCTTTCCTTCTCAGCCACTAATTATCCCTCGTGCAAAAGGCAGGGGTGTCTGGGCAGGGACGTGGGAATTGTGCTCTGTCGCACTGGTCCCTGCGAACGCTTTGTTGGTTGGAATTCAGGAATTCAGGTGAAAAGGCAGCAGATGCTGGAGCTGTGTGCAGACTGTGCAGCTCTGCCTGGCAAGGAGAAGACCGGAAAGCTAAAATGGAAGGAGGTTTCTACGTATTTTTCCCATTGAGGATCCTGCAGCTGGCTGCTGAGCTGCGTGACACTGCAAACCACGCAGGCTCCGAACGGGATCGGAGGCAGAGGGAGAACACGCCAACGGAAAGCACGCCGGTGGCTTTCAGGGCAGTTTTGTCTCGCTCACGAAATAACCCTGCCGAGATGATCTAATGCTGCAAAGCCCCCACGCTCGGGGGCTGCCAGCACGGCGGAGTGGGGTACGGTGCAGGGGGCCTGGGAGAGAGTCCCCCCTGCTTTGGGTCCTGGTGCGAAACCCGGCCACGTGGTCCGACACGTACCTGGGAGTCAGTTTTTAGTGGGAACATTACTTTTTGGGTTGGATGCATTCCCCAGTTTCTCCTTCAAATTAGCTTTTTGTTAAATGCAGATATATTAATTATTCCTTTGGGGTGTTGGAAGTAAACCAATCAATACTTCTGGTTTTAATGGAAAGGTTACGAACCCCAAGAACTTCATTCTACCATCGTTATTAGAAATTCAGTCCCATGGAAGTTGTTACTGAGCAGAGACTCTCCCAAGCGGATTTCACATCACCAGCTTGTACAACAAAGTGTTGCCTCAAGCTGTCGTAACAGCCATGACCGCATTTTTCTGCCGCGTGATGTCACGGGGCAGAGAGCGAAGCCTGTCCTGGCTGCGTTCAGGAAGCCAAAGCCACCTCCCTGAAACAAACCTAAAATATCACACCCACAAATAAGCTGCTGAACCATTTTCAGGACCAGACTGTTGACCAAACAGCTTACGGCCAGCAGCACGAGCACCAGCGCCCTGCACGCGCCGACACGCTCCTCCGTAGAAACACCCAGCTTTGACCACAAGGGAATGAGGTGAAGGTCCCCGCCAAGGAAGGACACCCAATACACAACCGAACCAGTCCGGGTGGGATTTCAGCCCTCCCTGAGGACCATGCCCACACGACAGCCTGGACAAGGACGCGCCGTCAGCCGCAGAGGCCCGATGATCAGCGGGTCGGTGCCGCGCGGCCAACCATGTGTCCTGCGGTGCGCTCTGGGCACCACCGCCACGCATCGGGCCGTGCCCTGGCACGGAGGGAAGGCTGCACAGGCTGTGACGGGAGGATGGCAGCTTACCTGAGAGTTTGAGGAAAAGTTCTGTTGGGAGCAGGTGTCTCCCAAACCAAATCCTGACTAAGAATCATTTAGGTTTGGGATTTTAAGAGTAGTGGGAAGGTATGGTTCTGTCCACAAGGCTGACTGCCCCAAGCATATCACCCAAAATAATACTAAGTAGTACTCCTATAGGCAGAGCTCTACAATAAAATGAAAAAAGCAAATCCGTTTGTTTGATACCAATCTATTTTTTTGCAGCAGCATTTGAAAACAAATTAAAAAAGATTTAAAGCATGTTCTCAAGAAATAATACACACGAAGATAACAGTGTGACAATTTGCTACCTGAGGAAGTTATAGGAAGACAGTGCCCATAAAAAGAAGGCTTCACCCTATGGTCAAAATACACTTGTTTCTAATTTCCTTGAAAAGTAAACCATACCTTTTCCTTCTCCCTCTCATTTCTGGCTTACCTTTCCCTCTCCTCTACCACTGGAAAACAATCTTTTGTTTAAGACTTAGCAGATTGTCTATCATTTGTATTCACAGCCATATGATTTTTGTGAAAGTTTTCATTCCACAATTGTTGTTCTTCCAGCAAGAGAAACTGGAAAGTAAGATTTTTTTAATTGCTTTACTAACAATAATGAGGAAGCAGCAAGGTTTGTTGTTACACAACATTTTTACACAAAGTTTACACAATGACTTTCAGGAAAAACTGAACCTGGAAGCAGATGGAGACCCTTCCAGTCAAACTGGAGGAGGTGCAGGATTATCTGTCGCTTGACATATTTTTTTATCTCCAGATCATCTCTGGAAATGTCTGTCTCAGGATATTAGTTGAGGAAAGTTTGCTTCCTTCTTTTCATTTCAGAATCACTAGTTCTTGTGTTTGATGTGGTTTGGGTGAAATGTCAGGCAATTATGGTGATGGACTTGCTTTCGTATGACCCTCTCTCTTCCCTCGATGGCTTTTAAAACCGCACGTATCCCGCTCTCCATCCTGCCCTGGTGTGAGCAGGAGATCAGCGCTGGCCCCGGTGTCGGAGGGCAGCCCCCGCCGTATCTCGTGCTCCCAAGGAGACGCCGTGGCTGCACTGACTCCAAAGTGCAGGAATGCTGAAAACCATCGCGCGCATTTTAAATAGCAACTCCGAGCGATTCTGCTACACACCCCTCAGCAGGCCCCACACCACATCACTTCCATTTTACTGTTTCGGTGTTTACTGGGGCTGATTCATTACGTAGCACAGAGTCTATAGGAACAAGCCATTTTTCAGCGTAACAGGTTTACAGTAAAATTAGATTATAGTTTTATAAATCCCTGGGATAAAACCCCCATATATCCTATACGTGCAGAAAGGGACGCACTGCCCACAGTGTCCTTCTTGATAAGGAATAGCTACTCCTTGGATTTCCCCCTTCTTAAACAGTACAGCTAAAGAGCTTTCTTTCTGTCAAACTATTGGCATTTCATCACTACTACATCTTCCTTTATCCTCTTCAGTGCATTTATTTAGTCCCCTGAGGTCCTTTCCTCTTCTAAAAAGGAAGGCCTACGAGACTTGATAGATGTTACTGCTATTGTCCACGAGAATCTATGGGCTAGCAGACAGATGGTCCTGCAAGTCGTGATCTCCATCATCTCTGAGCCTGGAACCCAGATACCCCATTTCCTCTGGCCAAGACGTAGGACAGAATAGCTGGAGGAGAAGGAAAGCATGAATCTAGTCTGAAAAGAATACTTTAAGATTGAATGAAATAAACCACCCACAAAGACAGAGAACAAAACCTTGGGAAACCATGAGACTTCTTTCTTTCTTTCTCTGTTTTAAAGAAAAACACTGTTTTCTCTTGACGTTGTTAAAAAACAATTCCCATTTAAGCAGTGACAGGCAGGACTCTGTAATCTGTACATACAATTTAATCCTTTAAAGAATCAGCAGAACCCACATCAATCAAGCCTTCATCAACTTGTAAAAACAATATTTTGATTCAATCAGATTCAAAGCCTCGAAATTCCCAACTAATTAATGCAAGGTCACTCAGAGGCTGTGAAGCACTGGTGAGCAGAGTGGTCAAATATTTACCCCTCAACACAGTAGACATTAGGACAACCAAAGGACCTGAAGAGTGGGCAAGAATAGATAATGTGACTCTCACTGCAGCAGGTTTCATTCACTACGAGTATTTGGATAAAGAATTATTACGAAGGAGTGAAAAAAAGCAACTGAAGACTCTGCCATAAGCAGCATTCTCACATCCTGCTCAAGGGCTGTTAAATGGTCAGTGACCCAGGCAACATCCTTCTCATTTTTTGGTTTTTAACATGCATGTCTCCAGACAGTTGAGTTGTTTTGGTTACAGTCCTTCCTTACAACATTCACAATAAATTACATTATAAGAACGTAGACAGCCAAACATTACTGAAGAGTCTAAGGCACTAAGACCTCCTGGCCTGCTTTGTATTCCTAGAAATGAGTCTCAAATTCAGCTTTTTCCTTTAAATATTCTTAAACTATAATCCCAGCATTCAGTATATTCTATGCACAGCGGAAATTTTCCCGGTGTGGAGGGGGTGCCTGCGTGTGCTGCAGATACGCGGCTGCCGAGCCCGACGTCTCCGGGTGATGCTTTGCAGTTTGTTTGATGCAGCTTTACACTCTGCCTTACAAAAATGTATTTTTCTGTATGTTCCACCGCAAAGCTAAAATCCCGTTGACTCTTTCAAAACGCGCTCACTAAAACGCTCATAACTGGTTAATGCAGAACATATATAATCCTATAGCTACGTGTACGTGGGGCCAGCTGAGAGCATTCTTTGACCTCACGCGTACAGCTGTAACGACACGCACTATGCACCCGCCGTGTGTGTGTGATGGGAGTGGAAAGCCTGTGTGTCAGAGAAAAATCAGAATACGTCTGCAGCGCTGGTCTCCATGACACCTGATCACTAAAAACCAGCTCTTCCTCGAGAGAGATATTTTTCCCTTTCTTGGCGGGGGGTTCTGGCAGCGCTGCACCCCCTCCCGCCCGTTTCGCCGTTGCTAATGGCAGCTCATGGAAAATACTGTCGCAGGCGGATCGTCTCTCCAGGACACAGCCACTGCAACAGATAACCCAAAAACGTGCAAGGAAACCACTTGCTGCAAAAAAAAACCAATGGAGCAGTTTTCACTTTTCCTTTCAAGATTCCTTCTGGGTCGTTGTGGTTTTTTCATATTTATGTATTTTTGCGTTTGCGCTCTAGAGCTACACAAGGGGCAGAAGTGGAACATGTGTTGCTTTACGTTGCCAGGACTTTTGCTTCCATGAGAAGTATCTTCATACTGAGATACATACTCTGGATAGACAGACTTCAGCATTCTGCAATTAATGTGTGCTCTTCCTTCCACCCAAAAGTTTTCAAAATGTTTAAGAGCAACCATTTAATCATTCACAATTTTTACATTGCCTATGTTTTGAGACAGCTTGAGAAAGAATTATACAACCAGAGAAACTGTCAAAAAGCTGCTTTGTAGAACCCATGCTGATGGTGTTTTGCTGGAACAACTGTCCGTGCCTGGTTACACCAAAACGTTTTTTAGAAGGATGCCCTCTCCCAGACTACTATAATAGTAGTAGTAACAACAGTGATAATGAAGAAAACAATCCAGATAATACCACCTGAAAAAAAATATATTTCAAGAAATCATCACTAATCTTTTCCTAATCTTACTCTGATGTGCATAGGAGAGACCAGACAAATGCCTTGGGCTCGAAGGAGCACTGCTGTATTCCCAGATGTGTGTCTCACAATGGAGAGACAAAAATTATCACACCTACTTGAAACACCAGGCGTAAAAACCTGGATCAAAGCATCTCCTCTTTAATTTACATTATTTCTACTACTCAACATCATAAACCAATTTGCTTTCCCAGACTACTGTGATTCCCTGGTATTTTTGCACATCACAAACCACCAGCAAAGAAGTCGCCCCGGTTGATTTCAAGAGTTTCACGTTCTGCCTCCGAGCACTAGTACAGCCCTGTAGCGTGCGGGATCCTAAAACTATCCAAACCTTAAAAATTGCCACCACAAATGTCATTTTTTGCACTGGGTTGACCTTTTCAGCAGACAGGTCATTCTGACACATGAAAGGGAAAAGACACAGCCGCCT
The DNA here is from genome assembly GCF_009769465.1 of Tauraco erythrolophus. NCBI lineage: Eukaryota > Metazoa > Chordata > Aves > Musophagiformes > Musophagidae > Tauraco > Tauraco erythrolophus. The sequence continues at coordinate 22,432,321 of NC_141479.1, read as the reverse complement.
GCTGCGCACGAGGACCTGGGGCTGTCGGCTGCGTCGGGATTGCTGAAAGAACGTGTAAACGAACTCGGCGCTACGAACCCGCATTATTCCCAGCTTCCCTCTATGCTCCGCCCGGAAAAAACGCAAACTGCTCAAGTTACTACAGACTGAGAAATTCTGGGATCGAAGCAGTATCCCTTTTATTTTTCAAGAAAGAGCAAACGCCCTGTGGAACACCTCGTGTTCCCAGCGCTGGCCCGGACTGCCGTGCCCGTGCCCCGAGCAGGGTCCGGCGGCGGTTCCCACTCCGGCTTCACAGGGATTTGCAGAGGAGATGCCGCAACTCTAAGCGCCGTTGTTGACAGGCAAGCGTGAGATGAGCCTTCTTTCCATCCATCCATCTTTGTAACTTACGTTCTACAGGTTTCCATTCAGTCAGGCATTTCAATGGGAAAATTACAAAATATTTTCAAAAACTCTAGGCCATTGAGGAAAGACAAGAAACTAACCAAACCCAATTGCAACTAGCGAAGGAAAAAGCACTGATCAACATTATAAACTCCATTCCCCTGTTACTCACTCATTTCATTTCATTTGGACAGAGAACAGATAAACATACTGATACACAGAAAACTTGATGTAGGCACCGGAAAAGAAAAAATATTTCATCTGCTGGTATCCACAACATGCACCCACCTACAAAACCGTTCAGGTCACTGGAAAACCTCTGGACACAACGCATTACCACGCACAGGGTTACTTTGAACAGCTTCTAAAACGTCTGGAATATTGTATATATTATTCTTTTATCATTCTTCTCTTTGGATTTCACTTACGTTCCCTTTTGCTATCACACTGAGGGTGATAAATTGGAGACGAAAAAGTGCACATTTCTCCATGTCTTTTAAAAAGCACTTGAATAAATATTGTCCAGGCAGCCAAGTGTGTCCTGCATTTGAATAGGTGCAAAGCAGTAGGGATGTCCCCAGAAAGAGCCGTCCACCCTGCAGCGCGCGGCACCAGTGCAGTCAATATACTGAGCGGTGGTTTATATCAGCACATTTTCATGTTGCAATTAACAGCTCTTTTTGAAAGCGTTACTGTTTCAGTTTCACCTGAGATACTAATCTGGCATCTAATCCATAACTGTAAATATACATATTTGAGGAATTATTCTTAGATGCACCCAAAGATCCTTCTTTCCCTTGGTCGCATCCCTTCAGTAATTCTGCCAACCAGCCTGAACTGCTCCAGGAGGTAATGCAATGGGATGAGGCCATTTTTAAGCTTTAAAATAAAACAGAAAGACAAGCTTTAACAAAAAATCACAGATAAGTGTACTAAGCGCCCTGCATTTGAACAGAAACACTACCTCACAAACAGAAGTTCTATCTTCAGACACTTCTGCCACTAGTATTTCAACATAGTAAGTAAGGGAGCTTAAGGAAGTCCGAAACCTGTGCTGGTAAAATACATTCCCAGGACGAAAAGCTTTTTACATCGTATTTCAATGCAAAGTATGTCCCTAATATCAAATTCTCCTCATTTTTTTTCCTTCCCAGAGTTTCTCCAGAAGAACAGAACGACTGATACGATACCAGAAAAATCTCTCATCATGATGTCTCTGAACTGTGTCAGCTCCTGATCTTTCCTGCACCATTGTACAACAGCCTGTGTCTCATCTCAGCCACTGAAGCTGTCACCTGGCTTTGGACCTCTCCAGTTACTCTGTTTTCTCCCCCTGGATCCTGCAGGTCACCCAATCCATCACCCCGCCTCGCATTTGGACACGGAGCTGTTACCCTGACGCCGCCTGCCTCCCCGCAGCCAGAAGGTGCGTCGCCTTCGCGCTACCTACGGTCAGTCCTCCCATCACCGTGCCTTGTGCCACGGCCACCAGCCATGTCACCCTGCCCGCTAAGCTCGTCCTTGTACAGCTCCACTCGTTCCATCTTTCTCTTCGTCCTGCCTCTACAATCAGCGTCTCGCTTCATCTTTACTCCCAGTGACATGCATCATGGGTTTAGTATCAGAACTTCTTCTGGAAATTAATTTTTGTCTCACGAAGAGAACTGCTTTTTTTCTTTCCCCCACCAGAATTGGAGCTTCACTAGAACAGCAAGATAGGCACATGCCAAGACCAGGTGAGTGTCACTGCTGTATGGGCTAGCTCGTTTTTCTCTTTATGATCCTCACTATATATCTAAAGCTAGACCGTAAGCTCTCTGAAGTAGGGCTTGGCTTTTCTATATGCTCCAGTCAAACAAATTACATAATAAAAATAACTGATGTTTGAAATGTAATTGGTCACTAGAATTTGCAAATCAGTAAGATAAAACCAGAACAGCTCTGTAAATCAGAGGGTGATGAATTGGCCCAGAGTAAAATAAGCTGAGCGGTGCCTGTCAGTATGTCGCGCAGTACGTGTATTTACAGCTCCGAGGCACTCTGCCTTCTTAGTAGAATTTGCAGATTTCTGATTCTAATCTCCAAAAGGAAAAGATTCCGCATAGAACAACAGATGGATTATCAGCGCAGGGTGTCTGGGAAGTGCTCACACCCCTGCTCGGAGGTTAACGTTTGATTTCTCTATTGTATGGTCATCTTTGACTGAAAGAATCAATACACAAAATTAATTCCTAGTTCTCAACATTATCTTTTCAGCTGCAGCTACAAAAAATAATTTGTTGTTCAAACCAAATAAGAAACAAGTTAAATACTACTAACTGCCGTGACTAAAATTTGAGAACAAAAATCAAATAACTGCAGTAAAATAATCCCACAAAAATAAAAAAAAAAAAAAACATGCAAAAATTAACCTTTACTCTACTGCAATAAACACTTGGTTTCATAGTATGATGGGCATCTGGGGCACTTTTGGTCCCAAAACGCTGACGGCTCCATGACCTAAAGGACTGGATTGAAACAGCTCTGCTCAGGCCTTGAGGAGGCCAGTCGGTCCGTAGGGAGACACCAGCCCTGGTTTTGTCCCTTCCACCCACGAGCAGTCGGGTTTTACAACCAGAGTGCGGTGCTGAGGGCAGGAACAGGAGAAGAGAGTATGGCCCAAGTCAGAACTCGCCCCTTTCAACTGATTAGTGACCACCCACCTCAGTGGTCTCTTGATCACTGTTAGTCCATGATGTCAAAAACGGTTTCAGTATCAAGAAGTGCAATGTTTCTAATGAAACGCATGGTGATGGTGCTCACGGTGCTGACGGAGAGCCACGTGTCGTGGTTCAGGCCACTCCGGCAACTCAACACTCAGCCGCTCGCTCAGGGAAGTGGAGAGGAGAAAAATGGAATAAAGGGCTGAGGGTGAGACAAGAACAGAGGGAGCACCCACCGACCGTGGTCCTGGGCACAACAGACTGGGCCTGGGGAACAAAACAATCCAATTTATTAACAGTTACTTGAGAGGATAAAGAGAAACATTAACAGTTACTTGAGAGGATGAAAAGAAACAAGGCCAGATCTTAAAAACAACACCTTTCTTCCCAGCTCTACCTCCTCCCCTAGTGACGCGGGGGGACAGGGAATGGGGGAGTGCAGGTCAGTTCATCCATGTTGTTCCTGCCGCTCCTTTCTTAAAGGAGGAGGAGCCCTTACACCATTTTCCCTTGCTCCAGTGGATCCCCTGCTCACAAGGAAAATCCACAAACTTCTCCAACGTGAGTCCTACCCCAAGGATGCAATCCCTCCCCATCGGATCACTCCAGTGTGGGCTTTACCACAGACTCGGATTCTTAGGGAGCTGTTGCCACTTGCTCCGACGTGAGTTGTCCCACGGACTCTGGATGCATCCCTACCTTGTCGTGAGTTCTTTACGGATAGAAATGAGCAGAAAGGATGCTATTTTGCTCTAGAAATCTGTCAGCCTACACCAAGGAAGGCAAAAGGACAGGTCACTAATATCAACTCCTCTCCAACTAAAGGCCGTGAGAACCTTGGGAGCGCTACGAGAACGAGAGGCAGGCTGCGCCGGCTCTCCGCCTGAAGGCACGGGGCAGGCACGTGGCACATCCCAGCTTGCAGGTTTTTCCAGAACTTTAAGCAATATAGGTTACTGTGTGCTGGAACTGCCCTCTCTGACTACAGACACAAAGGCAGCTGCAGTGAAGAAATGAACACTCAGTGCTGCTAATGTGCAGCCCGTGGGCTCGCACGGAGCTAAGAAACTCTTTGCATCTCATCTGGTAGTACAAAGCGAGCGAGAAATCTATAAAGGATTAATTAAGACAAAACGTGTTAAGTAAAACATCTCCTTCAGCAGCCAAGGGTTATACCTCAGCGTTTTGCAGCAGCCCTAGGAAGTACAGACGTACACAGCGGGAGGGGAGGACGCGGAGTGGCGACGCGACGTTAATGCGGCTTTAGCCACGGCAGCGCCGGTTGCCCCCGCGCCGGAGCGGTGCCCTCCCGACCTCTGCCCAGGACCACGGCCAACCATGCCTACCACATCTTCAGCAGTTTTTGTTCTAGTCTTTGCTTCGTGTACCTGTGCCTGTATCTGAAATGGAGAAAAGTGTTTTCTCCAGTAAGCTGTCAACCCAGCTACCATTCCGAGACCCAAAACTCTAATCCCATCCACATTACTGTCTACTGTGCAAAGAAAAGCGGCCCGTTTGCGAGAGGCTTATTTACCTAATAGACTATAAAAGGTATCGAGGGAGTCATTCCATTCAATTGGGTCAATCTTACGTATGTAAATATGTATTTAAATTTGGTAAATATGTACAGTATTTAGAGCATGTGAAGAATGATTCTTCTGTGGAATAAGGCACCTCTTTCAAAAAGGTTTACACTGCTCCAGGTAAATTAGACTCCTTTACACACCAATAATGAAAGCTGAAATCTGCTGGAAAAGAGATGCCCTCTTTCGTTAACTGTTGTGAGTAAACATTGCTGAGCTTTGCAGCATTCTAATTGCAGTTATTAATTAAACGTATTTCAATAAGATTAACTTAGTGAATTTGGTATAGTAGCTAATTTTAAGGGTAGAAATAAACATTCAGTTTCACACGGGAAATGATTCATGAAAACAATTTCGTTATTTAAGGACTATCTATGTTTGCCTACATGCATGAACCCCAACTGTGAAAAAAAGCATTACATACATGTGCACGTGTTTCTCTTCCCTGCCTTTAAAATGCAAAAATTTCTTAAAAATAAAATTACTGCTAACATTTTCTTGCTCATCCACTGGAAAAAAAAACCAAAATCTTGGTACCTTCAGCCTTCTAGCTGGAATACCTCATGGCAGAATAAATCTGTTGATACTAAATTACTATTCCCACTGGTCTACAACCCGGAATTTATTGTGCAACTAGGCTAAGCGGGCCTTTGTTAAAGAGTTCTGCAAGTAAAAACATCAGAGTGCTTGACACATACTTGTTAGAACTCTAAACAGAACGGTTCTGAAATAAATATATTTTTGAGGTGCTTATGTCAGTACTCATTTTTGTAGGAGAAGCTCTTCCACCATCCAATGGCTTATTAAAGAATAATGGAGGGGGGAGGGTGGGACACAGGAAATCAGCATATTTCGAGGCTTAGAGTGAAGAGGTTTTCAGCCACGGCGAAAGCTCTGGAGGTTTCATTTAACAGAAAATTCCTCGCCAGCCCAAGTTCGCACCTCGCGTAGTCGGTACCAAAGCGCTCTGCGATGGGAAACACATTAGGCTACGCTTATTTATGACACCCCAAACAGCAAGCCTGCATCATTTAGGATTTCTACAGCTTGAAGGAAAAAACCCAAACCAGTTACCATTTTTAAAGTCTGAAAGCATGTGCTGTTGGGCCTCTTAGGGACACCAGCTTCCCTTGGATGAACGGCACGGTACCCGCAAGGAAACACAAAACCTTTCCGTCGCCCTAATACTCCAAGTTACTTTGGGGGGAGGCAAGCAGGGGACGAAGGGAAAACAGTTCGGCTCTTGGCTCAACTTGCAGTAGTAAAAATACAAAAACAATAAAATTGAGGCTTGGACACGGGTCAGTGACAACCAGAAAGTCAAGAACTCGGCTGGCGCTCTGCGGCAGCGCCGGCGCGGTGCCCGCGAGGGCAGGAGCCGCTCGCTGGGGCCGGGGCTGCGGGCAGTGCCACGGCGCAGAGCCGCACGCCGAGCTGCTTGGGAGGACCCATTTGTCTCATCAAATCTGTGAACAGTGTAAATGTAATTTCAGCGTTTCCCATTCTAAAAAGGAGAAAGCAGTATGCCAGAAATGTCCACCCTTTTTGGAATTTCCAGACACACAGTATTTATATACGTTATTTAGACGATATATACACAGTGTGTGTATATACATACTCATGCATTGATTACAGGAGGGATTTAAAAACATGTAAAAATCAAACAGCATGTTTACATTTTATTTAGGGTAAACAGTGCTGATATATTTCTAAATACAGTAATTGAAATATCTTAATTTCTGTCTTCAAACAGGCTTGTGAAAACTAAGTAATGGGATAACCTGGATTTCCATATGCCTGAACCAAACGGGTTCCTGTTTTATTCAAATAGGAATATTAACAGGAATTCCTATATTCCTGTTAATACTCAAATAACTGACAGCTGATGTGAGGAAACACTGGGGAGGTGAGATAGTCCATATGAATTAGGGAACTGACCTAACAACAGAAATTGTCCAAAAATATGAATAATTTTCCTAGAATTACCTTTCTTCCCCTTAATATAACAATGCACAGCATGCCGATCCTAGCAAAACCCACGAAGTGTCGCAGAACTTTCTTCTGGGTTCTCATGCCAACTGTGACTTACTCCAAAGCAAAGTGAGAAGGAGCTCAGGAGAAACCCCTTCTCTCTCTGACGTCCACTGCCGCGGAGTCGAAGCAGCTGGACTTTCCTACAACACACACTGGTTGTTTTCCCCTGGAGGTGGTTATTCCCGACAAGTGAGGTTCCACAAGAACCATGTAGTGGAGCGTAGCAGGGTCCAGGTCCAGCTCTCCCAAGCGTTCCCCATCCCAGCTCGTGCACGCAGTGCTGCTTACTCATCTCACGGGGCTGTGCGATGGCAGCGCGGGGAGGATGGGGGTCGCCTGACACCAGTATCACAATAAAATCAGCTTTTGCAGTCAGTCCCGACACCTTCAGCTGACTGCTGCTTTCCATTAAAATCTTCTCTTAGATCAAGTTATACAATGAAATTCAGCTTTCTGCTGCCTCCATTTGCAACAGATTATAATGAACAACATCTTACGTTTGCATAATACCTTTAGTAGTGTGTCAGAAAAGAATAAAGTACTCTTTCTAACAAAAGCCTGGTTAGAGTAGAAGACAGAAATCAAGCAAAAAAAAAAATCGTCTGAACTAGTATTGAATTTCAACATTCTCCTTGCTTATATTATAGTATAAATAATTCACACTTGAAAATCTTATTTTCAGAAATGTTTACTGACACAGCAAAAATCCATGTGAGAGGTTACTGACACGACATGTAAATGCACACCTAAAAAGACTAGAGTGGTCACCAAAAGGATGAGAAAAGAATTAATCTAAGGAGAATATCAGATAAGAAAATACACTGTCCTGAATAAACTATCTGGAAATTAACAGCTCAGGTATCAGAGTCTCCTTCGTTCAGATCTGCCCCATGGTAGACTTCTCTAGTAGAGACTTCTTCTTCTACTCCTTCCAGACTTTCATCTAGTTTATATTTTGATTTGAAAGATGTGAAGAGAAAATTACTAAGAAAAATCTACCAGGATAGGGAAACCAAATTTTTTTTCCAGGTCTTTTTAATTCATTCTATTGAAACGAGCTTCGTGGGTTTGAAAACATTAATCCAGCATGTGGAGGAGCGCTGGAGAGCGCGGGCAGAGGCAGAGCCATCGGTGCCGGCGCCAGGAGCAGCGCTCGGGCAGGGAGGACCGAAGGGCGTCTGGGGCCGGGCACAGTTGGAGCTGCTGCGTTGGGCAGCTGGAAGCACTGGGGGCCCACAGCTGGAAGCACTGGGGGCCCACAGCTGGAAGCACTCATTGCAGCAACGGGAATTCGTCACCTGCATTAACCAGCTCATTCTTTCACAAAACAAAAACTTCCCCAGTTAAAGATCTAAAGATATTCATTTCCGTGACTCTCCTTAGGTAAAAGAAACCAAACAACGAGGAAAAAAAAGAAAAGAAAAGTCGTGTTAAATCTGTTCCGTTTAATTTTGCTGAAATGGCTGTTCAAGTGCCCAAGTGTAAAAACTGCCCCTCTGAAACAGCCCGGCTTTACCCCGCTGCTCGCTCTCGACAACGCACCCAAACCCGGGACTTTTGCTGGAAGACTCCGCCAAAACGGGAAGAGAAGCAAGCAGAGGAGAGGAGGCGGCGGCGATGGCAGGGGGTGGGCTGTTAGGTTGTGGCAGAAAACCACAGACAGTCGGAAAATCCCAAAGACTGTACCTACAGCGCTGCACGAGGACGGAGAGACAACCGAGGCGGAGGCAAGGCAGCGCCCAGCCGTGCCAAGCCGACGTGCCCGGGCTCTCCTGCCCATATCCTGCTCACCGCAGCCATGCCAGGCTGGCATCCCTGGGCTCTCCTGCCCATGTCCCGCTCACCGCAGCCATGCCAGGCTGGCATCCCTGGGCTCTCCTGCCCATGTCCCACTCACCGCAGCCATGCCAGGCTGGCATCCCTGGGCTCTCCTGCCCACGTCCCGCTCACCACAGCCACGCCAGGCTGGCATCCCTGGGCTCTCCTGCCCATGTCCCGCTCACCACAGCCACACTGGGCTGGCATCCCTGGGCTCTCCTGCCCATGTCCCGCTCACCAGAGCCACGCCGGGCTGGCATCCCTGGGCTCTCCTGCCCATGTCCCGCTCACCAGAGCCACGCCGGGCTGGCATCTCTGGGCTCTCCTGCCCATGTCCCGCTCACCGCAGCCATGCCAGGCTGGCATCCCTGGGCTCTCCTGCCCATGTCCCGCTCACCAGAGCCACGCCAGGCTGGCATCCCTGGGCTCTCCTGCCCACGTCCCGCTCACCACAGCCACGCCAGGCTGGCATCCCTGGGCTCTCCTGCCCATGTCCCGCTCACCGCAGCCATGCCGGGCTGGCATCCCTGGGCTCTCCTGCCTGCATCCCGCTCACCGCAGCCATGCCGGGCTGGCATCCCTGGGCTCTCCTGCCTGCATCCCGCTCACCGCAGCCATGCCAGGCTGGCATCCCTGGCTCTCCTGCCTGTGTCCCTGTAGCCACCACATATTTCTAGTAACCATTCCACCTTTCAGAGCGAAAAAAGCGTTGAGTGAAAAGGTTTGGTACTTAATAGAAAAACGGTTCAGGGAAAGGCACAAAAGCTACACGAAATTTTAAATGCAATTATCTTAGATTAGAATATTTGGCCTGAAAGATCTGGAGGGTATTGTTTTTGATAAGACGGAGCCACTTGACAAGCCCTGTCACCACTCCAGGTCTCTCTGTTGTCAACTAAAGATGAAAGGACATCACAAAGAATTAACTTCAGCTTTTAAACATTTTGAAAATGTCAAAGAGGTCATAGCTGATCTATTTCCTTATACAGCATATTCACTTGATGAAATTTGTGGTAACAATGTGTTTTTACTTTTCATTCAAATTGGTCTAAAATCCTGGTAATTGATCGCAGCCTAATGAGAGCTGACACGGGGCCGGTGCGATTGGCGGAGCTTTGTATCAATCACAGCTGCTGCCCGGCCACGCTGTGCATATTAGACTTTCTAATGGCACTAATTGGTGACTACAGAAAAAAAAACTGCTAAATCTCCTAGTGTAGTTTCCAGAACCATTTATTTGGTTTCCAGTTACGCTAAAGCCAATTTAAGCCCTTTTATAACTAACACCTTCCTACATATAGGACCTATTGTTGGTGCCTTCTCGCGAGCCGTCTAAATAGTCCTTAAAATATTCAGTGAGATGACTCTAAATTAAAAATGGGTCCAATCTGTGAAACAGCAGAAGTAAAAGTAGAAGCTAAATATTTGTATTGACCTTTTAGGAGCATTAGCCAAGTCGGTAAAATACCTTAAAGGCATCTTATTATGCGTACAGAGGCTAAATTTTTAAATCCCATTTAAAATAACACGTGACCACATTTGCTAGAAAGTGATTTTATATTTCCAGAACGTAGTAGCGTCTCTAAATATGAAAGTTATCGGTTAAAACAAGTTGAAACGCTGTTGTATCATGCTAATTCTTCCCCCACCCCCCCATATGATTTGGAGAGAAAGGTCAAGTCTGCTGTCACGTCCCTCTAACTGATGCTCAGAGACCGTGTGCGCGGAGCACGATACATTTAAAAGAAACCAAGCAACCGGCCATTTTCTGCATCGACTGTATTAATCATAAACCCTCCATCTTGAGCTAAAACAAGAGATGAGGTGCACAAGGAGAAAGGCAGAAAGTTTCCTCTCTGCTCAAAACTGAAGAATCCTTCTCTGTTTTGGACACGTTCCTTACCCTGTGCAAAAGGGTAATAAAATTAACTGTAATTCGTAAGATCTGCTCCCCAGGAAACAGGCACTGAACCAGAGGCAAGCTGCACCACCGAAACCTGCCTTCATGGCAAACAGCAGGATGATGCACGCAGAAAAAGCAGCGCAGTCAACACCGCTGTACAGATACAGACTGGGAATGCTGCTGCACACCTCATTTTTTCCTGCACACTTGCACATTTGTTATACACACACACACGTGTGTAAGAACACGTATTTACATAAATCCCTGGTTGACCACATCATATGACTGATGTATACGTGTGGTTTACATATACACACATGCACATGTGTATACAGAGAGACACGATACCTGAGCTGAGAAGATAAGGGATGGAAAGTGGCACTAAGCAATCCGAAATATTTCCTTTTTCAAGCCATGATAACAAAAGAACAAGACAGAGAGACAGAGGGAAAGTTTAGAACAAGCAAGTGCTAAGGTTTAGAACAAACAGACCTAATTATGCTGTTTGTTCTCCAACCTGAGATAAAAATAATCCTTAACATATTAACAGGACTGTTCAGCAATACCTCGTATACTCCACTAAGCAATTTGTATTTGCTTAGTGGAAATAGCTCAGGAGAGACAACTATCACCCATGTTTCTCTCATACATTTAAAATGGAGGGTACGTGCAGGAAAAGATATTTTAATAAAGCTGCACTCTGCATTTGTAATTATATGCTACAAAAAATGAAATGATTTGCTGTACAATTACCTAAATATATTTTCTTTACAATATTTGGCAAACTGCACAAGGTCACATCACCTGCACGGGCAAAAGCTGTGCTCAGCTGCCTGTCGTCAGCAGGTAAGAAACTGGTAAGAAACCAGGTCAGAAACCTGGCTGCAGGTTTTCTGAATGAGAAAAGGAACAATTCCCAGCAAGATCCACAGACGTCACCCAAGGTGATTGTTCCAAAGACTTTCCATTCAAAACTGCCTCGCTTGCGTTTTAAAACGTTTCGCTCACGTGAGCCACTGTTACACCACAGGTCAATTTGATCCCAGTTCAATTAGTCACTGGCACCAGTAGCACTTGAGCACGTAATTACAGGCAAGCACCATCCCAGCACTTTGGCACGCACAGGCGCCCGCAGCACGCGCTCTGCCACTCCGGTCACCCCGTTAACCAACAGGTTCCTTACACAAATTGCAAAGCAATCTATCTAACTGTATTTTCATAACCTGTTTGAGGGGCACACGTCCTCCGTTCTCACCCTTGTTTAACTGATGTGCAAATGCAGATCCGAGCAGCAACGCATCCGAGGAACGCTGGTGTGGCGCGAGGTCTTCGGTGCACCACAGCCAGATTGTGCCAACACACTGACCCCCTTCAACAAGTCTGTCCAAAACAAGGACAGAAACACATAAATGAAATATTTATCTTAAAGATGCTGATCATTAGTACGAAAAGAAGAGAAGCTAGAAGCTGTTTTCCAAGGCAGTCTCAATGAGGAGTGAGGAATCATAGAATGGTCAGGGCTGGAAGGGACCTTCAAAGGTCATCTAGTCCAACCCCCCTGCAAGGAACAGGGATATCTCCAACTAGATCAGGTTGCTCAGGGAACGCATCATAAATCTTACCAGAAACATTAAGTGATCCTTCCAAAATTTCTACCAGGCTCTCAAAAAAAAAAAAAAAAGAGCAAAACTCTTAAAACTCAATGCTTATTGAAAAAAAACAAGCTTCTGCAAGAAGCAGCACGGTCTCCTCAGCTTTCTCACGTTCTTTTTAGGCCAAAATATATTGCACTGACATTGCAAGCATTTTGGCATTGCAACTTCTAAGGAAGGGGGAAGAAAGTCCTTGAAGAACATAATTTCCTCATCAAATTATATTTAATGGCAATAATACACATTTTCTATTTTCAGTCCTAGGCTAAAAAGTCAGGCAAAATAACGTAAAGGCATTTCACAAACTGCAGGTGAACTCTGAAGCCTCTGTTTTCTAATTGAGAGGGTTTGAGGTTAATCAGTTTAAAATTGCATTGATTTATAGAATCATTTTGACTCAGTGAGGGAATAAATTGAAATGAATTATGAGGAACATCTTAAGTATATGTTCTGTTTTGCCACTTGTTCAAGGTTTGGATATAATACAAGGAAAAGTAACACTCGTCCAGTGGAATTCTCATGGATCTACGGGACACTCGGCGCCAAACAGGCAAAGCAGACTCTCTTAAATAATACTTTGAGTAAGGAAAGATGTGAAAATTTAGTTCATCAACAGTTAATAAACAGAAACTGAAAAATATTAAGAATTTATTAATTCATGTTAGTATGTTGCTTAGTCCTGTTGTATTCAGCGCTGGAACAGGATTACTCCAGCACTAAAGCAGCAAAGAATGAGATCGCTCCCTAAAGGAATCGTGGCACTGTTCCTTGCCCTTGGCTCTTCCCACATTTGCTCTTCTTTACTTACACCTCATCAAAGCACAACCCGGGGTATCGGTCCCTTTTGTGGTCGCACACACAAAAACCTGGTGAAATGACAACTCCTGGGAGCAGAGATCGAGCGCTCCGAGAGTATCTGGGCACGCGTGACAACGCTGAGCACAGCCCCCGACTGCAACCCCTGGGCTTGGGGCCACCCATACAAACAAAACCAGCAGCGAAATACCAGTGGGATAATCTGGCCACAAACATAAAGTAGAGATTCTGATTTTAATAATGTTTCTGCCATCATCTTCCTTGCACAATCTCGATATTCAGAGACCCTCCCTTTCTCTTTTTAGAGCACAGGTCATCTTGAGGTAACTAAAGTCTCATTTAAAAGAGGATTTTAATCATCTGCTTTGCTAAATTGAGAGGAATTTGATTCAAGCATTCTAATCTGCTTTACGTTAGCAACCTTCACAGTCCATTTTCACCTCTTCGAGTTTTCTGGACAAACCGACTCGCAGAAATTTGATGCTCCAGCACTAGAAATCCCAACTGCTGGAAGCCTAACACAGAATTTATTGCTATCAACATGATCCTTTCTTGTTTACAATGTATAACACCCAAAGGGCTATAACAGAACCTGGTCCACAAGGCAGTGAATGATACACAAATAAATAAAGCCACGGGGCAGATTATTTGCTGCTATACAGCACTATTGCTTCACTGGCTTCAGCAGAGCTGAAGCACCACGTTACTGGCAAAGAACCTCTCCCAGAACAGTAAGAGGGTGATGACTGTGCTCATACAGCTCCATCCATGCAGATTCTCACAGATGTTTCCAGTCATTCATTCATTAGAGCTTCTAAAACTCCCTCAGAGTTACTGCTGGGGAGTGGAGACATCCCCTCATGTCCAGTAAAACGCGGACACCTCCAGTACCGGCGATCAATATTTCAGGGAACAAAGTGCTGTACTATTCTATAGCCAATATTATTTGCTGAAGCACCAAAGTATTCCCCAGAAAGTTCTGACCAGGAAGTTCTTTTCAGGATCCGAGCAGATGACAACATAAGGTGGCACAGAGCTGCTGGCACACCAGTCCTGCCGGGAGGTTAAAGCACCGAGAGCCCCTTCCTTAGAACGAAACCCTGCGCTGTTCCTGTACTCAACAGGAGGAACTCGGACTCCAAAGGCTTGGGTTTCAAAAAGCAGAATATTTTTCGTGGACTTAAGCAAGCATTAGCGCAGCGTAGTGAATCCAGGAACATTCATTTATTTGGAATTAACACTAATTGCATTTGAAGACAAAGACTTTAAAGATTAAAAAAGAGGCAGGCAAGTAAACCTCACTCCCAGACATGCTGTGACTGCTCTAAAAGCCCCATGGTTTTTTCCACATGCCTCATAGTTGCATTTCCTCATGCAACTGTACCAGAGATTTAAAGTCCTGGAGTTGACTTTAGCTCTCAGTCTGACTTTTTTTCCCCATCTGCTTTTATTTTGGCCTCAGACTGGAAAGGATTCTTGACTAGACACAAACAGAAGTGAAATCTGGTGATTCTCCAAAACCAAGACATACAAGACAATGGATGTCTAAGTCCCTCTTCTTGGGTGTCAGCTCCTGGTGAACACCTACGTGTTGACAAACCAGTATCTCCTTTGAGCATACTGCACTTACAACTGGGTTTGCTCTCTAAAAAGAGACAGTAGACATTAAAATGACTTGTCGGAAAAGCATATTATATTTTTGAAGTGCAACATATTTTTTTCCCCTAATTCAAAACAGCAAATGTTAAACTTAAAGACTCTTCCTAGTGCATGTTAGTGACAGGCAAAGCTCCCAAAGGGGTGACTGCCTTCAAAGACAGGTAAATGAGGGCCCATATAAAACAGCCAAGTATTGATGTTGTAGTAAAATTCAAGAAAAACACATTGGCAGACAAGTAAATTTGTCACTAATAATTTAATGTAATTTCCCTAAAATGGAGGTAATAGGTACTCAGGGAATACACCTCCAGGGTTTACATCAAATGTGCATGTGGAAAATTGTGAAATAATATTTTTTTTTAAAATGTAGATGCTTTGGCTGACATGTTAGTTTATGATGAAAATCGCTCTCCTGAAATGATCAAGGGGAGGGAAAAATAAAAGCTTCCAAACATACACAACTTGTGTCTTCTAAAGCCATCCCCGAAATGACAACTCAGTTACAGAGGCTGCTGAACGCTGAGATCATTTGTTTGTGTTTTAGTTTCCCCTTTAAAATGATGGACTGCAATTACCAAATAGTAATGAACCAATCATGTTGCAAACACTATTTCCTGTGTCATTCTGAGTTATGGAATCTAATATCAGGCTCATTTAAAATATTCCAAAATTGCATATTTTTCTCTGCAGTGAAGTGACAGCTCAAATTGTGTTTAGTTGCAACCATATGACCATGAGCAAATCAAGTATAAAAATTTCATTTTCTCTAAGTGTTAATGCAATATTTTTAGCTCAACTCCTACAACGGTTCACTTTGCACCACACAGGATGGTGCTGGATGCTGCTAAAGTATCATTATCAATTATAATGTGGTTTCTATAAATTTTAAAGAATACTTGTTCATGACTCATGTAGGTAAGATTGAGAGAAAGAAAAAACAGAGAAAAAATCCTCTCTACTTTTTCAAACGGATAGGGCTACTTTCAGCTATAAATTGAAATTTCACTGTGCAGGCTTAATAGGATAAAGGCCTGCTGCTTTTTTCTTTTTTTTCTCAAGGCAGTAAAAAAATAGGGAAGAAAAAAAAACAAGAAAAGAAAACATAAGAAAGGAAAAACGCAGCTGCCATGAGCTCAGATACTGAACAGAGGAGGAAAGGGAACCCAGAAAAAGCGCTCTGAATTGATATGAAAACCAAACCTACAGAATTTCCATCATAATAAAATTGATTAAGATAAACAGTCCACAATAAAGAAGGTGTTACCTGTGGCTAGGACAGCCTGCCACCACCCTGCATTTGCACATACGTTTCACCACTGGGGGAAATCCCGATGCGGTTTCGCAGCCGGGCACCGTAAGGGACCTCTGGCTGTAAATGCACCTCGAGTTTTCTGACAAACTTGCTGTTTCTTAACTCCAACGTGTCGGGCATCCATCCTCTCCGCTCCCGTTTTCACGTCGCTGTCGCACAAGTGTACGTGCTCGGAGATGCTACTCTGGGTATAAGTTCATGGAAGAGAAACCCCACCGGTATTGGGCAACCCACATCCAGAACGCTACGCTAAGAGAAGACTGCCAAAGACTATGCTGTTAATTGCCAAAACCTCAGCATCACTGGGACCTAATCCTATAAACTGGGCACACACATCTCCCACCGAACAAACCACTTGGATACTCACTGGAGAAATTCAGCAACTTGTTGAAATAGGACTGGTTATGTCCACTGCACTCCTGGCCATTTTTAACCTCAAAGGAGCACAAAACTGCAATGAGCTTAGAGTCACAAAGTCACCTCTCCCTTCTTTGTTCTGAAGTTTCCCTGCAGCCTCTCCAAAAGTTTTAAAGAAAGGCGACTTAAACCAGCCCCCGACGTTTTCTCCCCGTTGCGCGGTGAGGTCTGAGCGCTCTGTCGCGCTCTGCTAAGGAGGTTTGTATTGCACGGGCTGCCAGGAATTAGAAACAATAATATCCTCTGACATGGACCCAGCGTTTTATTTCGTTATCGTTGGCACGATTCACATCCATCGGAAATCCGAGGGGTTTGGGGGGGAAGGCACAGTGTCACGCACGGACTCGGGCACACCCGGGGAACAGCAAGACCACGTCACTCTCCGCATTCAGACACGAGCTCTAAACAGCTTCTTTCCAAGGCACATCATGACCTGCTGCACTAAGGACATTAGGATATAACGTGGTAAAATTATTTGTCCGAGGTAACGGGGCTGGTCAACAGCAGAGGCAGAACTTGTGTCCCCTCAGTCAACACCCAATGCTCTCAACAAATACATATAGCGTAAGTAATTGTAGCAAACAGGGAAGAAATTTTAATGTTCATTTTAGTGTTTTTTCTTAGTTGGATTTTCACAAACTTTTTTTTCTTCTATTGTTAATGAACTGATTTCCTTGTTCTGCATCTCAACAGTTGAGCTGCATAGAGAATTAATATCTAAAGTTACATACAAACCATCCTAATGGAAGTTAAAATAATGGATATTTAACTTCTGAACTTAGGGTTTCATAGAAAATGAAAGAATACCAATTGGTAATGTTTGAATGTCCTTCTTCTGAAACGCAGATCGATTTGAAACTTTTCCTAATGAAACAGAACAGTATTTGATCCTAAATTCTGGCAAACACAGAAAAAAACAATAGAAAAGATATGGTAGGACATGTCTTGGTGTTTGAAGGGACAGAAAAATTAGGCTGTGAGTTGCTTAGACTGTTTTTTTTTGCAGTGGGATTACTACAAAATAACTGAAGATGGGTTCAAATTCTGGAGTAAAATCTGTGAATAGAATTTGAAAGAACAGACTTAATAGCCATAGGAAGTTATATAAAAAAAGAAAAAAAACCCCAACAATTCCCCACTAAACTCACAAACTGTAGCTTTTTCTCAACATTAAAAAGAATACAAAAAAGGTCACAGCTATCCCTCGCAAGGGCTGTTTCCAATCAGTAAAAATCCCTTTAGCATGACCAGCAGTGGCTCTTGCTGTCCTTCCCAAACACACACAGACTCGGATTTGCCACCTGTATTTTACAGACAGCACACGCAGCACAGCGAAAAATCAGTGTCATGAAAAATCAATGTATATTTAAATCTTTCTGTCCCGTTTGCTGGCACTGACTACGATGTTAGTTGTGTTTGTGGGGATGTTTGTAAGCACTCAAGGTACTCGGACACCTGTACAAATGCAAAACACCCACAAATAAGCAAACATCCAGAAAAATACCTGAAGAGTTTTCTCTCCTTCTTTCCTGTCTGTGTTTGTGCTGTTAAAACAACAAACAGGACACAGAAAAGTGTTACCAGTGCTTTGGTCAGAGCAGAGACACCCAGATTCAAGGATTTTTCTTCTTATATGAGAAAACGTCTCTTTAAAATTGCATTACTGGCATTTATGATTCATTCTACAAATAGTGAGACTTCCACATATAAATCTGAAATTCATTTAAGATATTTGGAGTTTAATAAGAATAAAGGCACCCCATTTTTCAAAGCAATAAAGAAAGATGCTCCTGCCACGAGCCTGACCACTGAACAGACCAGCAAGGTAGTAACTCAGTAAAGGTAAAAATCAGAAAAAAAAAATATGAATTGATATAAAAAAAAAGATAGCTCATCTATCACTTCTTACTGAAAGATGCACATAATAAGATGAATTTAAAACAATAAAAAAAAAGCTGTCATTTTTTTCTCCTCCAGATTGGGAGAGTCTGCGAAACGGTGATAGAGGAGAGACGAGGCAGCCAGGGGAGCAGCAGAAGGGGAGATCAGCCCGGCCAAGGCTGCGTTGGACAACACCCTGTGCCCGGGCAGAAAGTGACATTCAAGTGGTTTGTACATGTGCATAAAATATTCCAATTACATTTCCACAGTAACAGATTAATTAGTCTTAAATCTGACCTCTACTCTCGTGCCTTTCACCTGCTGGTTTCCTTTGCTACTCCACTCCCTCTTTTTAGAGACCACCTGGAGCACATCTCCAGCGCTAACACCCTTCCCAGCACTCGGAATCTCTCCCCTGCCGTTCCCCCGGCACCGTAAGGGAGTGAGCCAGGTCCGTTCCTCAAGGAGGCTGGAAGGGGAACATGTGCTGATACAACCTCTTAACCACTGAAAGGCAAAGCTATCAAGATAGAAGAAATTATAAGCTATAATTTAAAGTAATTCCTTTGCAAACGCTGAGCATTTTACTAATAATACTTTAGAATCTAAATTTTGTCACTTACTCAACAAAACACTGAGGTAATTTAGGTTAATATGAACCTTTGCAGAATATTTAATTTCTGCCTCTGGCTATTCTCTAGTTTTCTCTAATATATTGTGTATGAATCCTTTGCAGAAATGAAAATTGTGTAACGGCGGCATTGTGATACAAACTGACAACAGCCAGGAAATTGAAAGTTCAGGCTGAGGCTTCATCCTTCATTTACACCACTTTTGAGAAGGGGAAAGCAGAGGCACTGAGTTATGGACAGTGAAGGGCTTAACTTTTAATTTCCTGGATGTTATCATTTTAAATAGGAGCCTTGCTGTTATTTAAATCTATCTGGGGGAGGCAAAGGGGAGGTAAGAAAAAGGAAATATTATTATTTCTTTGAGCAACAGGAGCTGAATGGTATAAAACATGTGCTCCGAAAGAAAAAAAGAGAAAAAAACCACAAACCAACCACCACCCAACAAACCACAAAACAAGCAAAGCAACCGAAGTGCACGAGTTTTCTAGAATTTTGCTGGGTGATGTCACACGATGTCGAACAGCAACTGCAGCCAGTCAAGAATGAAGCTATGCACCAGGTGACTTGTACACAAGTCATGGACTTGTACATGTACACTTCATGGACTTTCACAGTCAGACCCTGGTCTTCGTGGAGCCAAGAGTCTGCTGAAAACAGAACCAAGAGGCACCAGTGATTTGTGAGCCCAGCAAAGTTCCCTGAGGACCAGTCCAAACCCAGCTCTTTGGCAATCTGGTGTATGTGCTCACGCCGCCCTGACCCGGACACGTGTTGCTGGTCTCCCAGTTGAGGTAGCTCCCCTCGTGACCTAAGTTGAACGCTTTCATCCTGGTAGCACACCAGGCTGCAGCGTGAAAATCCACAACTGGATTTTGTCACCAGATGTACGTTGTTCCCCATCTTGGCGGATGTTTTGGAAAGACGTGGAAAAAATTCACAAGGAATATTGCATTAGGGTCAAGCAAGTTCTCTACCACGTGCTTTTGAAGCCTAAGGCTAACGGCCTGGGTGAGCAGGACGGATGCTGGAGCGTGTGTCCCTGCTGCTGTTCCACCGCCGTGCATCAGCGCCGCGATCCCGTACGCGGTGGCTGAGGACGCCGCGAACAGCCTGAGTCCCTCCAGCCCTGGTCCCACAGCCACCCGCCACCACCACCACCACCCCCAGCCGCCCCACGGCTTTTGGCCGGCGGCCCAGTGCCTGCAAAACCCTGTCAGCTGTCAATCAGCAGTTAGAAACCATTCTTGTCCACGCTGGCATGCCACACGACACACAGAAACCATACACGGAACCCAAAGTTCCCATGGATATCTTCCAGATTGCTTTAGCCATACTACCTACACCACGCTGAGATGGCGCCCCGATTTTGACGCCTACTCGGACAGGTGATGGCCCGTGATTCTGGAATCAGCACATTGAACATCTCTGTTTCCAATTTTTAAGCAAAGCTAAAAGCTAAATATTGCGAAAACGTTACAGATAGCAACTGGGCCTTCACAACACTCAACTCCTGCCATAACCCAGTAGATTCTCAGGCTCTCATGAAAAAAAAGGAAATATTGACGTCTGCTTGGTATTTCATCCCCAGCTAAGTAAGTCTAGTAAGATTATGCACAAAAACCAGAAGCTTGATGCCCAGCAACACCCAGTACCTGAAACACAGCTAAAACCACTCATGAGAAAATGCAATTAATGGAAGTTATATTTTAAAACTTTAAACAATTATTCACTGAGTATTTCAATGCCTCGGTCTTACGTGAGAATGAATTACATTCATTTTCACACAAAAATGTTATGAAAATTGATTCTGAAAAAATATAAAATATTTTAAAGGGAAAATTTTGCATTTGATTACTTCATTTAAAAAGTCAAATAACCAAAGTAGAAAAAAGGAGAAGAAAGCCCTAACAAAAGGAGAAGAAAGCCCCAACAGTTTTTCCACGGACTTCACAGCAACTGCAGCAGATGAAATGGGACTTCAGAAGCGCCAGCACAGGGAGAACAGCTCAGGCATGCCTCTGATTTATTTCCCTCTTCTGCACAAAAGTGCTGACATACATCTTGGAGCGCATTTTGACACATGAATGTATACTAGACCATTTACTCCACAGGTAATTGTACAATTTCCACGGGAAGACAATTCTCAGGTCTTGTTGAAAGAATACTTTTAGTAATGGATGACACCTGAATAATTAATTATTCCTCACCATTCTACCAGTCTCAGATTCAGGAGCTAGTTTCTGTTCTCCAAACACTGCCTACGTATTTTTCAGAGCTCATCTTTGTTATAAAGTTGAATTTCTACATCCTAAAGCTTAAATTTCATCTCTCAAAGGCCAAGAACATTTTGTGTCTTAAATCATGGGAATGTGGAGCAGCCTGTAGTTTCTACATTGAATCAGCTTTCAGAAACGTCAGTTTTGTGGTTTGAATGCTGGAGTGATCCAAGATTTATCAAGGCTGAAAGTTGCTTATACGAACTTGTCAGTAAGGCTCCGATTCCTATTTAATTTCTAATATATTATTCAATAATACACAATCAATAAGATAGTAAACTATTTAATCAATAATATAATCGACACCTAAGCTTTTATCTAGGTATCACATATGAAGAAGTCTCAGAAATTAATGGTTTTACACATAGGTCACTGCTAATTTAGTGGGACCAACTGGGCCATCAGTTAAAACACTCTCAGCATGGTGGGCCGCTTAATTAATGAAGATCCCTCATTCAAGCATCTTCCCACTGCTCAGATTTCAAGGTGAGAAGTCTCATCTTTTCTTCACGCTGCTGACATAAAAAGTAGTTGCTGAGTGAAGCAGCGTTAAAGAAACGTATCTTAACGAAGAAGATTGTCAAACCCTAAAAACAATGACTGGCAAAAGCAAAAGAATCTTCTTGAATGGTCTCACGGAACCACAGGATTGCACACCTTCACAGCAGAGACACTCCAACGACTTCATCCAATGCACAACTCTTCACTCCCTACATTGAGATCTCACTCCCAAAACTTCTACTTGCCAGCAGCACCATGGTGAGAAAGCTGTTGCGGACAAGTATCTGGGTGTCAGCTCACTAGCACAGGCCAGTACATGGACAGCACCTAAAATGGAGAGTGAGGATCCCAAAATCTTGTGGCAGTACAAGCTCTTCATGGTGGCTCTAAACGCGCCACACTACATCAGCCAAATGAGAAGTTTATCAGAAAGTTTTTTATCAAGAACATTTAGCAAAGAAATTACCATCCCAGTTTGCCATGTGGCCCTTGATATTCTATTTTATTATGAATTTATCATCAGCAATGGGCTTATATAAAGACTGACTGTGGAAAGAAATACAGCGTGATACGTTGGAAAAAAAGTAGGTACTCTGGTTACACTATCATGTTGTCATCATTACTGAAAAAAATTCACAAGCAGATATCGGACAAATGTACGTCCTTCCTTGCCTTGCA
Organism: Tauraco erythrolophus; assembly: GCF_009769465.1. Taxonomy (NCBI): domain Eukaryota; kingdom Metazoa; phylum Chordata; class Aves; order Musophagiformes; family Musophagidae; genus Tauraco; species Tauraco erythrolophus. The sequence goes on along the minus strand of NC_141479.1, from coordinate 22,410,070 downwards.
CGTGCCGAGGGGAGACAGGGACAGAAAGGATGAGAACAGATAACAGGCAGATACGTGGGAGCATTTGACATAACATATGCTGAGAGCACCGATCACTTTAGGACTACAGTGAGTTAAAATCTAGCAGCACCCACACTGCAAACCACAGCTAGGCGCAGTTACAGCACGACGTGCTTACACAAAGTCCTTTCATCATACTCTGCAAGAGTTCACCAGCAATATCCTAAAACACAGATTGCTGGAGACTGTGTTCCAGCCTTTGGACAATTGACTACAAGTGAGATATTTAAAATTTCCCTCTGGAGTTAGAACAACAACTCATTGAAACACGTGAGGCATTTACCTCTCTGGTGCTCAGGACATTTCCCTACTGATAAGTCTAAATCTCTTCCAGGCGAGGAAACATTAAAAAACAGGCAAACAACAACCCCCCAACCCACTGAAAAACAACCAACCAACAAAACCAGGTCTGCTGCCTTCTGGGGAAATATTCTAAACCCCAGGCTGTCTTTAAAAGTTTGGCACTGATGTTTTGATGGTTTTGAATTGCTTCCCTTTCATGTACAAGGAAGAAGGTGCCATCAAAACCTTCTATGCTCACTTTCCTGGTGCTGCTACGTCTTTAGTAGAGTTTTTCATCGTTGATGAAAAAATAACTGAAGTACCACTTGATGAAAGCGACTTCTATGAGGACAACGAAGAAAAGAAAGAAAGAGGGACCAAGGGCAGAGGCTGAGGACGGGGTGATGGGAGAGTCACTGAGAATGGACCAGCAGCTTGTTCCAACCATTGCATTGCCCCAGCTAATGAGCAGAAGACTCGTAAGACAGATATACACATATATATGGCCCTTAAAGTTGTATTCACACGGAAGCGTGTGATTAGATCTAACTACTGATCTGGATGATTGCCTCTTCAGCTTGTGCTGGCTACTTGCAGGTGGCATAAAGCTAAAAGGACATTAACTATCCACTCTGCATTTTTCTCTCTCTTGATGCACTGGTGCTTATTCCTGACCAATACTGCTTTTATTCCTGCACGAGTCTTGGCTCTCCTTCACAAAGCAAACCACTTCCTTTTTCTTACTGGACTTGGCACTGGTACGCATCGTCCTCAGTAGACATGATATTTTTGGCGTGTTGGGTTCTGACATGAAATCATGGAGCTTTTCTGGCGATAGTCTCAAGGTAGCTGTTCCACAAGCAGAGACCCACCACGTTGTTACCTACACCCAGCTCTTACCAGTGCTCTACATGCTTCCAGGAAGACACATTAAGAAACAGTTTCATCCATGTGCTATTATCATCTACATCAGTTAGAAACAGAAGTATGATTTCTGATGGACTGAGAAGACAAATATGGGAACAAGGGTGCAGGAGCTTATTTCAAATGAAGAATGCATATTAGGCCGCTAATAGAAGGCAAACCCATCCCCCCCCCAGACTATTTCTACCAAGATAATTATAACTGGCATTTCAAGTAGCATAGTCATATTTAGTTCCTGGCTTTGCACTAAGAAACATACTGTAAAAAGTTCTTGGCTTCTGTATTCAGCCGGAGCACACGGACAAGCCATAGAGTATGTTTGGAAAACCTCAACATCTGGTTATAGTAATCACCCAGTAGAGAGAGAATTTTAACAGACTGATTTCCTTCTGTCATTCCAAATACCAACAGAAGAGAGAAGTCACCAAAGCTTTTTAGTCCTTTAACATCCCAGTGATGAACTTAACAGATCAATTTACAGTGAGGTGGTTAAAGCAAGAAGGTCTGTGTCCTGCCATGTTCAGTGGAAAGGGGAGAAGAACACAGGAGAGAGGCTTCCTAAGTCTCCACTAATGACTTCTGAAACTGGGAAACAACCACCCTGTCCTGACAATTTGCAACATTTTGAGGCAAATCTTGTAAATAAACAGGCTGCATCACTCGGCATCAGCTTGGGATAATCACATGTAAATGGAAAAACAGTAGAAAGATGGAGCCAACCCTTTTCCAGCTACACAGTGCACGACCAGCGACAAGTGTTTTTCAAATGACAAAGCTAAAAAGCACTGAGCTACACCAGCGCTTGCACATCAAACCCTCATCTACAGAATTATTTTATTTAAATACCAGGTAAAATGATTTTTAAGCATCCTGATCCACAGAAATTATAGCAACAAAATAACCTGTGCCATTTTTGCTTTCAATTCACTAATCACTTCTTCAAGAAACTTTGAGTACTTTCCCCAGTTAGGGAGCAGCTTCACTCCAAAAGGAATCGCTGCTTCCCAGCAGAACAGAAAAGCAACTGCCAGTATTTTCCACTTAACTTCCCCGAAGTTTCTTTCTACAGAAGTTATGTAAAGGGAGATAAGATCTTCAGAAAGATTTGCTAGCAGAACGACAGACACTACGTACTGGTGGAAGAGAAGCAGCAACATCAGGAGAGGGATTAAGTAAAATTTTCCGACATCCCTTTCTGTTGGAACAAGGAGACAGGGCGAGGTGAGGGGTTCCATCGCTGTCCCCACAGCTGTCCCCACCGTTTGGTCTGTGGGCCCCAGAGGGAGGCGGGATTATTGCCGGTAGGTTTGGAAAAAAGACAAGCCTCCCGTCGGTGATCTGAGACGTGCAGGGCTGGGGTTCACACCCCCATTGGACACTTGTAGCCAATTCCCCAACTCAGGAAAAACGAGAGCAAACCTGCTTGCCTAACGCCAGCGCACGGCGTTATCTCCTCGGCTGTGGGTTGAGCATCCTCTTAGCAGGCTGGGGATGAAGTGCCCAAGTGAAACAGCACTGGATTTGGGAGCAGAAGCTGTCGGCTCCGCAGTCCAAATGAGATCTTAGAAGAATCCTGAAGTACATGGACACGGGGGAGAAGGTTTCTGCTATCAGGCACAGAACGATTAAACCAGTACTTTTTTTTTTTTTAAATAAGTCATCCTGTAAATTTTTCCGCACCGATTTTACAATAAGCACCTACATATCACTTGCTAAGAGATGCACAGCACGCTTAGTGGGAAGCACAACTACCACTCTGCTGTTGTTAGCATTTCTAGAAATCTGCATTTATTTTGTGTTTTTTTTTTTTTATTTTGGGGCTCTCTATCTGCACTAACCCAGTACTTCACCCAGCAGAGTTTTCCATATTTACTGCTTTTGTTTTAAAAGACACAAGAAACTAAAGACTGCCAGCTTCTTGGAAAAGAGTCACTTGTTATCGTATTGTCTTCCACACAGTTTTGGACAAAGAAACTCCTGTAATAATCTCAAGCCCGTATTTCTACTTGAGCTACTACAGTTACAGGAGAAAAAGCCTTAAAAATATCCAGACCTGAAACTGAAGACATCCCATGGTGGAATCCCCACGATCTCCAGTACGCTGTTTTAGCAGATCACTACACATGCTGCTAAAAACAAACATCGTCTATTTATTTATATTACACACAGAAAAGGCTCTTTTCCTCCTTTCCTGTTTCCCTGCACATCAGCCTTTTGATATGATGTACCCAAGGATTCCATTTGCTCCCTTGGCTAAAGCCTAAGACTGGATTCTCCTGTTCAACTACCAGCCTGCCCCTCTCACTACAACTTTTTCAGATGCTTTTTCTGGTGCTTTCCTGGCTGCAGCCCTACATCTCACCATCCCGACGTATGAAGTTTGGGTTTATTTATTTATTCAAACGCAGGCATGGCTTCACATTATCCAATATTAAAATGTACATTAATGGTAAAAGATGACCTTAAAAATTATTCAGGTTTGCCATTAAAATAGACCTGCACCCATCATTATTTATATATATATATTCAGTATATACATACTCATATATTTATATGAACTTGTTTATTATCTGGAAATTTGCACAACAGCTTCCTACCTTTATGATCAATGTGTTAACCCTTACGTGATTCCAGCTAGACCATGAATGTGAGTTATGTTTTCCTTCCAGCTAGATGTGTTTTCTCTATTATCTGTGAATTTTCAAAACAAAGATTTTGTTCCAAATCAGTGTTGATTAAGGAAAGTAATCCTAAGTGGGGACTGATGAAATAAATAAACGATCAGAAGATAAAATTCTGATCCTATCGAAATCAACGGCACAACTGCTCCTCACTCCATGGGGTCGGGGCAGCACCCCGGCACTCATTCACTCCATTTCTTCCAGCCTGATGGCAAGGTCACCAGCAGACCTAAAGGACAGAGCTGACCCCGCTCGCCCGCGGCTCCGGCGGCGCAGGAGCAGCGCTGGACCTCGCCGCGGCACAAAGGCAGGACCGTCACCAAAACCTGCTCGGGTGGCACCGTGCACGTTCAAGGGATTTTCAAGTCTTTAATGAAAAGTATTCCCATTTTTTCACCCATATCAACCAAATAAATCGCCTCTCACTCAGGACTCTGTGCAAGCCAGGGCTCAAGTGTGGAAGTTGAGCTCTTTCTGCCTGCATCCGTCCTCTAAATCGATTTCTGTATTTTAATGCAAAAAATCCCTCCCCGTGTTCATTTTTGAATGGAAGTTTTGCTCCAACATGAAAGAAGTATTCTTGTGCACCCAGTAAGGGGACATTTCATCCTCACAGAAAAACGTTAGGACAGTAAGCATAAAATATTTCTGATATACTATGAATCTGTGAAAACAGGATCACAAAAGAAATTCTTTTACAACAGTAAATTGACAGATACTACCTTTTTTTTTGCTCTACAAAAGAGCAATGTTAATTTTCTCATATTATCCGTGGGCAAAATAATACCTTTTTATGAAATAATACGAATTCTCAAGATTATTCCTGTACCCTTGTTTGCAGTGCAGAAAATATAATTTGTACGTTCTCGATATTGGTCACTGACAAATTCTCAAGAGACCTAACCAGGTTTTTCACAAACGATAAATATATATGATTTTTTTCATAGGGCTCTATATATGTATGTATATCAAAGAGCACATCCATCTACAAGTGCTCTCTGTATGTATAAAAGAAGAACAGCTTACAAAAAAAAAAAAGCTGTTTTTTCTTTCTGACAAACGGGCATGAAATAACAGGCTGACATCTGCCTCTGCAGGTCATTCCAGTCAGGCTGCTGCATGTCAGAATTCAAACTGCTCCATCCATCAATGGCAGACCAAAAATTAACGTAGCTTGGAAACTCTGCAGCAAGACAGTAACAGCCCAATTTAAAGTCTGACCTTCGGAGAACGGTGGGGTAAGATGGAAAAATTATTTCATGCCCTGTACCAAAGCCAACACCACAGTTCAGAGGGATTTTCAATTAATTTTTTTTATATATAAAATAAAGTTCGCTAGTATACCGCTGTTAAACTGTTATGTCAGATAAGAAAACTGTTCCAAAGACTTTTAATTTATAAGGTATTATCAATTACATTCACAGAGATGCACTTTCATAGCATTTACAGTTTTAATTTCTCTGAATTGCTGATATTTTTTTTTAAAGCATAATGTATTCAAGGATAAAATTACACTACTTTCTTAATGACTTGGTAAAAACTATAGTTGATCAGCCTGGAAAATTTGATTGAAATAGGCTGCAATTTTTGCCAAATATAGAATTTCTAGTCCAATCAGACAAACAGGATTATCTATTAAAAAATACTTTCTCAAAATTCCAACATTAAATTATTTAATAAAGGAGCTGATCAAAGAAGGTATCGAACCACCGCAGAGACGTACAGGTGAGCAATGTACACCAGCACCAAGCACAGAGGTGCCTTCAGCCTTCTGGACTCCGTACCAGCAGATACCAGTGATTAATTCATTTGTTAAATCACCTACTAACACACTTGTTAATTGCTCGATAAGCTAATTTAAGTGGAGCTTGATAACAAATAATTCAAACTTCCATCTCCTATTGTAAATAGCAGAAGTACCACACACTTTAAAACTACTGATTAAAAATAAAATTCAACTAATTCAATAAAATTGCTAGATTGTATTTTAAATGTACAACCAAAACTTGAGAAAGTAATTTATTTCTCCCAAGCCTTTCTCTGGAGCTCATCTAAAAAGCTCACTTAGTATTTTCTTCCCTTACAAAGTATTTTTTCTAATGTTGCAAAACATTTTGTTAAACAGCTAATTAACTTTGCAACAGAATCAAAGACACTAAGCAATGTGGAAGATGTTATTAAATAATTACAAGAGAATAGATAACTTCAGTGTGCCAAAACACGGATATTTATTATTTTGTTTTTATTAAAAAAATAGAAGCAAACACGATCCTGCTGCACTGGATGCCTTTTCAAATACACAAGTCAGCTTTGCCTATCACGTATTTTAAAATTCAATCTCACCAGGGAATTTCACAACAGGATTTCACAAGAAATTTCGTGTTTCTCTAAAGCACACAGAATTGGGCACTTGGGGCAAAACCCATTACCTTTACACTTTTTATTGCATGACTTCAGAGCCACTGAAACAGGTAAGTTGCCTCCCACACAACTGATAGCATCTCTTTCTGAAAATCTGGCAACAGTCAGAAAGGAAATCCGACACAGTAGTTCAGACCTAAATATGCTTTAATGGTAAGCTTAAAGCCATCAAAGAAATAATAATTTCTTTCATCATGGTACAATGATACAGAGAGGATCAGCAAAATTCCAAGTTCCTGAGAGACAACCACCATCACAGTTTTAATTTTGATGAGATAACAAGTTTGCTTGACAGCAATGCCAAAGAGAAAAGTTCTACCTTTTGGTTTAGTACTATAAAAATGCAAATTAACAAATTTGCACAACAACCTACCAAAAAGCCATGGGCAGAATCTCTCCAGAACTAGCTGATGGGCAAGTCTGGTCTGAGTAATGGCCATAGGGGTATTTTTGGTTGGAGCAGTAAGGATCAGCTTTGCAGTGCTCGTGAAGGACTGGGGCACGGCACAAAAGCTGCGGGAACGGGAAAAGCTGTGAGAAAACCACCCTCTTACTCAGCACGGAATGACCTACTACTGTCTTCTACGCAGGACCAATTCAAATGTAACAGATTCTTAAATATTCCAATAAAAAATTACACCTAGGGATAGAAAAAGAGTATTTCAGAACTATAAAGACAAAACAATTCAGAAGATCTCTGTGTAATGTACTGGGGAAAAAAACAAAAACAAACAAAAAAAACCCCAACCAACCAACAACAACAACCCAACAAAAAACCCAAACCTAATGTTAATTGCTGGAAATCTGAAAAGGAAAGAGATTTCATGTCTGTACGTGGTGTTGATGAGACCGATACAGGAATACTGCACACGCTTCGGGTGTCCAGCCTCAAAAGTGTATTGAAAAACTGAAGAAGAAACTTATACTGAAAGAAGAAAGAACGAAACCCCATTTAACTTATCAAAAAGAAAACACAAAGGTATAAATGTACCTCCATGTACTCTAAGTATTGGACAGTAAAAGGCTCTATCGCCCCGAAAAATCCAGAACAAGGACCAACATCCAGAAGTTGAAGCTGAGGAAATCCAGACAAGAATTTTGATGTTTGACTGAGCAGTAAGGAAAGGATGGATTCCTCCTGCCTTGAGAGATCCAGACAAGTTGAAACAGCGCAATACTCTATTGAAACACAAGCGTGTGGGCTTAATGCAGAATTAATCAGGCTAATTTTAATGGCATGTGTCACATGGGATGTCACAGCAGGTGATTTAACACTCCCTTCTGGCCTTAAAAATCTATAATCAATGAAATAATCCATTAGCTGAACTTTGCAGAGTTTCTCCCACGTTCTTGCACCCGGGGCAGGACCCTGCCACGACAGGCTCCCCGGCTGCGCCGTCGGGGTCTGGCGCCGCAGGGAACAGCAATCCTCACACCCCGATTGTCACCCAGGGAATTTATCGGGCTGCCAAGCCGAACTGCAGTAATTTCATGACCAAACGTGTGTGTTGGCAAAGTTGTTGCGCACCACTAAGAAATCTGAAAAGTTCAAGGTATTACAGGCCACCCGACCAGGATGAGCAATTATCTTCCACATTTTATCTTCAGCTTAAAAAAAAAAAAAAAACACAAACCTAAACCATCAGATGTTTCCTGCAAGAGTTTTAACAATCACTGGGGACTATTCAGATCCAAAAAAAACTTTTACTTTAATAAACATGAGTGTTTACACTAGTAGTAACCATGTGTAGTTCTTTACAGTATCTTAGTATTTTATTCTTCAAATAAAACATGTAATTATTACACACCCGAGAAACTGAGCCATTATCTCATTATTTCCATTAAACTAATGGAAATTATTTACTCCTTGTTTTCCACAGAAGTAATGCACTTGGTACAGATGATGAATTATTTTTAACTAGTCCTAAGACTTAACAGTTTGCAATCAGTTTACAGCTTTCTCGCCAATGAATTGGACCTCACGAATTGCAGTTGTTTTAAAGGGAAAAAAGTCCTTATTAACATTAATCATCACACTAAACCAAGTTACATGGAGTACCCTGCTCTTACTTTGCAGAAATCAAAGCTGCAAATGTTGGGGTTTCAAACACCCTCCCCTTTCAAGGTGTTGCTTTGGTTTTTTCACTGGCCTCCAGCTTTGTCTTCACTGGACATTCGTTTCCCAAATACTGCTGCTTTCTGTCCTTCTGCTTTACTAAGTTCTTTTTGCTCTTTGGATTTTTGTTTCCCGTTTCACATATATGTTTCTCTCTCCCTGTCAAATACTTGTACTATGCAACAAAATTTTGCACAAATTGAACCACCTTATATTCTTTGCTTTTTTGGACATTTTACTGGGCATCCTTTGTGAGCAGTTGGCTTATCGACCAAATTTGCTACCAGACAAAGATGACTAGGTGGTATTTGAAGAACCAGTGGTTTAGAAGGTTCTGCCTTTGGGAGGACAAACACGCAAACGTGGTGTTAACGGCTACCAGGAAGCACGTCTTGGAACTGCCAAAACATTTCTCTACTTCCCCTCTTTCAGTGTTCCTTCTCTCTGCGTGTGCTACAGCTGTAACAAAGGACCTGTGTTTTCCTGCTTCCAGAGTTGATATGGAGACACCAGAGAGAAGAGAATGGCCATGAGGAGAAGACAATTGCTATGAGAGAACCTCACCCTTCCCCAGTAGCTCTCTGCCTCCTCACCACTGCTCACAAGTGCCATCTCAAGGGCAGTTCGCCAACGTAAGCTCCTCTTCCAGACCTTTACAAACACCTTGGGTTTATTTCTAACAGAACATTTCCTTACATAATTAACAAATTAACATATTACAAATATTATGATTGCAAACATTTAGGAGTGACCCTAAATTCACACACATGTAAAACACAGAGGCAGGCGCCTGAAAACAACCTCCCTTCCAAGGGAAAACCATCGGAGAGACGCTGCGTGACTCTTCAGTGTGCCTCGACACCTCCACGTTCACTGACAGCAGAGAACAATTCTGGATACTACATAAAAGGCTTCGTATTTGAAAATATGTTTTTTGCTCTATCTGAATTATTTCAACTCTCATCCATTAAATCCTTAGTGCAGTATCAAAGTTCTATTTTTACGTGCAGGCCCATTCTAGAGCAATAAATGGAAAATTAACCGTGGCAGGTAACAATAAGAAAATTATTAAATAAAACTGTATATACACTGGCCTAAATTTATATTCATCTTCAACAATAATTATGACTACACACACTGTGAGAGTCAGCGGCACTGTCACTAGAAATGTGTTTCAATTTTTTTTTTTTTTTTTTATTTGAAGCTTGGAAATTGGGTGGGAGGAAACGAGGATTAGGAAAGAGAGGCTATTTTTCACTAAATATCAGATAGATTTCCAGCACTGCATTATGGTGAAAAACAGTGACAGCACAAAAGTACTGCAGAGATGGAAAAGACACAAAATGTGCAATGATATAAAAGAATAGAAAGAGAAAGATCTGATAGTTATCTTTACACAGTTACTCCATTTCTGGGATACTAATTAAGATCACAAGTATCTTGTTGTGGATCAGCAGCAGCCGTTTGTGTCAAAAGTGAAGGGGGGGAGCAGAACAACCAGATCTTTTCAGAGTAAAACTGTCACATAACGTACTGGGTGGAGTTGGACAAGCTGCATTAATGGGTAGAAATGCACAAAATTCCATTTCTGACACAGAAACTTACGGATGCCTGTGCCAGAGCCCCTTTTTTCTCCCTTCCCACGTGTCCCAATCACACATTTATTTCACTTTACAGGAGAGAGGGAACGGCCTACCCTGTTGAATCGGCAAATTATTCTATTAACACCCGGTAACCAACACACCGTGATTTGATTCCTGCTTGGAAAACAGTAGGAGAACAAGAGCATACGACCAGGTTAGGAGGACCAAGACCATTCCAGGCTAGTGTTGCAAGAGGAAGCCCAGTTTTCCTTAGAACATACTGTTCAGGAGCTGAAACCAACTTCCCACTGGAAGGGGGTTTCAGAACCCACGGCACTGCACCGGGGATGGCATCAGAAAACTGCTGCAGGTGCAATCGACCACGGGTACACGTAGAGACAACCGAAGATAAGAGCAAGTTACACATATTCTCTATGTACAGGCACGTTTTTTCAGCTGCTACATTTAATACCTCTGTGAAATGCCATGTCTGTGCACGCTGGCGTGGCTGTTACGGATGTGTATGCGTCCCTACTGCGATGGAACGGCCAGGCGTGATGTCTGTGATGTGCAAACTGGATTTATGCACGTTGAAATATTTCAGTATTTGAGTCTTCTTCTTGACAGAGAGCAGGGCTTCCACTGAAAGCTCATTTAATAAAAATAATGCAATGCAAATGAACCTGAATCAGAAAAATTAGATTGATGGAAGTAGCTCGGTCGCTGTAATTATACAAGGTGTATTATTTCCTAAATTCTCTTTGCATTAAATATATACCATACATTTATCAAACATAATTAGCAGTTTAGGTGACAAGGATTTGATTTTTCTCCTGCAATAAAAATCCCTCTACACTGGTATGTACATCTAAAGTGTAATTTGAACATTTCCTTACTATCATTGTTTACTCCTCTACGAAAAATTTCATAGGATCAAAGAATCAGAGAGGAAATACCATTTGGGACTTACAAAGTAGAAGATGAGGAAGACAGCTAGGTCAGCCTTCTGTGGATTTCATGAGCATAAAATAAAATTAAATCAGCCAAAGCTTTTAAGGTTGTTAGTCAAATAAATCGTATTTGAAAGCGAAATAATTGATGATACCCCAGTACAGCTTGATTTCCCTTATAATTCATTTTTTTCAAATATAGAAATAAATTGATGAACAAACAGCAACAGAAGTTACAAAAGAAGCTGTGACAAAGTTCAACGTGGCCAATAGGCATTCTACTAAAAGATGGGTTTTCAGAAAAAGACCGACAAAGTATATTCAAGAAAAATATTATTTTTCTGTAGCACTACCTTTCTTTGCTTTTCTTTGCCTTTTGCTAATTTCCCTCTGTCTAAACCTAATGTAAAGAATAGCCTGGAGAATCTATTTGAAACCACAAAAAACTAAGGTGATACTACACTGAGCTGAAGCAGAGACTGATATTAATGCACTGTTCTCAGATCTCTGCTGACACTGCCCAGGCTGAGGTTCTGACTGACAGCCTGTCTTAACTTTGAGTTTCCTGTCTTCAGTTTCCATTTCAGCTTCATATTATTGCAACACGTTTTCTAAGTGATCCTTGTGCTTTATAATAGGGGCTGCTCCCGTTTTGTCCAAGATTGTAACAGTCAATACTGTGGGGTCCATCTTCAAAAATACTCCAATGAGGAGTCAAACATTTGAGACTTCTGATACAAGCTCTGTTTGGTTTTAAATGTAGTCAATATTAAGAGCAAAGGTGTGATGACTGACCATGTCCCGTTTATCGTACAACGTGCAAAAGCAGTGCCACAGGAAAGTCCCTTGGAAAAGAGGCTAAATATTCGAAATAGGATGCATGCTTATGCATTTCTGTGAATGATATCTACATTAAACTGCTGAACAAACTATGCTTTTCAGGACTAATTAAAACACCCAATTGTGGTGTACCTCACACCTCCTGCGGAACCTCTACGGCAGCCAACAAACCCCTTTTTTGCAGCACACACAGCTCCTCCCACGTAACACTGCCGATGCCTTTCTGCATCTTTCCTCACTGGCTGTTTGCAGCAGACTCAAGGTGCAAGTGCACCGCTGCAAAACCAACTCTTCTACCTTCTAACAAAAACCCACCCATCTCTGTTAGTGCTTTGATTTCATTGACCTCTGCTGCATGCCACAGGGCACCTTCAGTGGGTCTGTTCTGTACGTTCCAATCCCGATGTTCAAACTTGCTTCACCTACTGGAAATAAACTCAGCTGGAAATGTATTTGTTTGCTTGTTTTTAAAGACATTTCAAAAAAGCAAAACATGTTAACAAAACATTAGCTGGTTGTAAACTCTGTGCCTGTGAAGAAGCCTGAAACGTTGTTAAGATGCTTGCTCCAGGATGGTTTGCATCACGTCCACTGACTGCGTTTGGCTGAGAGGGGGGGAGAGAAGTGACTGCGTGCTGATTAGGCATCCAATATAGGTACATATCTGCTATATGTGCCTCACTGTACGTCCTTCTCACCAAAATGCAGTTTGCTTCCCACAAATGCCATCAACCAACAGGACAAGGGCCAGTTTTGTTCATGCCGAATTTTCCTCCGTGTTTCATGAACATGTAAGTGCTATTTTTCAGAAGGCTTTAGAGCAAAATACTGAATACCTAAAGTACAAAAGCTGCCTGGTTCCACTGGAACACAACTGCCCATACCCTCTCCCTCCAGTAAGATTTCAGGGTGTTTCCAGTCTCATAGCAACCAGCCCAGATAGCCAATATATACAGGTTGTGATGCCATTTACTAAGCACAGGGTCATGAAAAGCTATTAGACATGTTTAAGAAATTCCATCAGCACATAGAGACAATTATGAAACTGAAATTCTCTCTGAAACTAAACACAATTACATCAGCTTCACTGACCTTCTCAGAACGAAATGAGAACATTTCCAACATAACGAAGATAATGAAGTTTTTCCTTCTCTCGCTGAATAACTGAATGTTTCTTTGGGAGTTTGGACACATGGGGGTTTTGGGTGCTGTGGGATTTTTTTTTAATAGTTTCACAGTAAATAACTATATCAAATTAATGGCAGAAAGCACTTTCAGGTTTTCTCTGAAAATCCCCTAGGATCATGTGGGGACCTCAAGTCAAAAACCTTCACTTTAGAACAATAAATAAATAAACCCGCTAAAGCCTTCCCAAGGCTGGCCAACTGTAGCATAAGTAATGCAAGAGGCTGAGAGATGCCAGATAAATTTGATTACTATAAAAGATGGGAATATGTTTCTTTCCTCAGAGAATTCACAAAAAGGGGTCAAAAACAAAGCAGCACTGAAAGCCAACAACTTCATTTCGCCGGCAACTCAAGGCGAAAACACAATACAATTTCGCAGGAACATTTTATCACATTGGTGCAGACACCGCCTAATCTTCTGCTTCTGAAAAAGGAAAATAGGAAAGATAGAGTCCAAGCAAAATGGGACTCTTCTTGCTTTTTGGAAAAAGTCATTCTGATTAGTATATCAATTCAGTAAAGAGTTCAAGAACTGTTTTCTTCTCCCACCTGCTACCAGCGTCATAGTATCTCCAACGCATTTCACGAGGAAAAAAAAGTAATCTTTACACTTCATGTTGTTCTTGCTATTTGTCAGATTACCAACTCATTTATATCGAACACACTCAGAGAGCATCACTAGGAGAAATGACCTGCCGTCCTTTCCTTGTGAAAGAAAAAACCAAGTCTTGACTCAACGTTAATTGTTACAGCCCTGAGTAACGATCAGGCGCAGAGATTCCGGCGCGTTGTTCTCCCACTAAAAGATGGCCCTGATTTCACATGGCTACGTTCTCCCTCCGCAAACAGGAGCTCTTCCCAGTTGCTATTACAGCAGCACCAGTAATTTGCTAACCTCTCCGGAATTACTTTTTCCCTCACGCGTCCCAGGATCGCACTCGGCTTTTCCACTACCACATCATGCTGGTGGCACAGCCATACCGCTGTCACCCTCAGCCCCAGCAAACGCTACAGTTTCAGCCAACAGCAAAAGCTGCTCCTACTAGAACCCATCAGGTTTCACCTTATTTTCATCCCTCCTTCAAAGTCACCCAGTTCTTCCTAGTTAACGCCCCAAACTTCCACTCTGTTTAGAGCATCTCTCTGCATTGGGTCTTCAGCCCAATTTCAGTAATCCATGTGTGATTTTTATAGAAGAGTTACAAATAACAGTATAAAAAAAGGTTGATCTTTGAGGAACAAGTAACTTCCATCCAGTCTGACGAATTCATTTGCAGCACACAGACTCTTTTATTTGCACTATGCTTCGTAGAAACAATCTTCTACTTCTGAAAAAAATCTTTTCCATGGTGTCATCGTATCAGTTGCTCTACAGGAGTCAAGAAAGGATAGACCGGCAGCACGTTTTATTAAGAATATTTTTTAGTATTAAAGGAAGAAACTAAGTGTTTCTAGAACAATCTTTGGCAAGTTCTTTTTAATCTTTTTTCCATTAAGTTTCCTGTCTTTAATTTTTTCCTTTATGTTGCCGCAGTGTTCTTCTTTCTTACTTTAAAGAAAATTAGTCTGTAACACAGAGCTGAGATACGGCTTCAAGTGGCAGTCCTTGCCAAAGTTTTGGATGGACACTACCATCTAACTTAAAGCACATTAAAGACCTTTTAGGACTGCAGAAGATCTGAACAAGCCTGAGCTACCCTTAAGCCCATCCTAACGCGCTGATAGTTCTTCTCTTTCCAGGTATCAGACCATGGAATCTCTATTTAATTTTTCTTTTTTTTTTTTTTGTGTAATGTTGATTTTGTTCCACTTGATACTACAATTCATAACTTGTCTGTGCTGACAAGTTTTGCATCATTAATTGACTTCCCGTTACTCTGTCTCGGGGTGGGGTGTGGGGGGGTGTGCAGGGTTTTGGGGGAGGGTTGCTTTTGCAAGAAGGTTGGCAGCCCATTCCCGCAAGTTCTTCCTTTCTGCTTAGGATGCCATTTCCAGACAGAATTTCTACCTTTGACTTACAACACACTTCCTGACTTTCCAACACTCGAGCTCTTAAATTCATCGCTCCAGGTGGTTTCACCAATAAGTTTTGTTAATTTCCAAAATTTTGCTGTTTTGAAATAAAGCATAAAATTAAGTAGTAGACTACTTTTATTCTTGCATTTCATTTAAAACAAATGTAAGGATTTGGGTTTCACCATAAGCAGCTCTGAAGCTCAGCTAAATGACAGTAAGATGAAGCAGTCTATCAGCTATCACAGAGAATAAAACCTTTTTCCTTTATAAGTATTTTTTTCATGCTAGAAATTTAAGTCACAATTCCTAGTGCTATTTCTATTGGGTTTTCAGAGACTAATATCCACACCCAAATTTGTCAAAACCAGTTCAGGAATCAGTATTAAATGTTTTACAGTAACCAAGCAGAACTCTTTTTTTTGTGTGTCAAACAATATTAGTAAAAAAATGTTTATTACCTGTTTTATTCATGTATTGCTTCCCATTTTATCACAGTCTAATATATAATTGTGCTGCAACTATCACTTCACCTCTTATTTCTTTTTTCTGCAGTATATGCATTCCAAAATAATCCATCTACAGTAAAGTCTAATTAATATTTGTAATAACACATAAAAAAATGTTATCTACACTAAATCAGCATAAAGGTAACACCTTCATTTTCAACTTTCAAGGCCAAAAGACAATTATAATCTGGAATGAAGAGCAGTTTCCTCATAAGAATAAAACACATTTTAGTACACTAACAAATACTTGAAACAACAATCGATACTTCTAAAGGAGCAATTGCCCTCTGCAGATTGCATTTTGCAACGAAGAGTAAGACCAAGATGCAAAGAAATCCAGTAAGTTGACCCAAGACAACTCAAAGAAAAGAGAGCAAGAGGAGAACAGAAATCTTTGTTTTTCCCTCACTGTAAAGCAGAATCAGCGTTGCTGAGAAGCTGAAAGATGCCCGCGGCGGCTTGCAGCCACCCACCTTGGCCATCACGCAACGGGAACCTACAGGGGCTCTGGGTACCAGGACTCTCTTTCAGGTGATGACCGAAGGAGTGTGGGCGAAGGCGGGTCCGAGGAGAAGAGCACTGCAAGAATGAAAGAGCTGTAAACTACTGCAACAGGGGAAGAAAGGGAAAGAGCTGGAGAGAGTGCAGATGCCAGGAGCAGCGAGCAGACTGGCTCGTGCTCGCCCCTGTTACTAAGCCACATGCAGTGCCCTCTGCTCTGGCTGCCTACCCCGAGCTAAGCAGCCAATGCAGAGAAGAATTAGGTGCCAGAAACTGGCTGCAACGCCCCAGCCAAACGGCAGGTATGGGACCACAACCACACGTCCAGTAACTCCAGTTTGCAAAGCCTGATTCCTGGCAAACAGCCACCCGGCCAGCCACGGCAGCGGCACTGCCCACGGAGCAGCCAGCTCTCTGGACAGCCCGTGCCCGCTGACAGTGGCTGCCTGGCACCCGGGGGTTGTTCCACGGTGCCCACAAAGCTCCTGAACCTGATCCCTGGCAAGGCAGCAGAAGGGAACAGGAGAGAGAGCACAGGCACACATGTGGCAACCACGGTGCGAACGCGGGCACGGGTGGCCGGAGGGAATGGAATGCCACCAGCGCAGACTGGGAGCCTGGTTTGGGAGACCTGGAGAAAGGAGGGCACAAAAAGCACTGCTAATGCAAAAGTACCATCCAACAGGAACGGATTCAGGTTTTTGCTCATCACCTGAGTTTTGCACTCCTGCTCTGACAGGATGGCACAGAAGATGGGAAATCAGACAAGATGGATCAGTCAGGCAGTCCTGTCGCCCCAGGTACTGAATGAAGGCGACAATATTGAGAAACTAAGAGAAGGGCGATACCGACTGCCACAAAACCAAACAGATGCTGGCTTTAAAAGCCATCTACATCCTGTCTCCTTATTGTCTTTTTTCTTTCTAACCACTTAAAAGGCTGCTTGCACGAGCACAGCAGAGCAGCAACGCTGTAAGCAGGTCAGTGCTGTTTAGAGAACAGAAACACAACGTGAAAATACTAAAAAAAATATAAGATAAACAGCAAAGGAAGATTCATTAAAGTGCCTTCAATTTCTTCAGACACTATTTTCTCCTAAGAAACCTGCTAGCACAATATAGAAATTATTTTCATTCCAGTATTAATTGTTTTTAATATTAACGTAAAAATCCTGACTACTAGCAATTTAAAAACAAACCAAAATTATAGGATAAGAGGTTTGGAAGCATACATATGCAAAGGCTCTGTGCAGAAAGGGCACGGTAACTTGCTTCCTGTGCTTGGGGCACTTCCTCCTTCCCGCTTTTGGAAGGTCTATAACGTGTAAAAATCTTCTATAGCTAATAATCTTTGTACTTCAGTGGCATAATTAGTTGATTTTTTTTACACCAAGGAGTTACTGAAAAAACAGTTGAAACCTGCAGAAGGATGCTCCTGCGTGGAACAGGGACTGATGGGCAGCTCGTTGGCTGACTAAATGAACAAAGGGCTCCTGGGGTTTTTAATAACACTGATCCACTTATGAATCATAAACAATACAGAAACCCTTTTGCACCTTTGAGATTTTCAAGATTTCAGGAGTGGGGAGTGTTTTCATCCTACAAAATGTTATTTACCATGGAGGGGTGGTTGCCTTTAAGAAAACAACTGCATTTCATATGTGTTTGACACGGGTGTCCTATTAGAGACAATTTTTCAGATTTTCTGCCATAGGTAAGCTCTGGGAAAGAGAGAAGTATAGCAGATTTTTCATACCCTTTTCACGATTATCTGAAATATTATATAGGAAAGATGAGAACAAACCGATGTAGTAGTAGGTCAGTAAGGCCACTAGAGAAAAGACCCTGAAACTAATTGACACCACTGGATTATAATTCCTCACATTTTTAAAGGATTTTATTGGATTTTTTAAATTTAGATTAAAAGTAATTAATTAATATATAGTTTCTACTGTTAAGTCTATAACAAAGTGTAAATAGGTGTAGCTAGGAGGTAAGATTAACATGTATTTCTGAAAGAAGCAGCTAATGTTTTCAGAAGAAAAAGCCTGGGCAGCAGTTGCTTTTCTGAGTCTAGGAAGTCATGAAAAAACATTTCTTCAAGCTAAGTAACCCCAGGCTTTCTCTTTCTGAATATACAAATATTTTTACCGGCCACAGTGCCCTCTTATCTAGACACGTTTCTTACACTGTGTTTGTACACCATATACACAACATGCTGTATATTTGACATGTATGTAGTTACCTATGCACACAGTCCTTAAATAAACTTGCAAAACTACATTTTCAGAATGACACAGACATATAAAATTCAAATGCTAGGAAATACAAATGTTTAACTAAGCAGAACAATGTTACTTTGGATCCTTGTATGAATGCTTTAATTGAAATTATCTCATTTTTCCCCACAGGAGCCATATGTCATTAAGTGCAGGAAAAAAGTTGAATTGACTAAGATGGAAAACTGGAAAAGAAGGTTCTGACTCTACCACTGCCCAAGAGTTCCCAGTCTGTATCAGCCACGCAAATATATGGCACAGCCCACCAAACCTGAACTCCTGATTCCCCACTGGATATCACTCTTACCTCCACGATAGTTCCTAAACCCACTACACCTCTGAAAATCAACTGCTTCACTGGACTCTTCATCTTGAATCCCAACATTCACTTTTAAAATTCTCACTTTAGGAAAGTTCGAAGCATTCTCACCACCACCATCATATCCGCACGGCATACTGTAAAGTAATGCTGCTTGGGCTTAAACAAAACCACAGAAAACTTTCTTAGGATATTTATTGATGCAGCATCTTAGCAAGTATTTCTAAAAAGTTTTCATTTCTGTGAAAGACTTAGTCTTTCACACAAAAGAATAAGAGCTTTTTAAAAAATTAGAAGTTGACATGTCTGAAATAGTATCAGAACAAACAGCCTCTCGCAGCAGCGATCTCAGACAGCAACGGCTGTACTCACTCTGTCCATCAGACAGGAATTTTTCTTTTCATACATCATTTAAAACTCGCTGCAGTGATTCCACAAACCTGTCTGTACTGTCTGCACAAAGTCAAGAGAAGCCTTTCCCACCTCCCCCCTCCGGTTCAACTTACTTTGGCCAAAATACAACTGCCCAAGCAGACCACCAGAGCACTAGTGTCAGAGAAGCAAGGCGTACTTAGTACTAGATAATGAAGAAAAAAATTCTTATATTCTCCTAGATAATATTGCATATTGTATTTGTATACATCAAAATAAAATTACACTGTTTACATCACCAGCAAACTTCCTGCAGAAACAACACACCATAACAAGCAACCAGCTAATGCACACAGTTGGTTCAATATTTTTAAACACAGATTTGCATTTATATCATATTTGCAGGAATTACTCTCCCAGGACAGTGTAAGAGTCTGGAACAAAGCTTCTCATTGCAAAACTGCATATTCAGACAGAGATCACCTACATATTCTGTGGCCATTAACACAGGCAGATGGCTTACTGCTGCGACTACCCCGGAGAAAAACTATGAGCATTATTATTATTGCTAAAGTTATTATTGTTAGTCAGGTCTTGAAATGCTCAAATGTAGAGCTGTGTTCTGAAAACACGTCATTCACTAACCTGCACACTAAAGCCTTGAACTCACACTGCGGCCACAATTCACACACCTTCAGAAAAGCTGAAAACACACTGCTTTTACAGAAAAATCATTTAAATAATACTAAATACTTGCACTTGGAATTCAGCTTGGAAATATAAAGGAAGAGGTTTCCTTACCATGTATGATGGGCTTCTGGACTGTAGCATGTACCACAGGATACTCGCTTCCTGGGCGTTAATTCAGTAATTCCACTTCTCGTTCAGGATAAATCCAGAAAGAAGCTAGCACAAATAAATGAAAACCACAAATTTAGCAGGGGTTGAATACAAACACACTTTTTTTTTTCTTGTCCATTTGACTAACAAAAAAATTTCCTATGGTCTTCCTATCTGATCTAGAAGTAAAGGTATGTTACGGGAGAGGTTGCACTTGCTAGCTTAGTCCCACACCAGTATATACTGGTATCATGCTAATACCAGCACCTCAAACGTGTATGACATCAGAATTTTTGGACAGCAACAATTTTGTGTGCACCCAAACTGACTGTCACCTCCTGTGCCTCTCTGCACAGCATGGTCCCCACTCGACCAGGGAGTCACCCCCAGCCCACCCTTCCTGCTCCCTCCAGCACACAGCCGCCGGCCGGGGGACGCACCGGGCAGGCGTCCGCGTTGCAGCACCGCCAGAGCTGGCAGCTCAGCTGTCTCCAGCCACCACACGGTTCTCTGGCACACAAATTCCCCACGGCACAGGGCAGAGCACAGCCACCCGTTCTGCTCAATGCCAGGAAGGTGACGCTGCCACAAAGCGATCCGAGATACGGGAGCGCAGAGCTGGCTGGAGAAGTGGCACCACGGTCACGGCCAGGCAGCCCAAAGGGACGTGGGGGGCTGACTTCAGCCTTGCAGACTCCAGGTTTCCCATCCTCTCGCCGGACCAAAGCCAAACTCAACTCAGATCAGACCATGAACACAAGAAGGTTTGTGCTCACCGTAGTTCTGAGTTTACGCATAAAAGACACCGAGGGCACGGCTATACGGGGTGCCAGCCCCCAGACACCTTGCGCTCCTGCCCTCAGACAAAAGCCAAATCAGCCCGAGTTAATTCTGTCATCTGCATTTTTCCATGGAAAAAACAATGGAAAGCTACTAAACAAACACCCCTCCTTTCTGCTTCTTAGTACATCGCTGGAGATGGAAACCCACGAACCGACTGCAGCAGAAGCTGCAGATGGGAGGACACTTCTGAAAAAAGCACCAGTGAACGTTTTCTAAAGGCAGGGCCCACGAGTCGAGCATTATAAACCATATGAAAGAGGCACTAAATATAGATTCTATGACTCTCCTCCTTTTGTGTGTCAAAACAATATTTTAATTTTATTTTAAAATCCGTCAATCAGGGCAAAACTAATCACCAAAAAAAAAAGTGTTTTACCTTTCAAACATCTGTCATGTATTAAAATTGCTTGTGTTAAATAGACAGAATAGGGATACATGGACAGTTTTCATAGATTCCTCAGATTTCTGGGCTCGAAAATTAAAATATACAGGTATTAATAAGAATTCAAACATCCAGTCAGCAGATGTCTTCTCTCTGGGAAAGACTCTGCAGAGGAAAAGAAGCTTCAAGCAGTAAGCAGACACATTATATTTCCTTTTGAAAAAGTTGAGAAAAGATTGCAGGGCTTGCAAGGTAAGATGAGACGGTCTAAACCAGGTACTGCAATTTTAAACAGTCCAAACATCTCTTGGCATCTCCAAACACTGAACTATATTCGATTACAATCTCAATTAATGTCTGACATTATTTCTAACAGTGAGAAGGGACATCATTGGAACCGACAGAATAGCACGCTGCTCCAGCGCAAGGAGTGCTCTGCATGGGGCTGAAGACCCAGAATTTCCCTACTTCATTGACCTGAGCTGTAAAAAACATTATTTCTCTTCTCTGATGCTTCCTGAACCCAAGGAGAGAAAAATATGGCAGGAGAAGGCGGTCACTTGCAACGAGACGGGGTAGATGCCAACACAGAAACGGAGCAAGGAGCTGCACGCAACAGAAAACGAGCCTTAAAATACAAACCCAAACCCGATAGGATGAAGAATCAGAGCAGTCTAAATAGATCAGGCACCCACAGCATAAGCGAAAATCTAATCCCCAAAAGTGGTGGAAGGGAAAGGAGACAGGAAAAAAAAAACTTTAATATGGAAGGCAAGACTGGAAAGCCAAGGGGTAGTGTCTGTGGAGCTCGACACAGGATCCAGGAAGCAAAGAGAAACGAATCAAGAGAAAAGCAGAAGATCTAGGATAGTGATTTTGAGAAAGACACATCTGGATTAGAAAAGTCAATGAACATGATGGAGGATATGCATGCTCCAGTTCCACTTAGTGGGAACACCTGGCTTCAGCATGGCTTGTCACCACCTCCCACAGCACCCAGTGCAGCCAAGGGTGCCCCAAGCGACGTCACCCTCCAGCTGTGTACCCCAAGAGAAGAATACCTTCAGGAGTGTGAAGCACTATTCAATTTTCCACTCAATAATGTGTGTTAAAACAAATATCGATCGAGAACTTTTCTCCACACTGATAGTCGTATCACTGTAACGATGCAGAAAACACCTTCAAAAATAATTTCTTAAATACATTGAGGAAAACTGCTAAGTAATGTTCCATGCTATTAACAGTCATAGTTAATTACAAAGATATGTAGCACTGCCCCAAGTTCATTATCTGTTTGCTGGCTCTGCAGCACAAAAAAAAGAGTCTTCTTGCTACTGAATCTTCTTTCAAATATTTTCAGTAACTGCGAAGATTCTGTACTGATACACCCTTCTTTTCAATCAACACCAAAATATTTCTGTAAGTCTTGTGACTCTGAAAAACTTTGATTTTAAGTAAATTAGAGGACAAGCTACAACGATAACTTGAATATTCTCATTATTGCTAACATGCCAGAAAACACGTAAGTTATCAAAATGTGCTAAGCCGCATGAACCAAACGTTTTTGAGTTACGAGAATTTTTGTGAGCAGCACAGTACAGGAACACAAGAAAGGTTATAAAACCCAAGACCATTCAATGACAGCTTGTGGAAAGCTTCCCAAATTACTTGTCCATGTGCAATGAAACAACCAGCCACATGATGAAAGATTTTGCTAAACATGAAATAAATACAAATGGTTACCTGGTTATATTTATGCAGCAAGTATGTAAATCTGCTTGTCTACATTCACAGCACGGTTTCTTGAAAATACCGGTCTCAGACACAAGCCACTGACATCACAGGATCATTAGCTGAGAACTTAGAGGGAACTTCACATGTACTGACTAATACTGCATAATTAAAGATGACAGGAGTCAGAAGAAAGGAGACAACCATTTCTATAGATTCCCCTATTAGAGGCTCCACAGGTTCTCCTGCCTCAAAGAGGTGAAGGCTCTACTGCCAATCTATGAGTCACAGAAGAAGTCCACCTGCAGAACACCACAACACCACGTCGCACAGAGCCACCCTGGGCTTCCCGGGGCCCCCGCCTTGCCCATCTCCCTCGACACGGCTTCACTGTACGTGCCAGCACATGGACAGGGGCACGCAAGATCTGCTGTTAACAAATAAGCACTGATAAACCAGCAAACATCTGCTACAATGGTGCATCTGCGGCAAGAATTCTGCAGCCACCTGCATTATTTCTGCCATGGGATTGTCCGCGTAACCCTGAATCGCGAATACCGCGTGGCCTGCGTCGCCACGTCAGGAAAGCAAAGAGCTACAGCTCGAAACTGTTCCACCTTCGCTGTGAACTCCTCAACTCACAAATCAATAAAATATTGAGTAACAAACAATGACCCAGAAACATTCTTGAAAAACCCCACACCACCTTATTCAGAACCGTGAATCACGGAGCCTACGCGTTTTCCAACGTAAGTTCAGGAAATAAAAGTCTCATTAAAGCTTTAGCCAAAATTTCTAATTCATCAAAGGACCATGTTCTGAATACCAATGAATTTCATGAAAAAGCAGCTTTTTTTTTTTCTTGTCTGCATGTCTGTAAAATATCTCTTGGGTTACAAAACCAAATTGGATGACACTGAAAAGTCTTTCAGGAACAAAGACAGACGAGTAAAACAACCACCAGATCTCTCTAATTCCATGCAAAAGTGTCAACAGCAAAATCACTGCATCTCTTCCATAGCAGAATATTAAATAGTTCATTAATATCCATTTTCCCTTCTTCTCTTTTCAGAGGCTACTAAAATTGTTTCTGTTTGATTTTACATGAGTGAAACTCCTCCCAAATGAAACAGGTACAAGTATCTTGAAAGAACGTTCAAGTGTACATCATTCAAGACCTTGGCAGTCCCTATCTCCCTGAAACAACAATAGCGTCCCACTAATAACAATGACTTGCTTAACTATTCATTTTTGTAAATAATGGAAGTGAAAATTATCTAGTGATGGATTTACACTTTTACAATGCATCTCAGGGATGAAAATGACTAGGGACGAAGAAATTATGTATATTACAATGGGTGACACACAGAACTTAAGATTCTAGTAGCTCCACGGAAGAACACAAGCTGGAAAACGTGGCACTAGAATTTTTAGCATTTTACTTTTGTCTAATATACTGTGAGACATCCTATATGCATTATTTGTATTATAGTAGCACTTAAAGACTCCAATTAAAATCCAAACACCATTACACGAGGCAGAAATAGTACGAAAATCACAATAGGTGTCACAGCCATTTTAATTCCAACCAACCACAATAAATCACCTGTTTCTCAGATATGCCTGCCTTTATGTTGCAGTTACCCACAGAATTTCACGTATTAGTTCTTACATTCAAGGGGAACATTAAAAGGATTGCCTGAGCAGTCTTTTCAGCCTTTTTTGATTTGAAAACCATATTAATATTTCCAGTGGAGGCGCACAGCCTAGAGAGTGCAAGCCTGCTGACACAGGGCTTGCTTTCCTTGGTCACCTGTGCTCAGAGGACGCCCAGGAAACCAGAAGACCCTGTAGACCATAAGCTGAAAAAGCTGTCTCCCCGAGGTACAAGACTGAAATTTTACAGAAAATACATGTGTTTAGATTTTCTTCTATTTTAGCTGAAGTACTGACATACTAACCACACCGATTTACTCCGGTCCGGGCTATCATTTCACTGTTGATGTATCTGCACGCTGAACAACTGGAGTCTGAGAACTAGATATCTCTGCTAGAAAGTTATTCTGAACGAGAGATGCATCTTGCACACATCTGCACCCAGCTGCATAATTCAGTATCAGTTTGTTCTGACTTAAAGAAGAGGACACACCAAATTAGCGCCAACATTGAAAACTGAGATGATTTGGGGGCAGAATATGGTTTAATGGGGATTAGGGATGGTTGGACTCGATGATCTCTAAGGTCTTTTCCAACCTAGAAATCTATGAAATCTATGAAACCGACAAAGGTGACAACTTTTCCAGTAACAATGGAAACCAGTAAGTCCCTATACAAAAAAAAGTTACCAAAGATTACTTTGTGTTTAAGTAACAAAGGGCAAGTGTTTACACTGTGACTATTAGTTCTCTAGTAGGGAGTTTATTATAAACAGTATTTCAAACCCAGGACTTTAAGAGACAATGTATAAATATTTTAAATGGTAAAATATAGGTGTTGGCTTTTTCTGTACTGTGTCCAGAAAATTTGCACAAATGCATCAAATTCTCCACCTAGGGAATTTACTTTATTGTTAAGTTTGCATTTAAAACAAATGTGCGTGACCTATTTTGGGGCTAATATAACTAAAAGGAACCTATTTGTTGTTTATTATTTATAGAAGATTCACTTCAGATTAGGCCTTTCGCAGACGTGTGTATCTGTGTGGCATCATAAAGCATCTCTAGATATCTCCCAGCACTAAAACAGACAAGAAAATGACAAGTTAGGATGTATCCCAGTACACACAGTATTTTATAAAAGCTAAGATTAAAAGCTGGTTTTTTCTTCTTCAGAATGGCCGCATGAAAGAGCTACTGCCATGGCTAATGCATTGACCTTCCGTGGCTGATAATGACAAGTTCAAGTTCCTAGAGTTGGATAAGACGTGGAACTAAAGTAAGTGCACTCAAGCAACGAGTTCTCCTGCTCTGTTAGAATCCTACTCACAAAACTAGCCCTATAAAAAGGAAGAAGAAAACAGTTTATTTTTATATATCTATATATATAAGAAGGGGATATCTATATAAGCAAGGGGGTTTTGTACACCATCAGCATGTCTCCTGACTACTTCCTTCAGAGTCTTCAATCTAAGGCACTGGTGGTTTCTTCCACTTTTTAATAGAAAACTTGAAATTATTTCACATAAAAGACGTCAAATTTACAAAAAAAGAGATGTGAAGTTGTTGGTTGTGCCTAAAATCTCACATTTACAGCTTTTCTCTTTTAAACGGAGAAAGCGTAAAACACAGTAAAATCATCTGTACCGTGTAAGAGAGAGAACATCCCTTCGCACCCCTTGCCTTCCAAACTTCCAGGAAACCAGAAGTGTATTTTTACACAACATGTGGACTTGTTAAAGTTAACACCCCTGGAAACCTAGCCTTTTGTTTCCAAAGGACAGCAAAAGCACATCAAGCGTTTCTTCCTATCATCAGCTAAGCAAAAACCCAGTTGGCCTGAAGCCTCTGCTCCTGTCCGCCACTGGTGCCGTACAGTCGTGCGGGTCACGGCGCCGGGGGCTCTTTGGGGGCAGAATAAAACAGCTTCACGTGGCCGCTGGCATGGCTGAGGCACGCAGCAGGAAGCTGCTGTCATCAAACCGGGCACCAACAGGTTAACCAGACAAGGCAAAGAGTTCGACTAAGGAAAGTAACTAATAAACCTTCTTTTTTTAATATATTACCAGTACAAATAATAATAGATATTCGGATGTATTACTAATACACACATCTGACTGCGTTTTAGCTCATTTTATATTTTCAAATATTTATGTTTCAAATTGCACAGAGATATCACAACATTTACTTCTTTAAGTTATACAACTCAAATAATAAAGGCTAAAAAAATGCTAGGGCTGAGGCTGGTGTAGATCAACATGTGCATCATCAGTTTTTAACCCTCAGCTCATACTCAGTGTTTCACACTGAACGATTCCTGACAGGACAGACAATGATCACAAAGGGAACAACACCGTTCCAAAAAAGATTCCCTTTTAAATTTGGCTCCTGAAACAGTATTTCTAATTTCTTCCTTCTCAGCCCCAATTCAAGCTCATCTCAGAAACAATAATTTATTTAGAAAGAAATTAATTTTAGGTATCTCCAAAGTGTTGGGTTATTCCACTCCAGTAAATTTTCATAAATGGAAATTTTTGCTTTTCCTTAGGAAAAAAAGTGATATTAAATACAAAAAACCGCACATTAAAAGAACACTAACATTTCTGAAACAAGAACTCGAGCTGAAGTTCAGAAATTGCCATAATTAAACTTGTCCAGGAAGACAGATTAAGGTCAAATATGTCTATTAATTTTGGGTATCCACTCTAAGCCACCTTTGACTCGATGTTCCCTTTTTAAGCACGCAGCATTTCATGGCATTTAACAAGTTCCTAGAGGGTTTTCACTCGCTGGCTCCCATGGTGGCTGTGATTTTTCACTCCTTGGGCAAGCAGAGCACCACCCATCACAGCCGAGCACCCAGACCGCAGCGCGGGCACCGTGTCAGCAGTTTCTTGCAGCAGCACAAAAAATCCCGTATTCCAAAGAGATGTTTATCTGCTCCACTCCTCCTCCCGAGTGCTGAGCCCACTGTGCCCCAGTCAGAGGAACTGGGGACCCGCCAGGGCCGCAGCGGCGCAGAGACCCACCTGCGGGCAGAGCATCACGTGCGTGCGGGTACCCGACGCCACGGTGGGAGTAAAACGGGGGGCACTCTGCTGAGATAAAAGATGCGTTCACACTTTGTAACACCTTCTCTTTGCTCCTAATTAGCACAGAGACTCCCTGTCTAAACAAAGGCTTCGCCCAAGAAGGACGTGGAGATGCTCCACGAGGTGTAGGATGCAGCCAAACAAAGGGTGAGTCAGACACCGGCACTCGTGATTTCTCCGCTGGATCAAGGAGAGGGAAAGGAGCAAAGCAAGCCCCCATTTCAACCAAATGTTGCCATACTCAACAGTTACTGCAAGCAAGGTTCCAAAAATCACAGGAAAAAAAAAAAAATTTCTGTAAATACCTCTTGTTTCTTCTTTAAGGTGCAATATTTCTTTTTTTTCCAAGTATCAATCTCAACCTTTTTCAGGTTAGCTTGGAAAAAGGAGAAAAAAGCTCACCTCAATTTCTTTTTTTAATTTGACACAATAAGCTACGAATAGTTCCTCTGAAAATGCTGGAGCCTGTGATGTAGCTCCTTTATTTAGGTAAGTTCTAAACTGTCTGTTATTTACACAGAAGCCAGAGAATCATTTGTCCTGTTAAGATTTTTTTTCCTCAAGACATACGTTATTTGTGAACACTCCTGAGCACTCACTATGTGAACACACAGTCTTTAAAAAGCTTATTAAAAAAAGCATATTTGGGGAGGAATCTATGCACTATGTTAGGTAAATAGATATCTGGATAATTTTAAGTTAATAAAAACAAATAGTATCAACCTTTAGTCACTTCTTATCTCCAGCACTGCCTTCTATTCAACCCCCTCAGCCTTTTTGTTTCCCCCAAACTAACACCTTCTCCATCACACAGTCCACCTGGATGCGTGCAGCGAGTTTCTGAGTCCTCAGCAGCCCTGTCAGAGGGAATCGAGAGAATGTCACTAATTCAGTACGTCCCTGTTCTTCCCTCTTTAATTTCCAAGGTGTTCCATGATGTGTTTGCCACACATCATAATATTTTTCTTTCTGTCCTCCTCTCTTCACATGCCCTGCTTTTCGTGACGTAACGCTTCTTTGGAAGCTATTTACTGTTTGAGTACAAAAACCTCTGATGTTTAATGATTAACCCAGGACAATTACAGCTTCAGTTTACAAACCAGCATCTGCAGTACAGGAAGCACAAGCCATGCTAGTTGAACATGGTTAAAGCTGGAAAACATGAAAAACATGCAAATATATTCTTCATCCTTTTTATTTATTGTTATTTTCCCTTCCCATGGAAGAGGGTTACCCTTATCAACTCCTCTTATCCTTTTATATAGTGATGCCAGATAAAGTCACCATGTATTTTTCAGTTCCATACACTGTATTTTTAAGTTGCATACTTCTTCCTTTCTGTGATATGGAAAATGTCACATTTTGCTTAGACACAATTTCAATAGTTTAATTTATTTCAGAGGATGCTTAAGTACATTTATTTTAATCAGGTTCTTATTTGCACTCAAAGTTTCTACAAAAAAAGAACAAGTATCAGAAAGCGTGATACGGTGCCTTAATCTGAGTGCAGTAAAATCCAGGTGGTGATCTTCAAACACACACTAAACTTGCATATTGACTTTTTTCTATGACTACACAAAATTCAAGTAATTGCAGAAAAAAAAAGTGGGTTTTTTTGGTAACTCGGGCCAGTGAATAAGCAATTTGCAGGATCAGCTGTTGAATTTGCACAAGCAAATCGTGTTTAAAAGGCAAGGTCTGAACCTACATCCCTTTCTTAAAGTAATTTTTAATGAAAATTAGTTCTTCCTAACCTGAAAGGTGGCTTTAGGCCACCTATGAGCTGTTGGCCATCTGTATAAACCAGTTCCACAGAGTTTTACTGCCAGAGGGTATCGGGTCAGAGATGGCTTCTGTTGTCAGATCAGTCACTACCTCAATTGCCTTTGGCAAGTCATTTAACCTTTCTGTAGGAATGTTTTCCTGCCAGTAGAATAATTCCTCACCACGGCAGGGAGGAGTTTAGCCTATTAATTAATAAAAATAATGATAAAAACGCCCCTTCTTTAATTCCAAAGTCTGACTGCTCGACAGAATAACACTAAAACTTGAAACCACCCTGCACATTAGACAGAAACGAAGTGTTGCTACGTCAGTGGGTGCTATTTCAGAGCAGATTTCTGCCGTGCACACGTTAACGACTTCACAAATTACAAAGAACACCACGGGGTACAGTTTTCCTGCAACTCGTGAATAACAACAACAAAAAGAGAAGCAGCAGTCTTGGTCTCGAGCTGACAACTCCCATGTTTTACCATCTTCCCCAAGTTTTCATGAGCTGAATGATTTTTAACAATATATAGAGTGAAAATTCTCTTGGTCTGAAACCTTACATGCCATGTTTCAGCCTAAAACAAACTTTCACTGCCTAGATATAAAATCCTGGAAAACAGTGTTTATAAGGGAAACACAGGCAGAGCATTAGCTACACTGAAGCACGCTAACGGGTACCACTATAATACAGTCTATTCCAGAACAATTTTTCTTTTTATTATTTCATTAAGTTGTATCTCACTAAAGTTCCTCCTAGGATCTCTCTACAGCACCAAATTTTTCATTGAGAAAACTATAAATCATAGGCCTAAATTACAATTTAATTATAAACGCCTTCCCTTCTAATGCTGCCTTGGACCTTTTACCCTCCTACATAATTCTAAAAAATGACCCCTGTCATAATTTCCTTCACTAGAATAATATGCAGAGATCTAATCCTGAATCCTGCTGTCTTATAATTTAATATAAGAGGTAATTATTATTCAAAAGATAATGTTGCAGATATTGAAAATATTCTGAAGTTTAAGTCTAAAAAAACCTTGACTTGGTATGTAAAAGCCTCTTATTTAACTCTTGCAGAAAAGGAAATAAATAAAAAGGTTTTTCAACTTTATGCAAAATGCTAGAAGTGTTATTTGTAGCTGGAATTTGTCTACTAGAATTTCTATAACCTTTGAACTACAGAGAGAACAGTCACACAGGCAGCAAAACGAGGAAGACCCCAGATCATTTATTGTTGATTTCTGGGTTTTGCCATAGGTTAGACAAAGTTCTAGATTGCTACTATCTAGCTGAAAAATATGTTTTAGGTGGCTCCACATTTCTGAATACTAGGAATTATATGTAAGCCAAAGTCAAAAGAAAAAAAAACAAACCACCAACCAAACAAAAAAAAAAATCATAAAACCACCTTCTTACAACTCCAATTTTACTTTAAATTTATCACATCAAAGACAGTGTTATGTTTATCCAAAACATTTCTGTAAAGGAGAAGTTAAACATTAGAACTTTAAGGAATTAGTACATTTTTTCCTAAGTCAGAAAAGCAAGGAGTAGCACCATTATGTCAATTCATCTTGCACAAGAGACAGTGAATTTAATCTCGTACCAAGAACACAGCTATTATTGCCTGTCTCTATTCACTTTACAAAGAAAGACTTTGACCTTAAAGCCCTTTTTTCTAGAACTGGGATTTCATCAATTAAAAACTGTTTTCTTTTTAGTTAACTCTTACGGTATGCAAGAATATCTGCCAAAGAAGTGAACTGACAGTACAGCCAGAGCAAGAGGAGGTTAGGAGGAACAGGAGGAGAGAATTAACAGAAAGAGTTTCTCAAGTACAGTAGAATAAAATCCACAGAACAACTGGAATGTTTTTCCTGTTTCAAATTCAGGGAGCATGCCCCATTTTTTCAAGTAAATGAGATATCAAACGAGCTTCATTCCTTCTAACCATACACAGCTCCATCAGTAAGAACAAATAAAATACCATAACTGACAGATTCAACATCCTGAAGAGGTAGAGGCCAGTGAGGTTATCAGAAAATGGGGTTCACAAGAGGTAATTATAGCCCATGCTCACCCTTCTTAGGTGAGGCAGAACATCACTACACAGCTCAATAAAAATCAAACTATATAGTGTAGAGGCACCAGTTTACTACCCTCTTTGTTTTTGCTTTGGGAGCAGTTCATTTAAGATGTAATAAATTGAAGCTTTTTTCCTGTCCTTCCATAAATCCAGGGACAGTGCAAATGAGGTGCTCCTCATTACGAACAAAAGAAAAGGGGCTCCCTAGATAGTGACACGAGCTGGTAGCATTAAAGCACTCATTAAAAGGAGCCCTGTTCTTTTTGGTAATAAGGAATATTACTTAAGAACACTCGCAGCATGGTTGACTTCACATTGCTGAAGGGAGCTTTTGGGGGGCAGTGAAGAGGAAAAAAGGCAAAGTCCATAGTGCCACAAACAAAAAAAAAGAGAGATGGAATTTTGCCTGTAACAAATTAATAATAAGTAAGAAAGTGCCATTGACTGCCTCTCTCTGAATGGCTTCATGCAACAGAAAGATTGAAGGATCTCGGGGGATTCATGGAAGATGTTACACTGTGCTTTTAAACAAACAAAACCAGACTAGATGGGCACAGGTAGACTGAAAAAATCACCAGTAGATCGTTTCCTGACTTGAGGACCCAGTAAAACACAAAGCTTACACAGTTTGGAAGGAATCCTATTGTTAGAAAATCAGAATGTGTCATTGTGCTGGGGAACGTACAGCACCAACAAGGACAAAGCAGAGCAATCATTTTACATTTCCATTTCCAACAACAAAACATCTCCACCACAGTAGTGGCAAAGATTTGGACATTTAGACAATCTGAATTTTGTCTCTTTGGGCATTAGCTGGAAGAGAAAACGCAGCTGTAGAACACCTCCGCGTAGGTTTGCTACTTTCCACCCAGGATGGGAAATCACGCACACCAAAGGGTACGACACCTACGAGACAAAGCACAGCAGGGAGGAGAAAGGCTCTGCCCTGCTGGTGGCCAGTCTCACATGGGTCTGTCCTGGACCCTTCTGAAGAAGACAAGAAATGTTTTGGTGGTTCTCTCTGGATCTTCATTCTACTCTCTGTCACCAAACGTCATGCCCCCTCAGGACCTACAGGAATACTGCTCCTGAAAGCAAGCACAGTGGGGCTGCCTCTCGGAGCCAGTCTTCAGCAGGAAGATTTTGCAGGGCCACATCAGACTGACCTCAGATTTCAATGGTGAAAAAACCCACTCTGAAGAAGAGCTGAAGGTCAGAAAACAACGTGAATATGGAGAAGCAGCAATTGGACATCTCTAAAAACCAAGTCTTTTTCACTTCCCTTTGCAGCGCTACTGAAACCACGCACTCATGCCCCTACTCAGCAGGAGAACAAGGAGGATTAATTCAACAGGTGTTAAAGCTGTTGAGAGTGCTTTTGGCACAAGTCAGCCACCAAGTCAAAACCTCGATTAATCTGAGTAAGAGCCAGAAGTGAGAAACTGAGTTTACACGAGTATTACACTCACGTTACGTGTACATTAGATTTACTTTAGAAATTATATTTTTAAAGAGCTATTGAAATAAGTAGGAAAACCACAGATATGTTTCTGACAAAACTTCTCTTTCTGCTTGACATAGTTGGCCATGGGTGAGTGCACGACGTCCAGGCTGGGGAACCACAACACAGTCACAATTCAGCATCGACTTCTGAGACTGTTTTATTTTGCTTTTCTTGCCAGCATGTCTGTACGTGCTAGTAAACCACTGCAAATGTCTAGACATGAGTTCTTTAAGAGGCAAACTTATTTCATGCAAATAATTTGTTTTATTTATGCTTTTGGCATTTTTTTTCTTCTTTTTCACCAAATCCACTGTATTATTCATATGTAGTTTTACACACTTTAAAATAATTTCAGTTCTTAAAGTAGAGGGATGACAAAGTTTGAAGCCCTCATCAGGGCAATTGGCCAAGAAACTACTAATAGGTAATACATTACATTTTTGTGCACATCACAAACCTTCCATAAGAAGATCTTGTAGTTGTACCTGCAGAATGTAATTTGGTTTTGCCAAGCCATCACCCTCGATTGTCAGATTATCTTGGATTTTACTCCTCTCACTGAATGTACTCTACCTCAGTTTTCTGTGCTCTAAAAGCTCAGTAAATATATTTCCTACTTTGTGATCCAGCTCATTAAAGCAAACGCTGCAATGGACCAGGGTCAGGGCAGACCCCTGCCAAACCTCATTTTACACCTCCTTCCATTTTGACACTGATAAGTACGTCCTAAATACCATTCTTCAGCCAGTTGTCCACCTGCACTCATCTAAACCAGGAATAAGGAAGGAATAAATAAGGAAGTTACGTGAGACAGTGTCAAAAACTTTCCTAAATTCAAGATATATGACATCTGCCACTTCTTCCCTGTCCACAGCTGTTACTCTGTCATAGAAGTTGTGTTGGTTAGCCAATAGTTTTTCCAAAAAAATCTGTGCAGGCTGTTTGTTATTCATTTCCTTACCATCTTCGAAGCGCTTGCAAATAGTTTGATTATTTCTTCCAGAATTTTTCCAGAAACTGGAGTTCAGCTGACTGGTCTATAACTCCTGTTTAAACTAAGGACCATACACTGTCTTCCTGTATTTCACCTTCCCTGCACAAATTTTCAAAACCAACCTCTGCTCGTTCCGACTTTATTTGGGCTCTACCTGTTCCCATAACGAGCTCTGAAAGCCATGCTTCCGCCAGCAGCTATCTTACACACCTTAACCTGCTTCTCCTCTCTTCAGGACTAAGATCTTATCCATTTGGCAACGGCATCAATTATGATAGCTGCTGTCCTATAGATGACCTTTAATACAGAAGGATACAAAAACATTTGGCTGTCTCAGAATTATCTTTTGCTCTCTGCTGAACGGTGATCCTACGCTCTATTTCGCTATTCCTGCGATTGTTCTTAGCATCATTGCTTTTGCTAGTTTGATACATCTCGCTAGCTGCTGCTCATTTGATGATTTGGCCTCTCTGATTTTATCACAACATGCTTCTGCTATATTTCTATGCTCATTCTCAGCAACCTGCAAGGTGGTTTCTTACACCTCGCATCCGTCCTCCGCGCTAGGATAGTTTGCACTTCCCGAAAAGATTCCATTCATGTAATCATTCAGACTTCGGGTCTGAATAATTCCCAATAATTGTCACGTTACGTGTCTGAGATTTTCACTGCCACTGATTATTCTTAGCTTAATTAATTAATTGCACACTGAACTCAAAAACTTGCTACCCTTTTGCCTATGATGTCCCAAGCAATTGTAGCCTTCCATGTTCCTTTTACGCACTCATTCCACAAAGACAGTAGCACATATTGCAGCAAGTTTAGTTTCTTACACTAATAGTACACGGGGGACTAACAATATTTTCACTTTTCTGCTGTCTATAACTAGAGGCCACAAGGAAAGAGAGGAGAGGAAAACGAAGCAAAAGCTCCTATGCTTTGCTGATGGTAGTGCTCTCCTGTGCGGGGCTCCAAGAACGTCCATCCTTCCAACTTTGCAAAAATACTTTTGCAGAGGGAACCCGGCCCCGGCACGGTTTCTCTCACATTTAATAGGCCACTTTAAGAGCACGTTTACTTAGTCCTCATCAAACAAGGATAATTGACAGCTTTCCACCCCTAGCATCCCCACTCTGAGAAGGCAGTTTCCCCAGGAGCCGCCTTGTACAACCTCAAACACTTTATTACTGGTCAATTTGGGTTTCCTGCCCACTTTAAGTGGCAGTGCTGAGGGTTTCTAACTCTCTCTTGTCTCGCTAATCAATATAAGCAGTCACTTCCACGGCATTTCCCTGCTACTCAGCAAGAAGGACGACAGAGACTGCCATTGGCTGTAAACAACCCTATAGCTTCAGCGCCACGTCGGAAAGAAAGTCAAACTTCAGAAACAGGACGCGGCTTTTATTTTGGACTTTTCGGCTTCTTTTGAGATTTTCACCATTTCAGTTCTTTCCAGTGAGAGCAAAGAGATGCAGTTGGTCCACTGCCTCCCTGAGAGCCCGTCCCTGTGCACGGGGGGGGGGACCATCCCCATCAGCGGCGCACGTGGCACCGCGCTCCTGCAGAAAAATTCTGTAAAGTGCCAACTGCAGCTTTACAGTCGCTGTATTATGGGTACGAGAAAGTCAGGATTAAGCAATTACTGCCTCGAACTCACGCAGTAAAATTTGTTTATGAGGTAAATTTTAACAAGAAACAAACAGTTAGTGTTGTTTATAAGCAAACTCGAGCTGTAAAAACCAGGGAATGCTTTGTAAATACCGGTCCGCGGGCCAGACGCGGTGCTGGAGGGATGCTCCCCGCTGCTCGCAGCTGGCTCTCGCGCGCAGAGCGGGACCGGCCCCAGCGACTGGGTGAAATCAAAGCCAGCGGTCGTGCCCAGGGATGGCACAGTGGCAAGATCTTCATTTGTTCATAAAGATATTTCTTCTCACTGGTCTTCCCCCTTCCACCGCATGGAATGATCTCCTCGTAGGATCCATACAAAAAATGGCCACAATGACTACCAAAAAGATAAATCTATTGTCTAATGGGAAATAAGGTCAAACAGACTGTGCTAAATGCAATACAAGTCTTGTATTTAGCACAGCCTTTTTGACATTATTAGCTAATAGATTTCCAACACAACAGAGTGTTGTCTTGTGTACAAAACACTACTTTGATCTAAACGATCCCCAAATTCAATTCAGATTGGTTTCCCACTGCCATCTTGTTTAATAGGAAATACTCATGTTCTTACTCAGCACCGCAACATACCCTCTCTTTTAATGAGATTAATTCATTAGGTGGAGCCCCAGGAAGGTCCAAGACTCCATGGTCTCCCTACGGCGCAGCACCACCGCACCATGGAGACGAACGGCCGCGCACCAACAGGGAGCAGCAACTCAAAGCTAATTCCTGCTGGCAGAGTGGTGGGAGACAGACGGAGCGTTTACCCCTCCGGACTCCCGGGACGGGCTGACCAGGGATGCTGCAGGTGAGGGTTGGGCTCCGTTGGCTGAACTGTGCGGAGAGTAAAGACCGAGCCCTGAAAAGCCACAGTCAAAGGCTGATGTGTGCTAGAGGGCCCATGTGGGAGCATCACGGATGAGGATGTGCTGCCAAACAACCCAGCCCGGTACCCGTGGCCAGCTCTTGGCAGGACAGCTGTCCTTTCACCTTCACCATCACTGATGCTGAGGAACATCGATGGATGCTGTTGCTTTCATTAAAATCCTACATACTATCACTTTGCATACTGTGATGAAGGAAGTACACCTTAGGTGATCCAGCTTTACTAACCCCTAACAACAAAGAAATAAAAAATCTAGGGGGGGGGGGGGGAAAGCAACATTATTCTTTCAACTGCACACACACACACAAAAAAAACCCCACCTTTAAAAGTGAGTATATGCCTACTGCAAAGTATGGAGGTGAAAAGAGAGGTCTTATCATCCCTGCTCCCCCAGGATCTCTTAGAGCGTGTGTGTTTCTGTGGTGGTTGGCTTGTGGTTTCGTTGTTCACTACAGTTTCCCAGAGCCCTATATTTTACTGAAACATAAGTACAGGCCCACCAATTCGCTGACAAGCTGATCTATTGGCTCTAGGACACTGAGGGGAATTATGCTCCTGCCGCCCTGATGCTCTCCTTTGTTTAGAAAAAGAAGAGAGAAAGAGAGAGAATGAAAAAAAAATCCTCAATCGTTTAGTACAAGTCATTTTACATGCTGGGATAATGAAGTATAAAAATGCCTTCAAAGGACTGATTTCCTACTTTTAACTCACTACCAGCCGAGCTCTTTGTGAGGCCCTCTGGAACATGCATTCCCAGCCCCACTCAAACAAAAGAGCTGCGAATTCATTAAACTATTTAATTATGCCTTTTTATTTTTCTCCATTAGCAAGCCCTGCCAGTACAAAGTAAATAAAGCCACCATGGTCTTTCCCCAGCAGACACACTGACTGTTTTTATTCTTTATTCAGTTTACAATATAAAGGGCTATTTTTTTCCCCCTCCTCCCATTCTTGGCTAGTTTCCTAATACGAGCCCTACAAACAGAAGCATCCAACTGTACATGCAACGCATGGAACCAGGGAGCAGCAGCAGCACTCAGCATTGCAAGCACATACCCGAGACAGCTTTCAAAGTACCAGCAGCCAACGGCAGCCAAACAGCACTTTACAGCCAGGCGCGGAAAAGATATTAGCTTTTTTTTTTTA
The DNA here is from genome assembly GCF_009769465.1 of Tauraco erythrolophus. Taxonomy (NCBI): domain Eukaryota; kingdom Metazoa; phylum Chordata; class Aves; order Musophagiformes; family Musophagidae; genus Tauraco; species Tauraco erythrolophus. The sequence continues at coordinate 22,372,431 of NC_141479.1, read as the reverse complement.
TACTCTAGTAAATTTGCTTTTTACATCTATTTCTTTTCAGAAGGGCTTGTTATTGAGCTTACTGTCCACAAATTCCATTGATCTCAGGCTGTGACTCAATCCATATGCTCACGCTTTGACACCAGCACAGCAAGCAAGCGATACAAATCCTGTTCAGGCTACAAACTTATTGATTTTATAGATTTCCCCCAAAGTTGTGATAATGATATATCATTGTTAAATTTGGTAGAACAAACTGCTTTCCCAATCTGTCAATGCGAGCATGAAAACCAATTCACAGCCTTGTTTAGAAGGCTTTCCCTTCAGAAGAATAACTACTGCTAGCGGAAACAGATCACCGATACCCAGCCGCTGGCACGGGTTTGATGGATGTTACCTTCCCAGTTGCCCTTTCTTGACCTGCAGCATGCTGGGTTCCCAGACTCGCCTCCTGGTTATGAGAACCACCCTTATTTTTCAGAAGCGTTTTTCAAATTCATTATTTAAAACTTGCAGTATACGTAAACCGTAATAATAGCTTTTAAACATATTTCCTTTAAATATTTTAGATGCATTAAGACAACATGAAAAGTATTGATTTTAGCAAATCATTTTTGCCCTGTTCTATTCCCGTGCTCACGTACACGGCAAAGCTCTGCTTCTCCCTTCCATGGGAGGGAGACAGAATACTGGTTTGAAGAGGAGTGTCCTCACTTCCCGCTCCATCACCACTTTGCAACCCAACAACAGCGGGAACAACGCAACACGTAACGAATGGCTTCCACTGTGAAACACACTTGGGCATTTTCCTGGTGGCTTCTTACTGCCAAAGTAGAAACTCGATCCGACACCCATCTCACCAGCAAGAGAGGGTTCCATTCCAGAGGCATTAGAAAGAAGAAACTCAAGCTGTTTCCCAAGTTCTGAGAAGGTGACATAAGAAGTTCATCAGTCCTAATGTGCTTATCACAGGACAAAAAGGCACTCATCAAAAAAAAACCCATCTGCACGGTGCTGAAGATGTACAAAAACTGTAAACAGCTGTTGTGTTTTTAACAAACCATGAAATAGCTCTAACAAAATGGTTTGCTGGAATTACAATGTATGCTTTCATTCACACATTCTCCTCAAACTCCGAAGCAATTATTAGCACTCCAAAAAGAGACTTGGAATTCATGAACAAAAAAAACTTGCCACAGAAACTGAAACAAATCAAGAGGCACGAATTACAACGTTAGGAAACAAAATTTAGGAAATCCGTGGGAATAAATAATACCTCACTTGAATACCTTCTCTTTGCCATCATGGCCTTTCTGTTTTACCCATCTTCACTCCATATACACCTCTCTGGCACTGGGAAGGCAGCTTAACTCATCCGACATTACGCCGCTAGTTCGACACGGCACGGCACGAGCTTTACGGTCTTGCTGCTGGCATCTCCCCACACCTGGCAATCCGGCCCTCAGCACTTCACCGTGTCTTCCTGGGACAACAGCTCTGAGACAGATTTTGAAGGGCTGAACGTCTCCCACCAGCGCCTCTCCTTTCACTTCTGATTTAATTCAAGGTGATAGACGCTGAACTTTTTTACCTACCGTGGCTTTTTTTGAACTTGCTGCATGCCCTTTCCAAACATGTCTTTCTGAAAAGTCTTTCTGAACTTCGGGGCACTTTAAATTTGAGTTCCTGCCTGCAGTACCTCTTGTATATTAGAGTTGTTCCTTATCACAGTTGGAAGATAGACTTCTCATTCATCTATGGTATTTTCACTGTTTCTCTCACTGAAACAGAAATGCTAGGCTAAGAGAAAGGTGATAGAACAGCTCATTGTCAATATTTTATTGTCACATTGCTGAGGAGTTGTGCTTCATGCTTCTCTTTCGATGTGTGGGCAGGACGGGGTGTCACAACTTGTCTTCACGAAAACAAATTGTCTGTTTGCTGGACAGAGGAAGTACTATCAATAACATACTAAGCATTCAACTATTATTTGTTTGAAGAAAGTGAAGACCTTAACAAAAACAAGAGCTATTGCTAATCTCATTTCACTTGGTGAAATTGTAGGACTTGCCAAAGGCCTCGTATGAAACCAGCAATAAGGTAATGCCCAGTGACGAAGATCCTCTCTCCCAATGTACATTATATCCATATCCATTCTGGGTAACACCAGCTCACATCTTATTTTCTTAAAGATATCCACAAAGGGAACGCCCTGTGATGAAAGGCATCTGCTGGTGGCCATCTGACACGTTTCTAAGGAAGTGGGAGCACTTCCAAGCAGACCATCTCACTCGGTTATGCTCTTACTTCCTCACCAACCCTCCTGCTCAAGCCCTGCACCCTCGCTGAGCATCTCTGACTCTCATATTCCCCATCATCCCTTGTTTACTAGACAAATAACGACTTTACTCCAGTCAGTCTCAGCAACAGTAAAGGCATCACACACTCTTCTACTTGTTTTCAGATTACCTTCCCCACCACTTGATACATCATTTATACGACCCCGCAACAGCAGTCTGGTACTCTGTGGAATTCCCACGCAGGGTAATGGAGCACGTGTGAGGATTAAGAGAACCTCGTGGTTCCAGGTGATTAGAGAACTGCTGTATGTTGGAAAAAAATAAACAGGCAAGTCTGAATGTATAATCAGACTATAAAGACAGCCAAAGAGTACGAGTACTTCCGACAATTATCTTAATTCCTTCCTTGCCCCCCAAAAGCAACATACTTGGGCAATTCACAGAATCTGAGCCTTCAATTAACATTTCTTGAAAAAAATAAGTCTCTTTCTTGCATCTCACCCTCTCACTTTCCTCTCCACCTGCCCCCCCCCCCCCCAAACAAAAAAAAAAAGAGAAAAGAAAAGGGAAAAAAAGCCCTTGCTGATAATTGCACTGGTCCAAATGTGCAGGGGCTTTCATACAGAATGATGGCTTCCCTTGTCTCCTGCATTTGTTCATCTCCTTTGGGAGGAGCAATTTACAGAAAGCATTATCGATTTTTGCCATAATAGGTACAGAGATGCCTCACTGTCCCTGCTCAGCCAGCTCACTCTCTGCATCACAACTGTCAGGCCAGTTTGTGAAGCCCGTCATTATTTTTTTTCAAGTAAATCCATCACGGGAGTGGGGGAAAAGTGATGAAAATAAAATTATTTTCACCTTGCCATAAAAAAGAATGGCCATGTTCCCTAACAGAAATAAGTGCAAATGCTGTCAACTAAGGGAGCGGAAGGGAAATTCAAAGCAAATAAAAGCGGGCTGGGGGGAGGAAGGAAAGGGGGGGGGGGGAGTGCGAGGAGGCACGGCAGTAGCTAATTTACTTTGAACACATTCTGGAATTTTCCTGTTAAAGCCGCTATTTACAACTCTTCCAGTTGTTCTCCATGCCCCTGTTTTTCTGGAAGTGGTGAAATCTATACTTTACACAGGTATTTTCTTTGGCTTTCAGGGTGTTGAGGAGATTGCGGGTTTTGGGATGCAATTATTAAATATTATTGGTCTGCGGGATGAGATCTGCCTTCAAACCTGGCTGTGAATGCAGACCACCCACCCGCCGCCGCCGTTACCCGCGGCACCGCGCTCCTTTGTGCGCGGAGGGTTTGGGGTTTTTCTCCCGCTCCCTGTCGCCCAGGGGCAGGCTGAGGCCACCAAACTCATTCTGCCCCTGATCAGCATGTGAATGTTGAGGGATACTCACTTCAAATATTTCTGAAACCAAAAAAAAGGCCTTTTAGAACTCACATCTAAAAACAAACAATTCCCCCCGCCCCTCAATTGCATTACTGACTCTCGGACAAGTCCTTTGGAATTCATCCCTCCTCCGTGATTAGGTTTGGCTGTACCCTTCGTGTTGGTCACTTATCTCACATCCTGAAGGTCACCGTCTGTAGCACCCTATTCCAGCGGCCCGGGGATGGTTTTTATGCCTGAAGACAGCCTTGTTTTGGGCTCAGAATGTTTAATCCAAGAATTGGCTCTGGCTCCAATTCCCAGATCCTCAGTTCATTAGCCATGAAAAGTGATAGCTGCTTAAGGTTTTTACGGGACATTGTTCCGAGAGCGGCCGCAGCAGCGGCGCAATGACCCGGCGTACAAAGCCCCGGCTGCCTTCGGCACCGCGACAGCGATCGAACAGCTCAAAAGCGCCGAGGTTGCTCTGGGTGAGGAGCCTGGGAAGTTTGTTTCCAAGTGGTGCTTTCCATAAGGACGCTCGTTAGGGGAAAACTGAAACGGTCGCTCGCCAACTTCGGAAGCGCTGGCGCTAAGGATGCACAGCCGGCTCTTCTGAGCCTTTCGCACAAGCGCCTGCAACACCCGGCGTCTAAAGCGCGTCTGCCCCGTCCCTCCGGGCGCTCGGGCAGCTCTGGGTATTCACGTGCCACTGGCCACTCGTTGCCATCAGGGCAGGTGGGCTGCGAGAAAACCAGCAAGGCAGCTGTAAGGGACCAGCAGAGCATCCTTCTAGCCCGGGTGTAGCGAAACCGCAATTCCAGCCCCGTGTCCAAGTAATTACGAGGGCGTGATAGAGGCCAGCGAAACGTAAGAGGTTTAGGAGTAAAGTGGATCCTCTGCTGAGCGGTGGATTAAGACTAAATGTAGCCAGATCCAGTCCAGCTAAAGTGCTTTCAGCAGCTCCTGGGCTCCTCCAACTGCCTCGCAGTCCATGGCCACCACCTGCCCTGCCTCCGCCAGGCTCGGCCACTGCCCCTGCGCCCGGCGAGCTGGGGGGGTGGGCTCCCTCCAAGGTCGGGTCCCAGGTCCTCAAATCCTGCCTGCCTTAAGCCACTTCTCAGCCCACCCCATAGCTGGCTGCATCCAAGCACGGCAGCACGTCCTCGAACAAAAGGATCTGCTGCCCCAGCTCCCCGCGCACGTTCCCAGGGCGTTAAGCGGATCTCACACCTTGGGAAACTGGGATGCCTCGTGCAGAGGAGATCTGCCTGCCCCAGAGAGTGTCCACATGGAGAACGAGCACGGAGCTAGCCAACGTTCTCACCTCTAATTACTCCGCAGCAATTTCTCTGTCCAAGTTTTTCGGCAGTTCCCGGGCTCGGGAGCAACCGAAGGGCTCAGCACCACGTCGCTCACTTGTTCTGTGCCTTTGGACCCACAGCCGTGGCACTGAGCCTTCTCTGCTCTGCACATATTCCTCATCTGTTCCCTCATCGGGCCTACTTATGTAAAAAGCTCTGTATTAATAAGAAAATCATACCTAAAGCAACCAGCCAGGTCTCTCCAGGTGTGCACATATTCCCGAGAGATGACATTGCTGTTTGCAGTAAACAGGCAGCACCTTTCCTAGGAATGTTTTCCAAGGAAAGTCAGACCTCGGAGACAGCGAAGGGGCATAGCGGCGGGGATGGCACGGGCGCTCCGTGCTCCCGTCCTTCCGTCCTCCACCACCTCTAGATCCCCAACACCAGCTGACACCCAGCCCACTTCAGATGGTACACAAGCTTTTTGTACACCTGAAGCAGCTCTAGAAAATCAAAGGCATCCTTGATTTCTCACTAGAAAGCAAAAAATAAACTTCATAATATAGACCAAGCATACCAGGAAATTTTAGCTCGTTTATTAAGCGCGGAGAACAGCTCTTACTGCTGTTCATCTCGTACGCTCTGCTGTGCAAACAACAGGCCCGATTCCAACAGCAGGGTAATTCTGTCAATGAATTACCATCCTAAGGGAGAAATTAGTTTAAATTAGTTTAGTTCGTTCTTTTGCTCTAACAAGTACGTTCAAGATTTTAATTGTTTTTAAATCTCTTCTCTTCGGTGCGTTTGCACCAAGCGTTGTGTCAGAGCAGGTGGTTACCTTATGGCTCTCTCGTTTAACCACTATTGCCCTCCCCTGAATTCACACACGTGTTCAGACACACGCGTACACACCCCGGACAGATGTACGCACAGAAGGACAGACACATTTGCGGCTGCTGTTTAATACGAGTACAGTAAAAACATTAAGACTGGGGAAAACTTGGAAAACAGCCTGCAGAAAAATAACTTTCATTTAACTTTTTAATTTTAAACTATATTAAATTAACCATGATCACCAGAGGAGTACGTGCTGAAACCAGACAAGTTCCAGTGTCTCATGCTCTGATGTTCACGCATCGGAGAAGCAGCTTTCCACTTCGTACGTGCGACACACGCAAACCACCCCTCTTCCTTCCAGCCTGAAAAATGCTGATAACACCAAGTGTGGCTTCACCCAAAAAAAAAAAAAAATCACTACAGCAATGGCAACTTCTTACTCAACAATTCTCTCCCCATGTGTAAACAGGGTCAAGTACGTTGACTTTGGTGACAAAACAGCGATTTACCAATTTTTAGCGATTCCGTGTCAACACGGATAATAGTCAGTGTGCAGCGCTGTACTACGTCACACCAAACACTGCCCAGTTTACTCAGCTCTAATCGGTTTCAACCAGCATAAATCCACCAAAAGTAGTGCAGGTCTGTGGAAATCAGCAAGTGCCTGATGAACCTTCACAAGGCTACCACCACTTGAACGGGGGGCAAAGAAGTCCAAGTCTAAGGGTACACTTATGGGAGAGCATTGGCATGGGTCTCACCAGAGGTGATCTGTCTGCACCACTGCAAACTTCTGCTGGAGACACACTGGAACTGGTTTGAATCAGTCAGATACAGGTTCCCGTATTCTGACAACACTCACAGGAAGACTACCCAAAGCATGGTTTTATTATGAAGTTTTCTGCAGTTGTCTGATTAGACAGATTCCTGTAGCCAAAGAAAGTTTCCTAGAGCAGCACGATGCATGTCCTGGCATCACACAGCAGGACGTCCTGCACCAGCCGCCCGACACGGCCCCAGCACAGCCCTGGCAGCACCTCAGAATTTCTCCCCTTCGTTTTCTAAGGGGTAAAATTTGCTTTGACCGGACACTATTTCCTGGGATCACCCATGGCTCATTTTTTTTTGTAAATTAAGAATTCATTTCCTACATGTCCTTCTGCGCTCCTTGCGTTTGTCAGAAATGTGATCCAACCTGTATTTTAACAGCTTTGTTTATTTTCACGTTTGTTAAAGTCTGGCCACCTCATGTCACAGCTCTCACCTACGTTTTAAGCACATTAACATCAAACAAACGTAACAAGAAACAAACAGAACCGCTCATCTCGGAGCAGTTAAATAGATCTGCAAGTGTAATTTAAATGGATATTTAAATGTGCACATAGGGCGAGTGATGCACCCTCCTCCTAGATAAAAATGTATTGAATTTCCTTGGGTTTAGTGGCCCACGGAGTAAAAGTTGGAAAAAAAGAAACAGCTCTATTTTTTGGGTGGAATTAAAATAGGAAGAAAGTGGGTTATTTGTGGAAAAACACACTCTGGCTTGAACGCCGGGGTAGAAATGAAGTCTGCTGTGCTTTCTTTGTGTTCAGCCTCTGGCTGTCCAGCTGGTAACCAGATCATGTGGAACACAGGCCTCCAAAAGGTGGAAAAAGATCTGAAATATGAAGCACTGCTGTTTTACTGCTAATTCAATAGGAAAAAAACCCTATAAAATATTAAAGAAAGTATTTAAAAATATATTAAACACAATTTGTACCGTAATAGCTTAACCTGACATCAAAATGCAGCTTACAGCTTGTTTGTCCCGAGTTTCACAGTGTGGATAACGGAATAACGGGCAGAATGTTCCACACAGCCTCCAGCGTTTGACAAAATAGGATTTGGGCTTCGTTAAAACAAATTCCAGGTGGAAAATTGGGCATGCTGATAAAGGCGGCGCAGGAAAGAGTGTTAGCTCTGATAGGGTAGGATGGGTATTGAATTCACTCTTAACATTACAGGACTTAATTAAAGAGGTTGACCTGAGGACCCCAAACAGTGACAAGCCCAGATAGCCGTTCCTGGTACAATGTGGTGTTACTACAGCTAATTCTTTTTAATATGACTCGAACTGGGATGTACACAGAATATCCTAATTCAGGGGAGAAGCATGGCACGCGCGCTGCATCGCAGCCTGCAAAGGAAAACAAAAAATCCGCACGCAGATAACGCACAGACATTAGTGTGTTTGAGTACAGGCTAGTTACATCTCACCCAGCGAAGAGCAATTTTTATTTATGAAGCAGAATGTTTTTATGTAATTTCCTATGGTCATAAACATCATCATCTCTGATGTCCCTTCTTAATCAGGAGGAGAAACCAAAAGGACAGCAGCCTGGTGTAGTGGAGGGTGTCCCTGCCCATGGCAGGGGGGTTGGAACTAGATGGTCTTTAAGGTCCCTTCCAACCCAACCCATTCTGTGATTCTGTGACAGTGTAAGGGCTTAGGAGCCCTTAGTTCTTGAATCTGGGTGGACGGTGGTCTGTGGTTTGATGCCAACGACTCCCAGCCAGCAGTTACACTTGCAACCATATGTAAACATTATTCTCAAAACAGAGAAAGGCTTAAATTTTAGGTAAAGACAAATTGTTGATTAATTTTTTGGTCTGAGTGTCAGTCATGCCCACACTGATGCCCGTGTTTCAAGTCGTACCCGTTGTCCCTTCCCTGCCTTCCCCCCGCTATTGCCAATTGCCTTCTTCATGTAAACTAACAAGAAGCTGCACAAAGAAAGTCAACCCTAAATTAAAGACAGAACATTCCGTAAGTAAGATTTATGAAGAGGAAGTGACTTGTGTGAGGGGGAACCACGGATGACAGCAGGACACCACTGTCAGTGCCTGACCTCAGTCCAGCACAGGAGAATAACCGTTAAAATTCTGTGTTCAAACACTGCCAGCGTTATATTGCCACGAGTTCCTCATTCCCTCTAAATAGGATGCTTTTCCTTTACTTGGGTATCACTTACCCAGAGACCAGACAGGAGGAGATGGGACCAGTGCCCATCCATAGCTGGGACTTGGACCCTTTCCTGCATGGACTGACCTACGACCATGGATGAGGTTCCCTGAAGGGCCAGAGATGTTCAGCCTAGAACATGCAGTTGTGGCCCTTCATCCCCGCAGACCGAACCCTTTGGCTGCTCTCCACCCTCAGCAAAACCCCACAAGCAGCGCCGGGCCCATACGCACCCAAGGAACGCATCACCACACTCCACGTTTTGTTTTTTCACCCTTCCCTTTCCCAGCAGGGGATAAAAAGGTAATCCAGCTCCACAGCAGGGTAAAACTATGTGCTGCAGCTCAGGACACCAGTGAAGGTGCCCAGGGAAGCGTCTGGTGGACAATCCCTGAAAGAAACAGAGGCAGAGACGTGCCAGGACGGACCTGGGAGCACTGTGCCTGGTACAGTTGTGCTGGTGGGACACGTTGTGTTTGTGCCTGGTTCCCACGGGTCGGGGACGTGCTGCACCTCTCCTGAGGGGCAAACACCAATGTCACTTTCAAAACAAACTGCAACACGTCCCCTTGTCCTTACCACCACCTTCGATATCCCTTATTTAAATATCTCCATGATGGAGCTGGTCATGCCTCAGGAAATTTTATTTCACCAAAATAAAGCCAAGACACACTGAAAACTTTGGAAATCACAGAACTTACAACATCTGCAAAAGTTAAGGTGTAAAAACAAAAGAAAAAAAATTATTTTCTGCCTTTGATAGCTTCCTCATTCACCAAAACAGGCCCGAGTCAAAATCTACAAAAAGACCTTTTGAACAAAAACATAGCAAGCCCAAAAAACATCTGGCCAATCAAATTTACAACAATAGAAAAAGTGTAATAAAAGTTGACTTCTTTTGAAGAATAAAGATGTATTTTCAAAAGCTTTATATGCAACACCAAAATTAAGGTGCCATTCTAAACTAATCGTCACTTCAGCTGCAAGGCTGAAGACAAGCAGCAAAGAAAATCAGCTTAACTGTGTACTGCCCTCATCGTTAAGAAGATCCTCTGATAATTCTTGAAAAGACCAAAATGAATAATTCTACAGCCGAATTCAACACCATTTCTTACCACGTGACTATCCCTACTGCTGCACTGGGAGCATCCCGGATTGCCAGCTTCCCTCTGGCAGCCCCCCTGGAACCCCGTGGGTTTGGGGCAGAGCCTAAGAACGAGGCATCGTCGCAGGAGCCTAACGGCGTGCCCAGCTCGGTGCAGAAGACAAACACCACCACTTCTCTGCTCTAAATCACTGCAGCAAATAAGAAAAGAACACGAATGGCAGTGCTGGGCTCGACCAAACGCCCACTTAGTCCCGTGCTCAGCACCCCAGTGCCATCAAAACCGGGCACCCAGGGAGGAGTGCAAGAACGGAGCCGGCTCGGAGCGGCACTTCCCTCAAACGCTCCCCGGCTCCAACAGCTTGTTGCTCGGGGAGGGAAGGGGCATGTTTGTGTTTAATATCTCTTGATGGATTTCTCTTTCCATGTGTCCAGCCTCCCCTTGCACCCATGGAAACTCACAGTATCCATCACATTTGAGGGTGTAAGGAGGAAATCTTCACCATACCTGCTCTACTCCTCCCCTCATTTGCAGCATGATTGAACAGGTTGTTGCTTTAAAAGGACAGAGATTGTCTGTTTGATGGTGACCAACTACTGTTGTATCTCTAAGTGCCAACCAATCTGAAACCCGGACCCACATTTTCATTTCAGTGAGAATCACTGGTTTGTGGTACACGGTGTCATTCCTGAAGTGACTGTCTTTTCTGGTCTCGCTTTCCAAGGGCTTGTTCTCTGCTTAGTGAATTTTGTGCATAGTTTAACACTTTGAGTTTTCCAGTGACTTTCTTCAGGAAACCTGGATGATGTCAGCCAGAATTCCTATTTAACTCTATGATCTCCCTTCTTTGCTATTAAGAAATTATTGCAAGCCTTTTTTTTTTTAAAAAGCTAACTACAGAGCAAGGAGGCAAGTGCTATCAGTGCCTCCACATGGTAAAGTAGTAATTCCCACAAAAAATAAAGAAATCCGATGTAATATCTCCATTAATTTGCAGTTGTGCCCTTGGATGTGGGTTGGGCTCTCCCTGATAACAGGGATGCAGGTTTCACCATCACCACCATGTACATTCTTGTTCTATTTTCAAACACCTTTTTCAGCATAGCTACCCCCGAGGCCCCTTCCCTTCCGCACGTGACAGTAAGACCCCTGCTTCATTCGCTCCCGTTGTGTGAAATCCCATGATAGTCACTGCTTCGTCACACTTCAAAAATGAAACAAAGTGCTCTTCAGCACTACTTTTTTTGGCTGAGGAATCCATAGCGCCTCACGTATTCACCCTGCCTAACAACGAACAGAGCCAAAGATCTGATCATGCAAAGAATCCCACCAAAAACAGTTGAAAAAAGACAACCTGCAGCCTATAGAGTTTGACCTCTTGGCAAAGGATAAAAGCATTTTCAGAACTCCAGAGTGACTGCTGTCCATCTCTAATACCTACGACCCAAGCTCACCATGCCCCATATTGCATGGTTATTATTTCATATTTATATTGTGGCATCGTCTTTGACTTCTGCACCAATGGAAGAAATGACAGTGACTGCCTTGAAGAGCTAACAAGTGAAATGCCAAGCTGCAGAAGTGGAAAAAATGAGTAAGTGGGGCTGGATAGGTGACAGGGGAGAGCAGGTACTAACCACAACTGGTGAGGAACAACTCCCAGCTCCGTTTGCTCTGCCGTTGCCAGGCTGCAGGCTTCAGTAGGCAGAGTCAGGTTTGAGGAGATGGGAAAGAAGGGGGAAAGAAGGGCTTTGGGGACTGGGAGTGCTTTTCTCACTCTTCAGCGACAGTATGGGAGAAAGTGCAAAAACGCTCGTCAGAAAAGCACGTGATGGGAAGGGATGAGAATGAGGGCAGGCACCCCGACGGAGCCAGGCGGGAGAAGTGAGCTCTGGCAAAACAGAGCTGTGACAGTCAGAGCAGAGAAATCATCTCATCGGCCACACTTGCAGCAGATCCGAGAGGAGCGAGGGCCGCGGGAGCAGGGGCAGGGCGATCATTGCCGAGCCGGAGCCGGGGCTCCGGGAGCAGAGCGCAGATCCTGGTGAGACAAAGTTCACAGCCCTGACACGTATCGGAGGAGGTTGGCGTAGCGGAGTTAAAGCCAGGCTTGTGAGATAGAGCCTGTGGGTGTCTTGAGAGCAGCAACGACGTAACAGCAACGAGGCACGAAGCTTGATTTGGTATAAAACTACTACCTCTGCTTTACCACGACTGCATCACCTCCCCATCTCTTGTGCACTGATCACCTGCTTGTTTCCATTTGTCCCTGGACCTAAACATACAGACATTTTCTGCCCACACAGAGTCCTTGATCACTGACTTCTCTGGAGAAACTTGGCTCTTAACCACACGCTTTAACCAATGTATCAGATCATATATTTTCCATGTAGATTTGGGTTTTCTTTTGTGGCTTGGATGCATACACATAAATCTGGGGATCAAGTTTACTCCAAAAGATTTTCACCAGCAGAGCAATTCTGAGATGCAACTCCCATTTGAAAAGATGCTGCATTTCGTACCTTAAGTTCAGTTGGATTTGCAGGAGGTTCAAGACCATAAATTCTATAATCCAGTTTTGCTCTTCTGTTTCTTCTGTCAGCCCTCTCTTCTGCTATTGACTGCCCATCCAGGATTTTCTAAACAATACAGCTGAGAGTCTGATAATCCTTCTCTCAAACCCACATGAAACATCTACAGACCTCAGATTTCTCCGTGGAACCTGCATGACACAGAGTATATCAGCCCACTTTTTGTGAAAGTCTGAACTGTCTGCCTTAGGCCGTTATAGATTCTCCCAATCTCATCTGAGACGAGTACAAAATATACATCTGCCTTTTCCCTCTTTTACATTAAGTGACTGATGCAAAGAAGGATTCACAGTGTTGTCTAACATTGGAACTGCTGTTTCATCTCCTGCTCTTCAGACAGTCGGGATGAGGTTAAGAACAGGCTATATCCTGTTGGTTGTGTATGTGATGTTCAAACTCCTGAAGTCAGAGGGCATGAATGTCTATTTAATGCTACTTTCAAACCAATTCCTTTTCCAGAAGTAGCAGATATTTTCTGAAACCATGCAGGCAGAGTTACTGGCTCTGTGTGTGACAGAAGGGTCACAGGTAGATCACAATTTCCACTCCTGCCTCTCCCAGCATTCGTCTTTCTCTTGGTCCTGGATGCGCTACGTCAGCCATAAAGGGGCTTCCAAACTCCGCAGCGTCTGCGGTAGCAGGACGGCCACCCTTACTGTGACACGGCCATCTCGGCCAAAGGAACCACACGAAGCCTGACCTGCTGCCTTCAGTTGCTGGTCACTTAGATTAAAATCTTTTTCTTCTCACCCAGTGGCAATGACAGCACACGCCCCATTGCTCCCCGTGGACAAAGAGTTGATGTTTTTGTGCTACATCAGCTCCCCTCTGTGTACTCTGGCACAAAACTAAACATATGCAGGAAAGTGTGCAAAAATCCTCAGCTTATCCTTCCTCGAAGATAATGGACTAAAAGGACTCTTCCATTGGGTATTTCACTGTTCTGATGGGAAACGCTGGGAACAGCCGTGTAATAAAGAGCAGTGACCGCTGCTGTTACCCCAGAACCACCAACCTTGGCAGCAGCACGACATGGAAATGGGCAGGCAGTCATACCCCACAGCTACAGATAGTCATGCAATCGCTTCAGAAAGCAACTAGGAAAAAACTGAGAAACTTGGTCTTTTCAGCCTTTGGTATAACAAGCCAGAAAGAACTTTGCATTCTCCAAAAAGCCTTGCGGCACGTCAGGGTCCCGCAGGGATCATGGTCCAACTCCACACTGCAAACCCACCCAAGGGCAGAGCAGCTCGCCATCAGCACCACCAGATCTTCTTTCTTCTTAAAAAGAAAAGAAAACCAAGCCCAAAGCAGAACGCCCCAAAGAAGTCCCCATGGAAGAGGAAGAGCAGGTCTGGCACCCAGGAGCCAACCAACCCTCCACCACCTCAGCCAAGGCAAAATCCACCTCTCGCTTGTAGGTGTCGCTGCAGACCCATCCAGAGCACCTGCACATCGCACATCTGTGCGTGATGGGGAGCAAGGGAGGAAGAATGAATACTGGAAAATTAATGATGTCAGCCTGTCTTCATATATCAAGCTAATTTGAAAGGGCTTTAATTTTCTTAAAGGATAAAAAAAGGTTTCTTTGCTAGATTAAACTTGCAATTGTCATTCATATATTGTTTATAAGGTACTCATCTCCTCACTCCGTATTTTTTGTTTTTGATTTTGTATACTAGTTAGCAGTGAAGACTTGTCTGCGTGTATCAGAAGGAATAAAGAGAGAAATGTCCTTAACTGTCAGTTTTAATAAGAGGAGTCAACATGCCTCTATTCAGGTTAAATATTGCCCTGTCACATTTCAATAGAGTCAACAGATTTTTTAAAGAAAAGTCAAAAGCACTGTGTTTGCAAAAAATAATAATAAAAAACCCTACCCCCCACCTCCTTGTCATAGAGTGTCAAAGCCCTTCTTTATTTGGGGGGGCGTGGAGGCAGGACAGAAAATTCTTTGTAAAATGTGAAAAATTACTACTCATAATTGGCACTGACATGAAAAAGGTTGGGTTTTTTTGTTAGAAAAACAAAGAAAATCTCTAATTTAATAATCACCTGCAAAGTGTTATTGTGATGGGAACAAAAAACACACAATCAAAGTCATCTCTTTTAAGTAACTACAGTGTTTTTAAGCAATCACTGCACTTTATTGCAGCTCATACACATAAACCGATGATGTGCAAAGTATAACAAGACACTCCAAATTCCTGAAGTAAAGTTTCTCAAATAACAAGTGACAAGCTACACAGAAGAAGAGCAAGAAAGAATCTGTCAGGTAAAAAACAATCACCAAAACGAAGCAAAAGTAGGAGATTCCACAGTGATGATACTATACGAAAATTTGCAAAAGTTGACTTAATCTACTGGGCAGAGTCTGCTCTTGCTTACGGCCTGGTAAGGAAGACCTTCATGACCTTCACACGCAAACTCATGTAGGGCTCATCCTGCCTAGTCGAGACTGGTCTAGTTCTATGGAGAAAGCTGAGCTACTAAGCAGAGGTCTCAGAGTAAAACACGATTTGAGAGCTCCTACTGTACTTCCAGTGACAGTGTTCAAAGCCCAAGGTCGTTATTTGGAATTACTTGTGCTTTACTGGCTTTGTTGAGGAGAAACACTCTTTAGAAGCTACTTCTTGGCCCACGCTGCCTTAATTCACCAGCACAACGTAATAACGTTTAATAAAGCTGAAGGGAACACAGACCTCAGGAACTCATACACGGTTCCAGAACCGGACAAGAGGAGGATGGGAATGGAACCACTTCTCGGGAGAGCAGCGCGAACGGATTCGTAATCCAGCCATCGCCCCCGTCCCCGCGGCCGTTCTCAGCACAGGGGACGCAGAGGGACGGGCAGCAGCCGTTTTGAGCAGCCCCTCTGGGACCCGCTCCCGGCTCCCTCGCTGCTGCCGCTGTCCCAGGAAGGACAGCTGTTGGGATGAACCACGGGAGCCTCATAAACCCTCCAGCGAGACTCAAGCCTTCCTTTCCATGGGCAGTCACCAGGGGTGACACTACGCCCCGCGCTGGGGGAACGCGCGGTATTTCACAGAAATCCCAACATCTGTAAAACCGGTTTAATGAAAAGTTTCCAAAGCAAAACCAAAAAAGCTCCTCTCAGGTCAGGTAACTCAGATCCCCTAAAATCCAGGTGGTTCCCGAGATTTTGTTTTACAAGCCATCTGCCAGATGCTTACGTTTCATTTCACAGACGGTCTAATTTTCACGAAATGGCCCTAAGATTTATCCAGTGAAACCCAATCCCGCTGCGCGCAAAGCCGGAAGAGCCGGAGCGGAAAAGCAGAGCGCCGCGGCTCTGCCCGACCCCTGCGAAGGCATCGGTGGCTTTTCCATCCTGCCTTCCGTGCCTGCTCCGTCATATACAGATCCAACAACAGCTCGCTGCCCTCCGCCTCGCCCCCTGCCAAGGGCAGCCCCCATCAGAACCCACCAGCTCCGACAGCTGGCACGGGGGACAAAAGGCTCGTGCATCCCACTGGCCTCCCAGCCCCATCCCGCTCCGGCAGTAGCAGGACAAAAGTCCCACATTACGCCGTGCCAGGAGCACAGGGCACCCATCCTGCACACCGAGGTCCAAACACGAAGGGGCAAAATGGAGTCGTAATAGACTCTTGTGAAAAAAAAAAGATTCTGGTAAAAAGAATTATTTCATTGTTAAAAAAAGTCAGAGTAAGCAGGTATTTATTAGGGGGAGGACCAACTCCAGGTAACAGTTCTCAGCCTCCCCGAAGAACGCACAAACCTCAGCACGTGTCCTCGGGACCTGGACTTCTCACTTTAAAAGCAGAAATTGATAAACCAGTCACACATGAAGATCATCAACAAATCTCTCCCCCAGATCATTAAGCAACAGAATTTTCTCATGAAAAAATGACTTTTTGAGCTGTCCCTAAACTCAGAAACACTAAAAAAGAACTGTAATTTTCTGTGAAAACAGTGGTTTGCCTAAAACTGGTGCACAGTTCAAAATAAAAGGCATCTCAAGTTAACAGATCGATCTATCTACATATAGATACCAGCCTAAGCTGGTGGCCCCAACATTCAAAAAGAGGACTTCATCAGAGTATTCGTTGAAATTGCATTTTCTTGCTTTACAGCATGCAATTTGTGAAGACACCAAAATCAGAACAACTTTGCCTTGAACTGGGGAGTTCTTTGCTTCTGCTACTTTTTGGGTAAATATTTATCTTTTAAACGGCTCATGGGCTCTAACAACTGCAACAAATTCTTTCGCTCTGCCCCGGCTGCAGCACTGTGCACTGAAATAGGAAAGGCAGCAAACCCTGGCAGACCCATCTCAAAGACATGCCAGAGGTCAGGACCTCTCTGGTTTGGAATTCAAAAAGTGATAATTTCTACTGTCTTTAATACTTTTCTCTTGCTTTTACACAGGTTTGCATGATGACAACGTCCCCTTTGCCTGAGCAGGTAAATGCGTATGAGGTCAATGGTACGTCCAACCCAACCCTGTTTATTGACAATGTCTTCTACTCACTATCAAGCTCTTCCTATAAGACTGTTTCAGCTTTCTACTTCCCATAAGTGAAGCAAACAGTAGAAATGGAAACAGTTGAATCCCTCCCACTCACGATCTAACATCTCCCAGCAGTGGAGGACGTTTCACATGGGAACGTTTCCCATTCCTGCAGGATGCTCTGTCGTTACTGAAATTATGACCCCATGTCACAGGAAGTTAATCTTCCCTGGCATTTCACTTTCAGATCCAGCCTTCCACGTGCGCGCTCTTCCCAAGCAGACATTGCTAGTGTGACTTCATATAAACAGACAACAAATATTTCATAAATTAATCTTTGTAAGACAGGGTTCATTAATCTGTAAGAGACTCTGGTTGTACGTTAACCCAAAGGGCATAACACTGAAATTCTGTGATGTCTTCTGACGTACAAAAGTAGTTCCAAATTTGCAGTCATTATCCAAATAAGCCTCTTGATAAGTCAAAAGCAATCATATACTTGGTTTGTGAAAAAAGAAAACACAAAGAAATTTCACTAAATCCTTATCTTCCCAGGTAACACACACTTGATTGCACAGCTTCATATAAAGTGCTGCTTAATACTGAGTTTGGATATTTTTGCCAATACACACAGGTGTTAAACTATCCAGCAAAGCCCACAATGGCAGCTGCAGGACCCAAAAAATTTAGCACTTTGTTCAGAAAATTTTCCAAAACTATTTCTTTGGCAATTCAAAGAAGATGCTGTGCTCACCACTCACAAAGGACATTTCCTGAGTCCATCCATGTTTTATTGGGCTTGCTTTTTTTATTTAAAAATAACCCTTGTGATGTGTATCTTTCTCGCCCTGACACATACAGGGAACTTTCTGGAGTTTGCACAGAGATGAGTTGTTGGGGTTTAGGGGTATTTTTTTTGGTACTAAAATGAAAAAAGGCATAAAACACTCCCAACTTAATATTTATTCAAACTTTTATTTGTAGGTGCATGTCGGAGCATGCACACAGACTATGTTTACAAGCCAAGGTACATGCAGAAGCAGTTTCCTAATTTGCATCTGCAGCCACAGCATTTGGCACACAGGTGGGCACTGCCCTTCCTGCCCTAGGTGCCCTTATGGAAGTCCCATGAAAATCTGGAGCTGTAGATCTGAGAGACTTCACTGTCTAGCAGAGCTCAGAGCCTTTTTCCCTTGCATTGCCAGCACTGTTTTCATCAAACATGGTCATTTTTCCTTTTTTTATTTCCTCCCTGCATATATAATATTTTCAGCTTTGGAACGGTATATTTGACTCTAGCAGGAATCTAAAATGCTTTAGCAGGAACAAAACTCTGAAGAGATTACTGCCCAGCACACCCTGGATTAAATCTCACAATTAGGAACTCAATTTGCATTCTCAGAGTGAAATTCATTGTTACAACTGCAACAGTAGTTGACACAGTAGAATAAGCTATTGTTGAAGTAATTCTTGCAAAAGGTCACATACTTAAAGCCTTCAATTTTTCTTGACAACCTCTCAGAAGCGAAGGGCACAGTTCTGTGTCCAAATAAGCCACACTGACCACCCCGCTTACTTCCACGGGCAGCGTGGGCTACGGCCACCCATCACGGACCTTCAGGGCTGCACAACGTGCTCCTGAGAGACCTCAAAGCAAAGGCTGCTGGCCAAAACCAGGAATTTTGCCAGGCTGAGTAGAAGTTGTGACCTACGCGTGGATCGTCTCTGCCAATATTTAGGAGGTAACTCCTGTTTGCGGAGTTTTCCTCGCACACAGCCCTGTATCCCGTCTCGGCGGGGAAGGGGGGAACCACCAGCATCATGGAGCCCCAACATCCTCTTGCAGCAGATTCGTAACACGACATCCTGCCTCCGAAGTGACTCCGTGTGTCGCTTCATTCTACCAGCCCTGCTGCTGCTGTTACACACTAATGCACTTCAGGAGCGTGGAGTTACTCAACTGAACGTCATGTTAGTCTTAACATTATCCCGGGGCAGGATTGGCAGATTCGTCAATTATTCTCTCATTGACCAGTGAAAGAGAGGGGAACCTCCTGGTTATGATTTTGCTATAAATCTCTCTAGTGGAGAAGATGCAGGCTCAACAGAATTCAGCTTTTAACTTGCTCCTATGAATTATTTGTAATTCTTCCCCCGCCCTTTTTAATGACCCTCCGTATGGCCACGTACCAGAGCGGGACGTGTGGTGCCCATCCAGCGCCCGCAATAACTCCTGCCTGTTCTGTCGGGCTGTGCCCCACGCCAAGCACAACGCCGTAGTGATGAGCTGATATTCAGCTATTTTTACAGCGGCAGAACACAGGAGCTCCTTTTCAGAGGATTTTCTACGCAATTTTGGCCAAGAAAAGTCTCTGCTGGAGGAAAGTCTGAGTAAGACCATGTTGCTGCGAGTAGGTTGGTCACACACCACAGGGGAACTTTGCCAGGGAGTGTTCCCACTGTGTTTAAATTCCTTGGAAAACAAGAAAGCATTGTATGCACTGGACACTCATCCTAAATCAGAGCCAAAACGTTTGTCTCACTACAAGGCTTATTTTTTAAACATTTGGAAAATGATACCTACTGCACTTTACATACGTTTCAAAGCTCCCATTTAGAGATTGTTTGTTTGAGTTTTGCTGATAGGTGAATATAAAATTCACTTTGGTGGCAAACGCGTGAAGTGTTTGTGGATATTGTTGTGATTGACACAACTAACCTTTTTATTCAGCGTAGCTGCTGAGTATCTTTGGTGCTGTTACCATATGAGTAAATAATCATCTCATCATCTTTTGGCGCTGTAATGTGAAAGTATTTTTACATAACGAATATTCCCTCTCCCGAAAGAACCTGGCTAACCTCGTGAATGCAGTTATTTGATGAAGATACATTCAGCTGCTCATTCTTTGCAGGTAGGACAAGATTTCCTCCAGATCCCTCGCTACCTTACGCAACCCGAAGCGCTGAGCGCCAGCACGGCACTGATGCTGCTGCACGTCAGGACCTCCTGGCGCATTCCGGACAGGGAAAAGGTGGCATCAGGGACTGGCACGCTCTGGGGCTCAGACAGGTCACCTGCTCTAAACACACTCTGCGTTTAGACCAGACTTCTCACTAATGACCCCACTGGTGTCAAAATTACTTCCCAGTACCTCTCTGGGGAACATACAGGGGAATTTGGTTGTGCTCCCGGGACTGTTCTGAACCCCTCCTGCACTCTGCCCAGGAATCCAGAGAAAGCCCCAGAGTGCTGGGCAGCACAGGCGGCACGACTCCGGCATCGCCCTGAACCGCTGCTGTCTGCCCATCCCCACCGCATCGCGGCTTCACTTCGGAATTCGCACTCTGAAGGATTGACACACACGCTCAGGTCTGACAAGACACAAACACCGTCGCACACTCGTGTGCAAATCCCAAACTGGAGAGAAGGCTTAAGAACAAAGCGTAGTCAGATCTCACTGCTATGAGCCAGTTCATAACAAGTTAAATTCAGGGATGGGGGGGTCACAAGAGGCAAAACTCCCAAATGACTTCAGAAAACTCCATAATCCCCCCAACTAATCCAGTTTTAATTATATCAATAAGCAGATAGGGGATCAGGCTTTTTTCAGGACAGACTATAACGTATGAGTAATTTTTCATGCTATTTCTATTCTACTTTTAAAGAACACGTAGAAATTATCAGTGCAGCAAATCTATGAGGAAAAAATTTAATAATGGAGCATCATCATAGAATAAGATTTAATGTTTCCATTCCCCCATGAGAAGAACAGTGGCCAAACATTGAGCATTGCTCCACACAGCAGCACCAAATCACTCAGCCCAGTAAAAAAATAAAGGTGTTTTTCTCCTTCGTTCCTTACTTGAAAGTAAAAACTTATCCTGAAGTGCAAAGTCTTTCCCACCAGAGAGAATGAGGACAGTAAAAGAAGAAACAAAAAAGTGCTCCTCATAGGTATAAGCACATCCAAGGGGTAGGAAAGGGTTTTCAGTGCGGGAGAGCACACGCCGGTCGTGCCACGCAAGGGAACCCATCGGGCTGGAAGGTGGTGCATGACACCGAAGTGTGTGATTGCACGGTAAGAGAATGATACATGAAATTAAAAAAAGCAAGGCAGCACTACTCACACTTCTAAAAGATGCCTGTAAAGTCCAATTTTCCTTTTAACAAACTATTAACGGGATAGAGGAGAGATTCAAATCCAATTCGGTGATACCAGCAAGTCCTCCGCTAACGACACCGACCGTTCTGCATCGCGCTGCACCCTGTTCATCATTCTTGGCACATACGTGTCATCTTCAAGTCTGAACTATCCGATACAGGGAAATTGCTTTCATGCAGACCCATGAAGTAGTCATTTCTCTTTTGCAATTATGTAATAAATGCGACCAATACAGAGACTGGAAAAAAAGAATTTCTTGAGACAAAATAAAAGCCAAGAGTGATCTGCAGTGACTGTTGACCTCTGGGTCCTTTATACTCCATGAAGCAATAGGAAATGCTGTTCATTTAGTTCCAAACATCTCCCAGAAAGCCCAAACGTTTTCACATGGGCTGGTTCCTTGCAAAACAACAGACACGGAACCACAGACACCAGTGCAGAAGACACCATCAACCAGCACAAACCAAACCTCAGTTCATCCCTGCGCCACTCGAGCTACGCCGTGCAGGAGCTCCTGTCACCAAACCATGCACCTGGGACAGCTCAAGCTGCAATTCCACTTCTCTGGTCTCCTGACCCAGACTGGCCTTCCACACTGCTGCCCAACACGGGGACTTTGTCATCACCCATTCAACTGATGGTTCTATAAAGGGGCACCCTTACACACCCCCTCACCCCCCTCCAGTCGTGCAGGTGTGTGCACACAGACCCAGCTACACACCAGTGTGGACACCAGTGTTGATAAAAACAGCTGAGTAAATAAACTTTCAGGGGTTTTGTTTGGTTTTGCTATTACTGCATCATGAAAACCTTTGGCAGCTTTATAAAATTCCTGCTAATTATCAGAAGGAAAAGTCACTTTTCTCCTTGGTTGCTCAGAAGGGCCACTTCTTCCTTCTCCCCAGGAAA
Organism: Tauraco erythrolophus; assembly: GCF_009769465.1. Lineage (NCBI taxonomy): Eukaryota > Metazoa > Chordata > Aves > Musophagiformes > Musophagidae > Tauraco > Tauraco erythrolophus. Next base: position 22,350,375 of record NC_141479.1, on the reverse strand, counting down.
GCTCAGTGCTTCCCACAGCTCTTACAAGGAAGAAGACTCCTGGCTCCTACTCGAAAATTTTTCCATCTCCAGAATGCGTCGGGCAGGAGCACAGTGCTCCAGACACGGATGCACAAGCTGAGCAGATCACGCTATCAAACCCCTGAACTTTAAATGTAATCCCACTGCATAGTCACATAGGAAAAAAATTGGCATTTTTACTGCAATGGGATGTTTTGATTGAAACTCATGACAGATCTTTTCCTGAGTCAGCCTCTTTAAATCCTTATTCAGAACTGTGCTATTTTTCCATCTGTCTGAGTGCAAGGCTACATCCTTTGGGCTGAATATCATTTTGATACCTGAAGTACGTATTTCTAATTTCCCCAGGTTCCTCAAGTTGGCTTCTGTCCCACCAGCATTTGCTACTTCTAATTGAGGTTAACCTCAAAATCAGTCACATTTGATTTTGTGCCTTTTTCTAGATCCTTAATGAAAATTCTAAATCATTAATTATAGATCTCATACTGATTTCTGTAGAATAGTTCAGTTGGAAGGGACCTACAACACTCATGTAGTCCAACTATAGACAACACTTAGCACTTGTATCCTACTCATCTTAATATCAACTAAAACTGTATCAAAGTGGTTTTATCCTGTTTTATTTACCATAGAACGGCTTGGGTTATGTTTTAGCTTCTCCCGTGGCCATCACACCATGGGAAGTAGTTCAGAAGCAATGCTCCATCCTGCTGGACCCGCAGCATCTCTGCTGCTGCCCCTTCCCGGCAGCAGGAGAGCTTTACCCATCCCATTTCTCAGCCCAGGAAAACCAGCTCCTCAGCCTCCAAACAAAATAAATAATTGCACTGCAAGCAACACCGTCCTTCCTGTGTAATCAGGAGTTTTAAGATAAAAGCACTCAGCTTAGATAGAAAAATAGGAGGAAAGAAAGCAGGAAAATGAAAAAGGTAAGCGTTCCTGCCAAGGACACCCTTACTCAGTTCTGGATCTTCAGGGGAAAAAAAAAACAAGAAAAAAGAAAAATCTATAAGTACAAGTGAGGTTTCTTTATTGCTGTCGAGAGGCAGGAAGGAGGCTTTATGGAGTGGAATATCATCACGATAAGGAGCACCTTAGAACAAAAGCTGCAGCAAAGGGCAGTGTTTGCTTCCCCAGCTGAGCTGCTGTCCAAGGCAGTCTCCTCCATCACTCAACGCTCGTTTGCTCCTTGGAAAGGTGTTTTTAAGGACACTGGAACCTGCTGCCCCCCCTCCGCCCCAGACTCCGGGCACAGCGGGCACAGGGCCCTGGCAGCCCCCTCCAGGCAGGGCGAGTCCGGGCACGGAATCGGCACGGATCCTTGGTGCCAGGCTCCGCTGCTGCCCGCACCCTGCGGATTCATCCCATGGATTCACGCTACATTTGGTCTTTGTCTTTCATCCCGAGATAAACCCAGCCGTGCTCCGCAGCCGCCCCAGCGCCACGCGCCACTGGGGACCCTCCTTTGATCCCGACTCACTGGAGACAGCGTCGCTGCCACCACTACCTGGGCGGACGCCGGGCAAAACCCTATTGTGTTCAGGCAGCAGAGGAGAAAAATAGGGATATTAACCTCTAACACTGACGAAAATAATAGCCACAATAAAACAGGGCTGAAAAACACGGTGGCGGTAATTATTCTGCTCTGGGTTACCGGGGAATAAGTGGAGCCTATAGGAATTTCCAGGGTCCCTTCGGCCGGAGCGCAGGGCTGGGGGTCGCTGGAGTGGGGCGGCAGGTGAGCAGCCCCTGGCTGCGGGAGGGACCCCCATCCACCAGGTTGATGCCTCCAGCACGGGCACACGCTCCTCCAGTCCATCTGGTGGAGCCCACCGTGGAAAACCGAGCGGGCTGTACGTCGGATAACCCCAACCCACCCGCCAGCCCACGGAATTCTTCCTTTTGTGTCTGGCGCTTAAATTCCTCCCGACTCGCCAGACAAGAGGGTGTAAAAGCAAACCTGTGAGACAGAAACGGACCTGTAGGGATTTCTCACACGCAGGCAGCAGGGACACCACAACTCCTGCCGTTTGCTCATGCCATACCCCTTGGTGCACCTATAGGTGGGCACATCGGTGTGCCCGCACGTGGCTGATGTGTAAGTGCCTATAACGGAACACGCGAGCGCAGGGATGGGTGCCGGTGTATGGGCTTCATGTGTGGAAGAGCAATAATTATTGCTATTTTAAAAACAACTGTTTCCTCTTCTTTCCCACCTCTTTTTTTTTTTTGAGATTTTTCCGTGTCTGTAATTAATTTTTGACATATATAGCACAATTTCATTCCATGAGTTATCTTAGTTCTTCTCAGGTTTAAATGTCACTCTTCTTTGAAATCTTCTCATTCAAAAATCAAGTCGGATCTAATAAAAAATTCAAAGGTGCATCTAATAATAATGAAATAATAGCAGCAAAACACATGCACCTGCATTTATGCCAAAGAACAAGGGATATAAGAGACAAAAATGTAGGGAAAAAAGAAATTAGAGGGAAAAATCATGATATTGCTGAAGTGCTGCTCTCACACTAAGACCAGGGGGATTGGGATAAGGCTAAAGTTAATTGCATTTCCAGATGACAAACCTCTCACCTCTGAACTGAATGGCTCTTTATAAAAGCTATCAGTAATAAACTGTAAATCTCAGCTATGATTGCAAATAAAGGTCATCCCTTTCATGCTGCCACTTTCCCGGGCCTTATTATATTCCTGTCTGAACCTTTCTTACTTCTTAAGGTGTGCTAGCTGCCCATATAAGCAATCAGTAAGGCTTTTTGATTTTATTTTGAAAGACACAAGGCGATCGGATTTACATTCTGGCACCGCGCTGATCCAAAATGGAAAACCACTGAATTCTGACAAGACGACAGAATCCTGCTAGCAGAATTAATCTTCATCTTATATTAATGCAAAGAAAGGCAATCCCTTCCCTCTCCCTCTCTCCACTCCTGAAAAATATATTTTCTTCTTCACCAGTACAAAGGGGCATCTCCAATTTCCTTCTATCCACACGTAACGATTATGGTACCAAACGAGCTGTTGGGAGCCGGGCAGAGCGCAGGAGAGCAGAGCCTGGACCCACCACCCCATCCAGCCCTCCTAAAGCCAGCTTCTCTGCAGAATATTTCATATTTGTGAGCGTCAAGATTTTTGACACAAAGGATCCACCCTCTCACCATGGCTTTAACCTGAGAAAACCAAACATTAAATAATGAGCTTAATGAATTTGGGGGAAATCCAATTTCACTGCTGTACCATCAAGCCACCACGCAACAGTTGACTCCAGGAAGCCCTTTGCGATGGATCAGTGCTGACAACTCCAAACACAAGGGAAGGGCGAAGGCTGGCTGTTCTCAGAGTGCCATGAGCACACCAGAAGCAGAACGTAGGGCCCAGTTCAGACACCACGACTTCAGCCCCCTACCCCGACCAAGAGTGCAGGTGCTGTGGGCAGTGCTGCACGACACAGGGTAACGCTTCCACCCGCACGCACGTGGGCAGCCCAGCAGCCCTGGGAGACGTAACAGAGCCCACATGTTCTCCTCACGCCCATCATCTGAGCAGGAGCTCTAGACAGCATCGAGAAGCATGATGACACATGTATAAGGTGATTTGGGACTGGGGGAATCCAGACAAACTGAACTTTGCAAAATGTTTGTGTTTCAGCATTTGCAAACGGGACACTCAAGGAGAGCAGCAGCCTGATAGGTCTGTTGTACCCTCTAAGTGAGGGGGGGAAAAAAAAAAGACTCAAATTGCACAGCCATTGGAGTGACTGATGTAAGGAACAGGTAGATTTGTCTATGGGATGGGATAATTATCTTCCACACCTTCAGGCTCTTAGAAAACGTGACAATGGCATATCTGAATGAGGCTTCTGACAAGTCCCAGATGCAGCCACGTTTCCTTCAGCTTTTAAACTGCTCATTCTGAAAGCAAGACACCAGTAGCTCTAGTTGGAGGCAGGCAGCGAGCACTTCCCTTCAGCACGTGTACGGTGTCCCTCACCCACAAATGACATTACCCCCAATACATCATTCCTCCAGCCCTGCGTGATCCTGCCAAGGTACCACACCGCTCATCTGGTCCGTCCCTGAACCCCAGGCTTGGGAAGATTGCAAAGAGACATTCCTGGTCAAATGCACTGCCACACACACCCATTTTCTAAGGGTGCTTTTCCTGAGCCATTTTACTTCCACCCACACACTACCTCAGAAGCTACTCCGAATTGTCTCTGAACAGAAACACCATGACCATGCTGCAGCAGTAACAATACTTCACACGTACAGGCTCCCTTCATCCAGGCTTTCAGAGCAGTTTTATGAAGCTGAGTAAACACCATCATTCTGCCATATAGGAAAAAAAGAATTGGGTGATGATGACACTGAACTCTCGTTTTCAAAATAACTGATTTTAGACATCTTACTCGGAACCAAGACTCTGCAAACCTGAAAATTATCAGAGCATTTCCTGGGTACTTTGTCTGGAGAAAAGCACACCCAAGGACTCATCCCTGGTGCGTGCTCCCTCCGAGCCCACCTGGGCAGAGGTCTGGCTGGGATCACCAAGCAAGTCACCCCAAGACACAGCTGTGTCCTGGCTCTGGTGCTGCCATGCTTGCTCAGTGGGTCATGGTCCACCTCCCCAGTGGACCTAAGCAAACACCTTCCCTTCATCTCTGCAGACCCCAAGTGCATTCATCCACATTTCACCTCCTGTGTCTTCTCACAGGTGGGAAGTCACATCTTGTTCCACACTTCCCTTCGACCTTCTGTTTAGATGCCCAGAAAAATCACACAAACCTTGTGAAAATAATTCCAGGCATTAATTGGCACATGCTACAGACAGTTAAGGGCCTTCCTCATGTCAGAGCATCCCTACTTTGGGTTTGCTCGCTAGATGTAACCTTGAGCAAGTAATCTGTGTCGTATGGAACATGTTCATTAGTTTTTCTTCCCGTAACACGTCTGTGTCACTGCCTGTGCTTGCAGTAGATCTCTTTTAGCACCCATGCAGGTACTTGTTCATCCCTGAGGAACATGTTTTAGGTATTCCCACATCCATAGGCATGAAGAATCATAGTTTAATGGAGTTTTTCGGAGGAACTGGACCAATAAAGGAGGGATCTACTCCCTGCTCGTCTTCTGGACGCATCTTGGCACATGCCAACTGACCTTGCCCTGTACTCTGGCTTCCCCTGTGCACCCTCCCTGTGCCAAGGCTGCCTACTGGAAGCATCCATGGGCAGAGGGTCAGGCAGCACTGGCTGGGATCAGGCCCCTGGCTCTGGGGAGTGCCCAGCACAAGCACCCAAGGGTTTATTTCTGGTTTGCACTGTACAGAGTTGCCTGAGGTTCTTCTGCCGAGGACAACTGAATGAGCACCTGGGCAAACAGGCTTTGAAACCTGACTTTGCAATGAAATGTGACTGTTTCTGCTGCATCTAAGGCCAAATGGTCTTGACGTGGAGAATTAATTTGAGGTCTTACTGTAAAAGCCACAGCCTGAGAGGCTTCTCCTGACAACCCCTGTCTTTCTGCAAGCCTTCATCTTAGATGTTAACATGGCTCCCAGTTAATGTATTAGCTGGGGACCAAGAACAAAGTCTTCTCGGTGACTGGCTGGTATAGTTTTGTGATCACCACATAGCACAAAGAGTCCAGCCACAACGTATTTTAGCTGTGAGTCATGTCAGGAGTCTTAATGAGAAGAACATAACATTTCACCCCAGACTGCATCAACAGTTGTAGTACATATGTCAAAGAAAGATTGCTGCACTTGACGAGACTGAGTTTGACTCCCACAATAGCCTCGGAGAAGGGTCCTACCTCCCAGGTCCATCCCCCTCACTCTCCTTAGAAGAGCCTCACCTGGATGAGGACCACAGAGGCAGGAGGTCCAGCACGAACAGCACACTTGGCTCTGCGCTTCCCATGGCACCAACGAAGGAGCCACAACTCCTATCACCAAAAACACCTTGCTGGGCAGCAAGGAGCAGCGGGACGGGTGGCTCTACACGTGGGGCAGCCCCAAGGATGCTCTCCAAGCGGGAGCAGGGCAGATGCTCCTGCCCAGGGGGTCTGCAGGGGACGGCCTCGGGGAGCACGAGGACATCGCCTGTCACCTCGCGTCAGTCACCGATGACCACGGGGCAGCTCTGGTGAGACATGCTGGCTGGACACGTACACCACACGCACGTGCTTGCGACCAGACGTATGGGAGTGAACGGATTCGTCTTTAAAAATGACAATAGATAACATACACTGAGCTTGAAAAATTAAACCAGTTGCTTGAAATAGAATAAAAATTGTATCGCACATGTACAGGAGTTACGGAACCTTTTCGATTCATAGGATCACAAAGAACTATTTTTAAATCTCTGCTATAATAAGTATATTTCAAGGCAGCAGCATCCAGCTAAAATGCTGAAACATAATCAGTCAACAGAAATTTTTTTTAAGCTCAAAAATGCTTCCTTTCTTGAAAACGGACACTAAAGCCCTGGGCAACATACCACCGAGATTTTATTATAAAATACATTTCAAAATAATGGCTGAAAGTCTTAAGAGCACAGAAGATGAAAAAGAAGTAAACAAGCCTTTTTCTACCATTAAATGATAAATTAAAAGCAGTATTTTGCTGTTCTGCCTCATTTTTTAATCACACTGCATTCGCACTACGATGGCTATGGTTGTGTAGGTATTCCCATTAAAAATGGTTTACAATTTTGAAGTAGGTTTACAGTTTTGAAGTAGCAGTCATCTGTGCCAGCCAAAGCACAGCCAGGTAAAAACCTCATTCCAAATCAAAATTTTTATTAAATTTTGAGAAAAAGCACTGCCTGCCTGACATAACAGCCATTGCTGCTAAGAAATACGTCCCTCACATGTGCTCCTTAAAAAATTTGAGTAATTTCATTTTGTAGTCTTTGGGATTTTAAGAATAATAGTGAAAATACTGAATGTGCTGTTGTTGCTGTCAGATAAAGAGCTAAATCTTAATCCTGCTGTGCCATCTTGCCTCCGCGCAGATTACGTCTCAGCATATCTGTGTAAAAATGTTAGAACAAATAATAAACACACTTGCCTGTGAAAAAGGAGATTTACAGTCTAGGAAAGAAAATGGTATTGGTTTTATAGTCTCTTGCTTGATTTTTTTTTATTAATTAATATGTAATTTGCTTTTTCCTACTGTCAAATCTGTAATACAGAAGTATTATTGAAAAAAATATCTGCAGCTGTTAATCCGTTCTTAGCTTTTTCAAAGTGGACATCATTTTCAGTCCGAGTGTTCTCAGTTCACCTCCTAAACGTATTTCCCAACGTGGTCCAGATAGCACCAGCAGCGTATGATTCCGGGCTCGGAAACCAACGGACTGACTCGCAGAGTTTTTACACACTCCCAGTATTGGAGAAAGCATCTAAAAAGCCAAAAATCTTATTTCCTCCCCTCCGGCAGGGCTGTGCTATGAACACCCACAGTGAAGGTGTGGGCTGGACAGGACCAGCTGGTGCCTTCTCCAAAGCGGGGCCGGCTGACACCCGCGCCGCAACAGGAGCGAAGCAGCGTCGCCAGTGGCAGTCCCAGCCCTCACGGTCTGGGAGATGGGAGCACCCAATTTCCCTCCCCATCCCAACCCACCATGTGTCTCTGGTGGGGCTGGTTCTCTACAGCTCATCCTGCTTCCTTCTGGAAACAGTCACCCATCCCAGCGGTACCCATGGGCTACGCTGGCAGCACCACCGTTAAATGGTGCTAAATTAGAGGACGTTGTCAGCAAAATGTACAGTGTGATGCAATAAAACACACATCATCACAGGTCTGCCTGGACTAACATCAAAATGCTGTTTGAAGCCAACTAACTGTGATGGAGACACCTGAAACATTAACTAGTACGTTATAAAACATCTCTACGCTCTACTTCGCATAGTCGATGCGTTTTTTGTTCTTTTTCATGATACTCGTTCACACAAGAAATTGCATCTTTAACCAGGAGCCAAATTCACCCCAACCTTACCACGATCACAAAGAGTCCTTTCACCCTGACCTCCCCCAGAAGAAATCAGTAATATTAAATCAACTGAACAATGCGAGGTGGGAAAGGAAAAGACAACCGTGGACAAAATAAAAAGGAAAGTTTTATTAATGCTAAATACACTTTCCCTTTTGGGTTTACACTACTGTTCCCATAATTGTTTCCAGATGGTCCAGCCATCGTCCGAGCAGCTCGCTGGGAACGGAGCACCGGCAGTGCTGCCTCTTTTACACTAAGGGGGCAAAATCATGGGTGTAAACGTGATTTATGGGTCTGATAAGCTAAAAACAAAGGTAAAGGCACATTGAGAAGAGCAGGAAGCGGAATTAAAACTGAATTTTTAAAAAAGGCTGGCAGCTGAAGAGTTAACCACAACCTTCTTCCTTTTAACACAGCCTTCTGTAGTAGCTAATGAAGGTAATGAAATATGACATGTAGTTTGGCCCTTGACCACAGAGTGCACCTCCCTCCCCTCTGCCTCGCGAACAAAGCCAAAACAGATGTAGCTGCTTCGGTGGGGTTTGGGGTTGACGGCTGCTACACAGCGCAGGTCAGCGGGCACGTTCCCAGGGCGCGGGCTTGGCACACCGCAGCGCCAGGGAAGGTCCCGGCTCCGCTCCGGAGGCAGCGGACCAGCCGGTGCCTTTGCCAACAGAGCCAAAGCCCCAGCAGCAGCACCCAGAACCACACCGACCTCCAGCCCCTCTACAGACCTAATGCCATAAACCCCCGTTCCTCCCATTTAAGTAAACATGACTACAGGTTTATGTGCCCGGCTAGTTTACCTACTGTTAGTCTAAATACAACTGAACAAAAAATGTCACAAAAAAAGAGAAGACAGGGCACTGCGTGGGGAGGGGAGAGGCTGCACTCTGGGAGTTACCACCGGTGCAGCTCAGGGCAGCGACTCGCCGCAGACACGGCCGTCAGCGTTCCGGTAGCGGAGCGCCAGAGATGGAAAAAAGCTTTCTTAAAATAAACTCTTCTAAAAAAGCAGCTTCCAAATTCACAAAATGCTATAGAATTTATCAACCTTTTGAAGTTCTTTCAAAAGCTGGTCACACGTCCCTTGCTATTAGGGCAATGGACTCAACTTTGCTGCGCTCAGGTCCGATGCGGCTGCCAGGCTGGTAACCTCGAGCAGGCACCACGTGAAAACATGTGCCAAGGTACCACACAGACACTGTGTGATACTCCATCCGTCATCCAAACACAGGAAAGCTCCACCACAGCTGCTGGTTAACACCAAATATGTGGATAACAATCCCCCTTGTTCCAGTGGCATCAGCTCCCTCCATCCCTCCCTTGGTTGAGCAACAGCAGCATCAGGACATGTCTTGTTTCATAGACTAGAGGTCACCCACCCACCTTCCCCAAAGACCTGGTTGGTTTTGTGGGGCCAGGGGGGTGCAGGCAGCCCTGGGCATCACAGGAGCTCTAGGGTGGGATTTGTTTCCCCTGCTGGGACATCCAGCTCCTTGGTAAGTCTGATCTAATCAGCTGGTGCTCCCTTCGCTGTCGCTGCAGAGCACGACATGGCAGAGGGCGGCCAAGGCAGGCCAGACAAACGGCTCTCCGGAGAGGGGCAGGCAGCTCCTGATCCATCCTAGCTGGTCTCTGAAAGGGTTTATCGGTCTCCACCGTCTCTACAGAGAGCCATGATGGATCACTCCAACGTCTGCGCCCACCTCCAGAGGGCACGCGATGCCACCCTGGGTGACGTCTGCCTCCTGTCATCACCCTCCTTCACGGGAAGGACCACTAACCCCCCCATCCTCTCAAACTGCCAAAGACCTGAGATAATGAAACTCAAAATCTGGAGTAAGTCTGGAAAACAAAGGTGGTCTCTGGAAACTGTTAAAGCTATAGATGCAGCAAACGAGCAACAAGCATCCTCCAGCCCCATGGTTGCTGGAAGCCTTTGGCCAAGCTGGTTGAGCGAACCACCCTCCCAGAGTCCACATGTGCTCCACAGAAGCCACTGGCTTCCATGGCTGCCTTCTGAGGACCACGTGTGTTGTTTCAAAGAAAGAGCTATATATAAAATGCTAAAGTTGCAAAAAGCTAGAAAATACTATCATTAAATTTACCCATTCAACCTTAATTTGTCCCTCTGGCGCATATGCATTGTTACACAAGCTGGAATTCTATGCTAATTTGCTATCGTTCTACAGGAGCCCGAGCTCATTTGGCGAGCACAGCGCAGCACGCCGGGGTTGGTGCCGAACCACCAAATCATCTGTGGGTTATAGAGGTGCAGCCTCCTTTGAACCAACTTCGGAAACGTAACTGAGGGATGTGACCTCGGCCACAGCCGCTGTGCGTAAAAAGGGGTTAGTGGCCATTTATTTGGGCTTTAAGCCATAAGCAACATGGTATTTCCCAAGGAAACGTTGAGGGTGTTCTCCAAAGCGTTTGCCAAGTCCCCACGCACCCCAATGCACGGACAGTGCGTTGATGGAGTCAGCGCCGGCAGCCGCGGTGCGGGCAGTGAGGCACGGAGCTATGGGGAACGCGGGATGCCACCCGCACCACGGCATCCATCCTGCCTCGAATCAGCCACGAGTCCTCTAAAGCAGCACCACGATCCGGGGCGATTTCAGGCTGGATCAGCCACACCTGCCCAGGCAGGGCAAGCTGGAGCCACACACGCAAACTCTTGGCACTTCCCAGATTTTTCCATGTGTTGCTGGATTCCGCAGCCCTAATGACTGATGTGCGTGTAACGCTTCAACGCTCAGACACCAGGTCTCTCAATGACTTTACCAGTTACGGGCAGCGATGCCATCACCCTGCCCAGCCCGGTGACCCAGCGGTGCCAGGAGACCCGCCACGCTCCGAGAACGGCCGCAGAACCAGCTGGCACTGCTGAAACCACCGCGAGTCCTCGCCCACCGCAAAGCCGCAGCGCCATATCCACTCCCCTCCCCAGGACCAGACCGTCGGCAAAGTTCGGCACAACAGCCGAGGGGGGCAGAGCCCTTGGAAATGGATAGCCTGTTTCAAGCGTTATTTATCATTCCCGGCACAGACACTGACATGTGCCTTTTGAAAGGGGATACTGTACCTTTAACCTTGACTCCAAGCGCGTCGGTAATTTGGGATGCGAGCCCGGGTTCAAGCAGGGTGACCTTTCGGGGGGAGGGGTGGGACTGCATTTATTTATGAGGCGGTTGGAAATTTTTGACATCACATGCGAGTCCCATTATTCACATGTTACATGACACAAGATTGGCCCTTTTAGTGCAACAACATCACATCAAGAAATCTGATTTTCTGCTCTGACAGCGGGTTTGTCCTCTGCAGGTCCCCAAAATGTAATCTGCTCAGGTTAAAGGCCGCAAGAAAGTGATTTAAAAAGCACACGGCTTTCACCGAACGCGGAAAAACAGGTCCCGGACCAGGAGCAAGAGTAAGGATGCTCTGGGGCTGGAAGGAAACGCTCTTAAGTGCAAAAGCACAGTCGTATTCCTAGCGAGGGGCACCCCTGCCTGACCCCCTGGGACGTGGTGCTGGGGTACCCACCACCCCTCCCGAGCATCGCCACAGCCCACCCGCTTTGTCCGACCATGGCCGGGCGGAGGCTGCGGGGACCGATCCCACCGTTCCGCACCCTGCCCTCTGCCCTCCCACCCCCGAGACTTCGGATGGGAAATACTCTGCCCCCCCACACCATGCCTACATTTAGCATGGAAAAAAAACGCTTTTTTTCCTATGTAAAAAAATACACCCCCAAAATTATATCTGAGGTTTACTGATAACTCTCTCTGGAAATAATAGATATATTAAAATCTTTCCTATGCACAAACTTAGAAATCCCTGTGCCAGGGCTGTGCTACAGATGCCCCGCAGACAGGCACCTCGTTGGCTCACGGAGCCGCGCCGGCAGCGCCTGCGTTAGCTCCGGAAGGATGTGCCCGCTCCACGCCGGAGCCTGGTTCACAGAACTACCCTCATTTTCATGGCATTTAAAACATCAGCTAATGCACGTAAAGATAATGAAATATATTTCACAATAATGCATCGCAAAGCATATATACACTGAATTACTCATCAGCTAATTCCACAGAGAGAAGAAAATAGTGGATATGTTTAGCTCTTCTAAACATCCATGGTTGAGGGCAGGCAAAAGAGGAATTTTAAGGTGGTTGATTTATATCTGGAAAAGCATTTCTAAGATTGCTACAATCTCTCTACAGAAATATTGCATGATGTTGATAAGGCTGATACTAAAATAACACTACAAGTAAATAAAATGGGCTAATTTTATCACTATTTTTATCAATTTAAACACTGTTGTCTAAATATATTGCCAAGAGTACCTGTAATGAGAAACAAAATCAGCGTATTGGGAACGAGTAACTCTCTCCTACAGGTCCAAAGGATGTTTATTCTATGCTTACAGTAGAATTTTGGGTGTGTTACTTACATCTTCACTCAGGGCATCAAACCTGTATAAAAGCACTTCTATATTTACTCCTGTTTGATACAAAAACACAAAGTGAAATTTAACAGCAATCCTGCCAGCTCCATTTCCTTTCCACTCGGGTTTTTCTCCAGTGGGCACTGCTGGCTCCAGCCCCCCCTGGTGTGGCTGCAGCTGATGCTGCAGGTCAGGCAGTTTTGATTGCCGCTGCCCTCCGTGCCAAGGGACCCACCGGGCCCAGAGACCCCAGGTTGGGCATCCCTAGCCCACTCCGGCGCTTTCGGGAGGCAGGGCACAAATCCAACAAGGTTGCTGCTGCAGCAGGAGAAGGACGATGGAAACTGCAGCACCCCCAATAATCCTGCCACCTTGCACATCTCCAAAGCTCCCTCCCCTTATGCCAGCCGTGCCCGGCTCCTTGTGCCCCTCGCTGCGGAGGGGGCCAACGTCTCCCTAACACTTCACTTATGGAACGCCACGAGATCCTCACCGGCAAACAGCGCTCCCTGGGCATTATTTATATTTCAGTATCCACACTGTTACACTGGAAAGTTCAACGTTTGCACTTCTCGCCCTGCGTTGGCGATTTCTCAGCTCACCCTGCCTTTTCTGCCAAGCTGCCCCTCCAGCGAGCCCCACCGCAGGCGACGGCAGGACACGGGCAGCCGCTGCCCCACGAGCGGGACAGGAGGGGATGGGAGGGTCAGGGAAGCTGGAGCTCAGGGACACATCTTCAGGAAACAGGAGGAAGAAGATCCTGAGGCAGTATTACGCTTTTACAGATTTATATGGGTTTTGAAGCCGAGTCCCAAGACTGGCAGAACACAGAGAGGGAATTATTTTCCTCTTATTAAAAGAATGAAAAGACCCAACATTGATTTTGTCCTTCATCACCACACAAAAAACCTCCCAACTACCGAGAGGATGACGGTACGGATTATCACAACACCGTAAATCAAAGTGAACGTATTTATTAGGGTGACTCTTTGTTGCACATGTGTGTGCTGTTTGTTGGCCCATACTGTTATTATTTTAATTTACGGTTTGCTTTTTCAACTCCTTCCTCCCCCTCACAGGACTGGAGCCTGTCCACAAGTTTTACTCATGCCAGTTAAAATCAGCATAATGAAATGTCAGGGGCAGACCCCATCGCTGGGCGAGGACGGGCAGCACCGGCTCTGGGATGCACCCACAGGGTCCCCCGAAACCACGCTCCGATGGGCAGCGCTGCCGGGGGGTCACAGCGGGTGGGACGGGGCCACGGGGACCTGATGGAGCCACTAACAACGTCAGCAGCACACGGGAAGGGAGCCTCTCTCAGGCACTCAGCAGGTCTAGCTGTAATTAAGTGCAATGATTTTAAGCAATTTGCAAATGCCACCTCGCCTCTCATCCCATGACAATGCCCAACCTGTTATAACGAGGGGTATCTCGGCAGAGCCGGCGCTATGCTGGGTGCAGCAGCATGGGAGGAGGGGGCGAGGGGCTGCCCAGAGGGGGCGAGGGGCTGCCCAGAGGGTCAGCTCAACTCCCCACCCGCCCCTGCTTCGTTTGCAGCAGACGTGACGACCTCATCCACAGCAGCTAATGCCAGTCCCCACTCCAGGGAATCGCCAGGCCCGGAGATTCAGTTCTGGGCATGCAAGTTCATGGCTTGGGTGCTCAGAACACACATTTCCCCCCAAACCACCCATTTGGGGTTCCCTTTATTTGCTCTCTGGTTTCTGAGCTTTTGGGGCTCTTTGTTTCAATCATCTCTTTGAAGCCACAAAGTTTTGGGGTTGTTTTTTTTCTTTTTTTAAAGCCTCACTGTAGATCCCAGGAGCAGAGCAGGCAGAGGCACCTTCCGGCGGTGTGAGCCACAGTGGCCCTGCAGGGCTGGACAGGAAAAAAGACCCTGTTCCTCCCCATTTAAGTGACCTAAAGACTCAACAGACCAGGCACATCTGCCCCACCAGTCTCATTTAACAGCCCAGCTGTGCAGCACATGCTGTTAAATACCAACACAAAGCATTTGATGCAACACCTGTATTGTCAGAAGCACAGAACTACCCTAAACAGTGAGATTATCTTGTTGGGGCTGGGTCTCCTGGCCAAGCCCTGACTCTTTACAACCCCTTTGAGGAACACGACACGAGACACAGCAGCAGTGAGCCCGGTGACACCCAGCCTTGCACCGGAGAGGACAGCAAGTGGCACTCCACAGCCACTCCATCCTGCAACACTCAGGACAGTGGAGCTGAACACAAGGGAGGTGAGCCGTGGAGACCATCACCAGGGACCAAAACCCACCCGACTGCTGAAGTTTTCACCTTCTGAAGCCCTACGTTGCGCATCCGCTGCAGATCAAACACAACTCCACCACCCCCCTCCCCAAACCAGGTGATAGGAACAGCACCGGCCACCTCCACACCGCACCGGCCACCTCCACAGCGTGTCCTGACCATTTGCTGTCCTCTGCTCTTTTTCGAGAGGAAAAGGAGAGGAACTGGGGAACAGGACTCCGCAACCCTGGCATGAGCTAATTTAATCTGAAAAATGAAATACCTCTGACAAAGGAGAGCCCCTGACACACAGCTGAAACCAAAGGAATGATTAAGCATGCACTTTTGTGTTTCCCATCTCCCAAAGTTAGGAAATTACATTGGAAAAGTACTTTTTAGCTAACATTTATTGTTCTGTGGATGAGCAAGCCATTGTGCTCCCACGGCCACGACAGCGTGCATTGGCACGAACATCTGGTGGTACATTTTATGGAAGGCATGAGGGGCAGGCAGGCACATGGAGGGCTCCTGCTCCCCGGGGAGGAGCGTCGGACAGCAGGGACACTCTCCACTACACCAGGTTGCCCAAAGCCCCATCCAAACTGGCCTTGAACACTTCCAGGGACGGAGCAGCCACAACTCCTGTGGGCAACCTGTGCCAGTGCCTCGCCACCCTCACATTTTCCCTCTTCCAACACATGAAGCAGATCAGTGTTATTAGGAGAGGCCAGCTGAGGCACAGGGAACATTAAGCATGTTTTACAGGAGTACACAGGGAAATGCACATGGTTGTGAGAACTGAGCTCAGGAGTCCCTGGCTCTGGCCAGGCTTCAAACTTCTCTAATTTAGCAAGTGGAGGTTGCACCGATTTGACTTTGGTGTGTCAGTTTGGAAAGATTTGTCCCATCCCCGTGAGCACAGACCGAGGAGAGGGACCTACATGCGAATACAAAAAGAGCATCTTTGAGGAAGGGAGAATTTTCCCAAAATAGCAGCTTCAAAACAGAACTGGAAGAACAACACAGAAGAAAAGCACACAGCTTTGTTCCTAGTATTACTGAGTTTACTTTGTCACTGGTTTTATCTTGGGTTGTTTCGTTGGTTGTTTTTTTTCTCCAAAACAAAGAGGAGGGACCAAAGGTTTGAGCCTCTGCCTCTCCTGGAGCTGCTAATCCACTCGGATGCTCAACAGCAGAGCCTTGAGTTTTCACGGATTTATGCCCTACGCTGCACACGGTTCCGTCTGTTTCACGGTTATTGTTCTCACCGAGTCTACTTCATCATTTAAATTATTAACAGCAGAATTACACTGAGATCTCCTAGAATAGGCAGCTCTGAAGTGCAAAGGCTTGTCTTGTAATGTATTGATACACATTGGCTGGAACAGCTAAATCAGGAAAAAATTAGATTTAAGGGTCATTACTTCATTTCAGTGCCGGATGGGTTTTTTTCAGGAATAACAGAAGAAAAAGCTGGAAAAGCTCCTTTAGGTGGTCACCTATGGGTTGACACTTATGTCCAAGTACCTCCAGGTAACCAGTAGCCTGGAGGTGCCGGAACGATGTGCAGCACCTTCACCACCCCAGGACCTGCCCCAGCCTCAGCCCCACACCCCCGGGGCAGCACATCCCACACCGTAAAACTGGGGGAGCAAACCTCCCAAGAACCTCGGCAGGACGGAGCCTCCGCAGCTGAGACACAGGTTCCCCCACCAAACACAACGACGTCTGCAGCGCACACACCTTGTACAACCACGTGCAAAGATGCTGAGTTACACACTGGTGTAAATCAAACCCCTGCTGAGAAAAACACCGTGACCCCAGTGGGTGAAGGAGGAAAAGCAGGACAGGAGCACCGAGAAACTTCTGGGTTCCAGTTCATTGATTTCTTCTCTGTCATCTTCTCATTAGGAAGATAAAATAGTTTCCCACCAGCCTGTTATACCCCCATTGCTGTCATTAACTACTCAGAAAAGAAAAATCAAGTGCTATAATTGCATGAAGCCTCAGTAAATCACCGAACCCCAAGCAGGTTCATCTCGCCTTCGACTATATTTCTTAAAACGTAGCGCGTGAGAAATGGTGATTGTGAAAAGCTACTGATGGTCAAAAAAGCAGCAAAACCCACCTGCTGCCCACCCCAGCCCCTCGGGCAGCTCCAGCAGCGTGACCTGCCCACCATCCCCTGCAGCCAGCGGCGACTCCAGACCCATCCCAGACTTCACAATATTCATTAATAACAGACCAGACAGTGCCCATGTTCAGACTATGCATATGGTTTGAATACAGGGAATTTGCTTTTCCCATGCACTGCATTACATATTTATACTGAAATAAAAGCTTTTTTTTGTCCCCACTTCTTCTACAGTAATTGACAGATGGATCTGATTCAGAAAAAAGTAATCAATGCATTCAAATAGTCTCTGCCATGCTGCTTTGCCTAGGCTTCAAATATTTTATTACATAAGGTTCTACATACATTTTTTTTAAAATTAGTTAAAGTTCATGCAGCTTTTCATGTGAGATTTTCTTCTAAAAAAAACCCCTAGCCTTCTGAAGCAATAGTTTCTCTGCAATCAAGTCAAAAATCCAAAATAGCTTTCACTGTGCTAATAATGAAAGTCTTATGTGCAAAGACAAGTCCTTTCAAGTAAAAGTAAAGTGTATTTTCTTTACATCATATATCCAAACCCATAATACTCAGCTGGTCACCCAGGCAGGAGCTGCCTGAGTTAAAAGTTGGCTCAAGGCACGTTTCCTAGGACCAGGTGTGAGCAATATCTGAGCACACAGGTTTCATTTCTGAGAGTAATAGTGAAAACAGTACCAAGAAAAAAAAATATAAGCTTCCCACTTACACAGTGGGGAGGAGGAGACAAAAATCGCAGTTTTAGGGGAGCTCAGCATCAGTATTTTCCAAGAAAAGCTTTTTCTAGCACAAGGCTCAAGAAATCTCAAGTCACAGCTGCCATCAGCTCCACCACACAAACCTACCAAAGCTTCCTGAAGGCACCGACCACTCACACAGCGACACTTCCAACACAACGAACCACTGGTCCCAGGGAGCAGAAAACCATCAAAACAACTTACATTGCACAAGAACATTTCGTTAGAGACACATGGAATTAAAGTTACCCTTTGGTTCCTACAACTGCAGAGAAGCTTAACAGTAGGTGGAAACCCAAACATACCTTGCCCAGATCAGCTCCTTCCCTCTGCAGCTCCAGCACCGCTCCTGCCAAGCAGGCTCAGCTGCTTTACCCCTACATATATTCACTCCCTCCTACCCGTAAGGCATCTCTGATAATTGCCTGATGCCCAACTCCTGTGTTGTATTTGGTGACTTCGATCCCATCAACCAGTCGTGCCCCAACAGGTGATGCTCGTATCGTCAGCCAGCGGGCAGGCAGAGGAGAAGGGTCTCGGCTACTGCTCTGCCCCAGGAGCAGCCTTTGCTATAAACGACCTCCTAGAAGAAGCAGCAAGAAGACTAGAGGAGCCCCTGTGTCCCAGAAGTGCAAAAATCCAAAATGAGCTCCTTTATGTGTTGGGCTTGAACATCAGAAGTGCACCACAGAAAGTTAAAACATGATGATTTTTTACTTCCTGAAAAATAGCTAGCTCTTCATGTCTTCACGGCTCCTCTCCTTCCTCATCGTTCATAATTAGACATCTTGCCTCAGCGGCCAACCCTCAGCTCTCCGCGGATCCGGCACGGAGTGGGCTGCTCCCCGCGTCACTTCGCTGCAGCCGAATAAAGCGTCTTCCTCCTCCGGTCTGTGCCAGTCCTAACGACGCTTCCAGTTGGAAATTGCTAGGTTTTCTCCTTGGAATAAATCAACCCACAGAAAACTCACTGCAAAAGATTACTGACAGAATGACAGAGCGAGGTGGGAGGGCATGTCTGGGGACACGGAGCAGGGTCCCGCGGAGCAGGGCCCAGGACCATGCCCAGCTGAGGGTCTCCAAGGATGGCGACTCCGCAATCTCTCTGGGAAACCTGTGCCGGTGTCTGGCCGCCCTCACAGCGACAAAGATGCTTCTTGTGTTTAAGTGGAATTTCCTGTATTTGAGGTGTGCCCATTGCCTGACGTTCACCGAGAAGACAGACGGCGCACGTGTCTTACGCTGATCTTCCTGCTTTCACGGGGTGAGCTCTCTCCTACAGCCAGACGTGCTCCTGGGTGAGCTTAAATTTAGTATTAATTGTGAAGAGCTGCATTGGAACAATTAATTCCTGTTAAGGTTATCTGCTCAGGGGCACAGAGGCTGGTTTGTACCTGCGTTTTTTGCTCAAATGAGCACCACCACACGCCTCTTCCCCGACCACGTGGTTATGGCATGGCAAAGGTTCTGGAGATGCTGGTAAGCAGCCACCCAAACGCCAACTGGGCGTCCCAGCAGTGCAGTCGTGACGGCTCCGGGGAGCGACAAGAACTCACCGTGAAAAATATCTGGAAGTTTATCTCTTCATTGTTCTCCTTTACATCACTTTTTTCCAACAACACCTATAATCAGAGGGGTGATAATTAGTTCACGTGCCCTAATCTAGCCAACGTTCTCCATGCGCCCCACGCTCCAGGGCAGGAAGGAAACGCCGCGGAGGGGACGTCGTGAAAGCGGACGGCTGCGTCCACCCCCCTGCCGGGCTCCCCCGGCCCGGGGCGAGCAGAGTATCACAACACGAAGCATCAGCCGCGCTCTGGAAACCCTTCGCCCAGCTGCTCGTTAGTGCTGCATTAGTCTGTAAACCGGAGCGCAAACCGCCTAGTTCAAGTTGCTCTTTCTTGATGTACTTGAAAGGTCCTGTGAATTTATGGCAGGATAATGCGGAGCACAGCACCTATTTATGAGTTGATCATTTGTACAGAACCCCCCTCAAAGCACCGAAGGTTACCGTTCGACCGAGAGCTGCACTTAGCTGCTCAGAGGGCAAGGAAGCCAAGTATATGAAAGTTAAAAGCATTAATAAAAGTGTGACTTATAAATTACTTCATCTTTGTCACCCTTTTTGAAATGGGGTGAGAGAGGCCAGGGTAAATTTATTTTTTAAGTGCTTTCTGAGACCTGCAAGGGTCAGTCCTGAAATGCTGTACTCTATAAATCATTCCATGCGTATCTGATAGATGCGAGTGCATCATAACATTAACAAATATTGATTTGTTTATCGTTTGCAACTGTTTATGGCTAAACAGCAGACTTTATAACATTTGTAGGGAAAGGGAACTCTAATCTGCGCGAATGCAGAAGAGAAGCTGCCTGGGCTGCAGGAGGAAACAGCATCCGCTGCTCTTCCGTCACCGGCTGCCTGCCCAGCGTACGCGTTACAGTCATATTATGAAACCAGTTATTTCACAAAATGACTAAAATTTTCAGGCATTGCACGAAACAACTTGTATCGCTGCTAAGAGCCGCAGCGAAACCTCGCATTAGGGAGCTCGCTGAATCCCGCCGCGGGAAGGCGGAAGCAGAGCCTGCGAGGGGCACGCGGCCGTGAACGCGGCAGGACAAAACTTCGGTCGGAGAAGCGAGGAGGAGGAGCCTCCCACGTGGAGCCTGGCACCGGGGATGGGCACCACCACCCTCACCGCACTGCTGTCAGGCAGGGGCCCGGAGCCATGACCACCCAAAGCTGCCCATCGCAGCGGGTGGGCGCTAGCGAACACAGCGGGTCCGCACCACCCGCACCTCTAGTGCCAAGGTAAGCACTGGTCCCGCTGAGACCCAGGAGACCTCATCTCCCCATTAAGCAGGAGATGGCTTCCAGTTGTATGTCTACATGTACACCTACACCTCTCTGCGTGTGTCTCTCTCAGCCAAGAGTATCCATAGCCATCTATAGTCATCCATAGCTGTCCATAGCCATCTATAGCCATCTATAGCTGTCCATAGTTGTCCATAGCCATCCATAGCTGTCTATAGCCATCCATAGCCATCCATACCTATCCATAGTCATCTATAGCCATCCATAGCAATCTGTAGCCATCTATAGCTGTCCATAGTTGTCCATAGCCATCCATAGCCATCCATAGCTATTCATAGCTATCCATAGCCATCTATAGCCATCCATAGCCATCCATAGCCATCTATAGCCATCCATAGTTATTCATAGCTATCCATAGCCATCCATAGCCATCCATAGCCATCTATAGCCATCTATAGCTGTCTATAGGCACTTCACCTAACGTCACCCTATGGTTTCCATCCATTCTCTGCAGTTTCCGAAACCAGTCATTCCACAAAATGACTGGATGTAGAACTCAATCCATGAAACGTTTCACATAAAAGTCCCAGGAGATGCAACGAGGACACACACTTTACAATCCCTCTGGCCTGCTCACACTGATCAGGGCTACCAACACATCTGACCCCAGGTTTCTGGCCAAAAACCAGTGACACAGCTATAAGACTTAGACCTGGGAGCTCTCGGGGCTGTCCTGCACGCACGGAGCATGGTTATCGTCACCAGCCCACCACCGACCACCAGAGCCTGGGATCTTACATCATCGCACCCTGTGAGGTTTTAGACCTGACAAAATAACAGCAACTTCAACTGTTCTGTATTTTCCTTAGTTTAATCTTATACAGCAGGTTGTAAATGCAGGGAAGAGACCTGGAGCAACAGGAGCAGGTTCAAAAAAACTACAATAAAAATCTCATTAACCTAACGAGGGAGACAAACTATCTGGGAAATCTCTTCCTGATGCTTTAAATCATTAGATATTAGGGTAAAATCCAAACTTTTTCATTAAGCAACTACAATAAA
Organism: Tauraco erythrolophus; assembly: GCF_009769465.1. Classification (NCBI taxonomy): domain Eukaryota; kingdom Metazoa; phylum Chordata; class Aves; order Musophagiformes; family Musophagidae; genus Tauraco; species Tauraco erythrolophus. Next base: position 22,328,866 of record NC_141479.1, on the reverse strand, counting down.
AACTGGGTTGTTTTCTCTCCTCACCTTCTTTTTTAAATAGCACAACTCTGCTTTTATTTATTTTGGGAACTTGACAGGCTCGATAACCAATTTCTATGCAGAACCACCCACCATTCGCATCTCAGAAAGCTAATGAAGTATAATAAAATCGCCCCAGGAGACACGTCTGTGGAGACGCGCACAAACTTTTCAGGAGAATACTAACTGTGATTTCTTCAGGTGGGAAAGTAAAATTACGTAAGATAAATGAAAACAAAATCAAATAACCACCACTCATCGATAGTGAAACCCAGTTTGCAAAGGACAGGCACCTTCTGTGCGGTGCAGCAGTCACCATCACCTTCTACGATGGGTTTAGAAAAATTCTCAGCTTCCCATAGAGGAAAGGAGGTGAAGAATAACACCACCAGGATGAACGGTACGGCACCAAACGGTAACCAACAGCATGTAACGCGCGGCGACGTAGAAATAACCATTCAGAGAAAGGGCAGGAATGCAGCATCCCGTATCCCAAGGGTTCCCCAAGTGCTTTTCGGGGACTGCGTTCCCACGGATACAGAGATTTTTCTCCTCGCTGAGTATCACACCGTGACACTTCCCATCGCAGAACGCTGGAGAGCGGCTCTCTGGGACAGAACGGCTTGGGAACAGCGTCATTCTCTCAGAATAACAAACTCCATTAAACTGAAACTCAAGGAGATGTCAGTGTGACACGTCCTCATTCACCAAAGCTTTAGGTAGCTCCAAATTAAGTGTTTGGTTATTTCCCGCGGAGAAGGTTTTGCTGTATTTGCAGCGGTACCATTGCTCGTTGCCATCAACATACCATGAACACACCATGTTCATTGCAAATGAACACTAGTAAATTTGCTAAATCCAGGTGTTTCAGGAATCTATTCTTCAAGCTTAGCGGAACTGAGCCCTCAAAACCTAAACAGTTTTTATAGTAGAACAGCTAAACCGAGAACTTCTGAAACCCAGAGTGAAATCTGGAAAAAAAAAACAACTCCCCTGTCCCACCAGCGTCGCTGGTGAGACCATCATGGGCTTCCAAGGAGCAGAACTGAAACCTGCTTCACATCTGAACAGCAAAGTTAAGGATGTCATATCTGGTCGTGGGGAAGCGCTACATCTCTCGCATAACGCCCCATCTGCTCGTGAAAAGGCTTCATTCTTCTCGGGGAAAACGGCAGCCAGAGCCCCAAAACCACCGCCGCGTCTCAGGCAGTGAGAGTTTGCCCTGGGACCGGCCACGGGCATCCTCAGGATGTGCGCAGGGCGAGACACGGGCAGCACGTTCAACCCCTCAGCATTCCGGTCTGGAAAGCCAGAACTGGCTTAATATCCAGGAATTACGGCACCAAAAGCTGCTCCTCACTTAAACCCTTCGCTCCCCAGGAGCCGTCGGTACCTGCCATAAGCTCAGCACTTGGTCTCAGGCAGCTCCTGTTCGTTTTTAAGCTTCTCCTTCCCGACCCACACAAGCCCCAGTCGCCGTAAAAACCCATTTACCGAACGGCCACAGGCCGAGCGTCGGCGCGGAGCGACGGCACGACATTGGAGCTGGGCCCCAGGCAAAGCTGAGATCAGCTTTTTTGCTTGGAGGCAAAGGAATTATTAGTGGCCCAGGACATGCTGGTGGCAGAGGGGTCAGGAGCAGGGACCCGCTCCAGCCCGTGCCCGACCCAGGGCTGACGGCGCCGTGCTGGGACGGGCAGGTTCGGCCCGGCAGCCGCAGCACCGCTGCCGTGCACGGAGTATCGCTCCAGTACAGGAGAGAAAACTCAGCAAGACCCTCTCTTACCAATTACACGTCGTCAATATTGACTATCTGAGGGATTTCCATGCTCAGGAAGCAAATTAGAAACTCAATACCTGAACTATTCCTAAATGCAGTTATCAACTTCAGAGTTTTATCTCATAAAACCAATTCGGCTTAGAGTTTAATTCTATTAAATTAGGGCTTAGAAATAAGATTTGCTCTGAGAATGAATGCATCATTAGTTTTAAAATGCAATATACTGAAACCCAAAATGTGCAGCATTACAGTTTGGAGAATAAATGAGTAGAGATGGCACCCAAATGTACTTCTCCCTAAATATATTTACCAGCCTCGGAAAAACCCGTCGGCTCATTAGGACAGCAAGTCTGCCGGTGCGCGGGACATCCCCCTTCTTTAGGGAACGATAATCCTCTTGTGTCTCTCCTTGGCACAAGTTTTCCCTTTGTTCTTAAAACCTTCTTATTTCAGCAGCTGACAGAGAAAAAAGAATCAGCATCCTCTTTCTTACTAAAAATGCCACAATGAGACCCTGTCGGGCTGCGCCAGGCATGTCAAAGGAGCAGGGACTAATACAGGAAACCTCAAGAACTCCCCGTTTTGTGCAAGTTACAGTATCTGGAAGAGTCACGTCGGGCTGGTTTTTTAAATCAGGCTTCCAATACATGAAAAGCACCCTTCCGTGGGGTGCACGTCATCTCTGAATAGGGCCCTTAGTTTCCTGTGGTATGGTACTAAACCCGATGTTGGACACAACAACGCGGGCACGCAACGTGCTCAGCAGCGGCCGCGGCAGCCCCACGGCGTCGGGCCCTCTGCGCCACGAACCGCCGCGTCCCCGGCACGCCGCGGCCGGGCGAAGCGGCGGCATCCGCACTGCGCCGCTGAAAGTCAGGGGAAAAAGGGAAGGAAAAAGGCAAAACGCCGCACCAAAGACGCGGGAAGTCGTAAAGGGAAATTAGATATTCTGGCGATACGTGTTTCACCGTCGTTTTCCATTCCAGATGTGGTATTTCGGGCGGTCCAATGAGAACGGCGGGCTCCTCCTCGGGCCTGGCTGCATACTTTGCATTTAGAAAAGCTCCTTTTTCAAAAGAAAATAATGCTGTCTCCAAAGAGGGCTGCAGAGAGAGTTAGTAAACGGCGCGGTGCTGCGGTAGCATCACAGAATAATGGGCAGTCCGCTGTCTCTCACGCGGCAAGGCGAGGTTAGATGTATTGTAAGATGTGCTAATTTGCTCTTTTTACTCAAATAGACTATAATAGTTTTCTTACTTTTAGAAGTGCAAAAATAAAACCGACTCAAATGATCTAATTAGAATTTTTGGTAGCAAAAGAGTCGTATGGAACAACACAATTGAGGCTATAGTGCCTCAAAGACTTACAGTAAGTATTTTAATAGAACAATTCATTCCAAAAAGCATGCAGAGCTGTGAAAGTAAAGAAAAAGGACGAAATTCTGTATGTCCACCTCATTAGTAACGCAGCAGCTCCGTAGGGTGTTGCCCAAACCATCACCCCACTCCGATCGGGATCTGATTTTACAACATTGAGCGAATTCTCCTGTTCAGAAATGAGCCAGGGAAGGACGTCGCAGTCAGATGTTTGCATTTTCCTCTTCCCTGATTTTTGAATCATATTTAGATCAAAACAGCCCTTGGATTTTACATGAACAAGAGTCTCAACTTTTCCCTTTTAGACTCCACCTTCGCAAGCAGCACGCGCTCCTCCCGCGTGCCGGGCATCGTCCCACCCGCGGAACAGAGCAGCCCGGCCGAGCTGCTACAGGGCTCCTGACGTTGGGAACACTATTTTCAGTGCTATTTTACATCTGCTTTCGAAATTTATCTTACGAAAAATAAAAATCAGTTCGTTTCCCTGACTACCTGTAACGCGCGGGGAAACAGCGCGGCTCCGCGAGAGCAGCCTCGGGTGAGCGTGGCCCTGCGCATCCCGCAGCGATGCACTTTGCAGAAATCCAGAGTGAGAGAAAAGGAAACGGAGGGGGGAACACGACCCCGAAAATGTTTCAAAAAAGGAACTGATTCTTCGCAAATAATTCGAATGAATCAAGGCACTATCCAAGAGAAATTAAAGGGAAAACGAACGGGAAAAAAAAAAAAGCTGCTAAGGTTATTAAAAATGACTGTATTTGTGGATAAAGCCACGACTATAAACTCCTCATTGATACTTCATATTTCGTGTGGCTCTTTCTGCCTATAAACAAATTGTAAAAGATGGCAACAGCTAATTTAAAAAATAAAAAGCGAAGTGTTGCGGCAGAGTCTAAATTGAGTCTGACAGTCAAGGTCACATAACTTTTCACTTTTATTTAAAGACATTGCCTTGATTACTGAAAAATATTGCGAGATATATACACAAAAATCCAGAGTCAGGATAGCCTGCGAGGGCTGTATCGATGGCTTCTTGTCCGTTGCTTCAAAAGGAACAACAGCAATAATTTTTTAAATTGCCAAATGTTGTGTAATTATCAAATTACGGAAAATTGTCAGAAATCATCGATACAATTTTTTGAATTACGTTTTCAGGGTAAGCAATATGTCCTAATCAGTCCTGTTATGCCTAAAGAAATTTAAATTATTTCTGGAAATTTTAAAAAAACGTTTGCTGCTTTAGTTCACATAAACGCGAAAGCTTTCGTTATACTTTGGATTTATTTTAATTGTATTGATATTGTTCTAGCTGTTGCACTGCAAACTTTGAGAAATAATGTTAAATGCAGCTCTAAAAGCCTTGTCTGTAAAGAAAATGAGCTGAGCCACAGTACATGTTTCCAGCACCGCAGGATCAGACGAGGCGTACGAGATCTCATGTCTAACGCAACGTTCTCCTGGGCCCATTAGAGTCTTTATAGGTGGATCTCACTTACATCTTTGTTTAAAAGAAAAAAATACAGATTCTGAAGAGAACTGGAGCCTATTTGATGTTCAGCCTCTATTGTCTCCCAGGCAGACCTGAATGAAAGCCTGGAATTAAGCAGCCTTTGAATCTGGTTTTCATGGTGATCGTCGCAAGTGATAGAAAATAAAACAACCTGCTTCTCACTTCCAGGCTTCCGGAGCCAACGGCCACAGTTCCCCTCATTCAAACGTTTTTAAAGCTGATAAAATTATGATATAATTTGATCACAGAGTTTTTCTAAATCAATGGCAATAATCAGCCGTTTTCTTTCCCTTCGTAAAAATTCCTGCCCAGGACCTGCAGCCTCCCCGGTCCCTCCCTTCCCGCAGCGCGCGCGCACCTTCCGACATTCACACCCGCCCCGGTCTTGGAGAAACTCCGGGAGTCACCGACGGACCCTTCGGTTGGGACACAAGCACACGGTCACCACCACTGCAACCAGACATGAACGTTTCCAGCGAAACAACGGCTGTTGCAAACACGCCGAGGTGTGGCGTCGCTCCGGGGGCATTCCCGCGGCACGCGCGGTGTTTCCCGGCTCGGTGCCCGAGGAGGTGGTCGGTGCCAGCTCCTGCGCCTGCCACCCACCGCCCACGGGGGATGACAGCCCACGGCGCGAGGAGCAACGGTTGGTTTCCCCAAACCATAAAGAAGAAACCAAAGCGCCAAGACACAAAAAAACTTTTTCAAGCCCACCGGTGACCTGAAGTGGGCTTAGACCAGTTGATCGTTAAGTTCAGAGCGTTAATTTAGGCTCCTCCATTGGTACAACCCCTCGCCATAACCCCTCACCGTTGGCTTGACTCAAGGCTGCAATTGTCTCCCTCCGCCGAGTCCCCACGCGGCGCTCCGCAAATCCCTGTGCTCACGGCCCTGCTTGCACGAGGGGGAAAACGGTCTGAACGCCAACGGTCCGGGAGGATTCGCCATGGAGTGCGTGGGAACTCTGCGGGGCCCTCAGGGGACGGAGGGTCGGGAAGTGGCGAGTAGCACTGTCGTCAAACCATCGCTCTGTGTCGCGTCTCTCCTGTGAGCTTTGGGACCCCCATTTTATCCTTTCCCATGATTTTGGCAGTCCCCTACACGCAATTTTCTTGGGATAAAATTCGTACCTTATGTAAATTATGACATGTCTCAGTTTTTAAAATTACACCAATATATCAATCCATAAAATGTAGTATTACCAATAATAATTGTTACCCTTTCTAATAAAAAGCAAAAAAAGTTTCGAGGGCACAGAAAGTAAATACGCTGCACACACTGCAGCTGCACGTCCTCCTCCTTCCAGCTGCCGTTGCATCCTTTCTCCTCTCACTTGAAGCGGTCTCCGTTGAGGAGGTGCATTCAACATGGGCAACTGTGTTTAGGCAGTGCTTTTTGGCATTTGGAAAGATTATTTTAGAGCGAGACCACAAAAAAACCCACTCAGGTAAAATAACGTGCCACGCCGGGCTTGTTACACCGTATGTGTTGCACAGCCTCAGGATTTTAACTCTGCTGGGTTTTGGACCGAGGTACATGGCCTCATTCTTACTCGGTAGCGTTTCCACGCTGAGCTAAAACTAATTGCAGCAAGTTTCAGAAGACAAACCCATCGTAGATGGGGTAAGCGGATTTGGAGCAGCCTCCACGCCGTCGTGCCGCTGGAGCCTAAAATCCCACAG